>NC_081208.1:6103736-6805402 GCF_902713425.1 Acipenser ruthenus | reverse complement strand
TGTGGTTCTTTTTGCAATTACTCAAATAGGGGGGGGTTGTTTTCTTTTTATAAATCAAAGCTGGTCTCCTGTTCTGGTTGCCTGTCCTATACATATGTAACCCAGGCTAGATCAGCCAAACTGTCTTTTCAATAGTAAGATGGCCCATTAACACTGGCTTTATAATTGCTAGCATCATAAGAAGGTGAGGGGATAAAATAATGACGCAAAGATGAATGCCAGTAATAATAAAAACATACATTATTACCTCACAGGAATGTGGATATTGCCACAGGCTATTTCTGTTCTTGCTGCTGTCTAATTTGCTGCACACCTGTTTGTTTCTCTTACACCCTACTCTTTGTGTAGTTCTAGTTCAAGGCATGGCTAGACCTGCAGTATGGTATATATTACCTTTTTGATAAAAACATGTACACGGGTCCATCTAAGAAGCAGGCTTTGACGACCCACTCCAACACAAACTACAATTAACAAATCTTCCTACAAAATTGTCATCTTTAGTGTCTGTACTGTATGTCTACCTGTATTTTTGTATCTCTTTAGTTTCTGTTATGACTCATTAAGTCCCTCTCAGCCAATCAATGTCCAAATACTCCAGCAAAATAAAATACAAATTTAATTGCATGCTGTTTGATTAGGATCACTACATTGACCAGAGTGTGCAGAAATACTTGGAATGTTCTGTTTCTTACTTTATATCATATATTGTGTGAGTACGTTGGAATTCTCCATGGTTGTACTTTACCAGGCTTAGCAATCTGTTGCTTAGTTGGGGAAGATTTTTACTGTATGCAGCAAAAGCCTTTGAAAAACTGAACCATTGAGCAGAGCAGAGGTTCAGTAGGGTCATTTTTCCTGGAATGTAAACTTGAACAGGATGGCATGCACTTTGAGAACTGAAGAGAACTATTCAATGAGACATTGCAGTTTCCACTATGCCTCTCCTGATACTGGTTCCCAGCTCCATTATATATAGTATTTTAATAATGATTAACCTTAATAAAGGATTCACCCGCTTGCACATTAAGACACGTTATGTATTTCAATCACTCTTCATTGTTACAGTGGCACTATGATTTTAATGATAACCAAGTTATCACTGCATCTGCTGCTTCTTTGTGTTTTTCAGGATATGCATATTTAAATGTAACACTGACTGGGAGTGAATGTGACCTACAACACAGGAAGTGAGTAGGTACCAGAAAGCAACAATTAATCTATTGTGTAGAATTGAATAAAACAATCTGCACCAAAGAACCATGAGATAAAAATGAGACCAGTTTCTAGTTCAAATAAAGAAAATGGATATTTAAGCTTGGGTTATATCTCTCTAATAATGCATCTCACAGTACTGTATGATGCTCTACTACACTGAGTGGCTAGGTAAATGCACTAATACTAAGTCTGGGTTCAAACCCAATCTTAGGAATAATGCAGGCATAAGACAGGTCCCACTGCAAGATAACTACTGTAACCCTGAGACCCCTTTTCTCGGGGGAGGTGGGGACGACGACAAGCTGCTTTATTCAAAATCCTGCTATTTGTGATTTATTAGAGAAAGCAGGTGGCATAACATAATGACATAGTGCAGATTTTCATGTCATGACTGGCTAGAGCTTAAAATGGCCAAGCCAAGAAAAGAATGCAAACAATGTGTAAGTACTGTACACAGTGAAAGCAGCTCCCTTCAGCCCCCTGTACCCAAAATAAACCAAACAAACTCAAACAGGGAATAAAGTCCAAAAGGGTCACCATTTTCCTATGCTCATTCTCCAGTGTGCTCCTTTATTTAAGAAGCTAGATTGGGGTTTCTGTTTTAAACTGGGGCACAGGAAGGTTAACTGTTACTATCTGACTAGAATACTATACTTAAATCTCTGGCCCATTAACACACGTGCGTGTGTGTGTGTGTGTGTGTGTGTGTGTGTGTGTGTGTTTGATTTAAAAAAAAAAAAACACACACATGTTAAGACTCCTTTATTGTTCTCTGCAGTTTCTTTGCATCTTGAAACAGAAAATATGAAATAGCTGATTGGAGTTAAATGGTGACACAGTGGGCTTTTTCCACTAATTCATTCTCGTTGACATGGTAACCAACAATAGCATGGGCATGTTAACGTTTCAATAGCAAAACATAAATCGGTAAATAAGTTATTTTATTTTGCAGTTGATTTCCTCATGCTCTCAATCAGAATTACTGGCTGCAAATAACAAGTGGCTCCATCATACTAGGGAAATGTTTAATATTTAACATTCGGTAGCAGTTTGAGCCATTCCAGGTTTTCCTGTTAGCCTTAATAGTCAGTTAGCTGTACAAGGTGCATGCTAGGTTTAAGTAAGCTCACACTGCTATGCAATGGGAGTCTGAGATAAAACCCTGAATACATTTAGAAATGCAAAACAAATTCTTCACATATTTGAAGTACTATCTATTCTTGCATCTCTTCATGGGTTGCACTCCAAGATTATTTGGGGAAAAACTAAACCAGATTATTTTATTCCAATACGCATGGACAAAATGGAGAAAACGGCTTTCTGTCCCAGTTATGTAAACGGTTCCTATTTTAAAAGCGGGTTACTTTTGAATATTCAGTTACCATAGGAATACAAAGTTTTTGTTTACTTTCAGAATTGTGTGGTTCCTGATATGCAAATGTCTTTATTACCTGTTCCTTTTAAATTTCCACTAACAGCTGAAGAGGAAGCTTTTGTGTTCTCTGAAAGCTAGCGTTTGTAACCACAGTTACTCCAATCTATTTCCATGCGGGCTGTTGTTTCTACAGCAGCAGGGAGAGCTGGGAGGATGTGTGGGGATGCTGAGCAGTGACCCTGGCAGTCACATGAGCGGCGAGAGCTATGTGACTCCCAACACACAGGCCTTTACAGGCAGGATAGGGCAGGGCATTGCTGACACAAGATACAGCATCTCTCATGTATCATTTATACATTCAGGGACTGTTCAATACGCAGGCAAATGCCTGCGGTGGCACCATCCATGTTATCCAGTAAGATCACAAACTGGCAGCTGGTTGCTTGACTGACAGAAAACCCAGTGCCCCTATTTATGCCGTCATGTTTTCTTTTTAAAGCATACAGTAGTTGAGTTTCCTATTTTAGTGCTTGAATATTTCCAGGAAAGGGGCCAGTGAACTCTGTTGCACCAGAAGCTTATATAACCTGAACTCCCTGCACTGTACAGTTCACGGGGTTCAGCCCAGGGAATACTTGAACTCCCATTGTGCAGCATTTTGAGCCATTCCAGATTTTCCTGCGAGTCTTAATTGTAAGCCACCTGTACAGGGTGCACACTGGATTTATTTAACACCAAGTATTAAATAATTATCTTTTGAAAAACAGAACACAAGCTGTATTTGTTATTTTGATACATTACATTTAGACTCCATGTTTGCGATTTAACAACATTTAAAGTAAGTAATCATAAGAGACATTTTAAATAACAGGTGATGTCAGTTTAATCTCCAACAAATTTAAAAGTAGTCTGTCCTCAAATGAGGACAATGGCACAATGAGTTAAACTCACATTAAAAGCTAAACTACTATGCATTGAGAGATTATACCCTGAATGCATTTATAAATGCATAGAAAAATGATTCCATCTACTGAAAATACTGTCTTACACCCCTCTTCATGCACTCCAAAACCTTTCGTAAGTTTAAGTTTGGGAACTAATCAACCCATTTTAATTTAATAAACACGGACAAAATCGAGACAACGTCTTTCTATTCCAGTTATGTAACCTGTCCTAATTTGTCTATATTAAAAATGTAGAGCACCTTTATTTTGTCATTCATGTCCCTTTTCAGTATTCAGTTACCATAGAAATAGAGTTCTATGTATACTTGCAAATGCCTCATCACCTGATCCTTTAAATCTCCACTAACAGTTGAAAAAGAGACTTAATTGGCTGGGCATCGCTGGCACAGGATGAAGCATATCCTATCCTATCAGTATATGCAATAACACCACAGTCTCGAGTAACATCATGAACCCACTGCCCCATAAACCCAATGCTTCATTTTTATTTTTGTGCTTGAATGTTTCCAGGAAAGAGGGAATGAACTCTGTCGAGCTAGAAGCTTATATATAGTAATTCAAACTCATTGCACTGCACAGGTGAGGGGGTTCAGCCCTGCTCTTCTGAAGTGATATTTTAAACCCCTGCAATGCACAACGTCATTCCCATATAGAAACAAGAGCCGTGTACAGGCGACGTATTGCAAAGTGCTCTCCTGGATGTTGGAAATTGTAACAATTATTGTAGGTTGATTTTCTTAAGAACCCAGAGGAGATGAGTTGTCAAGCAAGTGGATCACAGCACATATAAAAAATACAGCTGGAAATAAACTATAGTTTCATCAGTAAACCTATAGGATACTATTGTATTTTTGGACAGGACTATATATAAAGCACGGAAATATCGCTGCCATCTCAAATAATAATAAAGATTTACAATTCAACTTAAAAAAAACAAATATAAATACTGAAAATTAATTAACTTGTAAGACAGCAAGATTTGAACCTGCAACCTTCCGGACTGAATTTGAATGGGACCATTATCTATTTAGAGATACCAAGATATTATAAGTAATGTGCCCTACCTCTTCTGTCTTACATTAGTTCATCTGTCCCAATACTTACTGGACTGTACAGATTGTGCCATGATAAATACAACTCTGCTAGTTAGTTAATAGATCAAACCAAACCCAAGCTATCCCACAATATGTTGTAGTGTATGAGAAAAGGGAATGAACTGGTTAAGTGCAATAGACATGAATGATATGATACATTGCACAAAGCATACTGACCACAGTACTGGTTTATTCCTCCTCTCTAAACTGGGCAGAACACAGTTACCAATGCCAGCAGCAGTATCTCAGTGGACTTGAGGAAGCCATTCAGTCCAGGACTTGGAAAAGTAGCCTAGCAACTACACTGCTGTAGTGCATGCTGAAAATTAAAAAGCCCCCATCAATGAACAGAGATTCTGCACTGTTTGAAAAAGGAAAAATGTTGAGGCAATGGTTTAGTATCAAGATGCACTGGTAGAACAAGGGCAGCTACTATTGTATGGCGATAGTAGAATGGTACCACACAAGTAACACTGCATTACCATGATGCCACGTCTGTGCCAGACAGTGGGCTACAGTATCAGGACCACTGTGCAATACATATACATATGCTGTTGTCTTCTACAGGTTCTTCAGGGTAATGTACCACAATGTGATGGCCCTGAATTGCAAACCTTCAACAGACTGAAGAATATTGTACATTGTGAATCCTGCTGTATTTTCACATCATGGTTTTAATTGAAATATCCCTTGGAATGGTGCCATTTGTTGACCCACTTTCGGTTGGCACTTCATGAATACAAAGCTTGGGTTGTTTGTTAGCACAATGAAACTGCTTATTGTTTACCATGTGCAATAAGATGACTTTCAGAAATGAGAATGGGTAGGGGTGGCAGGGGAAAGGGGAATAGGGAAGGGGGGATAAGTCTATTGCAAAGTAGTCAACCAAAAGTCGCCCACGCTCGCTTTCTCATTCATTACGGGTCCCATCTTTGCCTGCCAGCGTTATTAACACAGATACTCTCATTCGCTGCACGTGTGGGAGGCACTGAAAAGAATATAAATCTTCATAAACACACACATGCAACACACGCAAATGCAGACTCACCCCACTGCCATCCAAACACCCATCACACGATGGGGCCGCTAAGCCACGGCCAAGAGGGGCTGGGCCCGAGCTGCCAAGAATTTGTTAAATCACAAAGTAATTAAAAGAAAATGGTGACAGGAGCCAGCACTGGGATTTTACTTTTAAATGTTAAATCGTATCCGTTCCCATGCCCTCTACCTATTGTCCAAGCTCAAGCTTCACTCTTTTATTTCTTCACTCCTGTTCAGTTTTCTTTCTAAAGAGTAAAGAGGGTTTTTTTTATAATAAGGAGAGAGTTTGGCAGAGGACCAAAGAGATGTCGCATCACCTTAACATCATCATGAAGACCTGTGAACTGCTTGCACCTCCCGGGGAAATACTGGCATTGGCCACTAGAGCAGCGGGGTTTGCTGGCGCGGTGTCTCGACCAGGGGTGCCTTCACAACCCCCACCGCTGAGCCGACAGGGTCAGGGGTACTAATGTTTTTTCTTTTCTTTCTAATGGTTTTTTTGTGGTGGTCTGAATTTCTGCTTAGAGCTTAAGGAATAAGCTACTGTATGAAAATTGAGCAACCTAATTTCTTTAACCTAGAATAAAGAAGAACTGGGGGGCGGGCTTGATTGAAGCCTTTAAAATATCAAAAGGAATTGACACTTAACTTTATCCAATACTGCACGTAGCACAGAAACCAGGACCCAGTTGGAAATTAAGTGAAGACAAACGTAGCACAGAGGGTAGGAGGGTGTGGAAAAGGGTTGTGCAGAAACACGTTGCTCGTTATTGTCTTTAAGAAGTGTTTAGCGGCACGCATTCAATAGATGCATTCATTGACGTGTTGAGCACAAATCAATGGCAATTAACTTCCTCAATATAATACGCACATTACCTTCCACATGGAAAAGTAGTTCCAAGTGGTTTTTCAGACATTTTTACTGCTGTACTGGTGTACCAAGGTGGTAAATGAACTTTTCCTTGTCACTTTATGGCCTTGGTACATTACTATGATAGTAAAAATATCAGTGCCCCAGAGGGTTCTTAGAAGAGAGAGAGGGTTAAGTTCAGTCTCCATGCATATCCAGTTCTTGGAGATACATTTTCCCAATAGAACGTGCATGTTATCTCGAGTCTTGTCTTGTGAATAAAGTTGTGTTTCTACTGTTACAGTCCCCATTCTTAACACCTTTCTCAATGAGCATGCTGTTCAAATGATTGTCCTCCCCTCCCCTCTCAAAGCATTCCCAGGGCAGGTTAATTGAGCACACCGCAAAGCTCAAAACAGGACAAGATGTCATAGGGGCTGAGGACCTAAACTTTTTTAAATGCTGAGATATAAAAATGTAACCTTGTGAAGTGATGGAGTCAAACAGTAGAAACATGTTTTGTTTATGATTTCCTAATGTTTGGGGTAAACTTAATACTAATCAGGAAAGAAATATCTTCAATTCTTTAACCCATCAGTGTCAAATGTAACCTCACTTCTACACAAGGTTTCTAATAAAGTCACTGGAAACAGTTACTAGACTCAACAGCATGGTGCTCAACAAGAACACATCTACGCAGGAAACTGAGAACGGCAATATTGGACAATGCAAACCAATCAAACATGATTTCAATGAACAGCAAGCCACTTTCAAACTGAAGGACTGGATAATGTTTTCCATTTTCAAGGAATGCTGAACCACTAGGGGTGGGATACTTTATTGTCTGTTTTTACCCCATTTAAACCTTCAATAAATACATGTTCAACAATGGGCTTTTGAGCCATCTGTGTCTCATTGAGCCAAAAAGCAGCTCAAATATCCCATTCAAAGTTGTTAAGACTTGGACAATCTTTGGTAGAAGCAAATGCCGTCAAAATGCAACACAGTATATGTTCTGTCATGTTGGAGAAGCACACAGCTTTGAAGATTTTTTTATTTTACTCTTCATTTTGAGCTTTCTATTTAGTTGTTTACTTTTAGTAAGTTAAATCTTTTTCTGTGGTTCATTGCTGGTCAATGGCCAGCGCTAGTATAGAGTGTGTCCTTGCAGGTCTATTGTTAAATGCTTGAGTGAGCGGTACCCTCATTGTGTTTCTAGGCTCACAGAAGTGTGTACTGTATGTTTATTTGAATCCAGCCATCAATGGGCTTAAGAGTCAATGTGAAGGAACACATGATTGAAGCAGTCTAATGAGTTTGTGCCAAGGTCTCCATGGATTTGAAACGCCAGTTTTTATATGCCAAAATAAAGCCAGCACAGAGTGGATTTGTTCAAACTGTGACCTGAAAAGAGAGCCATGGTAACTGTCAGGCCATTTCACAGGAACACAAAAACACAGACAGGCAGGCAGGCCAACAAATTTGAGCCAATCCATTTTGTCTTTCTCTGAAAACCTGGTACACTGTACGGTTATCTCAAATGCAAGTGTTTCATGGAAAGAAACAAGGTGAATCATTCTACAGTGTTTGTGTGGTTTGTTTTGCATTCATCGCCATATGGTTTGAAGCCCTGTCACTAGATTATTATATATATATTTTTACAATACAGTGACCATTAGCACTGTTCCTAGAAGACTGGTCTCATCTACCTCTAACAGGTGGTCTTTGATACACAGTTAACACAATAATTACAGTAAATCATAATATGTATTATCATTATAGGTCTTGTATTCCATCTGAAAGACGTACACATTATGGTAAATGTAGTTGGGCAATGAACCGCAAAGTGAAGCTAAGTTCTGGCTGCTCAACAGGTAAATTATTTATTTTATAATAAGAGGCACCCTATACATGAATTATAAATCACAACAAAATAAGATTGGACCCATGAACTGCTATTAAAAATAAAATTTTATATATATATATATATATATATATATATATATATATATATATATATATATATATATATATATATATATATAAATTTTAGACGTATTCTGGGTAACACTTTACATTAAGTGTTTTATTAGTGTATTTACATAGTAAATACACGTGTACTTCCATATAATTACAATGTTATTATGCATAGTTACAGTGTACTTAATGTGTAAATCTTTTTGCATGCTATAACCCTAAAAGGTTTACACATTCACTACATTGTAACTATGCATTTACCATAGTTTACCATGGATTGCCATGTTTTTAATATGCTTTACTAGAAGGGCCTCCCTTTCTTGTGTTTACTTTAAGGCAGGGGTTCCCAATAATTCAATTTTATTTTTAATTGTGGAAGTTGGACCTTGTGCATCATTCTTTACCTGAGCAGTGTGAACACAGGACTAAAATAAATTAATTCAGTGGCCAATGCTTCATTTAATGAGTGCAGCATCTTTTAAGACAGGTGTGTCTTGGATGGTGCTGAGTTTGTTTTACAGTGTAAACACTGGAATTCTGTGTTAAGCAGTTAGCATTTTATTTTTCTGCAGCGTTTGTGAAGCATGTCGTGGTGGTCCCACCTTCTATATAGTATTATATAACTGAGACTATAATTCATAACTCAGGCTTCATAACAGAATATGGATGGGTCCATTGTGCGGTCAAACCAATTAAAAATGAAATAAAAAGGTCTGAAAGCTCCCCTTTGAAAATCTGTGACTCATTATCTCCAATTAGGAAGACGCAAGTTTTCAATAGCCACATGCACTAAAAGGATAAACAGTCTGCCGAGGAACATTATGCAAGGAGCCTTGTTTTGAAAGTAGTCGAGCATCTCTGAGCTGGAGAAGAGTTTAATTGGAGCTCCGCTACCAGTAAAAAGAAACCCAGTGAGACACAAGGGGGGGTGCCTCATAGAGACTCCTGCTGGGAGTGGTGTGAACTACAACACCAGCATTCTGTTTTCTTTTGAAGTTTTGTTTTTTGCATGAAAAGTAGTTCCTCCATGTGCAGGACTGTATTGCACCAATGCCGACTTATTTAATATAAAAACAAATCCTACAAACTAGGACTTTTGGCTAGGTGAGCTTCACAACATAGCTCTTCTGAAGGATCCCATGTGTAATTTTTGATGGGTTTGAAAGACTGCAAGGACATTCTGTGGTCTTAGACAGGGGTGTGATCCTAAATCTGAAGGTACCGGAACACCACTAAAATAAAGATTTTCTTAAACAAGAATTTATTATACAAATTCACTTTTTATTCATATACTGAACTTCCTGTAACATATGATAGGTGATGCATTTATCCAATTTCTACAAGTATTTCCACAACGTGTCTTACTCCATATTGTCATCAATTTACT
Source organism: Acipenser ruthenus (assembly GCF_902713425.1). Taxonomy (NCBI): domain Eukaryota; kingdom Metazoa; phylum Chordata; class Actinopteri; order Acipenseriformes; family Acipenseridae; genus Acipenser; species Acipenser ruthenus. The sequence continues at coordinate 6,795,498 of NC_081208.1, read as the reverse complement.
GGACAGCGTTGCACGATAAAACAAAGAACTTTTCTAAATAATTGAGGCAGCATATAATTCATTTGGAAGAATATGCAGTGCACCCTTAATGCTAATGAATACCATTTTAAAAATGATATCTTTTTTTTTCAGCTAAGATCAGCTGGGTCCAGGTGCCATTTTTGTGTTTATTCTTAATCCTTTTCATAATGAATAAATTCTGAATACAGTACCAGTGCCACATACAGCAGAATTCTCAGGAACTAAAAGATAAGACTGATTGGGACGTCTACCGTCTACATAAACCATTAATTCTGGCCACAAAAAATCTAATAAACATTGCATCTTTAAGTACCTAAAAGAGTGTTAATTAGTTTGTCTGAAGCAACAGAACATTGCAATTTCACAGTTTCCAACCTAGCCTCACTGTTGGCCCCACTTTAAAGTGAAGTGTATCTTAAAAGCATAGTAAGAAAACACAGAAAAGTGGAAGCACAAAAAAGCTTTTAAAATATTATTCTGTTGGGTTCAGGGTTTTGATATGGTGCCAAGTTCTGTCCCCTCCAGTGATGACCTTGCTCACCCATCTGACACAATGGTCAGGTTTCCACGCAGCTTAGAAAGTCAATACTCTCTCTCTCTACACTGTGATCATTCATAGGACTCGGCACGCACATTCCCCATGCTATAGGAGGTGCGCATCTAAAACACTGTACGACTTTAAAAGGTGGGTAAATCGCCTTCTCACACTAAAAAGCCCTACAGTTGACCAAAAACACATTTTGTTTTGCATGGAAACATGTCCGAAAGCCGTACCTTATGCTTAAGCTGTACATTCTACTATATTACAGGCCATACTAAGCTATTATCTGAGATCAGCTGAAAGTAGCCATGGCAAGGTTCTTTGTCCAAATAGGAAAAAATAGGCATAAGGGATATTTAAAAATGCTTGGTAATCATTGACCAGCGAGGCAATATCAGAATCACTAGTTCCAGATTCTCTTGGAACTTTGTATTCCATCTGCTTTTTTTTTTTTTTTTTTTTTTTTTTTTTTAGTAAAATTAGCCTTTCAAACCTAGCTTATCTGGCAACAAATGCTCAAATTTAAAATATCTTTATTTGTTCAAGACTCAGCGATTTACAATGTATATTATTATTTATGAAGTCTGTTACTGTCCTCCACTGAATACAGTACTTGCAACAAATGTCTGTGTTGCGATTTACTATTGCCTATTTAAACCAAGGACACAAAGATATGCTAAATAATTTGTTAGGCTAGAATTTTCATGCTAGGACACATTCTAGAATTTACCAAAAGCCTGTATGACATGCTTCACAAAATTAATTTGATGTGTGTGTGTGTGTGTGTGTGTGTGTGTATATATATATATATATATATCGTCTTTTTTCATACTGCATTATTCAAATCAGAACTCTCCTCTTTGTCATCATTACTGACAATAACTATACATCTACAATAATATATTCCTTCCGGCAAGATTATTTGAAGTTTTATTTACAAGATGCTAACCAAATCCGTCCTCTCTTTTGTAGCTGCAGGAACAACTCCCACTCAAGAACCTACAGACTCAACCGAACATTCTATAACCGCCAACGCTGCCATTCCACCAAGAAATTCAGCGTCTGCTTTCCTTCTGCACAGCTTGGGTATTGCGATGCTGGCTTTCCCTGCTAGTGTTTCTACTGGCAGGGAAGGCTTGCCCTCAGGGTTTGTGAAGAGAGCTAGCTGTATTATCTGTGAGAAACGTTCCACCTCCCTGATTCACCAGGGCCTTGTTACACTGAAACAGGAGTCAAATTCATCCGTATTCATTTTTAAAGAGGTTGCAGACCATTCTCCTGTGAACCAGTAGTAAATAACGTATTGGTAAAATAATGTGATGTAATTTCAGTAGTTCAGGACAAACTCCCACAAAACAGAGTTTTAGTTGATTATTTAACATTTGGTTTGTGTGTAATTTTTCAGGTTTTTTTTTTTTCCACAGCAGCTTTGCAAAGTGTGACTGGATGAAAACCCTTGCAGGTAAGGTATAAATAATTGAGATGCTTTTCAGGTAGTGTCATATATCTGGTCAGTAAGGTAAACAGGATCAGCAGGCAGATGCTGGCTTGGCTTCTGGTTTTAATGCAGTCGTATGAAAGTGTGCTGAGCAGCACGTCTCCTCTGACTGTGCATTCCCAAATTACTTCATGGAAAAAATAAACTCCTAAATAGGAAATGTAAGAGAAATGTCCTACAATCACATTTCTGGCTGGGTAGATTTTTCTGCTTTTTAGAGGTTAATAAGGACAGAGCTTCTCAACTCAAATATTTATTTTTAAATATATTGTTTTCCAGAAAGCACATACCTGTCGCAGCTTCTTATAAATGTTTGCTAGGCTACAATACACATTAAAAAGGGAAACAAAGAGAAACATTTATTTTTCTTTGTTTTCTGGGTAAACATTGCATTGGCTGTTCCAACAGCTCTAACCACTAGACCACACTGCCTCCCAGTCCCTCCTCTCTAACAACTAGACCACCCTGCCTCCCAGTCCCTCAGGTCTAACCACTAGGCCACACTACCTCCCAGTATCTCGGCTCTAACCACTAGGCCACACTGCCTCCCAGTCTCTCGGCTCTGACCACTAGGCCACACTTCCTCCCAGTCACTCGGCTCTAACCACTAGGCCACACTGCCTCCCAGTCTCTTGGCTCTAACCATAGGCCACACTGCCTCCCAGTCTCTCTGGTCTAACCACTAGGCCAAACTGCTTAGCTCTAACCACCACAATGGCTCCAAGTCTCTCTGCTACAACAAGGCTGCAATGCTTCCCAGTTTTCAAATCCTTAAAACTAGGTCACACTGCCTCCCAGTACCTTAGCTGTCGCCACTTTTTAGTCCTCAACTCCACACTTTCCCAGACAGTCTTTCAGTTCTAGCCACTGTTACAGGTGTACACAATCCCCAGCTCCAATGACACGGCCACACTGATACACTTTGTATTGGCACTTTACAACAACAGTGTAATTACACACCAAGATCATACATACTTCAGCAGGAAAACTTTCTTAGAGGAGTTAACAGGCCAACTCATCCTTTACCCACAACAGTAAGACCCCTAGTGGCTAGACTCAATCATATTCAGCAGATAAATAGTTTTTTTTTTTGCTCTAAGGAAAACTTTAATGCAATAAAACTATAAAGATAGATAAGCCAAATCATATCCTAATGCGCATTCAGGGATTAGTATCTGTAGAAGTACCATTCAAAAATAACACTTGGGAAAGAACAGTACCATGGAAAAGATGGGTATAAAGATTTTTACAAGTGGTGACAGATTTGTCATTACCACTGCCTCACACCTGGGAATCACCTGCCATAAATATGCAATTGTCAGTTTTATAGCCTAGGATGCAGCATATGTGACTTTTATTAAATGTCCCAAATATAGAAATGAGTCTATTGGCTTCAGGTTCATTGTGGAAGTTAGAGTAAGTAGCGGGTTTCTGAAAAATATAGCCTTACATGTCCCCACGTGTTGCTACAACTGTTTAAATAAAGTACCTGTAATTTTAATTTAAATGTTAACATCCTGACAACTTTACACTTATAACTATTGTTTTCAGAGCTCTTTTCAAAATATCCGCTCTAGTGCCTTGACATTGTAAGGATCATTACCCACATTGTCATACAGGTAACACAGAATGAACGATCCATGATGTGGTATGGGGAAAAAAAAGCCTTAGCACTTATGTTTTATTTATTTATTTATTTATGTATTTTTTAAATTGCTCTTCCTGCAGTGATTTTTACAGGACAGATCTCCAACCCCAGTGCACTAGAGTGGCCATTTTGAAAAGAGCTTTGAAACACACTTTAAAGTTGTAAGTGTAAAAAGTTGTCAGGATGTTAACAATGAAAAAAATTACAGGTACATTATTTCAACAGTTGTAGTAACACGTGGGGACGTATGACGCTATTTGTCAGAACCCCGCTACTTACTCTTAAGTCTATGAATCTGATCAAACATTTTTGTTACTTGACGGATGTCAACCTTTGGAAACTTTTGCCCTTACCCAGCAGTGTTTCAGCCCTGAAAGGTGCCCTCCTTGAATTAACAATCCCAGGAGAAGATTGCCACTCATTTCAGGGATGCCTGATTTGTATCACTGTTTAAGAAGGTATTAACTGATACCAGTGATGTTGCTCAAGTCCAGGCAGAATACACATAGAAATATCCCAGGTCAGTGTTCGAGGTGTCCTTGCACACAGATATCGGATGTTTCTGAAAACAGGAATTTAAAATGCGCAATGAACGTGTGTTGAACACAGGCTGTCATCTCCCTCTGCACCCTGATATTGGATTACAAAGGCCCTGTTTTACCCTGAAGTGAGTGCTGCAGTGTTTAGGGAAGCACCACTGGGATTATCCTTGGGTGCCAGACTCCCCCCCCCCATTACTCAGAGGCATGCTGACCCCATCGCTCTGCACTGCATGTGGTCATTGTGGTGTGCAGCTTTGTCGGTTACCTCAGTTGACTTTTCCTGGCAAAACGCATCAAGTAATTTTCCATTCACTGTGGTCTGTGTGTTCAAGTAACTGTACAGTAATGATAGTATTTGGGCATAGATGAATTGTGTTGGATTCTGTATATGGTGTATATGTTGTTAAGACTAACTCATCTTTATTTATACAGCTAGTTTCCTACTCTGGGCTGTACAATTCAATTCCTTCCTGTTCCAATATTAGACTAGCACTGCCACCGGTTCCATCTGCAGTCCGTGATCCAATCTGCAACCAGCGAAGGTTGAAAAGATGCTGGAAATACGGATCCGGATTGTGACGTGCTTCTTGGTTGCTTTTTTCTGCTGTTTATTTGCTTTTTCAACAGCAGTCTGTGACCCAATTCAATTCGGTTTGATCTTTAGCTATTGGAAACGAACAGGATGTTTTTAAAATAATTTTAAAATCATCTTAATAGTTTGTAAAAATAAGCCAGTCGTCTTGCCTCAAAATAAAATACCATGAATTTAATATTGTACAGTAACTTCTGTATTCTAGTCCTCGCCTTTGTCATCTCTGCATCCCAAAATGAGGGTCATGCAACTAAATAAAGTACGTAGCCCCCTGGTCCATCTTTCCATTTAAGTACTCAAAGAAAAGTTTTCAAAGTCCCATTGGCATGCCATTCTAATACCAGTGTATTACCCTGAAGAAGCCCTTGCAGATTGCTGACAAACAGAATTGTATGAACACAAACCTCAGCTTTCATTTAAGTCTGGCAGGAAGGAACACTTCACTCTGCATCTTTTGGTACGTTGAAAGCGACTGTGGGAGAGCATTATTTGTTCCTTAGTCTAATATAGTGAATGCTGTACTCATGGAAGATGCTGATTGAAATGAGGAATGAATAGCTCCATTTACCCCTAGAAGGAGAGAGAAATTCAGACAGGGACACTGCAAGCTTTGCGCTGCACTTTCAATTTGTTTCAACCTTGCCACAGAGGGCGGTTAACAGGGTAGCTGCGACCACACCCACCACAAGCAAGAGAGCCGGGCTCGTCTACATTCATGGTTCCAGAGCTTTTAGCCTCCTGTGATCTCACCGACAGCTATGTATTCTGTTGAATGTTTTTAGTTATGGATAAGCTCAAAAGACTGTAGTGCCATATATGGTTCTAAATATATTTGTGCATACTTCAGTTCTCATATCATAAGCCCTTGGTGAAAACAGTGCATCTGACGATTGTCCCTCTCAAATGTTTTACAGATACTGTATGCTTCCTATGCTGTTTACAAGTGTCATTAAAAACTTCCTCCTACTAGGTTCAGTTGCAGAAGCATGTCTGTTTTCATGCCAATTCAAACTACCTTTGGGGAATAAACTGTATAAAATATAATGCGACTTACAATTGTTACAAGATATCACATTATTTTTACATACAATTACCCATTTATACACTTGTTTTTTACTGGAGCAATCTAGGTAAAGTACCTTGCTCAAGGGTACAGCAGCAGTGTCCCCACTGGGGATTGAACCCACAACCCTCCAGTCAAGAGTCCAGAGCCCTAACCACTATTCCACACTGCTGCCCTATATGGTGATAATGTTGGCATTAATGAATGTAGATTTAGGTGATAATTGCAGGGGTCATTGAGTGTACAAGGTGATAAGTCTTCCGAATGGATAAAATATCAGACAATTTCAAGGACTAGCGAGGGAGTGCAAGTCTATCCTTGTTTTTGAGGTCCTGTTTAATATAGAAGTGCCATTTCAGCTCTGAACAGAATTGGTCATTGGGCACAGTGAAAGCCTGCTGTTGCTATGGTGTTTGTTAAATCCTAACTGTTCCGTATTGTTTTACCACTGGATAACAGGATTTGGATTCCCAATGAAATTGAATGGCTGAGAGATTCCACTTATAATTTACTTTAAAACTGAACATAATTGTGCATCTTTAAAAGCCTTAATCCTTTGCAAGGGTGGTGGGGTGTGGCCAGATTCTCTCCACAAATTCTGTACATTTCTAATCTGAAGTCTACACTAAAATCAATTTGTATAATGGTTTGAATGGTCAGCTTTCCCCTTTTGAAATTGAGTTTTTTATTCTGGCTACGTCAAGCCTCTTATTCCCTGAAGGATATAACTGATCTGAATGGCTGCCAAAGTGCTGACTGCTTCTGTCTCTAACACCAAGAGCCTTGTTTGAGCTTGCATACTCCCGTCAGTCCCACCAAGCTACACACTGTACTCCCAGTGACAAAAATAACCTGTGCATTTAGAACTCCAGTACTGGGTTCACAGTGACTCAAAAAAGAGCCTGTGCATTTAGAGCTCCAGTACTGGGTTCACAGTGACTCAGAAAAAGAACCTGTGCATTTAGAACTCCAGTAATGGGTTCACAGTGACTCAAAAAAAGAACCTGTGCATTTAGAACTCCAGTACTGGGTTCACAGTGACTCAAGTATTTAACCATCCCTGCTGGTGTGCAGGGTTGGGCAGGTTTCCTCTTGTTTATCTTAGTAACCTTGAATAGATAATGAGTTTCTGCAATCTATGGACATCTTTTAGCACAAGTTTCTTCAATGCATCATAATCTTGCTGTACTGTTAAAGTAACAGTACACCCCATAATAGTTCATTACAAAACACTGAAGAGAATAATTTATGAAATGCAGTTGTGCCTTTTCACCAAACCAGAGGATTAGGGCTGCCTTATCCAGTATACTGTGTACAAACACTAAAAGCAACAATTAAAAGAACAAACCTCACAACATTTATATATATATATTTATATATTACTCTTACAATATAAAGTGCATGGTGGTATTTAACACTCTCCTCATGTAAATCCCATGTGAATACACAAAGATCCCCAAAGTAGTTTACTGCAGCTACACACACAGCTGTGATACACAAAACCTAGCAAGCATTGCTTCATATTGATAATACAGTACGAAGAAACACACACTGGCAAGGAAGTGCCTACTTGTAGTATAAAGCCTTTTGCCTTAATTTATTTATAAGCCATGTAACTGTTTTAAACAATAGCGTGGAAAAAAAACACTCATTCATATTTTACAATAGTTTTACAACAAGCCTACTGAAGTGTAAAGCCTGGTGTCAGCTATACGTGTAAATAATTAAAAATCCTATTTTTGTGGGATCCTTACTGTTCTGTTTGTATCGGAGTCATTCTCAGTAATCCTACCATTCAGATAAAGAACTTAAGAACAGCTATTTTAGTGTATCCCTTTTCCCACACTTTTTGTTTTGGTGCTTACAATGTAGAGCTTGAGAATGGCACTGGTTACAGTCATCATGAGAGCTTCCCGTGAGCGCACCACAGTCCTGATCTGAACACCCCCTGTCTGCCTGCCTGCCATTCAGTCCCGGGCCACTCTAGCAGATACTGCAAATGTATGCAGACCTGGGGGCTACGTTTGAAACTGATCTGAGCTGAATTCAAACACAGGCCTCCACGGATCTACTGAATTAGCCTGCTGTGCCACTCGGCCTCCAAATACTCAGACTAAAAAAAGTACAGTATAAATATGAGGCTCACACAAACTGATCTATCGCTTCTTGTACGATTTTATATATCATTAGAAATGACAGTATAATCTAGCTTTAACAATAGCGTGTTCCAATGCATTTTGATTAGATCCGAAATAAATTATGGCTAGAGCCACCTCTGTGCAATCGAGAGGTTATTCCAAGCAAAGACTGATTTAGAGAGCTGTAAAGTTGAGACATGAGAACACAACTATTTGAGTTGCATTTGACTTCATGTGGAAGGGATATTTGAGTTTAGGCATGGCGATATGCAACGAGACAATCTTCTATTCTGGGGGTAAAGCCTCCCCTAGCTACCATGCACGTGACAGCGATGTGTCTTGCTGTGTCTAAGTCTAGCTCATTAAACCAGTCTGAGATGCAGTTACTGTAAATAACATAATGAAGAGCAGGCATCGGACACTTTCCTGTGACCCCGCGGAGACTCACAGCTCCATTGTGATATAATGCCCCACGCCTGCAGTTAATGTTTTCAACGTGTTTAGAAAGGATTCGCTAAACCTCACTTCTGCATGTTATAGCACACCTTCAATAGTAGGAGCTTTTTTAATAAAAATGAGAAGCGTGTGAACTGTAGGCTTTGGTCAACCTATTAAAAAAAGAGCAACAAAACAAAAACGTAAATGTTTACAGTACACGTTTTGTTTTCAGGAATGTGTGACACATGAAAAGCATTTTTTCTTTTTGCCCCACCTGTATAAAATAAATCACCTGTTCAAAAATAGCATTCCTTTCTCAGTAATAGTTAGTACAGAAGCACAGTGCTGTTTTGAAACAAGTCTCAGTTCTAGTTTGAGCACAATACAGGGAGTGCAGTTAGGGTTGCCACCTCAGAGACAAAAAAAAAATAAATAAACAGCCACTGGCTGCCACAAACATATGTAACCAGCCAGTGTTTTTATAGTAAGAGCCTGCCCCATCTAGTTTACAGCAGTGTATTGCTGCAATACATACGGAAACTTGATCCAAATGTGCTGATGGCCTTGGCTTTTACTTCTCTAAGAACACTTCAGCTGATCTAGTCTGTGTTACATATGTCTAGGGAGCAACTGAACTGAACAGCAGCTCCTGAAGTCAGGTGAAAAAACAATACTTGAGTGATGGCAATAAGAACCACCCTTACAATATTTAAAGCTACTCTTTAAGAAAGTGATACAGTAAGCACAGATTAAAATCCAGTTGTGATGCTGGGCTTTCCAAACATGGATAACTAGGTTAGCTCATAATGTTTTGACCGAAACAACAAAGTGACACATTTCATCTGTTTGTTCTTCTTTTGTCTTTTTTAAATGCAGCTGAAAGGTCAACATCTGCATATCGATGCCAAATCACGTCCTGTAAACTGTAATTCACCCCAGTGTGACAAAGCAATACGCACCTTGTGATTATTTATAATTAGAAGTTAAATGTTTAAGATACTATATTATTGAGTAAGTATTGTTCTTATACTGGTTTTAATGTTTTGTTTGCTTTCTGCTCCACTGGAGGAAATTAAGGGCGACCTGTCCAGTAATACATTATTATTATTGATTTCTTAGCAGACGCCCTTATAGTCTATTCTATGTAGTCAATTTATTGGATATGGAAGAACCTGCCAACTGAACACCAACTGGTACCATCAGTCTATCAAAGTATGTCAGATCAACTGCGTTGATGTTATTGATTTACATATCGCGTGAATTAGGCGTTAAGCTCATATACACAAGTGTGTGCTACATATAGTGCTTCCATATTTGCATATTTTTCTATTCGTGGTAAAACAGTGTCTTACCAATGCTTTATAATCATTAACGTACTTATTGCGTGTGTGTGGTATATTAATCAATCGCCCTCTATTTGGGTGTGCCTTCATTTGCATAGAACTAGGGAAATATTACGCAAATCAGTGCGTTGAATCAACATGATACGAAAGACCGTAAAACTGTAGGGACACCAGCTTTTTCGTCCCTTTGACATTTTATATATAAACTATGGAAACCAAAACGTGATTTATCTCTCGAGAGTCCCAGCTAGCGTGCACACACGGTGCTGTAGCTGTGCCTCTGTTGGTTTCTGTCGCTCTCTTCCCTGTCTTCCAAAAGTGCCCACCAGGCATATTCACCCATGTTCTGCGCGCTGCACCCACCGCTACTCAATAATTTAGCAGACACTGCAGCAGAGTCACAAGACGTTCTCTCTCTGTGCCAGAGACCGGCATGCCTCGCCTACCTGCGGCCGGTACAGTTTGTCTGTCAGCTGATTCTGCTGCAGTGAACACATTGTAAAGCAGACTGTTGCACGTCAACTCAGAAACTGTTATTATTCTAGGCCTTTTATCACCACAAATTACGTTTATTAGTTTCTGTAGTTTATGACCTAGAGTGCTGAAAAATGAGATTTTAAAAACATTACCAAAATAAGCGAGTCTCACACACTCAGAGTGAAGCTGTATATGTGACAAAGCAATATCATCGGTAAAATCGGAAGCAACGACCTGAACTTAACCCAACAACTATAAGAGACTGCAGCGCTGTTTTCCCCTTCGTGTAAACATTTTAAAACTTAAGTTAGCCTAACAAATACACACTTCTAGCAGTGACTTGAGTTTAAAATGACCGTGCATGTAGAGATGAAACGGATTGCTCCCTCGTATTTTCAAGCACTTTATTCTTGCATTTCCTAGGTCATTATTATTTGGAGAGGGAAATTGCCTCCACTGCTTCAATACAGTCTGCTGCTTTCCCTAAGGTCTGCCTTGCAGTGTAGCCAGTGGCATGCTTTAACCCCAAAGACACTGCTGAGGTACAACAGTGCATGCAATTGGAAAGCTTTCTTTAACCTTGTAGTTCCAGATTATTTTTTTTTTCATGAAAATGCATGGTTGCTGTAAAAACATGTGAGACCTGCACAGCAGATGGATGTCCATGATATGTAAGAGTTATGGAATTCTTTAATTAGCTAGAACTATTTTAAGATTATTTGTTAAGGAATTACAATTTTCTATTATGTCAACCATAATTGCTAATTCATATTTATTTATATATGATAATAAAATAATATTCTGGATGTTGAAGCAGCTGATCTGAATTAAACGACCCTGAATGATGACCTCATGCTGCTTGAAATATGTCCTTTTTTAAATACAACTTCAAACCTTCATTCCAAGTGCACCCTGAGATCTTATTAACAGTAATTATTACAAACGATGAATTCTCTCAAGTTAAGTATGGCGTCTACATTTGAATGCTGATTGGCCTATTTTCAGTTGCCTGCTTGTCCGTTCTGTCTTCCTGTTGGATTTTGCATGAAGGGGCACAGTATTTAATTCCCTGCTCCTGGGTCAGTCACCTGATGGTATATCTCTGAGTTATCCTGGAACTTACAAGGCTCCTGGGTTCAAAGGAATCCAACTATTTTAAACAGTAAATCATAAGAAGTAAGTGAGCTGCCACAGTGGTATACCAGGGCTTTCAGCACCTGTCCAGTTACAAACTGTTATTGCTAGAATTATTTTATGGAAGTGAAAACATGCAGAAAATTCAGATGGGCTTTTCTTTTAAATTAATGGTCTGAAATACAACATTTGGCCACCGAATGGCACTGTATGCTCTTTAAAAACAAAACTATGGCACTGCAGTGAACTGCCATATCAGTGCTGTGCAGGCTTCAGTGCACAATGCTTCACCTAAGGGGCTTCAGTGCACAGCGCAACACTAATATGCTTCCCCACCTCACTGCAGAAGCAGTTGGTGGAATAGTTAGTACATACAGAACACCCATAATAGGTTAAATATCTAAGATATGGAATATTATGGCAATGGAGTTAAGCAAATGTAACCCTTTTAAGAGCAGCGACCAAATGTAATTACTGTGTTTTGGCTGAAAACTAAGGAGGGTTTGGGGTATAGAGTACACAGGGGCTGTCACTAGCATGGATTTATCTAGATAAGCTGAGTATTGAAACTTTCTCAACAGCGGCGATTGATTTTATTTATTTATTTATGTATTTATTTTATTCTCACTGCGATGCCTGCATGTTGCTGATTAAAATAATTAGGCTTCATCAAAGCCTCTCCTTAAACGAGGATTTAAAAGCAGCTTCTCCGTTGTTTCGGTATCCAGGCAACAGAGTTGTCTCACTGCAGATATATGTGCATATGTAGGTCATTATTATTATTATTATTATTATTATTATTATTATTTATTTCTTAGCAGACGCCCTTATCCAGGGCGACTTACAATCGCAAGCAAATACAAATACATTCAAGTGTTACAATATAAGTCATACAATAAGAACAAGAAATACAATAATTCTCAAGTGTGACAAACCACAATTCAATAATACAGCAGATAATAGTGAAAGTTACATCAGGATATGATTAAGTAGTGATAGTTACATCAGGATATGATTAAGTACAAAATACTACAGATTAAACACTTGGGAGATTACAATATTCTGAGGTACAGGATTAAATGCAGTAAAATAGGGGGCAGATAAGAGCAAAATAAAGCATATTTAAATGAAGGGTGATAGTGTCCCAGGATACAACAGAGGAGTTCTACAGGTGCTGTTTGAAGAGGTGAGTCTTAAGGAGGCGCCGGAATGTGGTCAGGGACTGGGCAGTCCTGACATCTGTAGGAAGGTCGTTCCACCACTGCGGAGCAAGGGTGGAGAAGGAGCGGGCTCGGGAGGCAGGGGAGCGTAGCGGAGGTAGAGCCAGTCTTCTAGTGCAGGCGGAGCGGAGAGATCGAGTGGGGGTGTAGGGAGAGATGAGGGTCTGGAGGTAGCTGGGTGCAGTCTGATCAAGGCATCTGTAGGCTAGTACAAGAGTCTTGAACTGGATGCGAGCGGTGATCGGGAGCCAGTGGAGCGAGCGGAGTAGTGGAGTAGCGTGGGCGAAGCGAGGTAGAGAGAACACCAGGCGAGCAGCAGAGTTCTGGATGAGCTGGAGCGGACGGGTGGCGGACGCAGGGAGGCCAGCCAGGAGGGAGTTGCAGTAGTCTAGGCGGGAGAGTACCAGGGCCTGGACCAGGAGCTGGGTAGCATAGTTGGTGAGGAAGGGTCGGATTCTTCGGATGTTGCTCAGGAAGAATCTGCAAGTGCGTGCCAGAGTGGAGATGTGCTGGGAATAAGAGAGGCAGGGGTCCAGGGTGACTCCAAGGTTTTTAGCTGAGGAAGAGGGAGAGAGTGTGGTAGATTCCAGAGGAACAGAGATAGAGAGATCAGAGGAGGGGGAGGAGGAGGGAAAGAAAAGGAGGTCAGATTTAGAGAGGTTGAGTTTGAGGTGATGCGAGTGCATCCAGGAGGAAATAGCAGACAGACAGGTAGAGATACGGGAGGAGATGGTGGAGTCAGAGGTGGGGAAGGAGAGGAAAATCTGAGCATCATCAGCATAGAAATGGTATGAGAAACCATAGGATGCGATGAGGGGGCCCAGGGAGCGGGTGTAGAGAGAGAACAGGAGAGGACCCAAGACTGACCCTTGGGGGACTCCAGTCAAGAGAGGGTGAGGTGTGGAGGTTGCTCCACGCCAGGTTACCTGGTAAGTGCGGTTGGAGAGGTAGGAGGAGAACCAGGCCAGAGCAGTGCCAGAGATCCCCAGGTCAGCAAGAGATGATAGTAGAATAGAGTGATCAACAGTGTCAAAGGCAGCAGAGAGGTCGAGGAGAATTAGGACAGAGGAGAGAGAGGCAGCTCGGGCACACTTAAGTGAGTTGGTGACAGAGAGAAGGGCGGTTTCAGTGGAGTGAGCAGAGCGGAAGCCAGATTGGAGAGGGTCAAGCAGAGAGTGGTTGGACAGGAAAGCAGAGAGCTGGCGGTGTACAGTCCGCTCGAGGGTTTTGGAGAGGAAGGGTAGGAGGGAGACAGGACGGTAGCTCTGGAGGGAGGTGGGGTCGAGGGTAGGTTTTTTGAGGAGGGGAGTGATAGAGGCTTTTTTGAAGGCAGAGGGGAAGATGCCAGAAAGTAGAGAGTCATAGATGAATGTGTCACTTCTATAAACCTTTGGAGTTAAATCCTCGTATAAGATAAGAGCAATTTCTTATCGGAAGTGTATTAGGTTTTGTAACAGGTCCAGCCTTGGTGTGCGGTTTGCATTCAGCCCTTGCTTTGCCATTCAATTCAATGGCTTGAGATGCCAATTCATTACAAAGTGCACCAAAGACTAAACGAAAGAAGATTAGTCCTTGGATACACATCTAACCCTAGAGATATAAGAACATGTACAATTAAAGACAGTTCAAGTATAATGTGGCTGTGTGCTTCTAGAGTTGTGCTAGGCAGTAATATGGGTCTCAAGATATTACAAAACTGCATTTTGCTTTTGTTAATATGTATATACGTTTATTTTTCTTAGAGAAGAAACATACACAACAGTCAGCTGCAGTAAAACCGTTTCAACAGGTTTTACTGCAGCTGACTTCATCAGACATTACATACTGGCTGTGCTATTAGCTTAGCTGATACTGTTTATAGAAAGGACCTAATTGTATCCTTTGTTACTCAGTCCACAAGTCTGAGCTCTCATTTGTCTGCGGTTTACCGCTGATAAGCGTTTTCTGTCGCTGTGTGTCTGTCTAAACCGCATGCCTACTCCTGCTACGTGACCAAGGCAGTTTCGAGCCATTGACGCAGGAGTGCTGACACCTTGTGGTCAACAGTGGAACAGAATCTTTTCACTGTTTTTGAAAGAAAACAACTTTCACTTGACGGAGCCTTTCTCAGATTGCGGTCGGTTTTTAATGAAGTCCAGGTTTCTCACTGAATTATAAATACAATAGTTACTTCATATAGTATTCGACCTCTGTGCATGCAAGCATACGAAAAACATGGAAAAATGTGTATGAATACAGTTACTGTATTAAGAATCAAATCCAGTGTTATATTTTTTCCACATAATAACACATTGTGATTAGTACTTAGTTGATCATTTCACACTAAAGAGATGATCAAATATCTATTGAGGTGACGCAAAATCAATTTCACAGCAAGTTCAAGTGGAATAGCATTATGGGGGCAAATAGGATGTGCTTGCCCATTACACCATTAAAGACATTGAGAAGTGCTGGGACCTATTTAAGAATGGAGAGAAACACTTATATGCAGTGGAATGTGTTTGTTTCAGACCTCATTTATGCACTGGCTTCCTTTTGCACAAGATCTTTTTGACAGTCATTTAAAAATTCTGTTTTCTATGAACGAAGGCGAACCACCCAATACACGTCAAACAGTGTCTGTTTGAATATTCAAATTTGTTCCAGCAATAACTGAGACTACTAGTCAAAACATTTGTCAAACTAAGTTCCTTTTTGTAGCCTCGGCAATGCAAACAAGGAAGGACAGCAGTGATACAGCCTGCTGACAGTGTCCTCTTCCCACCTTTTTTTATTGGGTGATGCTGTACAATGTGTCCCTGACTGTATATTAGCTCTGTTCCTAGTGCAGAACACAGCCTGTGCAGTACCAGTTCTGACAGCTGTACATTTGATGCAGCACAGCAGTGGCGTGTGTAGCAGTGCCACATTATTGAATTACCCATGATTGATACCACCCTGCCTGACCTAATCATTGCATCCTAATCAGCACATTGAGAAGGGTCTGTACCCAGAGTTGCTGTGGAAACAAGCAGCTACGGTACTTGGAGATCATGGAATTAAAACAGACAGCAACAAGGCCAGGTTAAGGCTCTGGTGTTTGTGTGTGTGTGTGTGGTTAATTCAAGGCTGGGCTGATCAGGTTTCTAGTGACACTGGGAGAATAATCAATAGTATCAGTGCCGCTTGAATCAGAAAAACAGCCTGATCACCCCTTAAAAAAACCATGTACGGGAATAAGACTTCCATTGCTTAGCAGTTTCACCCATTCCAGGTTTTAATACAAACTTGATTGGCCACAGTGTGTATGTAACAAGCTCAGGTGTGACCTAGTAAAGCCATAGTGAAACCAGGAATGGATCAAACTGCTATGCAATGGGATTTGATCGACCTAAGCTTTGGTTCCAGTGAAAAGTTTGCTCTATAGTTTTTTAAAAAGTATTTCTGAGCCTGAAACAAGGGTCTTGCATTTCACCCCTCTGGAGTCCTTGGGTCATATTTGGTAATGCAGCTATTAAGAAAAACAAAACATGCTTTCACCTGCCTGATATGTGTCCTTTAGTATCATTTTCCTTTAAAGATAAAAACACTCAATGGTGACTTCAACAGCACGAATAACAATACAGTTTGGGAGGGATTGACAGCACAGTTGATAACAGATAGCAAACAGCCCTGCACTGTAATTCTAAAATATACCTCCTCTGACTTGTCCCAGTGTGTATATATCCACTTGTGTGCTCATCAGTAATAATGTTTTTGCACTGAAGTGTCTGTACAGTGCAGAGGCCAGTGCCTTATTTCTTGTGGCCATCACCTGTGTGTTAGTTCAGGATATTGTTCTCTGTTTAAAGGGCAGGCTGCTGCTGCTTGTTAATGTGATGGAGGATATTGTTCTGTGTAAAGGGCAGGCTAGGGCAGGGTGCTGTGTTATTGCAGAGAGGGGAAGCTTGTTAACTGTAGAACAGCATCATGTCAGAATGGGCCTCGCAGCTACATCTGTTTTAGAGGGGAGTGCTTGTCTGATTGATTTTTCCAGGCTGCACTTTTAATTGGACACCTAATGCTTTTGAATTACCCAGATGTTCCTTTGTGTGTGCCATAACTTGTGTTGACTGTAACTCGGATCCAAGGTAAAATACACAATATTGCTACACCACTTTAGCCTGTAGAAATGCTAGACGTACCCACCAGGTACGATTCTCTAGTTCTAAAATGATCACCATTTGTTTTTCACTTTTAAAGTTACAAATAAAAAGTGACAGTCCTGAACAATTCATTAAAATAATAGTTACCGTTTTGAATAGAGGAAGATACTCTTTATGAATTGTCATTGTTGAGAGCAAGACAAAGGCAAAACTTATATCTGTCATGTCTTTTTTGTTTTCTTGCAGCACTTTTTAAAAGTGGAAAAGGTTTGATTTTTGGCAGCGCAAAGACTTTTAAATGGTGCCGTGCAACGCAGGATTGAATTTGCTGCCATAAGGACTTTACAGCATTACTCTCTTTACAAATCATAAGAAAAAGTGCCAGAAGTTAGAAACAGGGCTTTCATTATATTGCAGTATTGTAGCTCACAAAAAGGTATCTGTCCACAGCAGCACAGCTCCCCTTTCCTATATCAGGACTGTATTATTGCTGATTTGACAGCAAGTTGTTCCCAATTTCAGTGCTAATGTTTTACCCAGAACACAAACACATGGTTCCTTTCTCATAGAGGAATTCTTAAATACAGTACAGAAAACAGAACGCAAGGCCTCATGATGTCTGCTGAGGTCCAGTATGAACTCCTGGTGTTAACCAGGGTTCAATTTCAATTCACTGTTCAGCTGGTAGGAGGATCGACATTGAATTTGTATCGGTGTTAGACTATTGCCTTTTCTAATTGGTGGATAGTGTGACTGAACTAAGAAGATCAATGGTACATTGAATCATGAGCACAAGCGGTATTGGAATAAGCAGTCTCTTAATTAATATTGTATTTTTTTTTTATTAGAATGTTACACAGAGACACTTCCAGCTGGTTTCGCAGACCCTGATAATAAACACTAGTCTTGAACTGCCTTACCTAAGGTGACACTAGGTACTCCAGGATTAGTGCTAATCAAGGTCTGAAAGCAGCCATTAGATGATTTTCAGTTCTGAAACTAAAATCCACATACTTAGGCACCCTAGCTGGGAGAAAACACTTTGAAACAAATTGAAAATGTTAATGCTCAACCGATCTTATTAAATATTTCTTCACATTTATTTCACTTCTTCACACAGTGGTGAGGATATGGAATGGCTTACCTAGCCATGTTGTTCATGCTGATACTGGGATCCTTTTTAAGAACCGACTTGACAGTGTTTTGAGATCAACCAGCTACTAGAAACCGGATGAGCAGTGATGGGCTAACTGGCCTCCTTATGTTTGTAAACTTTATTATGTTGAATCTTTGTGAATGGGGCTGGTATGCAGTCTTTGTAACGTGGGGCTCTAGCTCTTCACTGTTCAGCCTCTTCTAGTGGTTCTAGTATTGGAAAGTGGAAGGGCCCAATGTATTAAAAGCACTGATGGAAACATACTGCCTGTACTTACCCAATCGTGTTTCCAAGTTTGACTGTTTCACTATTAGCTGATCTCAGCATACAACTTCCACAGTAAATATTTAATTTTTTCATTGTTAAGCAGAATTCCCCATATTATATACCCATGTCCTTCCACACAACCCCCATAAACACCTCACTCCTGCCCAGCTCGATATCAACCCTGTCTTATCATTGAGACAACACTCTAGTGGACAGCCTGAACTACTCTCTCTGTGAAGATCATGTGATTCCTCGTACATACCTGCAACAGGTGCAGTATTTGCATTCTCAGCTCTGACACAATACCTAACATTAAGAAAAGGATTCATGTCAACTAGTCCCTGCTAAGTGCACAGTACTTGTTCCATTATAGCCCTGATTAATCCACTTTAAATACAGAACACGTGTGGGAGTGCTACGAATATCATTCTAAGCCTCAACTGTCCATTGTGCTACTTTCAATGGACTCAACTGAAGGAAATGCACTGTAAACTTCACCTGTTTTGAATTCAGCACAGTGGCTACCACAGTAGGAAACCTTTTATTTGGCCACATACTTTATTTGATTGGAGTACCCACTGAAGCATTAGTTCCGCATATCAAATATTATACTTCCTTCAGTTCTGTCTGTCTTTGCTGTATTCATTCTTCATGAGGTCTAGATAAAAATAGTGGTGAAAACAAGACCATAGAGTTTGGGGCTTGTATAATTGTTTAATAGTTATCCTAATAATGATTGCACTTTCATGATAGTGTTTGATCATTCTGCACTGTACTCTTGTAACTTTGCAGCACAGTTTTCTGTGTGAACAAATACTCCAGTGCAGTATGCAGCTACCCCCAACGTGCTTGCAAACGAGATGTCTATTCAACAGCTTTGATCCTGTTATGCAAAAGGTTTATTACTGCATATGTACAGTTGTATTAGATTGCATAGATTTATCAAGCTCTTGATGCCACGGTGACATTTATTATTGTAAATCAATTTATTTAATTACATTGATTTGAGATTGCAGCACTGCCAGTGCTATAGTAATTTCTCCTTAATGATTTAAGTACACTCTCAATCAAATTAAGAATTAGACATTAGTGTTAAACAACTGATTATTACATGTTTTAGTATTTCTATCATTTCAAAGCGTTTACACCAGTCTTTAATTAGCTCCTATTTTATTTGTGTAAAATAAACATTTGTTTTCTTTCTTTCAAGAATTAGGTGTTAGGAATTAGACTGAATGAAAAATGTATACCTCTTTACACAAGTGTGTGTTTTGGTTTTTATGTGTCAAGTATAGTCTCAAACAATTACAATATACAAGTGTGTTTTATAAATAGTTTTAATTCTGAAACGTCTGGTTTTGCAGTCGCACTAATTGATCAAGAAGAAGCTTTTATCATTAATTGAAAAGTGACTGGAAGTCTGTTTGGAAACTAAAACCAGCACACAAGGAGAAAGAAAATCAAACAATATTCTCACCTTCTCATCGTCGGGACCGTGAACCAAGCTGGTTATTTCATTGGGGACAGGTTTGGAGGGCATGTCTCCGTTTTCTAAAACCATGATGCTGCTTGTGGCAGGAGTTGTGAATGACTCTGAGTGTGCCGTCTCTGCTCGGTGCGTGTGTCCTCTCCTCTCTGTGTCTGCTCAGTGCATGTGTCCTCCCCTCTCTGTCTCTGCTCTGTGCGTATGTCCTCTCCTCTCCTCTCTGTGTCTCTGCTCAGTGCGTGTGTCCTCTCCCTCTCTGTGTCTCTGCTCAGTGCGTGTGTCCTCTCCCTCTCTGTGTCTCTGCTCAGTGCGTGTGTCCTCTCCTCTCTGTGTCTCTGCTCAGTGCGTGTGTCCTCTCCCTCTCTGTCTCTGCTCAGTGCATGTGTCCTCTCCTCTCTGTGTCTCTGCTCTGTGCGTATGTCCTCTCCTCTCTGTGTCTCTGCTCAGTGCATGTGTCTTCTCCCTCTCTTTGTCTCTGCTCAGTGCGTGTGTCCTCTCCTCTCGGTGTCTCTGCTCAGTGTGTGTGTCTTCTCCCTCTCTGTGTCTCTGCTCAGTGCGTGTGTCCTCTCCTCTCGGTGTCTCTGCTCAGTGCGTGTGTCTTTTCCCTCTCTGTGTCTCTGCTCAATGCGTGTGTCCTCTCCCTCTCTCCGTCTCTGCTCAGTGCGTGTGTCCTCTCCTCTGTGTCTCTGCTCAGTGCGTGTGTCCTATCCTCTCTGTGTCTCTGCTCAGTGCGTGTGTCTTTTCCCTCTCTGTGTCTCTGCTCAGTGCGTGTGTCCTCTCCCTCTCTGTCTCTGCTCAGTGCGTGTGTCCTCTCCCTCTCTCCGTCTCTGCTCAGTGCGTGTGTCCTCCCCCTCTCTGTCTCTGCTCAGTGTGTGTGTCCTCTCCCTCTCGTCGTCTCTGCTCAGTGCGTGTGTCCTCTCCTCTCTGTGTCTCTGCTCAGTGGGTGTGTCCTCTCCCTCTCTCCGTCTCTGCTCAGTGCGTGTGTCCTCTCCCTCTCCGTGTCTCTGCGTGTGTTCAGTCAGCATGTGTCTCTCTCTCCCTGATGATTGCTGTATCACAGGACACTCGGCTCCTACCATTGGGTACCGAACAGGGCGGGATGTGTGGATATCAAGAGAGTATTTATGGAATCCTTTCCCCTCCTATCGCTCAGAGCACAGTACAGCAATACAATATCTTTATACCAAAGCTGGAACAGAAATCTTTTATGAATGGGTCTTAAGAAAATGGAAACAAATATTTGTAACTGCTTTGTTGTAGAGTAATACAAATATAAAAGTGAACAAATACCTTTAGTGTAGGGGTGACAGTGACAAGCCTGGAAGGTGTTAGGGGTGGATAGCTCTAGCAAAGGAGTGAAACATCAGTATTGTGCAGTCTTGGATGTAGAAGCACCTGCCAGCTAAGCCACATGACAGACAAAACCTTTTTTTTGTTTTGTTTGTTTTTCAGTTTCTTTTTTATCCATCATTTATTCTGAGGTGCAGTAAATCGAAGGGCTATGTTTTCAAAGTGTTTTCTCCTGTCTAATTACCTCCGATTTTAAACAAAAAAAATTAATTAAAAAAATTAATTGTTCTCATTGTAGGCGTTAAAGCCTTTTAGGTTAATACCGTCATTATTGTTTGACGTCAGGTTACATTTAAATTATTACTTTTATTTCCAATAATATTTATTTTTAATAAGTGTGTTGAATGGATGTATAATTCAAACTTAAATCTTTAAAATTAAAACATTTTGTCACCTAGTAAAATGTTACAGGGTAAAAAATGTTTGAAGATGCAAGCGCTTTGTTGGATTTCCCAGTGCCAAATTGGACTGCTAAATTACGAATGAATAATAATAAAATACTTAACAACGGCTTGAACAGTAATGGTATTTAGCGTTGTAATCGGCGTGTGCTATATTCATAAGTTGCCAGCAGGTGGCAGTGAATGAGTGGAAATCTCTAGCGGAGATAACTAACAAAATCATTTTTATGAGGTGAGCGCATTTATAATGTGCAGTCATTTATTTGGAATTCGTCCTGTCCTTTGTTACCAGACTGAATTTAGGCTATTTCAAAGTTAGAGTAATTTTTACTTGGAGTGAAGTACCGCAAAAGTATGTTAGGGACATAATTCAAACTGACACCTCATACACTACACACTGAAATTGCATACACTACATGGTGAAATCGCATACACTACATGGTGAAATCGCATACATACTGAAAATTCAAACAAGGTCAGTGACGCATCATCATAAAATACTCCCGCGTCAGGCAACGGAGTTCATTTCAGTTTCACAGGTTGTCAGAATGGAGGGATTGGGGTGTACAGCGGCAGAGCTAATAGAACACATTTTAACTAGACCTGGAATCACAAATACTCTTTCAAATGCACTTGATTAAATGGCATCGGCTGAAGCACACCCTGTACATACCACTGTCAATTCAGAAATTAACAGTTTGTTTCATAGGGAGAAGGGGTCGTAGCATTCTGTGGCCCGTGGTCCGGACCACTCGGACCACTCAGTTACAGTGGTCCGGACCACTCCCGCTGTCCCTGTTATGTTATAATTTCACAGTTTCCTTTTCATTTTCTTTATTGGCAGTTATGTTATTTTCCAAATACGTATCTTTCAGTAATACATGCGAGTGTTTAAGTTTATAATAATGTGCTTGGGACCCGTTACCATTATCATGTGTATTTAGAAAATTGATTTTACACTTCCAGAAACGTTATCCTTTATATAAGGTAAATATTTTCATGTTTTAAAACTTGCCGATATAATGTATAGCTTACATTTGCATTATGATAGCCTTAACTAGAAAATTCACAATGACAATAATAAAACAAACATGGTGTAGCAGGTTCATAGAGATTTAGTTGTTGTAGATATATTGTTTTTAAATGTCTTACGATGTTTTTCTATGTGTTGTTTAAAGTTATGTTGACGTTGAATAGTACTTTTACACTTCTGACAATGCCAGTGGCTTCTGTTTACTTTTGAATAACTTTTCATTTCAGCACAATAACAGGTAATGATGCACTTGTCTGTGGAAATAAACAATAATAATATATACTACTACTAATAATAATCTTGATTTTATCTCCTATTTTGTCATACTTGTACTTGCTAGAACCAAAGTAATTGTATTTTATCTTGCTTTTAATTGTATTATTACTTGTACTGTGATTCTTGAAATGTATTTTTGTTTACGACTGTAAGTCGCCCTGGATAAGGGCGTCTGCTAAGAAATAAATAATAATAATAATAATAATAATAATAATAATAATAATAATAATAATATAGCGCCTTTCATAACCAAATATCTCAAAGCGCTTCACAAATAAAGGAAAAACAGATAAAATAACACTAAAACAACCATGACATATACAAAGTGATCTGCAAAATACAGAAATAAAGAAATAAAGAATATAATAACAGCAGAAAAAAGGCAATTTAAATAAGTGGCTTTTCAGGCGAGATTCAAAAACAGACAGCAACTCATAATCTGAGATCTCAATAGGAGGTTTATATTTCTACACTTAGGTGCGTAGAACAATGTTACATGAGAAAAAAGTTTGCAAATTTGAAAGGATTGTATAATGGTTATTAACCAAAATTATAGATTGAAATAAGAATAACATGTTTAAAGCGTTGCAAGTTTACAAAATTAATAATCAGTGTATCTTCTTCCAATTATTTAACCTTAAGAAACAAAAACGACACAAACACAATGTCTTTTGTGTGTGATTACGTTACCTACCAGCCCTACTGCCCCCTCTCTTTAAATCCAGCCTCAGAAACCAGAATTTCATATGTAGTAGATTTTGCACAAGAGACATAATCTAGTTACATAAATAAAGTAGCTTGGGCAATACAGGGTTAAATATATCTATGGGCGAGGCTCTGTATTGCACTGGATTTGCACATTTTTCAACTCCAGTGCTACCGGGAGGCACATTCTGAGGGTAAGCACAGTTATTCCAAACGCTGTCTCTCCCTCTCACTGAATATTGTGCTTCGTTTGTGTTCCCATCTAAAGAGGGCGCCAGAGCCTAGTATACACAGTGCATTCTACTTCAATAGCCTTCCCCCAAGAGATCATCCTATGACAGAAATATAAAGTAGCCATTATCTTTTTTAAATTTAGTCGTTGCCAATTATTTTTATTATTTTCTCCCAATTTGGAATGGCCAATTATTTTATTATGTTCAGCTCCCCGCTACCACACCTGCGCTGACTCGGGAGGGCGAAGACGAACACACACTGTCCTCTGAAGCGTGTGCTGTCAGCTGACCGCTTTTTTTCACACTGCGGACTCACCATGCAGCCACCCAAGAGCTACAGCGTCGGAGGACAACGCAGCTCTCGGGCAGCTTACAGGCAAGCCCGCAGGCGCCCAGCCAGACTACAGGGGTCACTGGTGCGCGGTGAGCCGAGGACCCCCTCGCCGACCTAACCCTCCCTCCCCCCCTGGCGTCACTCGGCCAATTGAGCGCCGCCCCCTGGGAGCTCTAATCATTTGGGTAACAATCACCCCACAGCTTCTGTGAACTTCGGGATGTTGAGGAAACAGAAGGTTGAGTCTGACTGTGTGGTTTCATTAATATCTGATCAAGCCTTCTCATTAATAATGGAAACTCTTCTATATCAGAATGCACAGTAACATGATGTACACTGCGATTTACGCAACTCTTTAGTCAAGAGGCTGAAAATAGATTGATGTAAGCATTCAAGTGATTGTAGCTAACAAAATAATATATGCCTTTTTTACCGGCATGTTACTGGCTGCAGAACATGTCCGGGAAGCAGTTGGTTGGTTAATGACAGAAAAGAGAGTTGAAAGAGTTGAGGACAATTTCACTTAGCAGGTGAAACGGCCAAGAAAGTGCAAGACTACCTGAAAGTAACGCTTGCAATTAAATGTCTGTTTACCTGGTATAGTGCTAGAGATACCGCTAGTTTCTCAGACCCTGATTAACAGTTATCTTGGGATACTCAATGTTAATGTAGGTAAATGCAAGATTAGAGCTAATCAGGGTCTGAAACTAGCTGATAATGTTTTTAAATACAAATAATGACTGGTTTCACAAACCCCAGTTAACACTATAATATTAGGTAGTCCAAGATTAGTAGTAATCGGGGGCTGTGAAACCAGCCCTATATGTTTACTACTGTTTACATGTGTTTCTTTTAATTTACTGCACTTTTTGAGTGCTGTTAAATGCTCTATGGCTTATTGGGGTAAAGGCTTAAGTCAGTTCCTATTGTATGAAGTGGAACTGATTTGGTGTGTGAGGTTATATCTAAATTTATGGCCACAGTTGCAGTTACGTCAAGGCATTTACAGCTGATAAGCAAGCACAGCAGTGGAAAGCTCTTTCTCTGATGACAAGGGGCTCATAAAGAGTGATGGATCTTCAGCCCAGGGGCCCCTCCAAGCCCTTTTTATTCCAGGTATTGTAATGGGATGTCATTAAAAGCCTTCTTGGAAATGGGATGCTTTGTATATCCCAGGCAAAGACCCCCACACCCCATCCTCCCCGTGCTGATACAGCTGGTTTACTGCATAAATCTGCCTAATCTGGAGCTGGGGAGGGCGACAGGGGGCTGTCTTTGGATGTTTAAGTGGTCTTTGAGGTGCAGGTTGACAGGCCTACAGAGCTGAGAATATTTTCAAAGCATTTTCCCCATTGAATTGATATCTTTAATTCAGTATTCCTGAATACAGTTCTTTTGAATGTTGTTTGTCTGATCTTTGGCTGGGGTTCGATATTGCTGTTCTTTACCCTGGGCACATATCTCTTACAATATGGGCTGCATATTATTATTATTATTATTATTATTATTATTATTATTATTATTATTATTATTATTATTATTATTATTATTATTAATTTCTTAGCAGACGTCCGTATCCAGGGCGACTTTGTCGTAAACAACAATACATTTCAAGGATCACAGTACGGAATGGTTTGGACGGAGGACGTAAAATGTAACTGATTTTTTAAAATTTAATTACTAAATTCCACTTTGGTCTGTGGTTAAATTTGAAATGGACTTCATATGATAGAATGTTTAATATTTGCATCAACCAGGACGTGACTGATATAAACACAGATTGAAGACACTGAGATGTCATTTACCAAGTTTATTTTCATATTTATAAAATGTACCACTATTGAGTGTTTTGTAGTTATAGATGTGATAAAAACAGCTTAATGTAATGTTTACATGTATGCTGGTTAATGGAACTGAGTAAACAAAACTGCTAAATAGAACCTATTTAACATACCGTACAGCATGCACACATACAAAAAAAAACATTGAGGAAGGTGCAGTTCTCATTGATGATTTTATCCATCCCATTCTGTGAATTTGTAATAAAGAGACAAAACATTTGTCACGTTACTCTCTAACTAGTGTAACCCACATCACAAAACAAACACCACGCAATTCAGCACAAGTGCCAGTCTGTGCTTGAGAGAGGCCCAAGGCTGGCTGGCTGGCTTAAGTGTCAGCATCTATCCTTTTCCTCATAGTTTCTCAATACAGATTTTTGGAAGACAGATTTCTGTGCTGACAGCAGGATGTTGTAAATGAAGCTGCAGGAAGCCGGGGAGGAAGACATAAAGAAAGAAGCGAGCACAGGGAAGCTCTGGGGTGTGTTCACCAGCAGATGGCCGCGCCATGCACTGCATTCCCTTGGTGAACCGTAACCTGCTCTTACTGCCTGTCTGGAATCATGGAAAAATGGAATAGAGAATTTCACTGCATTTCAGCTGATTCTGTTGTGACTGAACTGTTTTTAATATGAAATTCTAGACTTCTGAAGAAGTAATAATTCAACTTTTCTTCGCCATGGCAAATGAACACTCCCTGGTGGACAACAGTAAAAATTGCAGCTTTTACGTTGTTCTCATAAAATATTTCAAAGCATTTTACAACCAAATAACATTTGAAAGATTTAGAATCTTAAAGAAAACTAGACAGAATATCAGTTGCTAGGGGGTTCCTGAGTGGTGCATCCAGTAAAGGCACTCCACGTACAGTGCAGGATGCGCCCTATAGCCTGGTCGCGGGTTTGGGTCCAGGCTATTCCACAGCTGGCCATGGATGGGAGCTCCCAGGGGGCATTGCACATTTAGCCGAGCGCAGCCCGGGGCGGGGAGGGCTTAGGTCGGCCAGGGTGCCTGTGGGCTTGTCTGTGAGCTGCCCAGAGCTGCGTGGTCCTCCAACGCTGTAGCTCTGAATGTGGCTGCATGGTGGGCCTGCAGAGTGAAAAGAAGTAGATGGCTGACGGCACACATTTCGAAGGACGCATGTGCTCATCTTCATTATTATTTTTATTATTTATTTCTTAGCAGACGCCCTTATCCAGGGCGACTTACAATTGTTACAAGATATCACATTATTTTTTATATACAATTACATTATTTGTCACACGGCGCGGGTAAAAGCGCCGCGTCTTTTATTATTATTTAAAAACCCCGTGAGGATGCATGGCTGATCAGCTATGCATCCTCACGGGGTTTTTAAATAATAATAAAAGACGCGGCGCTTTTACCCGCGCCGCAAACAAAAATACAAATAATAATAAATAGGGGCGGGACACTCCGCCACAGTCTCCCACCTGGGAGCTTCATCTCTCTGGAGTCAGCGCAGGGGATGCAACGGTGAGCCAGGCTTACAAAGAATTGGGCATTTCAAATTGGGAGAAAATGGGGTAAAAAACAATTAAAGTTGCTTCTGGAGTTTCTTTTTTTTTTTTTTTAAATAACTTGCGTTGTAACGGTTTAGGAAACAATGATGTCAAATCCTAATCCATTACAAATAAGTACACAAAAAAGACAAATTCTATAGTAATAAAGGGAATTTCTAAATAGCAAATTTCATCCTATGTAAACTGAAATGACGTAGAGCCTCAGGATAAAATTAAAAGCAGTGAGGGAATCTGTAAAAGCAACCTTTAACTTAACGATAATAGAAATCAATTAGATAATAGAAAGTGCAACTAACAAGCCCTTTACGTATTCTAGCTCTGTTCTTTTGCCACTGCACGTGTCTCCTCGTATGCCAGAAACCCCTTTTCTTATATTGGAACCACAAGTCCAGGTTCCCTCAGTGTAAGCGTGTAGTCTAGTTTGGGCATGGGGGCATGAGGGACCTCCTTTTAAACAACATGTGTTGATCTAGCATTGAATTACTTTTTTTGTATTCATCACAGCAAGGTGATTTTTGTTTTCAAATCTTGATTGTGATCTATCTCTCATTCATTTAAACCCAATGGGGAAAAATGTCTGGGCAAACCGCATCGTTCAAAATGGTCCTGCGTTTTAAGCAGACACAAAGCTTGATCTAAGGAAAGTAGTTTTTCATCTGTTTTAAATGTAAACTTGTTTTGTTCATACAATTGCTCTTGTTTTATAAACTGAATACTCCATGAATGTTCTTAGAATGCTATGGTCATTCCAATCACAAGGATGTTATTCAGCCATCCTCATTTGTGGAGTTAACACTGTACTGTTTCCTCAATACAGGCATATCTAAAAATTCCATAATGGAAAATCCAGACCACCCAAGTGACCCGTGGGTCGACCCGCTACAGTCATTGCAGAACCAGCAAAATAAAACTAATATGCAATATTTGTTTTAAGGCTCAATCTTGGCTGGTTCCCGGCCACAGTTATCAGCCAGAGTTGAGATTGTATGTACAGCACACTTAATTCATTGATGGGTCCCTGCAAATTGTATCCTTTTAAACTAACCAAACTTGTTTCCTTTTATTAATACCCCCCCCCCCCTCATCTACAGCAAATAGTCTGGATCAGCATTGATGAAACATGGGACATATGAAAATCTCAAGATGCTGTTAATATCACTATTGTCAGGCCGTTATTCAGTTGTCGCTAGCATTAAAATACAGCTCATAGATGGTATTTATAAAACAGCTATGCATCACGAAAGGGCTAAGACTGCAGTGCACTTGATCACGGAAGCTGTAGGAATATGACCCTAATTATCTTGCTGTCTTTCTCAAGTTCTGACTTCATGTGTATCGCAGTGCCGTTCAAGAAAGCAAGACACCATATGCATTTAACAGGTAATGTTAAAGGAAGGATAGATTGATGTGCAACGCACAGTGTCCTGGAATTAATAACAGTCTATCAGAGACTCACTGCACAGCAGGCTGACAGCAAACTAGTGCTGGCTTCTTGGGTCTGCAAAGCTGGTTTCCAGGCTGTTTAAGAAAATCCAATTGATATTAACAGTTATTTAACAATAACTTAACACTTCCACATAATTACAATGTTATTATGCATAGTTATAATGTACTTAATGTGTTGATTGTTTTGCATGATTTAACCCTAACTCTAAACTCTTTTCTGATACAATTGTGTACTTGCATATATCGTGCAAAAAGATTTACACATTCACTACATTGTAACTATGCATAATAACATAATTGTGTAAGTATATACAGTATGTACTTACTATGTGTAACTACTATGTAAATACACAATAATTAGACACCTCATGTCAAATGTTACCCAACTTTGTAAATTTTAATGCAGCAGTAATTTCCAATCTTTTCCACAGAAATCTAGTTTGGGACCACATGAAGGTGTATTTGATATTTTAATAGCATTTTTGTCAAAGCTACTAAAGTTCAATTTCAGTGCTACACTTCTCCTGTGTCCCTGCCTTCTACTTCAATGAAAGAACATAGAGACACTGAAAACTTGGACTCTGCTTCTTAGTACTACTGCTTTTCCAGTCATGTGCTTTCATTGCTCACTTTCTTTCATGTGACCTCTTGAAGAACGCTGGGAACGTCAGCATTGAAATACATGAAAAGGAGTGATGTGTAAAGGATGGCTTGAAATAAATATTGGATTTGGCACACACTGTCATTAAAAAATTGAACAACAAAGTGTTCAGTTTCAAAGATGCTGTCAGGATATGCTGCAGCAGGAACTGTCCTTCGTTACCCGAATGTCAATCAATCCAATGACGAGTGGCACCTCCCATTTACCAAGAGGCTTACGTGTTGCCATAGTGACAGATATTGAGAGGATCCGCAATTCTATGTACAATGTACACATTATTAGCAGTTTGTGTAATGCGTGCCAACCTTACTTGAAAAATGATTCAGCAGGTGCACACATCCAATGATGTGCAGCTCAGAATAGGAAGAGATCACCTAGTCACAAAATGGATGCCATTGGTGTCAACGGATGATGACAGCTTGCCAGACATTCCAAGAACGTCGTATGTGTGTCTTATGGGACATTATGCTGGGTGTTCACCAGCTGAAGCAGGTAAGGCTGTATAGTACGGAGTGCATGTGAAACTCCAATCCAGGCGTGTAGAGTCAAAGGCATACTCATTATTAGTGTCATATATATGATGGTGCCACAAATGCAGTGAAGCCAATAACATCTTGGTAGTGCACGTGCAGGTATGATCCAGGGTGGTAGGATGTGGTGGCCACATTGCCTCTGTCCCGTGGTATTTGGGATACCAAGATGAGGTATATATACATCAAGCCCTGTGCTGAAACACATGGAGACCATGTTCCTGATGCTGGTCATGATACTGGGAGAGACTTAGATGACCAGCAAAATCAAGATGGTAAGCAGTCCACCTCCTGCTGGTGGTCAATCCCACATGGGGTTATGTTTGTAAAGCTCTTGCAAAATCAGATTTCCACTTCCATGAAAATGAAGGACTTATTTATTTGTTATTCTGTACACGTAGAGACACTCAATATTGGAGCAAACTTCATTCGAAATGGTATTTGAAGTTCTGAACCCTTAGGGTGTACAAAAACCTCAGCATGAAATGTGGAAGAGTGCCCACTAATCTTCTGTGTCACTCTATTCCCAGCGCATTCACTTTGGTGTCTCATGTCTTGCATGCTTAATGGGCCCCATGCTTAGGAATTAGAATATATTTGCATGAACTATGATGTTGTCGGCAGTGAGGCGTGGGTTAGAGGGGGTAGTTGAAACCCCACCCCCTTTATGAGGAAAACACTCGGTCACCTAGCAACAGTGACAGGCAAGTGCTGCTCTGTGGGCTAGGCCTGATGTTCCAAATTTTAAGAGATGCTTCAATTAGCTATTAACTCTATCTAACTGTATTGCACTGCATAGGAATTATGCATTGCAGGTAGCTGGTAAAGCCACATGGAGGTAATGTTCGGTTTGGAAATGGGATATAAACTGAAGCCTGGTTATTTCAGTAACATACTGTACATCCCCCGCCACGGCTATAAATTCAGAATTGTGGCCATCAGCGGATAACCATCGAGAGCATGTACAAAATACTAGAATAAGATTGGCAATGAAATGTTTAATCCCAATTTTGTAAGCAATACTCCATCTGGACACACAGACCGATAGATGGGAAGAAAGACAGACACCTCCATATAGCCCCAGAATCTGACACTCTCCATAGCTAAAGAATGTTAATACCAAGTTTCATGACAATTGGGTAAGCGGCTCTTCAGCTATCCATGTATCAATGTGAAGTGTGACGTGTACGCATGACTGCCTTTAGTGTTAGGGGACAATTGGTACCTGGTATCAGGTTTCATTACAAAATTAGCATTAGCTCCAGCTTTAATACTGACATCTAACATGTGGGTCAAGGGGAGTAAATAAAAAGGGGGGCAGTAAAATTGCTGTTGTAAAAAATGCTACTTTTCACACCCTTTTTTAGCGCTGTGAAATATGGTTTTGCGTGCTGCAATTGCCAGCAATTTCTAATCATTTTTCCAGCCCCTGTAAAAATGCAGGTATTTCATGCAGTAGTCTGCTATCACTTCATCTCCGAGTACCACTTCAGCACTGCAGGCACAGATGGGAACTGACACAGTAACCTACTTTTAGTTCATGAAGCAGTTTTATATCATGTGGAAAATGGTGCAGGGTTATATGGGCCCATGGAGCCAGGGCTCAACCAATATTCTGGAACGCAGGCCCAGCACCACCAATGTTTGAGCTTATATATAATAGTTTTACTTACCTTTTGATGGGAACGATATCTTAGCTTCATACATGATATGTTTTTTAAATTCCACCTCATATAGTATGGTAAAATAAGCGAGAAATAGCGTATCTTACAGATGAAATTGACAATCTCTTTAATGACTTCATTTTGCAAACAACAGCGGCGAAATGTTTTTGATCTTTACTAAGCGCTAAGTCGTCTATGCACCAATCAGTAATTACTTCCATCTTTTTATAATCATTAATGTATAATTAAGTTGACTATTATAAATGCTTGATTTTAATTTATATTCCAAGTTACAAAACATGACTAAAGACTTACTTCAGCTGTGTATATGTGGTTAATCGTTATAATGTAATTCATGCATATTTTCGTTATTTATTGATTTTATTATAATGTTTTATTTATGGTAATTGAGATGAATTACTGTGTACTTTATTATTGTATTTTGAGTTATCCTGTCTATGCTTCAAAATTGTATGAATATAGACTACAATAAAATTACTCTATCTTCATGTTAATATTATTAAATGTTAGTCTCGTGGTATAATTAGAACTAACTATAAATCCTGATTGAATATGGAAAATACACAACAAAGTGCAGAAGGATCAAATAACCCGCCCAAGCTTCATTTTCATGGGCTATGGATCCATGCACTTTGTTGTATATTTTCTGTATTCAAATGGGGCTTCATCCTTTATCCTCTATATATACCATTTTATAGTACAAAGTGTGTCATAGACAAGCAATATATACTGTAGACACAAAAATGAGATATCGTAAGTACAATGTGATGATAATTTTACATAAGGTAGGCGTTTTTATCCGATTAAATATTGTGTTTACTGAAAATGTTACATTTTGTTGTTTCAAAAACAAGGCACCACTAAAAATATTACAAACCCGGCGCCTATGAGCCTCTGCCAAACCATTTGCCAGTTCAGACGTCTACATGAATATATGTACTGCATCTTGTTAAGGAATCATTTGATTGGGAGCACATGCAGGCTATAAGATTTAAAACTGTTCATCTAAAAGCACAAGTTAACATGCTGCACAGCTGCTTTCTTGGCGGCTGCCCCTCGGTTTCGAGCAAGCATCAGTAGAAACATCTGTATTTAGTCATGTGGCCTTCGCTTAATAAATACCAGAAGTAATGCTGCCGCTGTATAAGAAGACACCTTTATGTTAGTATTTCCAGATTTCAATCATGCATGGGCAGGAGCCATTGAGCGTGAAAGCTATTATTGGCAGAGGAGAAAGGTTTTATCTCTGATTCCAAACCTGAGGGCCTGTATTCATCTCTTTCATCATGGGGGTGCTTTTACTTTCAAAATATATCAATATCAGTAGGGTTCTCATACAATTAGCGAAAGGAAATATACATTTTTTTTATATTGTTACATGAATGTGCTCTAGAAATAAAAGGACTGCTCTGCTGTGTACATGACTTTACCTTTGCTGTATCCTCTGGTGCCTGTGTCATGGCTATAGATGTTTTAACATAATCCCTATAGTTTTGATGTTTGTATTCACTGCAGATCTTAAATGAGCTTGGAGGGAACCAAGAACAACTTCAAACAACAAGAACCATAACACATTGCATTCAAATGAATTAATGAAGGAAAACTATAGAAACTAAATCAAGTAAAAAAGATCTAGCTGAAACGTTAGTCTACTAGACTTAGTTTCCTATAGCTTTACATTGAAATTTTGAATAGGCGTTTTGAATTTATGGATTAAAATGAAGGAATGTAATTAAGAACAAGTAGGCAGTTCAGCTTCCAAGTGTAACAGGAGGAGACTGGGTTCCTTCAGTTAGTAATTGACGGAGGGAAAGCTCCCCTTTCCCTCCGTCAAGCTACAGCAGGAGCTGTGAGGAAGTTCCTCCAAAAAAAGACAGAGCAATACAATTTTAAGCAAGGGTTAAAACCCTCTCTGTTGCTATGGAGACCAGCACAGGCCTACATGTACAACTGACCTGACACAACCATTCTATAGGGAGGGAGAGAGGGAGGGAGGGGGAGTAGCCAGGATAGACCCGCTGCCTTCCAATTGGCAGGCCAGAGTCATGTGATTGCATTTTGGAATGCTAATTCATGATAGCTTTTTTTTTTCCCTCCTCCTCTCCCCCACTGGTCTATTCCAAAGCTGTCCGATGGAAAAAGACCCAGAAATAGTGTAGGATATCAGGAGAGAAACAAGAAACTGAAGCCAAGGAGGGAGACGAGGCCTGGGCTGAAGGTATGGCAGTATGCTTTGGTGCTGTTTTGCGAGTGAGAGTGAGTGAGAGAGAGAGAGATAGAGAGAGAGGTAGGATATGTTGTCTGTGCAGCTTTCCTGGTAGTGCTTTAATCCTTGCTTTTATGTGTGTGTGCCTGCTGCAAGGTCTATTGTAATAATGCTTTTAGTGACTGTCTGCCAGAATAAGAAACCATAAAAGCAGCTGCATACCACCTCTGGTTAACCGCAGAAGTGCTGTCCTCGGTCCTTGCTGGAAGATTTCTATAGAAACAATGGAATTGAACAGCCTCCATGTGTAGCACATTTGGAATGGCAGTTTGGTCGTCTGTGCTGCATTTCTTGCATGTAAAATTGTTCTTGAATCTCGCCATTGGGATTGTATTTTGCATGCATTTCTTTGCGTCCAGGGTCAGTTCAGGACTCCTTAGTGTTTTTTTGACAGTTGCCATGGATAGTTAATGTCCACAGAAGCAGATGTATTTTTATTACTGTTCCCCTAATACACCCCCATGCTGAGATGTAGGTATATGGATTATGTCTTGCCCTGAACTGCACGGTGTTCCACACACAACACACTGGCGTGCTGGTAGATGTCTAGGGTTACCTTGTAAAACTGAACACATGGCATGCCTGACTGATTGCAGACAGAATAGTTCCAGTTTATCTCTAAAACCTGACAGCGCAGTCACCTCACACAGTTATCCAGAGGGTAGATGAAGTAGGTTAGGACAGAACAGCCCAGACAGCACATCAGGATGGACCGGTTATCCTTATAATTTCAGAGGACAACATTTAAATCTGTAAATTCGGGACCAGAACAGGGCTATTTTTAGCACCTTTTATTCCCTAAA
Organism: Acipenser ruthenus; assembly: GCF_902713425.1. NCBI lineage: Eukaryota > Metazoa > Chordata > Actinopteri > Acipenseriformes > Acipenseridae > Acipenser > Acipenser ruthenus. The sequence goes on along the minus strand of NC_081208.1, from coordinate 6,760,705 downwards.
CATTTACACAGTTTCATCTCAAAACGGCCCTTCAGCAGTCCAGTGGTTCCCCAGGGGTCACCTGTGGGCTGCAGTATTGTGTGTGGAGGGAGCTGGACTTTACTGCCGGTGTTATGTAGTGATGTGGTCTGTGAGTGCTGTCATCACCTGTCTGTTAATAAAACCAGTGACTGACCTCAAGACATTTCACACTCCTGTCCCTTTTTATTATTTAATAGAAAAATGCATTCTTGTTTTAAATGTATTAATCATATTTCGTCATATTGGAATACATTTTTATATACTTTTTTAAATTTTTTTAAATCCTATTTTACAAAGAAGAGCCTTTTGTAAAAGCACTGTCAGTCGTTTTCCGCGCACAAGCGAATTACTTCCTTAAATCGTCAGGAATCAGATGTTTTGAATAGCAATGCTTTATCAGTTAGTTTTATACATGCACCGGAACGCATAGAAGTTTGACAGATAACGCAAGATGTTGCCTTGACAGGACATACCGAGTTCTATTTAATAAAAAGATTCTTTGAATGTGTGGATCCGTGGGCGGATTCTGGTGGACCTGCAGTTGTCCACATAGCTTGGTACAAGAAGCAGCCCGGAACGAAGGGGGTGGAAGTTCAGGTCGGGATTATTGAGGTGGATTGGCTGAGCTAGACAGGCAAGCTCTATTTAGTATATCTCTTGCACTGTGCCTGTCCATTAGCCAGCATTATTGTTAGCCCTTCATCTAGGTGCCCTGCGTGAGAGGCATTGTTCCCAAGACATCCACTCTCATTAAAGCAGTTTAAATTAAAGCAACCTATCAAACAAGATTGTACATGATTTAAAAGGTCAAGAGGCTGCTGAAACCACAGCTGACGACTCTTAAGCTGAGAGAGACCAGCGATGGTGTGCAAGAGAATCAGTCACAGCTAGCAAACCCTAGGGTTGAGTCCCTGCACAGGGCACTGAGATTCATATGAGCCTGGTGACAGAGAAACTGAAAGTGAAAAGAGTGGAAACAGAGTCTATTTTAATAATATGTACAGTTGACCCTATCTCTTTATAGTAGTGTCTTCTGGTAGACTGCCACCAAGCACCATGAGTGTAAAATGAGATGACACTCTTAGGGAAAGGGTGAACTGTACAAAAACATGACAATACTTACATCAGAACAAGCCATACCCTCTACTGGGATGTTCTGAAGTCGACTGTGTTGATGGTCTGAAAGACTTACAATAGTTAAGTGTTGGATGTGAACACTGTCACTAAATTCTACATGAATCTAAGTATGTTTTCCCTGCCTGAGGTGACCTATTGAATAAAAATACAGTTATGGTCTGTTAAAAATCTAGTTTTAGGGCAGTGAAATGAAGATCTACTGTTCTTCAGATCATTAAAATAGACCCGAAACTGTTGTACCAGTTTGGCTTTCCTGGGACGACCATAAAAAGTTACCTGTGACTTTTGCAGGTCATTCACCTTCCATGACAGCATACTAAATACATTAGATATGAGTTTGGAATCTGGATTTTACACTAATGTTAATCCAACGTTTTTAATACGTTTCTCAGTAGCTCTCTACTCACTACTCTTAGTTTGGTGTTCAGTGATTACCTCAATGAAGTCACCTCATTCAAATTCACTGTTACTAGCTTCATGTGCTGTGATTACCTCATTCAAGTCGTGTGAGTCAGTGTGACATTTAATCTCGGGGGGGCTGCTGCAGTTTTTTTTTTTTTACTTTAAGTTGACAGGATTTTGCAATCCATAGTCTTCAAAATAATAATTGCATTACCCAATTACCCTTTACGTGACTCTAGTACATTATTCAGAGTGCTGTCCCCTCTCTGTACATCTCCACCCTCCCAGAGCAGGGACTCTGTTTCCCCCTCTGTGTCACTGACAGACCTGGCTCACAGTGCACTACACCTTAGCTGTTTTCCGGTCAATGGAACCAAGGCCAGTTATTGAAAGGACTCTTATTGGTGTCGACTACATTGCTCGTGATTGTTAGTTGTAGTATTCGAATGTCATTGCTTTGTGATTTTTCACAACTACAGTGGAAGTTCATGATGAAATTGATATTTTCCTTGTATAACCCTGGGCTCGTGCTTAAACTCCTATTGCAATATATTTATACAAGTGAAAGGAGTTAATGTTAGAATCTTAACAATTTTAGCAGTAGCATATATAAACTATCGCTACCCTTTAATAAGTATTGGGACAGATGAATGTGTGCACAATGACTGGAGTTTGGACATCTATTGAATATTGTACTTTGTACATTGTACTAAGACCCTATTGTTCTCTCTATACATATTGGTTTAGATAATCACACCATAGCACAGTACCTGAAGGTATTAAATCTAGAGTTTCATAGGCAAATGCAATCTGAAATAAGATGCTAGCAGTGTATGATAAGATTGGTGCAAAATCAAAGCCGTTATCGTGTTCACCATGCAGACAGCCAGCTTTGTATAGGTACAGAAAGTCAAAGCTATACTCTGTGTAGAGAAAAGAATCACCCGTACAGTTTGCCCTCCCTGATTCAGCATCTTTGAGAAACCCATTTCTAAAACCGTTAATTAGAGTGATTGACTGCATGCAGAGGTCACGGATTCCCAAAGGTTTTCCAGTTCAATAGGACTATGTATGTGACTGCAGTGTGGAAGGTACTGGGCTTGAGTAGCTCGGTGGTTTGAGAAAGTGCTGGGCTTGAGTAGCTCAGTGGTTCGAGAAAGTGCTGGGCTGCAGTGTGGAAGGCAGTGGATTTGAGTAGCTCAGTGGTTAGAGAAAGTGCTGGGCTGCAGAAGGCAGTGGGTTTTGAGTAGCTCAGTATGTACTAAAAAGCATCAAACTGGAAGGCACACTCTATAATCACGGCTTTTCAGAAGAATAGCAGCAAAAGAAGTTCAAATCAATGTTTTATTTTCTCCAATGAGGTTTCCTGAAAGAGAAAACAAACAGAAACAAACAGCTATTTAATTCATAGGCACGGTTAAACTCCAGGATGCCCCTGCCTTTTCTGTCTCAAGGTGGAGCAGAGAGGGTGAGGGGCTTTTCTAATAGCGCCATTTAGGAATTAGATCAGGCATTTTAATCCTACATTAGTGTCGTATTTGCATAAAGCTCTCTCCACTGGGGCCCTTCCAACCCCCTCTCCGGCTGTGCGCTTGTAAAATGCATGTGCTTAACAAAGCCTCCCTGCTACCAGACTGGAAGACAGGCAATGTGATGAAACCTTTCAGTTAAACTTGACGCTGCAGATTTGTTCAAGTGCAGGGTTAGAAACATGCTAGTCCTGCATCAAGTCCTGGGTTTCAAAACTCATTTATATTATTTAAACGATCAGGAGGCACGAGACCCCTGTTAAACGATTTTGTTCCTCCTCTATAGATGTACGAGCAACTCCAAACAGTAACCAGACAGACTCACAGGCGAGTTGTACTGGTGCTGTGATAAGTCAGATCAGAGTAGATTGATCAGGTTTTCTAGGGCCTGATCATTTCAGAAGTGTACCTAAGCGAAGAAATCTATGACGGTTGAACCGCTACCTTAAGTCCGCTAGGTATTGAATGTCAACTGAATGCACAAACTATTTCAGTATCTTCTGAGGGTATGTTTGAACTCCAGGCTAACACAGAACCCAGAATGCTTTTATAACCTTATTTTGTGTTTATTCTAACTTTTCCTATGCTGGCTTTACCTCCTCGCATTGGCCCCTATGATGGCTTGAATTACTAATGTCAATGCTACTGGTTAATTGTATCAGAGGGGTTGAAAAAGAAAAATGCAACGATGATCTAGCACACTATTAACTCGTCGTGTCAATTGCTTGTCCGTCACATTATTCCTTTGTGATTCAAACTGAATCCCTGACATTCTGTATTATACAAAAGCTGCATCTCCCAAGTCAGTCTCAATTGTGATGACATTCTTTAGCTATTGAAAGTATTTGAATATAGAGGAAGCTGTCCATCCACATGCCACATATTCAGTTTTACATAGAAGTCACAGTTAGCTCTTGTTTTTACAGCCACGGCAGGAGAGGTCAGCGTGCTACGAACACATTTTGTAAAACAAACACACTTCACTGCACTCTCTTAAGGAAAATAAAAGTGGGTTTATCCCACACCTAGATAATGAAAACCATTTGTGTTTCTTCGACATCAGGGCAAACAGATCAGAATCCCTTTGTTCAGCAGTGTAAGCCATTTTAGGCTTCACTGCTTAATTAGTCACACCTGAGCAATTAGACATATCCTGGAGGCCCGGGGTCAGGTGTAGCTAATTAAATTCATGACCATGCCATTTTTAAGACCGCAATAAACTAACTGCTAACTGAATCGTGTGACCATTATACTATTGTTTTTAATATAATAAAACACATTTGATGGGTATGTTAAAAAGCAACGGGAATTAGCTATTCAGATGTTAAGTTTAAATTGACTTTGCATCGTTTTCTATTTGACATCCCAACCTGATGACTTTTTAAAGCACCCAGGTGGCCTCAATAGAGCTCAGAATCAGGTCTAACCCCCAAGTACATCAGGTACACCAGAGTGGAACTATTAACCTGTCCCCTGCTACACTCTGGCCCTGGTGGATGTAAAAATAAACACATCTGTTAGACATGATTCTGAGAGCTCTATTGAGGCAAACAAGTTTTATCCCAATTGAATATGCGGTTCTTAGGCAAAAATGAGGTCATGTCACTCATGGGTTTTCTCTAAATCTAAAAAAAGGGGACAGGAAACTGAAGGGGACATGTAAAACTGTAACGTGGAATATGTACAGTAAGTGGTTCTCTGGTATAATATTATATGCCATTGTTGTTTCTTTTTTATATATATATTAAAAGGATAATACAACTCTTAGTGGTAACATTATTAACTGAGACCCAGCTTTAACTTGCTGTTTCAGTGCAGCAGCTGTTGTTCCTACCAAGGCGTTGCTTTGCGCTAGTATCCAAGGTGATGAAAGCAGCTCGAGTCGCATCATCCAGGTGCGTTGCTTTTGCTTCAACAGGCTTGCCCCAGTTTCTTCTGATCAGATTTCTACTCCTCCAAAGCGCTCTCTTGCACAGCTGTTTGAGATAAATCTTAGTACTTGCGAGCTGTCGACCGATATTGTGCCCTGCAGTCTGAAGTCTATATGTTTTCATATCTGACCTAGTTTACCACTGCTGTCAGGGCCAGCATAACCATATAGGCAGAACAGGCGGCCGTCTAGGGCGGCAAATTGAAGGGGGCGGCGAAACCGGTACATAATTATATACTTCACAGTTCTTTAATCGTAAAATGTTCAACATCTTAGATCACTGTCTCTTGTCCTGCAAAACTTATTGCTGATGTTACGGAACCATATCATGAGCAGTGGTGTAGTGCTGAATCTGGAAGTACAGGAACGCTGGGGTGGTTGGGTGATCATGCCGGTGCGGTGTCACGTGAAATCTGGTCCCCCTTGGGAACAGGCTGTGGTACAATGAAAATACGATGTGCTTGAAGTAACCTGCGTATTCTGGATCAATTGTTATTTATAACTCTAAGCTCATGCATGGTGGTAGAATCCATTGATCATAAATATTGTCATTGTAGAGCTGACAGATGTCACATCCGTTTGTAACCAGAGTGGTGATTTTATATAGTTGTATAAAGTTTTGTGATGATGTAAAAAAAACAACATAATCTGAGATATATATATATAGGGTTGTGGGTTCAATCCCAGGTGGGGGACACTGCTGCTGTACCCTTGAGCAAAGTACTTTACCTAGATTGCTCCAGTAAAAACCTGATTGTATAAATGGGTAATTGTATGTAAAAATAATGTGTAAAAAAATAATGTAATTGTATGTAAAAATAATGTGATATCTTGTAACAATTGTAAGTCACCCTGGATAAGGGCATCTGCTAAGAAATTAATAATATATATACATAATTTTAAAAAAGGAGTGAAAAGGGAGGGCGGCAGAATTTCTTTTAGCCTAGCTGGCCCTGATTTGCTGTTTTCTTATTCTTTTTTTTTTATATACCTCAGGCCACTGCTACCATTATACTGATTTGTGAGGAGCTCATAAAAACATCAGTGTTAACCACACACAGATTCTCTATGTAATTAATTTACTTCACGTGTTTGTTTTTTTTGAGAGCGGTCTACCGCAGGGGGTGTACAATTCCAGTCCCCGAGATCTGGTGCCCACCTGGTCTTTGTTCCACCTGTACCCTAAATATCTAATTTGAACCAATTGAACCTCCTTCCAGGTCACTTCTGTTTAATAACCTATCAAACTTGGGGAACACCAGATCTTGAGTAGACCAGATTTGTCCACTCCTGTCATTGTTTTTTTTTTTGTGTGTGTTTTTTTTGGAGTGTTACACAAATTGTTGTCCACAGTCCTAAACGTAATATTTAAAATGGGTGATATAGCCATTCCAAACCAGGACAGGCCTCATTTAACAGCAACCAGACACTCTTTTCTATGGAGGTCAGCCATTCTCTTATTAGTCAATAACGGAATGGCAAATAAAGGTGCTCCTGAATAAAAGCTTCTCACGGTCGCTCGAGCCCTGCTCTCAAAATATATATAAACTTGAAGTATAAAAGTGACAATGGCATTGCTGTGGCTTGTTACTCTGCAATAATGGAACTCTCCTCATTCAAATGATTCCCTTGGGAGTTCCGTTATTACCTTGTAACATGCCATAGCAATGTCATTATTCCTTAATTAAACACAGAGGTTCAACGAAACAATTACTTGTTCGCTGTTCCCAAGTATTAATACCTCGTGTTTTCGGATACTCAGTCATTTTGGCTCTGGATGTATTGATGCTGTTTAATAAAACACTTAATGGCAATACAAATTGTTTGTACCATGAGTCCATCATACTGTACAAATACATTTAAAAAGCAAAGGTCTTTATTTGGTAAGACCTTATTTGGATTTATCCAGCTTCTAAGCAATTCTTGGCATAGTATGTATAAGCTTGCAGTACAACAGTAGTGAATATTCATATGCAGAATTATTCAGAAATAGGTTACGTTACACTTAACTCGCATATTTAAAAATAGAAGCATGAGGGAGATGAGGCCTGTAACTGTACAGGTGTATCTTGTTTTGCTATATTTTTTGCAAATATGTTTAGAATTTCTTTTATAATCCACAAATGTTATTGATTATATCACCATAATAAAGGCTAAGGATGTCAAATCTGGCAGAATTCTGTGCTTTTAAATATGTGAGCTAAGTGTAACGTACCCCAGAAATAGTGAGTCAAGACATTAGCAGCAGCAGTACGTCAACATGTTTAAACACTCTCTTCATCCGAACAGGCATTTGACAGTTAGAGACACAACATGTCTTTAGGCTAAACTGGGAATTCCAGACGGACACAGAAATCCGGAATTGGAATCTGCAAACTACTATAGAGCATCCTGGTGCATTATCCATGTCCATGCAATAGCAATGACGTTGAGGAAGCAGGTCACTGCACATTGATCCATCAGCAGCATTGTGCATTACAAAGCACTTAGAGGAAAGCATGACAAAGAAAGTCCTAACAAACCTATTGAGTTTCTATTTCTATTGCTCTGTTGAGCACCTCATTTGTGGGGTCTGTAGCCTAGCTAGCACTTAGTTACCTGTCCTGTTCTACCCAAAACGGAATTTCAGCCCTTTTCATACCGACTATCCCTGATACAATGTGTTAATGTGGACCGAGTACAACAAAGCATGGCGGTGTGCCTGAGTGACATCCTTGCAAGCTGCCTCAAGGCTGTATGGCTGCAGCATTTAAAAGCAGCAGACTGTTTCTAATGCTAGATACTGTGGGCATGCAGTGAGCACAGAGTTCAGCTTCAGAACCGCTCTGACTGGTTACGCTTTACAGAGGACGGGTTCATTTGAATGAAAGTTCACTGTGCCAGCATGCAAACAGCCTCTTGTTTGAAGGCATGTATTTAATGCTGCGTTGCCTCTATAGCGGGTCATGTGGTTTGCTGGCCTTATTGAGTATTATTGGGCTGCAGAATGGCAACATCTGCATATGCAGGAATATCAGCATGAGTTGGAGTGACGAGTCTCAGTAGAGCCCATGTACAGAAATGATTATTCAATACTGCTGTATTCTTATTATAAAACTTCAGAAGAAGCAGCTAGGTTTGTTTTCTATTCATGACCAACCTTTCTGGCTGCCCATAGTTCATTGTGATTTCCATTGAAAAGAGGGAAAAGGTTGATGAAGAGAATACTGTTAAATGGCTGAGATACGTGGTTGATTGTGATGTCCCAGATATGCTTTTAAAAAGCAGGTGAAATCAACCATATCAATATTGAGAATAAAGCACGTTTAAAATTCAACATGGTACAGTGAGAAACATGCTCTCTGATTGGCTGAAAGATCCTCAGCAGTCTAAATACTGATATATTTATGTTTGCGTTTTAATTAAATTCGTGCAGCAACCTAAATGTTGATTTATCGCAGTGTCAAGACATATTTCTTGTTGTGTCCTGCAGGTGAGTGTGAGAAGGGGTGAAGGAGAGCCGGGAGCAGGGAAAGAGATTGGAAAGTGTGGTGGATTTTAGTGTTGGCATTCAAAGGTAAGTATTTTTTTTTTATTTATTTAGCAGACGCCTTTATCCAAGGCGACTTACAGAGACTAGGGTGTGTGAACTATGCATCAGCTGCAGAGTCACTTACAATTACGTCTCACCCGAAAGACGGAGCACAAGGAGGTTAAGTGACTTGCTCAGGATCACACAATGAGTCAGTGGCTGAGGTGGGATTTGAACCGGGAACCTCCTGCTTACAAGCCTGTTTCTTTAACCACTGGATCACAGAGCCTCCTATGTAGCATATTTCTTCTTGCTATCAATATGTGGAGTGTGGAGTAGTGGTTAGGGCACTGGACTCTTGACCGGAGGGTTGTGGGTTCAATCCCCAGTGGGGGACACTGCTGTTGTACCCTTGAGCAAGGTACTTTACCTAGATTGCTCCAGTAAAAACCCAACTGTATAAATGGGCAATTGTATGTAAAAATAATGTGATAACTGTATAATGTGAAATAATGTATAATGTGATATCTTGTAACAATTGTAAGTCGCCCTGGATAAGGGCGTCTGCTAAGAAACGAATAATAATAATAATAATATAGTTCTGTAGCTCTGTCTACCATTTTCTATATAGGCTTTCACTTTTTATACAACAGACGTATATACAATTATAGATTTCCTTGAGATTCTTGGGGAGTAGAAAGAATTGATGTAACTATACATGCAAACTGAGAACTGTCCTTACAGATTTTGGTGGGGTGGGGGGGGGGTGGGGTTAAAATGTGTACTCCACATTTGTAGGGGGTACACAAGCAGTCTTTTCTAAAACATTAGTAAGCATTGCAAATAAGGAGAAGCAATTGAGAATCATGCAGAACACACATAACAGGATTTTAAAAAGATAATACGTGAATTAGGAAATGTAGATGATATTAACAAAACAAGTTTATTTGATACAATCTGTTTTTAATATTGGATGCTACACTTTTAGTAGCATTACCTCTCATATGCATTAGAGTTCAATATTTAGATGCAGGTAAATGCAGGCTCCTGGACTGGGATTGCCATGTAAAATTGGTATGCAGGGAACGCTGCCCTATTCCCCGGTTTCCTCTTGGCATTGTAGAAAGCACTTGATTTTTGTCGTAATAGCCCCTGCGCTGTCTGTGTAGACTATCCCTTATTCCCCCAGCTGAGTTCAGTCGCACCGCCTTTTGATCTGTGGTAATTAACAGTGACTGTCTGTCTGATGCCATCATAAAGGATCTCATCAGTTTGGTGTAGGGTGGTAGAAGGGGGAGGAACCTCTAATCAAGGTCTGTGTTCAGGAGGCATTCTCTCTCCCCTCCCCACCATGTACAGAAGCGCCTGCCATTACAGTGTCAATAGGGTGTAGGGTCACGACTGGCAGCCAGCATGACACTGATGTGTGTTTAAATTGTTCATGGAAACAAGACCATTCCTCTAATTTCTTCAGCAGCAAAGTGTGTTCTTTGGAAAGGCCCACATCACATTCTTGGATTCAGAAGCACCTGCCAATGAAGCAACTGCTTTAGCTCTCTGTCAATGTCAGTCTTCCTGTTGGGATTGAAACTGGCTTGCAACAGGGAAGTGCAGCTTTTATATAGCGTGTTATTGAATGCCAAAGCAAGCCAATTTGACATGAAGCAGCTTGCTAAATATTGCAAATGTCTTGTTAAGGAGCTATCCTACAATTCATTTTGAACATCTGAAATACTTTGCAACCTCCATTGAAGTTCATTGAAGTGAATGCAAAATTGGCATTTGATTGACTAGTCTCCCAGTTTACTGTGTAGCAAATTAGTGACGACCCTTTTAAAGTACAGTATCCAATCAATATGGCTGTTAATTATTACATCTTAAAAAACAAGGTAATTTGAATAATAAATTGGTAAATTGATTAACAAATCCATGCTTGATGTTACAATCCCACACTTTCCATATGATTAAGATGAAAACGATTAGTTTTCCAGCAAAACCAGTCACGCAAGAGTTAAGCAAAAGTAAGTGAGAATGAATCATCTTTTTTTTTTATATAACAACAAGGTGTGTCTACAGGCTGTAGCCCTGGAATTCCGTGCACCCCAGGCATGCCTTTATACCCAGCACAATGATCACCTTGTTACTGTAGTTGAGGAATCCTGTGAATCTGAGGAATCCGTACAGTGTGGGGTTTAGATGTAGGATTCAGAGACTAGGGAGGTATCGTACCTTTTGTCTTGTATAACTTTAGTGCACAATCAAATCAATGCCAGGGGGACCCAGCCAGTTCCATATTCCCATTGCAGTACTACATTACCGCTAGGATAATTCCATTGTCTTTTACATCAAAGCCACTGTATATAAGAACATTCGTCCGATCATTGCTCGTCTGGTTACAAGCAGCTCATTGATTTTACAACTTTATCAAGTCTGGTCATAAAAGATCCCAGCATCAACAGCGTGGTTTGGTAACCCACAATAGTGTCACATCACTGCCAATGGCCTCTGTGAGAGATAGCTAATCCCACTGTACCAACAGGCCATAAACAATATCCTCACCGCAGAGCCACTTCATTACCAGTTGCTTATGAATTAAACTGCACAAAAGGGTTTTGTTTCCTTTATAACCAACACTAATAAAAGTAAAGTAGAAATCCCCCAGGAGATGAATTTATCTTTTTTTTCTGAGAGTGCATGTGTGTTTGCTTTGTAATGCAAGCTGGTGAGCAGTCCCCTGGGTGCTGGCTGGCTGCACAGAGCTGGGGAACAGAGACTCCCGTTCACCACACCACCTCCCATTCTGGCTGAGATTCAGTAAATAGAAAATAAAGAACTCGCACACACTTGTTTGGAAGGATGCCAGAGGCTCATAAACTCCCAGCGAGAGTCTCTTTGTACCAGAGTGTTGATCTGATTTAGGTCTGAGTCAATCATTAGCCCGGGATGTTAAGTCTCCTGGCCAGCACTAAATATCAGTGCATTACTATCTTCATTGGCAAACTCTGTGCGGAAGGTCACTGGTTGAAGTTTTGTTTAAGGCGAGTGGGGTTGCACTCCATCTACCAACAGTGCAGCACAGTGAGTGGGGAACCTATGGGGATGAAGGCCACAGCCTCAAGAGCTGAAGCAAAAACAATATCCCTTTTGAAATCCCTCAAATATAACCACGCAAAGGACTAATTAAAATGGCCTTAGACAGCTGATCTAAAAGTGATATTGAGCTACAAACACACTGCCTTCCAGTTCCTCAGCAATTACCAATAGGCCACACTGCCTCCCAGTACCTCATCAATAACTATTAGGCTATACTGCCTCACATTCCTCCAGCTCTTGCCTCTCTAGACCATATTGCCTCCCAGTCCCTCAACTCTAACAACTAGGCCACACCACTTCCTATTCCCTTAGCTATAACTATTGGTCAACAATGTCTCCTAAAAACAAGAACATAAGAATGTGTTTTTATTCTTTCAAACATAATCCAGCTCATTAAAGAAGCAATTATCCCACCATTCCAGGTTTTAGAAACCACTGTAGGAGGATAATTTACTCTGATGGCTATTGAAAGGTAGGGAAATGAAAAGTGATGGCTCTTCATTTCCCATCAGAAGTGTAATCAGGAACTGGGTGGACAATGGGTCAAAGGTCCCCAGAGTCCTAATCAGGAAGAGAGACACACACAGCCGCTCCAGACACCGAGGGGCAGGCTGAAATATACAGAGAATTTCTTTAGGAATCTCCCAAGCACACATCTGAATTTTCTGGAAAAGGTCCTATTTTGGATAAGATTTTAAAAAAAAAGAAATGAGTTTCTTATAAAATCAGTCAACACACATACCGAGCGTTTTCATAATCCCATAATAATCACACAGTAACCTGATGGTTTAAAAATATTTCTATACAATGTTTATACATTACAAAAGAACCCCAAAGTTAGGAACCCCACATTTACAAAGATTTACAGAAACAGGACTCTGGTTTTGATTTTCTTGTTATTCCTCAGTTCGAAGGTTCAGACTGTATATAAATACAGTACACATGCATTAAATCATTGAAAATAATAAATGGTATGAGCGCCCTCCATTTGAAATGTTTGTAGCGTTCTGCTGTAGATAAAGAATAAGGTTAGAACCACAGGAAAAATGATCAGTCACAGTCCCTGAAAACTTCAACAGTATTGCATCTACCCATTCTACTGCATCCCGACCATGAACCAGCTCCACATATCACAGTACATTAACAAGCAAGCTTCTCTGCTTCCTATCAACATCCTAGCTGCTATATTTATGTGGTCTGAAGGTTATGAAATACGTCTCCTGCCAGAGTGAATCAATCAATTATAGCTAAAATGTAGCCCCACATGCTGCCATATGCAATTACAATGGAGATGTCCCCTGATAGGAAAGCCTGATAAGGTTTTTAAAAGATGCAGTGCACTCCCTTTTATAAGGTGGCCCTTCATACTGCAGAATCAGTTATAAGGCAACATACCCAACCCCCCTCTCCCCTCTCCCCTCTTCCCCCTCTCCTCTCAGTTATTAACTGTGTGAGCTGCTGGTAGAAGCAGGGAACACCTGGACTAGACCTGGAGAAATCATTCATAACTTTATTATCAGGTGCAACATGATCTCTTCAGCTCGCCTGATACGCTGTTGACATGGAGATACAGTGCTGGAATACTATGGGCACTGTTTTAAAGCAAGTAAAATTTTCAACAATTTGACTGGTTGTAGTTTGTATTCCTCTCAAAAGCCTACATTTGCTACAGGGACAACTATGTCATACGATAATGTCTCCTTTCAAATAGCAGTAGCAACCACTAGCTATTCACTTTATCAACTTCCTTCAAGTCAACAAGGCCATGCAACAGATTTCACAACTTGATCGGTTTTTATCCCCTCTATTTTATCTGTAACACCAGCTACTCCCCCTCCTACCAATCACTAGGCCCTCTGCTTCCTAGTCCTAACTCTAACCATTAGGCCACACTGCCTCCCAGTCCCTTGGCTCCAACCACTAAGGCACATAAATAGGCCACACTGCCATTGTATGTGCTGTCCTTCAGGGCACCCCACCTTGTCTTCCCACGTCATTGTCAAAAAACCCTGGAAGCAGTAACTAGGGACTCTTTGTTGGTACACAATATAATAAATATTGGCATTGCCCGCTTAGTTCTGAATGTGAAGTCAGTGTCAACATGCTTCTACAATGGACTTCAACCTAAGTTTGTGCAGTCATTGGGTGAACAATAGTGGGAGGCAGGAGACCAAGACAACACAGTATCCTGTACAGTTTGTTTTGGTGCTATATTGATTCAAGTCTCCTCACACACCAGTGGCTGTAACCTGAGACACTTCAGTGGCATTCCTGTTTTCTTGGTCTGAAGCTCAGGGTAGAATCCAGGTTGGTTTATTATATTGATGTACTGGCATGTTAAGGTTTTTTTTTTTCTTTTGTAATACAGACAAAATGTATCTTTTGGCAGTCAGTTTGCCTGCCTCCAGGTTTTGTGGTAGCAATAGAGCATTCACAGCATTGCACAGAGTACTGGTGCAATATCACAATTTGCTTCCTCGTGAATTTGGTACACTTGTGACTTACAGCTACATTCACTACACTGTTACAATACTTACGGCAAAATGATATGATCGGGACAATAGCGTTGTTAAATACATATTGTTAATGGATGGAGTTCCAGCCTCACAATCACAAAATTGTGCGCTCAGTACATTAGAAAAAGTATTTTTGAAGTGTAGCCAAATGTTTTTAATATAAAAGTAAGCAACCCAATACAATTCTATATTTTCCTTCATTCTAAATAGTCACTTACGATAAATGTATGCTATAAAAACATCCAGCTAATTGTAATATTGAAATACAAGTCCAAATATGATCTAATCTAGTATTGATTGAGCAGTACAAGAAGATGCATTGTGTTGTCCTTGTCTAAACATTAGCTTTTATTGAATGCATTGTAAGCTAACAATTTGCATTTCTTTAATCTTCTTCAGATGATTTCACTGAGTGTAGAAAAAACGTATGGGGGGGGATATTTCTTGACATTTTCGGGTGTTTAACCTGAATTCATTTTACATGCATACATGTAGAAACCAGGCATTACCGGGTAACACAAAAATCAAAACCCTTAATTTTATACAATGAGTGTGCATGCGTTGTAGAAACCCACCCTCCAACCAAAAATCAAGACCTCCCGTCTCAAGCAGGGTAGCCGAGGTAAGTAACTCCAAATCAAGAAGCAATTACAAGCATTAGACGGACTAACAAGGTGTCTGAAACCTTATCAGTCTGGTGTGAGGCTGGATCAGCATGAACATTCCTCTTCTTGATGAGAAAGAAATGAAATCCAGGCACACTAAACCAGCTCTGCTCTTATCAGCGCGGACCCTGCAAGACTAAACCCACCCCCCTTTCTCATCCCCATGCTGATCTGCATCCCTTTGGCATGTCAATAGGCTACTGTGCATATCCCTCGCTCATTACACACAGCGTGTGCCTCTCCTTTACTCCGGCCTCGGAGGAGAGGGAGCAGCAGGGTGCTGGCTCTTTCAAACGTGTTTTTCTTGATGCTCCTGTTTATATTTTAAATGATGCATACTGTACAGATAAATGCCATGGAATGACCATTAAATACCTTCAAACATGTTTGTAACTATATTCTATTGGAAAGTAAGACACTGCTTTCCTTGCAAGGCTAAATTATTAAAATTATTGTTGCACTTGTATCAGCAAGTTCCACATACCTAGCTAAAATCTAAACTACTGTTTTCAACTGTAAATTGATATTTGTAATGGGTGTACTTCCCTTTCAATGTTTCAAGTGTTGAAATAATTGTTGCTATTACCAGGAATGCTCTGTATTTAAATGAATTACAGTGTGCATGTAAATAATATTCTCTGCGCCTAGTAGACCAGACTTTTCATGTGAATGCACCTTCCTTCCGCACGCTGCTCTAATTCTGTCTTTCCTAAACTAACTGCTCCCATTTTTTCAAAAAACGATCCCCATGCGAGCGTAATGATGTGAATCAAACCGCTGCTAGACAGACTCATCTATTATAATTATTTTTGTTTTTAATTCCACGTTTTCTCTAGCCCCTGAAAGGTATAGCTAATTTATATGCTAATGAATGGATAACAATCAATGTATTTCATACTTGGCTGCCCCCAATCAATACAATATTACCCCACCGCACTAATGAAATACATTGAGTGCATTGAGGCTGCTGAGACCGAGTCGAGGTAGTCATCTGGAGTTTAATAATAGAAACTCAGTCACTTGAGGAGTGCCTTTGTGCTGCTGTTACAGTAGCGTGCTTTTTATGGCTCATCTACAGGGAGCGGGCAATACATTATTGTCCTGCCATATGCAGCACACACTTTGGTGTACATGGGTCTCTCTCTCGTAGAATCTGAAAATCGAATCTGTGCAGTATTTTTTTCATTTATAAAAAAATGTCTCTGTTGCATTTCACATTGAAACAAACTAACCAAACTCTCTTAGGGTTAGGACAAGCCCTTGTATTTTATAGAGCATTTAACAGCACCTGGAATACACCTAGATTTTATGAACCACTTAGTTTTAAAGGTAATCCTGGGGTAAAATGCTCCGTGCTGTAAAATGCTCTAAACAAAAATGCAGCAGTTGCGTTGATCAGATCAAACCGCATTCAGTTTGAAATCGAAGTGTGCCTGGGTCCTTACAGCACGTGTTACCCAGTGCTAAGGGACGACAAACCCGTTGAACAGAACTAGCAAGAAACAAGCGAGGTGTATTTCAGTGCTCTTAACCTACCGAGCTACTTATTTAAATTTTTGGCTTTTCTGCAAGTGCCAGCCGGGACAAATGTTCGACAAGCACTGCTTGGCAAAAATTAACAGATGTTTTTTAAAATGACGATCAAAAAGCTATCAATTTATAAATGATGTCTGGAATAAATAACACACATTCTGCTGTACAGAACGGTGTTTCTAACTTTTCTCTTACTGGTAATTTGAGTTACCAGGTTTATTTTACTGTAAGAGTACAAATTCAGTTCTCCTGCTTATTTAAAATAAGCAGTATTTGTTTTAAATGTTGAAAGAACATTCAAATGTGAAAAACATCTGAGTAAGTGTTTTGTAAATTCATTTCAGGATCATAATGGGAAAAAAGTGTATTTCTTTTTTGTCAGCATTTGTTCCCAAGATATTTTTTGGCCAATTCTGATGGTGAAGCAGGTTAATAACCCCTCAAATCAGAAAGTAGGGGGAGAGCTCAGGTTTTATGACTCTCATTTCCTTTACAATCTACCCTAAATCTGTCAGTTTTTTGTCTAAAAGGGATAACTTTTGTTTACCAAATCCTAAAGGGTAAAAGATGTAAGTATTATGTCTGTGTGGGCAGGGTTAGTGGGATTGGCAAGGAGATCATCATGAGCCACATGTGCTTTACTGAAGGGACTCCATGTGCACAAACTCCACTACAGAGATGAAAATAAAAGTTCCACTAGATTCAATGAAAACAAGAACATCTTAATATTGGCATGTCTTTAAAGAGCAGCTTTATTTCAGTATCAGTATGGACTTGCAGGGTAAACCAACCAGATTCACTTGGTATCGTTTTCTGTTTCAGTCATCACTCCCTGTTGATTTTGAAGTTTACAGCACACATGGGGCTTCACTAGAGCTTTCAGAATCATGTCTAACCTTAAAGTATATCTGGTACACCAGTGGAATCATTAACATGTTGTCCTGCAACACTCTGACCCAAGTGGTATTTCTTGTTGATGTGTTTTGTATCCATAGGGGGACAGGTTAATGCTCAGACGTGATTCTGAGAGCTCTATTGAGGGAGCGGTACATTTCTGAACAAGAAGTCACCAGGATATGATGAGTGAAACAGAAAATGGTTTGGAGTTGGTTCACAGAATAACAACAACATGATAACATTAATAACAGAGTAAGACACAGTGGTTCTGATCTAGTATATGGTACAGTGGTATTGCAATGGTTCCAACTATTGCAATTCCACTGGTAAAGAAAAAACGTTACCACTGTACCCTTCCACCAACCGCAGCCTCATTCCATGGCAGCTGCCCTTGTTCTGCCATTGTCCCTTAGTGCAGAA
The DNA here is from genome assembly GCF_902713425.1 of Acipenser ruthenus. NCBI lineage: Eukaryota > Metazoa > Chordata > Actinopteri > Acipenseriformes > Acipenseridae > Acipenser > Acipenser ruthenus. Next base: position 6,743,051 of record NC_081208.1, on the reverse strand, counting down.
CCCATTGCTTTGCTGTTGTACTGCAGTGCCCCATTTCATTGCCGTTGAAGATAATCTGGTCAGGAAACATGATGTTTTTACCCACATTTACAGCACATTGGAGAAAGGGCTTGTTATTGGGTTTATTGCCAGATGTCCACACACCCCTTGGAGACAGCTCTGTGTGCGTGTACATTAGCCACTGCTCATAAATTTCCATTGTGTTCACAGTGCAATTTAGCTCTAAAGTAGAATACTGTGTCTGTGTTATACATTCTTCCACATCTGTGCACTCTTCTTTATCAGAAGGCAGGCATTTAACAGTTCAGCGATTTTCTTTTTTTACCTTTTTATAAGAACAACCACCCTAAATAAAAAACACATTACACCTTTAAGACACGAACAAACACACAGCCCATCAAAGCCACCCCGTTCACATTTCCTAATTTCATATCCTCTCATTTGAAGCACGGCTGGTGCCCAATCTGCATGAAATACAGCCAGGGGGAATTGAAACCCCCCCATTGGCTGTCGCTAGGAAACCGAATAATCACCAGGAAATAAGGCTGTTTGCTAAAGCAATAGTGGGATGACAGTTCTGTATTGCAGGCTGGATGGAGTTAGATACACCAAAGACAGCAAAGGAGTAAATTTGCATTGGGGGGGGGGGATACAGCTGCCACAAACACAGTGAAAACAGATGTTAGGGGTGCTGAGGAATGTAGGCTGAAATTATTTCTGAATTTCTAGAACATAAGTGTCCACGTGTCAAAATATCATAGTATACCATGTTCCCTTTTTGCAGCATTTGTGGTCTCTTGTCAGAAACCTATTACAGGCCACGAGAAACTTCAAATACTACTTTTTTTTCTCAGTGGGACATAAAAAGTATAGAGATATAAAGTAAGTAAGCAGTCAGTTTAGCAGGTGCCAATGTCCTGATCCTCTGGGGCTCGACATTAGAAACCATTGGTCTGCAATTTATCCTACAACCAGACCTGTGGTCAATTATAAGTATAATTACAATTGCAGCAGAATCGTTTGCTGAAATTGCAATTACAATGCTATTTTGTTCAATTACAATTAGTTACAATTATGCAGCAGTAATTCCAATTATAACTGCAAGTACACTAAAATAGCTCTACACATTAACATGTTTACTGCTTTGTAGAATAAACAGAGTAATCACAGGTACACATACAGAAACATATCTATATAACGTTTTCTCAAAGAAATGGGGTCACTGAAAGTGGTTGAAAATACGAGAAGAATGTTCACGCAATGTAAAACACAACATGGAACTATGACTGGTTAAGCTTGGAAAGGTGTGTAATTGCACTGTAATTTATCACGTATATGGTAATTACAATTACGCTGGCGTGCCAAGGTTCAGCTACAAATACTTTATAATTGCAATTAATTACAAATGACACAATTACAATCTAAGCAAAATGGCTCAAGCCATGCTGGTGAGAACATCAAGGATGGTATTTGGTATATCTCTGAAAATATTTGTTTAGCCACTGGGAGCAAAAAGCTTGCCCATGCTTTTTTGCTATACAGTAACTGGTGGGCAATTTTTTCAACGGGCTCATCCAGTTGATATTTCCCGTAATACACGGCAACAGAGTGTGACCCCAACACGAGCTGTCAAACAAAGGTATTCAACCATACCTCACATAGCTGCTGTCTTCTCTTGCTTGCTGCTCAGCCAGGAAAAACATTGCTCACCAGAGATTATAGAAAATACTGCATAGGGGCGTGTGTGGTATGTAGCATCCCACCCCTCAAGTGGGCATTAAATTCTCATAGCACACACTACCCCATGCATTATTCTCTATGCATTTTGCTAGGAATATCGCAGGCCTCACAAAATAAAACTGTTTGGGTGATGCAAAAAACTGAAGTTTGTCATCAACTTATGATTGTAAGTACACTCCATTCATTGACTGGTTCTTAACTGAAGTTGCAAATTATATCATTTTAAATGAACCTGTCGTTTTCTTTTATTGTTTCAAAATGCAGTTTTGAATAATTTAGGTCAGAATAATCAGGGGGATACCTCGAACCCCCCCCCCCGCACGTCTGGGCAAAACACTCTGCAACAGCATTCCAGCTGATGAAGCTTGTGTCGTATCCTGTTTACAAAGAACAGATTTAGGATGCATTGAGAGGAAATAAAATGCAGAAGGGGAAAACAACCCAACCCTATCCACAGCACAAGAAGCTACAGGAGCCCAGATGAAAGGAATTAAAACATCCTTCTCGCAGAGCTTGCTTACTAATAAATCAAAACTTCCTGCAGCATCGCCATAGCAACGCAAGTCAGGAAAAGTGCAAACTCTATAGATGTGGTAAATGCACTATCAGCATTAGCTCAACACTGAGGATTCTGTTTCAGGGCTGAATTACATTGAAAGGTCTTGGTTAAGGTGACCTCCCTAGGCCCAGTTTTATACAGTTTGAGGCCTCAGAGCAATTAGCACCATGCTGTTTGCTGCCCTTCAATTCGTTTAGGCTGTTTTTACACTGGAGATTTTGTAACGGATCATGTTTCAATAAATATTTGGACTGCTTGCTCTTTGTCATGTTGGCCATTTCCAACAGATGAATTGAGCTTTCATCTCTTCCCAGTCTTCAAACACACAAATAATTTACTGCCAGACAAAAACACCAAATCCACAAATGGAAATATCAACAACCCGTCTCACTTGCATTCTTCAAAAATAATGTTTATTTTTGTATGTTTTAAATTCCTCACACGCTTTTTAAATTATTTCCACAACACAAACAAACTTATTTTCACAGTGAAAATATTCATGAAAACAACCACAAGCCAGCCAAGAAAAAGGAAAACACTAAATCATTGTTATTACTTATCACTCCGAAGGCTTCCAATCCCAGTGTGTACTCTGGGTGAAGCAATCTGTTACAAGTTTTACTGGCAGTAATTTTCTCTCCACTGACGAGCTCCGCTGATGGTAAATATACCTGAAAATACAAAATAATCAATATATTAATGATTGTTTTATGCAAAACTACATATGTCCATTAGAATGGTTGAATTATACATACAATTGAACCATTCATGCAAGATTATGATTTTCTTATTTTTTTAATAGGAATCCTAACAACTTTTCTGCATGTACCTTATATATTTTTCTGTAGTTCTTTTAGATTTCCTAGTTTTAGTTCTTACACTATAGATTCACTTCCTGTGCAGTGGCTATTACAACCTCAGTGGAGCCACAAGCTAATTTCTTTACAGGACCAAGTTTTTAGGCTGTAAGTGTGAATGTGCGCTCCTTGACTTTTTGACTCAACCTGTACATCACATGGGACCACTATAAGACTAAAAATGTACATTTTTAACCATTTTTTACAAAATAGAACTTTTTTTCTTTTTAATTTAGAGTGACCGATTATTATTTTTATTTATTTTCCCCCAATTTGGAATGCCCATGTTTTGTTTTTTTTTTCTCCTCACCGCAGCGAGTCCCCACACAGCACAGACGTTCTGAGGGCATGTGAGCATCCTCTGATCTCACAAGCCTAAAGCCAGAATCGCTTTTACACTGAGCAATCCAGAGCAGAGTTGGGTGGGCTACCGATCCCGGAGAACAGAGACCAGCCCTGCCTCTTATCCACTCTGAATGTGCTCCGTGTCTGGCCAGTAGGGTTCGCTGTTGCGCGATGAGGAGAAGCAGTCCCTGCTGGTTTCCCATCCACCACCCTGGAAAATAGAAAATCTGTTTTACTTTGCTGATTCATAACCTCCTGCTGCTGCAAGAGCCCGTTTTGAATTACAGTGTTGATGCAAAAAATGCACCTGTAGCTGAATCATCTGAAGGGAATGTAAAGAACCTGGACAGCCAACAAGGTCTGATATATCTGATAGAGAGCATATAAGGGTACACTTTTAAACAGACATGAATGTGGGACAGTGCAGCATTAAATGATTACTGGAAGGTCTGACTTTCCTGGAAAGGCAATTATCCTTCCCCATGATTTCCTGTTAGTGCTCTTAGCATGTGTGTGTGACACCTGTCTGAAAAACAATTCACATTGAAGTTATAATATAGTGCAATTTAACTGCTGTGGTGCTTTTAATCTAAAGGTAATTGCTCTTAACTCTTTTAAGGGAAGCTAACCAACGGTTTCAAAATCCATTGTCTTGCCCTTTTATTTTATCCTTCAGTTTGGAATATGCAAATCAAAGCTAGAGATGAAAAGTTGCTGGTAGCTGATCAAGAGTTGTAGTTCAGGCTCCCTGCAGTGGTCGAGCAGCAATCAGAAAGTGTGACCTACAGCGACAGGATGCCGCTGTGCATCTATAGGGTTGTTTTTGAAGTACAGGTATTTGCTTTCTAAATTTACTAGGGAATTAGTTATAATATTAATACATCTGATGAGAAAATACATTTTAAAGCGTTGGTTAGCACGCCTTTAAAGGGCCAAATGTTAAATCAGAACTCTCCACTGACATGTGCAACACTGCCACCTGTGAGCTTTTCCTCTCACAGAAGAGAGAGAGAGCAAACGGCACAGCTGTGAGGTGGATGCCCAGTGGCCGGTGTGAGATGGGTTTCTGATTGAGAAAGCAGGGGTGAGACTCGGACAGGCTGAGCATGGGTGTGTTTTCTAACACTTGTGCAAGGGTGACAAAAATGACAAGCGTCTACATGTTTGTGATAATGGCGCGGCTTCTATCCTGTGGCAAAGCAAACAAACAAAGATTTATATCTGTGGAAGACCAAAGCAGCATTTTAGAATGCTTTCGTAATAAAATAAAAACGAAATGTGCAACCATGGGCAGGCTGACAGACGTTACATGTACAGGAATACAGTAGAGTTGTATGAACTGTGCCTTTCATATATTATACCAAAATATGCCTATATATGTACATGATTGTGACAGTGTCATCTGCACAGTGAATAATTTATACACCAGTGCCATGACAGTGGTAATATTGTACAACCCTTTTGTAATTACTGCATGCATACAGTCTTCATACACCTTGCTGACTATTGAGTGATAGAATATACCATTCTAAGCCACCCTTACAAAATGTAAATGTCAGCCAGTGCAGCATAGCTTTGTGTAAAACAGACTGTTACAGAAAAGATTTAAAAACCGCACAAGACAATGGATTTGGTATGTACACATTGGTTCCAGTACTGTAGTACACAGTGATACAGTTCCACGGCACTGCAGTGGATTATCAGTGTGTAATGCTTCACCACTGATATGTAAAAATATGACAATCATTCTAATACCATTCTACCAATACCAGTGGACAGTACCTGCCCTACTGTTGCCTCTTAGTACACACCCATTGTGTTGATACAGTAGTGCTACTGCACTGACAAATAATTTGGTAAGGGTAATTGCCTGGCCAATGCTTAGTAAAGCCATGGTCTTACTGCAGCACGTTGTTCGACTGCACCTAAAAGTGCCACTGTCATAAGGTTATCATAGCCCATGGAATACAGTCTAAAGTGTGCAAAACAGGCTGCCTGGCCTGCAGCTTTGTGTCTCTGCGATACGAAGCCTGTTCTCACCTCTGGATCCATCCCCTGCCCTGGTCATTAGGAACTGAATGTTGTTTCCATCTGCTCTCTGCTCAGGGGGCCCCTTTGCTGGCAAGCTCTCAGTGTTTAGATGCTCGGTCCATTTCTTTAAGTCTACGTTTGAAATGAAAACCAACATCTTTGAATAAAAATGAATGTTGTGTCTAAATGATGTGCAGGTGCACCCAAGGAGAGCACAATACTCCTTTAAGCAGCTATAGAGCTTTTAACCTCATCCCACCCATAACAAGCAGTACATCGCACAACACAGCCCGTTACACTGGTTACAGTCAGAGACTGGTCCTCAAGGTCCTGTAATCTTCAGGCAATGCAGTGCTTAACTGTGTACATTTTTACTGTCCGATCTCACTGCCACATGGTCTGAAAATATATCACTGAGCCATTTAAACATGCAGTCACTGCAGCTTCAAGGTTCACCTGGATCAGAAGCCTTGGATTAGCCATTGAGCAGCCAGGTGTGAAGGAGAAGCAGGCATATCGAAGCGTGCCAAAACCTGTCCGACATGACCGCATGCACCTCATTCAGTATCAGGGCTTCAAAGCAGCTCCTAATGCTGCCAGTCAGTCAGATAGCCGTTAATAAGAGGGATGCTTGGGACAGCTCAGCCCGCACAGTTTAAACAGACACTACAAAGAGCGGGGCAGGGAGAAGGGAGATGAAGATAACACTTAGATACTAATGGGGTTCCAGCTGCAGCAAGCAGGATCAGCATGTTTCATGGTCGGCTGAGCACTGCCTGGTTGGCGTCTGCTCAGGGGGAAAGAGGCAATTGAGTGGAGACAATGTGCCGTGCGTGTGCCTCTCAAAGCCTTCTGGGGGAGGCTTGTGTCTAATGAAGAGACGGGAAGCGCCCCATTATTCCTTCTCTTTCTTGAAGAGAATTTTTGGATACATTAACTGCACTGTTGTTGCCCCATGGGTACCCTATTGTTTTTAATTATTCAGTATATGTGTTTAGCACAACATGCTTTGGAGAGTAACTGTTAAGATATTTTCATACATACTATACCATATTTACTGTATCGATTAAAAATGTATTTACTATGCCTACATTTTAATATCCATAGTTCATATACAGTATGTTGTACTGTAGCAGGGTTGAATTGTGGGGCCTCCCAAGCTGCAGTCTTCTGAATTAACTAGCTCAGGTCTTCTTGCTGTAGTGTACTATATTTTTTTCCCATGGTTTAATAACTCCTAAAATATGTTCTAGGGTGCTGTGCAAACTGATACAAACTGATATCAGCTACACTAGAGGTCAGAATCGGTACCTACAAGTATAGTATGAACAGTATAGCTCATTTTAATGTGATGTCATTTCCATCTCATACAAGCTGCTCGAAACTATCTCATACAAAGAATTTTCAGATGGATATATATTTGGCATTATATATAATAAATAGATTAATATTGAATATTACATAAACTACTGTACATTATTTGTGTACTGTATATATAAACTTCAACTGTATAATTCATGACACTTAATTAAAATGTTACTTGTATTGCAGCCTTTTATATATTTACGAGAAGGTAATTGTATGTATAAGAAACATTCAAAATATAAATATTAAACGTGCCACTTTTGATTATTAACACATATTTTGAATATATATTTAGGAAAACCTTTTTTTTTTCTTTCAAAATATATTTCAATATATTATCCAACACATAGACTGAATATTTCAGAATGCATATGAATATATTTTTATATATATATATAAAAAAAAAAATAATAATAATAATAAGCATGTCAATTTCCAATACTGAAACATAGAAAAAGTGACAAGGGTAACTTCAAGAATTCATGAATCATTGAAGTTGCAGATGAAGAAATTGACCATGTGTCCCACATTGTTGAAAAGTTTGCCCATCCCTAACCTAGCTACTGGTTAGGGTGTGTGTTTGTGCAACACAATAGCCTGGCAGGTGGAAGTCCCTTTCACACAATCAATTAGGAGCTGAACCTCAGTAATGCACATTTGGTTGGGTTGCTGGAGTGTGAAGTGAGGGGGGTTTGGTGGTTAGTCAAGTCCTGAGCTGCGCGGAGGGTAATCTAGTTGTTTGGCATGTGGGTCAGGGAAGTCCTGCCTAACCCCCTCTCCCTTTTCTCTTCTGAAATATCCAGCAGGAGGCAGGGCTGCCTTTGAAGTGTATTTGCTTAATGAGAGCAATAACCCCCGAGCTCACGTTCTGGGAGGAGCCGGGCCCAGCTGTGAATGGGAAGCAGTTTGTAGCAAAGTGTAAAGTGGTAGTTCTTGATTTTTCTGTGGAAGGGAGAGTGATACAGTGGGGAACTACCTTTGAATCTGAGTAAGTAACTCAATCTATGCGTCTCTGTTTAATTAAGCTTGCATGTTATGTTAAGTAACCCAGGCAGACAGACAGATATAGCTGCCGTCTCCAACAATTATATCCGATTTTCACTAAACTACCTTTCGCGAGCTTCTGTTTACCTAATTGTCCTGGGATTTAGCCATGTTTACATTTTGCTTTAAATAAGTAAGAATGAAAGCAAGCATTCCTTGTTCTGTTTGTATATTAATTTTCTCTATTTGCCAAATTTAGTTTCAGCAGAGAGACATTCAGACGGTCTCTACGTCACTCCTAATATCTCTGCCCCTGCTACTAGTCTTACAGCAGTAGAAGTCATTGGACAAGCTCTGTGTTTTTATTTGAATGTCATCATTGTTCAGAAGATACTCAAGAGCATATTATAAATACATATTTCTTGATTAAACGTGAATATTTTGTTTAAGTTCATGGTAGCGACTGTTGACTTAGAGTGACGGTACCATATCTGGATTTTAAAAGTAAAACAGGGCTAGCTGTGTGGTTACGGTTATTTCACCTGGAATGGGTTCACAAAGATATTGTCTTTCAGCCATGCCAGGCTGTGATCTATGGAAAGGAAGGATTATGTTTTAAATTAAACTACAGTTGTCTTTTTTTGTTTTGTCTTCTAACAAGAAGATATGTATTATATCATGAGACCACTTCAACTATCCATATGAACTACATTGAAGCACACGTGCAGCAAAATCCATGTACTGTTGTGGAATGATTTAAAAAGTGGGCGGTCACCATTATTTAGTGATTCTTAACCTGCCCCCCCCCCCTAGAAAGATGACATCTGGCACTGTCAGATATTTATGCAGCCTCTGCTCTGAGGAGAGCTTCTGAACTTTGTACTGGTTTACTTGTGTAACTCTGGATGGGGAGTGTAAATCCCTGAGTCTTGATTATATAATCTCTGCAAAAGCGAGGATTCGTTTTGATTGTATCTCGCACACTTTCCCTAATGGAAGACCTCCTGCAGTATGAGTTATGGAAGGTGTCTAGTTTAGACAACAGAAACACCTGCCACAATATACCATACCAATTAGGGATATTGTACAGAGTGTTGCATGATCCCGGCTGATATCTATTATTTATTTCTTAGCAGACGCCCTTATCCAAATAATGTGTTACAATATATCACATTATTTTTACATACAATTACATTTTTTTCCTTCACATTATTTTTTACATACAATTACCCATTTATACAGTTAGGTTTTTACTGGAGCAATCTAGGTAAAGTACCTTGTTCAAGGGTACATCTGGGATTGAACCCACAACCCTCCGGTCAAGAGTCCAGAGCCCTAACCACTACTCCACACTGCTGCCGATATCTACTGCATGAGATAGCAGCTCACTGACAGTACCCTAGTTATTAAACAGTATAGCTAATCATAATGTCATTTCCATCAGATCTGGTACAAGTCATCTGAGACAAACAACAAATAAAATAAGGCTTTACTCTTTTATTTTTATAGCACCCTTTGTATACAAGGAGTCCTCGCAGCTCCATTTAAAAGTCCTGATGGTATTTGCGCTTGTTTTCAGCACCCCAAAGTGGAGGAATTCCGTTACATTTGAAATATGTCACTGTTTTTATTCACCCATTTTCTTACATGCAAGAGAATTTCATTTCCCTGGCATGAATTTGGAATGTGAAAAGAATCCCTTTGGCATCTGTTCAAACATCCTTACGGCATTTTTAATATACAGAAAAAATAACCCAGGCAGACGGACAGATATGACTGCAGTGTCCAACAATTATGTTCGATTTTCACTAAAGTATCTCTCTTGAGCTTCTGTTTACCTAGTTGTCCTCGGATTTTGTCTTCTTTGCATTTTGCTTTGAATAAATGAAGTAGCTTGAAAGCAAGCATTCCATGTTCAGTTTGTATATTGATTTTCTCAGTTTGCCAAATTTAGTTTCAGCAGAGAGATGTTCAAACGGTCTCTACGTCACTCCTAATATCTCTGCCCCTGCTACTATTCTTACAGCAGTAGAAGTTATTGGACAAGCTCAGTGTTTTTATTTGAATCACATCATTGTACAGAAGAAACTCCTTGAGCGCATGCTATTTGAATGTGAAGCTTGGGAGTCTGTACATAAAGCGGGCTTTAGTTACCTGCATTGTCACCTAAAAACAGACAAATGTGTCTGTTCAATGTTAAATGGCTCATGTTCCCTTGAATTACCTTTTTGATGCCAATTTGTTAGTAACCTGACGCTGTTTCCTTTGGCCCCGGTGAAGGCCCTGCAAGGTGGCGGGGTTAAAGGTCAAAGAGGAACAGAAGAGGTCCTTTAGAGGTTTTTAATGGGAAGGAGGAGGTACTGGAAACTAATTATTAGATAAACGCAGACTTCCCTTAGAAAGTTCAACAATTTCAAACTCCGAACAAGTGTCAGAAACATGCTGTTATTTTTTACTACGGGTCATTCAGGTTAAACAGAGATATTTTCACTTCTTTCATGATAATGTACCAGTAATTGTCATGCCCTTGTAAATGGGATAAATGTAAAGGGTCTAAATAGCAGAGCTCACAATTTTTTTTTTTCATCTGGCACAGTAAATGTCTTGTTTTAAACACAGAATGTGGGGACCTGTTCTGTTGCTCCCTCCTAAATCTCCACGTATTCTTGCGTTTTCTTTTTAAACATTATCGGCAGGGTTTTTCGCTTGTTTATTCACAAGTCACAGGTCACTGAATACTCAACCAGGGTGTGTGAATAAAGGCAACATCAATAAGCCATGTTATAAAAACAACAGCGTGTTCTTAAACGCCAGCTATAACGTTCAATTCAAATGTGGAAAGTTCTGTGCTGTATCAGTTTCAAAAGCAGTGCTGTCAAATCATGATCTCTTACAACAGGAGCAAGAAATGGCAATATTACAAATCATATTGTCAGAAATATGTTTTCTAAAATATGTTTTGGAAGGATTTTGTTTGTCATCAACATTTTCCTAAATTGACTGCTAAAAAAAAAAGTTAAAAGATCAATCTGTATAAAAGTCCATTTGGGCTACTCAGGTGACCAGAAAGAGTGTATTTTTGTTTAGTTTTCTATTATAACCCTTTGCTGAATACGACCTTTCAAATGTTGTCTCTGTGTAAGTGTCTGGAAGTGAGGGTGGGTCTGGGAGGGCAGTAGGACAGCAGACAAGCCCAGCTGGGACAGGTCTGCCCAAGGAAGCAGAGAGGTGGCTGGGGTTATCTGATCAGGAAGCCCCCTGGTGTTGTTTGATAGGGGGAGAGGCCTAGGAGTCAGACAGGCCTCTCGACTGCTCTAATAGCTTCCCCCTGCCCCAGGCACACTCACCCTCTCTGTCTCACAGGACAGCTCCATATTGATGGGTCACTCCTTCTCCGTCTCACAGGACAGCTCAGTACTGATTGGTCACTCTCCCTCTCCGTCTCACAGGACAGCTCAGTATTGATGGGTCACTCTCCCTCTCTATCTCACAGGCAGCTCCGTATTAATGGGTCACCTTTATGGAAGACACAACAAGATGTGGGCCAATAACTACAACAAACAAATGTTAATTAGGAAACATTTTTTCAACAGTTAACACATATTTTCAGGGCAGTCTTTTGTATTAATACAATTGAATTGTATCTCTAAATACATGTATTGCTATAGAAAATATGTGACTCCCAATGTGAGTTAGACTCCAGCCTCTAAACACTTGAAGCAACCTTTTGTATGTTAAAATGTTTGCCATGTGAATAGCAATAGCATCTCAACAATATTGATTTGAGCTGCTTAGAGCAAATTGCTTGAAAATGTCCCTGGCAACGAGTTACTTGAAACGTTGCTGGAAAGATTTGCCTGAAAGTTTATAAGGGAATCGTAGAGACTGCCATCTTTGAACCCAGGACCTGTGGGCCTTCTGTAGCCCTGTTTAATAAATGGCGGTTGGTTCCCACACTGACAATCTTTGCTGGATGTCTTGAGCAACCGCTTGAAAAAAACAGTCCCCTAGCATCCTGTCTACACCACACACCAACTGCAGTTGACTGTGACTCTTTTAATAATTCTAAAATACTTTTACTATTTGTAGTTACTAGCATTCAATATATTTTCAAATGAGAAATATATTAATATTACTTTAACAAAAAAAGGTAGTAGTTTGATATCCTATTGCTGTTCCTGCCTAGATTTTTTTTTTTTACTAGGCTTTCTAACTAATGTACTTGTTCAGCCATGGTTGCTGCCTCTGAAAGGACTGTATTTTTTATTTGAAAACATTTGATATGGTGCTGTACCTGGTTGAAGAAATCTCTATTGGCAATCCATGCTTTCAGTTAGTAGTGCACTTGCTTGGTCATTGAAATTGTCCCCACCCCTTAATGGCTTATTTACTATTATAAACCAACCAGCTGCTTCCCCTGTTGACTGACATGCTTTCAGCCAGTGACATGCTTTCAGCTAGTGAAATGCTTTTACCCAAAAGACCCTGCTGAGGTAAAATGACCCAGGCCATGAACTGAAAAAGGGGCATAGAAACAGAGAAGTCGCTTTTGAGACAGGAAGGGTTTAGAGCATTGTGTTAACTATAGTGACTTTATGTGTAGAGCCATTTTAATACGATTTCATTACCAGAACTAATATTGATCTCCTGTTTGTTTCCAGGTTAAGGTCTGTCTATCTGTAGAGTGAGTGTTGGCTGGCGGGTGATCACAGACACTGAGGGAGTCATGGAGAATGAACATGTGCCCCCTACCTCAGGCTCCAGCAGCAGCAGCAGCAGCACCCCCACCACCAGCAGCACTGTTACCAGCAGCAGCTCCAGCAGTGGGAGGCAGCCAGTGCCTCAGATATCTGTGTACAGCGGGATCCCAGACAGACAGACAGTCCAGGTAAGCTATGGTTGATATTAGGGGTAGAATGATTACTTATTTGTCCGAGTTGAATAAAAGTAGAAATAGTCGACTAGACTATTTGATAATGTCTGGTGCTCTCTTTGTGTGCATCCAGTTTTAAAACACGTTGCTGTTTGTGCACTGTATTTTAAACCGGCTTGGGATTTGTTTTGAACTATTTATTAATGTTTTACAATGTTGTTTATATGTAAAGGGTTGCAACCACAACTGGACTTGCAACCACATCTGACACCACACACGTCATCGCTGCTTTCTGCTTCATTTTAAACAGATGCATACAATTACAATAATGACATTATTATTATTTATTTCTTAGCAGACGCCCTTATCCAGGGCGACTTGCAGTTGTATACAAAATAAAATATATATCAAGAATTACAGTACAATTAAGAGCAAGATACAAAATACAATGACTGCAGTCCTAATAAGAGCAAATTCCAAACACAGATTTGATATCGGGGCAGTTCAAGAGCAGATAACAGTGTTGATAGTTACATCAGGGTTAGATACGAGTGCAAGTGAAATACAAAATACTACAGATTGGGTTAAGTGGAGGATTAAATACAGTAAAATAGGGAATAGACAAGTGCAAGTTAAAGTGCATGAAAGGCAGAGTGCTATATAGTCCAGAAGGGGAGAGTTGAGTTTTACAGGTGTTGTCTGAAGAGGTGTGTCTTGAGAAGGCGCCGGAAGGTGTCTGTAGGAAGGTCGTTCCACCACTGCGGGGCGAGGGTGGAGAAGGAGCGGGCCAGTAAGGACATGCTAGCTTGCTACTAGTATACACTTTAAATACGCATAAACATTGTTCAGTTAGTCGTCTACCAGTTTCTGACACTGACTGTCACTTCTCTAATTGACTAGTCGACTATTCAGTGCTATCCTTAGTTGATATGAACTGTATTAAGGTGTTTTGCTCTATAGTGAGGTTCCTTTGGAGAATTTTAAAAGTGTTTACAATTGAATTACACAATAGGTATAGGAGGATGATGGTTATGAAGCCACTATGAGGTGACATTCCATGGGTTTATATAACAATCCTCCTAAATATGTCAAACTAAAAAGTAAAATATTATGTGGCACAACATACAGATAATGCTAATTTGAAATCTCCCTTTGAATGCAATACCAAGTCCTTTACGAGGGGACTGTAGCACCATCTGCTGTTGGGAGACAGGATTGCACTTAAGAACCAATGTGGAACTCTATTGCCATCTGCTGGTAGGATGCTGAACTCAAATAAAAAAAAACCTTACTAATATTTAGTGTGCAATGAAAAGTATACCAACATTCAGATATTATGAGACATTTTACAGCATTATCACACTAATAAAAGGACAGCAGTGTAACTATTGACCAGGTTAATATTTATGCAGCCCATTTGTGTAATCAAATGTCACTTCTACCAAACATACAAGATTAGTGCTAAACAGGGTCTGTAAGACCAGCTGCAGATAATGTATACTTGAAGACACAGGTTTGATGGCTGGTTCACTTCTCTCCTGTGTGCTGCATGCTCTTCCATGGTTGTGGGGTAAGGCAGTCTTTTCACTGACACATCCAAACAGATCCTCTGTCAGGATCAAAGGGCCCACTGTGCTTGTCAAAAATGGGAGTAGAGCTGGTAACCATGGTGACCTGGTTGAATTTTCCCGCTCTTAGACTGTAAGAATTAGGAGACAGTTTGGAGTCTATCAGGTACTGTAGTCTAGCAGTTATCACACAGGGCTTACTTAATGATTTAAAACATTATATATATATATATATATATATATATATATATATATATATATATATATATATATATATATATATATATATTAAAAAGTTTACTTTAGTCAGAAACTTTTTTCAATTTAAAAAGTAGAGGTGTGAAAAAATGCTGTAAAGTAAGAATGCTTTCAAAAATAGACATGTTAATAGTTTATATTTATCAATTAACAAAATGCAAAGTGAGTGAACAGAAGAAAAATCTACATCAAATCAATATTTGGTGTGACCACCCTTTGCCTTCAAAACAGCATCAATTCTTCTAGGTACACTTGCACACAGTTTTTGTAGGAACTCGGCAGGTAGGTTGGCCCAAACATCTTGGAGAACTAACAATAGTTCTTCTGTGGATTTAGGTAGCCTCAGTTGCTTCTCTCTCTTCATGTAATCCCAGACAGACTCGATGATGTTGAGATCAGGGCTCTGTGGGGGCCATACAATCACTTCCAGGACTCCTTGTTCTTCTTTACGCTGAAGATAGTTCTTAATGACTTTTGCTGTATGTTTGAGGTCGTTGTCATGCTGCAGAATAAATTTGGGGCCAATCAGATGCCTCCCTGATGGTATTGCATGATGGATAAGTATCTGCCTGTACTTCTCAGCATTGAGGAGACCATTAATTCTGACCAAATCCCCAACTCCATTTGCAGAAATGCAAGCAACCTCCACCATGCTTCACTGTTGCCTGCAGACACTCATTCGTGTACCGCTCTCCAGCCCTTCGGCGAACAATCTGCCTTCTGCTACAGCCAAATATTTCAAATTTTGACTCATCAGTCCAGAGCACCTGCTGCCATTTTTCTGCACCCCAGTTCCTGTGTTTTCGTGCATAGTTGAGTCGCTTGGCCTTGTTTCCACGTCGGAGGTATGGCTTTTTGGCCGCAAGTCTTCCATGAAGGCCACTTCTGACCAGACTTCTCCGGACAGTAGATGGGTGTACCAGGGTCCCACTGTTTTCTGCCAATTCTGAGCTGATGGCACTGCTGGACATCTTCCGATTGCGAAGGGAAGTAAGCATGATGTGTCTTTCATCTGCTGCAGTAAGTTTCCTTGGCCGACCACTGCGTCTACGGTCCTCAACGTTGCCCGTTTCTTTGTGCTTCTTCAAAAGAGCTTGGACAGCACATCTGGAAACCCCTGTCTGCCTTGAAATTTCTGCCTGGGAGAGACCTTGCTGATGCAGTATAAATACCTTGTGTCTTGTTGCTGTGCTCAGTCTTGCCATGGTGTATGACTTTTGACAGTAAACTGTCTTCAGCAACCTCACCTTGTGTAGCTGAGTTTGGCTGTTCCTCACCCAGTTTTATTCCTCATACACAGCTGTTTCTGTTTCAGTTAATGATTGTGTTTCAACCTACATATTGAATTGATGATCATTAGCACCTGTTTGGTATAATTGTTTAATCATACACCTGACTATATGCCTACAAAATCCTTGACTTTGTGCAAGTGTACCTAGAAGAATTGATGCTGTTTTGAAGGCAAAGGGTGGTCACACCAAATATGGATTTGATTTAGATTTTTCTTCTGTTCACTCACTTTGCATTTAGTTAATTGATAAATATAATCTATTAACATGTCTATTTTGAAAGCATTCTTACTTTACAGCATTTTTTCATACCTGCCTAAAACTTTTGCACAGTACTGTATATTTTTTTGGCATAAAACTGAACTCTGAAAGGTTAAAAACAGCTGTGCAGTTTTAGATGTCTTTAGTTAGGGGCCAGCTGTGGCACTTGGAAACAGTGCACAGCTTCCTTCAGGGTACTGTGCTTCAGCCTGCTGGAAGGGATCAATCCAGAGAGGTGTTTCTAAAAATAGATAACGTATTTAACCAGACAAAAGCTGTCTCCTGCTCAGGAAGGCCTCTTAATAAACCCGGTTCCCCTTAAGAGGGCCCTATCCATCACCGCACTGACTGCTGGGTAACTGATGACCCTGGCAAAGGAGGTTGTTATGGTACCAGCCCTAACTGCACCTCAGGGGAATAGGCCTACTTCCCATCTCACTGCTGCTGCTAATTCCCTTTAAAGACTGCCCCAGAGCAACATGGCCAAACGGTGAAGAAACCACATTGGTGGATTATTAAATGGTGAAGTAGGCCCACATCACATTTAAACATCTTGTACACTTGTACCTTCCTGGCTGCCCAACACCCTATTGACAGTGCTATGGCAGGTGTTTCTTTGTCCAACACTTGCATACATTACCCTTACCCAGAATAGAGGGTAACATTTTCTTTTCTTCTCATAGCAATCCATTATATGAATCATGTTTACCCTTCTGTAGCTATAGTAGAGGCCGATATATCTACCTGATTCCATATAGACAAGTAGCCCTTATAGAGCCACATTGTCACACTCTCTACTGGAATCTCACTAGGTGGTTTTCCTCTCAATGTTCAAATGCTTGGTGATTTAAACCAGGACCAGGGAAGTGTTCAGTCAGTCCATTACAGAGGGATTACACCATCAACCTAAAGCAGTAGCTGTGCCTTTGATATATGTTACCGTGCTGTAACTAATTCCAGTCTCGTCTCTAGAATATAAGATTACTGTGATGTGTTCTACCCAGCTCTCTGCGTCTGATAAGTCACTTAGCTCTCACTCTTATCTGGCTCTCTGTTCTACAGCTCTGTTTATAAGGACAAAGAATGTTTTCCCCTGATTGACTGGGTCAGGGCAGGATAATGGGAAACCACACTATTGAAACTTTGAAAAAAAGAGTCTTTGCTTGGACCACATTAATATTCCAGTTTCTACGAAAGAAATAGAAAAAAGGCTTTTTTTAAAGTAAGAAAATGCTAACCCACAAATGATTGGCAGTCATGTATGAAAAAATCATGTTCATAGCCTTTTAAAATGGAAAGAAAGCAGTGATTGTGAAAGCGCTGATAGCAAGGCATTGATATTATGATCTCAGTTCTAATGAAGATGTGTCATTATCTGGGACCTTTTTTTGGCCTGCTACACCTGCTTTTGGAGTCACAAATTAGAAGAAAGTTGAAGTTATCGAAGAAACAAAAACATGAATACAATTTCATTGTTACTTTCTTTTGTGATTTGTATTACATTTGCAGGGCTTGCCTTTCTCTGACACAGAAAGCTCTTTAAAAATCTAAATCTGCAGATTTTTGAGCGGCAATTCCAATATGCCTCCCCTTTTTCGAAAGTACAATAGGGAAGAATTTGGGGGTTAGGGGGTTACTGGAAAAAAAGGTCAAAGGTGATTGGGGTCTGAGGTCACCCCTTTTTCACCTGCAGCTGGGGAGAACGTTGTTGCCTGGCAACGGTGAAGCAAACAGCCCCACACCCCCAATCCAGATTACGCCTACTGGGGAAAACGAGTGTCTGATTTGACAGGGGAGCCAGACTTCCTGCACGGCCATTAATCAGATGGGTGGAGATTTAAAAATAGTGACTGCTTGAAAAACAAGGGGCCCCATATCTCAGAGTAAGGATCTCTGCCGTTTCAGTGGCCAGGGTGTTTGTGGATATCGTCTGTGGGATTCATATATGAACTTACTGGATTTACCTATCAAGAGGGGAGAGCGTCTTTTTGAAATCCTCTCTTCTGGGGCAGATTTACCTCCATCAGTCAGTGTGTTGCTGTACGCTCAGGAGCCTGGGTTTACTTCATCGGTCTTATCTTTGGGATCTTCTGTGATCCTCATTTCTTCACATAACTGAGGGTTCTACCAGGGTTGCTATCTGGTATGTGTTTTTTATAATGATCATAATACAGTGTAAAACTGCTTAATACTTTTTGTTTTGGGATTACGCTTGAGTGGTATTGCAATTCATTATGAAAATGTAATATTACTGCATCTATCAAATACCAGTTATTCTTAAAGGAGTAATTCCCCTATTCATATTTGATATATTTCAGAAGGATGTTACTTTATGTGTTTATTATAGAGATTTGAGAAGCATAGCTAAACATGATTTTGGAAGCTATTATACACAGTCATTTTCTAGTTTCCCCATGGCTTTATCATGCATTTAACAGAGTATACCATGATTTGCCACGTTTTTAATATGCTTTACCTTACATGGGCTTTGCAGTGCTTACCTGTGTTTTACCATGCGTTCACTATGCTTTATTGCTGTGCTTTTACTATGAGAAACTTTCATAAGGGAGATGTTAGCTTAAAAACTGACCTATATACAAAAATATATTGTTGTATATTATTGTTGTATATTACAATAGTATACAATAGAGTATTTTGAAAGTGTAAAACTGGAAAATGTGTAATAAACATTATCTGGGGTTGGACCTGACTCACACAGAGTGGTTATAGTGTGAGAGGAAAGCCTCAGCGTAAGGAGGCTCTAGTCCATCCATTACTGAGCTTGAAGCTATCCGGTCTCCCTCTCTCCCCCTCCCTCTCCCTCGCAGTCAGCAACCACCCGTCACTCCCGACACACACAGGGCTGACCAATCCAATACAATACCACACTCCAGCTGCACCCAGCAACAGCAACCATTGAGGATCTGCTGGAGTGAACCCTGCCTGAATGAGCACTCTGTTAATATACACATCAAGGACCTCACAACTCAATGTGGGAAACCACTATATATTGTATCAACAGAAAATCCTCACCCAGCTGGCACGTTCGCAAGCCCAGTGGCAAGCAAACACAGATTCAGTTTATTTGTTAAGCACACAGTGGAGTGAAAGTTGGGGAACTGTTTTTTACGTAGTGCTATAAAACATGACAACACTATAAAACCTAAAACCTACAGTACAGCAACCTGACATATCAAATTGAATAGCATGTGCCATGTTACACAGTTTGTACACAATCAATACACTGATCCAATCTCACCATGATTATATCCCTAATATCACCTTATAGTCTATAACAAGAAATCAGGATATTTTCTACTCAGTGCATTGGATGGGTTCCCAGTCCTGGACTCTGCGGTTGTCCTGCGGTGGAGCTCCAGAAGGCAGCAATTTCAAAACAGACCAGCCTGTCCAGGGCCTTAACTGACAAAGGAAGGAAGTTCCCTTGACAAGGTCTCGATCTCTGCTTACTTGAAGTCAGACAAATTGGTAAAAGCAAAACACATGGCCCCAGATTCAATAAACGTTAATCAAAGTTTGCGACTCTGGGGAAAGCAAACAAACTGGTGACTAGCAATATTCAATGTGTATTTAGAAGCTTTTAGGTTAAGTACAATCTTTTTTTCTTTTGCAAACACAATATTATAAACTTCAGCTATTTCATGTATCATGGTTTTGGCTGGCACATCGGGGTTGTCTTAAACTGTAATACCCAGTTTATAGATTCGTAGAATTACTGGAGCGTATAGGCTTGGTGTGCTGCAGTGACGCAGGTACAAGGACCGTCCATATCAAGTAGTTTGGGGACAATGTCATGTAAAATCAAGTTTGAACTTCCACTTCACAGCCCAGATTTTTTACTACACAAACCTCCATTGTATAACAGCTTGGTACAGTTTGTATGAGGTGGGATTACAATATAGACCACTGTCTTATGTAAGCTAGTATTGGTACCTGCCTCCGTTTTTAGGTTGTGTAAAATATTTACAGTACCCAATAAGTCTTGCTTCATTTTCAGAGAATCCTATTTCAAAGTGAATGTGCGCGAGAGTTCCCATGCATTATCCATTCAGTACCCCCAAGCATTACCTGACCAGCGGCCGAATTCAAGAGAGGGGTGGAAAACTACATAAAACAAGTTGGTCTCAACTTATTGAGTCTCAGTGGCCTGCTGAAAGGCATTGGTTCCCCAGCTAAAACATGGGGGGGGGGGGGGGGGGGGGGATCAAATTCAGTGCTATGAATTTATTAAATAAATAAGTGGGATTGGTCACAGTTTGCTACACAGTCTTCCATGTTGTCACAAGCCAGGTACCTGCAATAAAGCACTCTGAACATGCAAACAGAACAGGGAAATACACTGCACTTCTCTCACTTTCATTAGGGTCTCATTTAGAGCACAGGGCTCTTTGTAACCCCCCCCCCACCCTCTGCTCGAAGGGCTGTACAAGTTCCTTATAAACAAGTAAATAAACAACTTGCAGCAGCACTACTGTTTAACGTTGATTGATCTTCGGAAGCAAAGAGCAGTGCTGGGGGCCCCTAGGGGCCCGGGGAATGTGCCTGGCTGTCACGTTACATTGATTGATGATGCTCCTGTAATGGAATGAGCTGACCCTTGCCATCTCTCGACTGAGTCGCTTCAGTTCAGCCAGGCAGCCAGGCAGGGGGTGGGGGTATTGTGTGTAATTCAGTGATGGATGGTTCATTTTGTTTCTGTTACTCACCCTCACTAGGGATGCATATCCGTGGGGATATAGTTTCTAGAGTTTTTTTTTTTAGAGAGAGAGAGAGAGGACCACTTACCCAATTGGTTAAGATCACCAGTTATTGAGAGTACAGTAGTGTGGGTATGTTTAGAAATCTGGCTTTACTACCTACAGTACACATAAGCCCCTCTTTCACACTGGCACTCCTACCCGGGTCCTGGCTACCCAGGTCACAATCTGCGTAGTGTAAAACCACGTACCTGGGGTCGTACCCGGGTCCCAACGACCCACCTCAGGATGTGGGTCTACACGCTTTGACCCAGGTTGAGCGAGACAAAATGCTTGATGGCCGTTTGTGAGCCGATGCAATGACAACCAGCCACACCTGCGTGAAGGTTTCACTTCCGCAAGAAACATTTCTGTTTATTCTGTTTAGCCATATTTTTGCTTGAGACACACCATGAGCCAGATTCCAGCAGGGATGAAGAAATATTTGCTCTAATAAATCCAGAGAAGCTTGGATGGAACGTCAGTAACAAGCTGCTTCCGAGGCATTGATACACGTATTGTGCACTTGTGTCTGTCACCCAGGTCAACCCTGCTTTATCAAAAGCAGTGTGAAATCGCTTATCCGACCTGCATGACACCAGGTCCTGCCCGGGTAGGTTCTGACCCTGGTAGATCATGCCAGTGTGAAAGGGGCTTTAGTATATAATTTTTACTTATATGTAGTGATATATATTGTTAAAACTTGGTTGGGACATTCTTTACCACAAAGTCTTTGGTGCATGCATATGGTCTAAAACAGGCTTTGAAAACTTGGGAAGTCTGTTTTCTACAAGACGTTATTCTGCATACTGTGAGTGAAGGTCTAGGGATATTCAACCAGTTTTCCAGAAGCCCTCTGTAAATGGTTGTTGTTCAGCTTCTTCAATGCTACATTATTTTCCTCAGGGTATAAGTTCCTAGTATTCCAGTCAGCCAACAGCACTCTCATTCGCATCACCGTCCCTTCACCTCCCCCTTCTCCGCCTCTACAGCAGCCCCGAGGCTTATATATGTGGGGGCTCCGATCGCCCTAATATAACTATCGGGCAAACATCTAAATAAGCCCAGTGATCAAGAGTCCTATTGTATCAATATACTGTTGTCACTTCTATGTTTTCAATTTGCAAATTGTGTTCTATTAAATACTGGGACATTCGCTCTCCTTTCTAAATGTGAATGCTTTCTGTTTCCCTGTGTGTCTGTGTACTAGGTGATCCAGCAGGCCCTGCATCGGCAGCCCAACACAGCGGCGCAGTACCTGCAGCAGATGTACGCCGCCCAGCAGCAGCACCTCATGCTGCAGACTGCTGCCCTCCAGCAGCAGCATCTAAGCAGCGCGCAGCTCCAGAGCCTTGCAGCCGTGCAGCAGGTACAGACTCAGACCCGCCTCACTGCAGCACACTCTTCAAGGGAATTGCAACACCCGCTATTACCAGAACAGTCACAGCGATGGGGGCTGTTTTACACATAGCTCTCAGAGTGCGTGGCTATCCCTCCTGACTGATATATGAATACCATCAAATACAGTTCATAGCTAGGACACTGAAGAAGGCTCTTGCCCAAACGTTTGTCTATTTGACTTAGTTTTACCGCATGGAAATTGAGGAATGTGCTGCTCGTGAAAGCTAAGGGACTGTGGCACTGGCTACAGAACTCGGTGTTCTAAAGGTTAAACATCTAATCCAGATCTTGTATTTGCCCTACTGCATAGACACAGGTCAATAAATAGGAACAAAGGTCTGCCTGAAGTCTTGGTTATAGTCGAATACAATGGGCCCAATTATTTGGTTTCTTGTCTTCTACACTTTCACAGAAAACAGTGCGTTTCCAAGTATAATTCTTCATATTTGCATGGTTAGGCAGTATTCTTTATAATAGTGTTGGGATAGGTTCCTAGAGTGGCTTACCTGTTAAAGGCACGGCCTTGTGGTGTGCAGGGTGAGTTATACAGTCAGGGGAGTGCAGAGTCCTGGATGTGCAAAGTTGCCAGTTTTCACTGAACTCCACAGGGAGGTTCGCATTGGCTCTGGTGCTCCCATGGTCTTACAGAGGGAAAATCATCAGGGACGGCTTCTGAGTTGTTGTGGGGATTGCTGCAGCGAGGGAACATAATTGGAAATTCTAAATTACAGAGAAAAAAAACAGGGTTAAAATAATAATAAAAAAGGGCTTGTTTGGAAATTGTTTTAAAATTCAAAAGAATTGAAAATTGAAATACATACTTGTGGCAATGTGCCCCGCCCCTGTGTGCATTTGTGTGTTATGTGTTGTATGTTGCGTGTGTTAATGTTGGTATATAGTCATTGGTACACGGGATATAAACGGGTCTGTGTTTCACGTGTGAGTTAAAAATGTAGATTTGTATTTAGGCACAAGGATGGCACAAATCACTTCACGTGCATTTAAAGTATGTAATATGTGAGCACGGGGTTGCACGTAATTCATTCACGTGCTGGGATTCAAGTGAATAATTAATTAGTAATTGAATCCCAGCACAACAGTATATATAGAGACACGTAGCACTCACTCGGGGTTGGGTGTTCGAGAGTGGAGAACGGGTGTGGAGAAGGAGTAACTAAAAGTGAAAGAAAGTAAACATAAGTTATTTGTATTCACCGTGTTTGTTTGTCTGTTCATCCACCGTTTGTTTAAATGTTAGTCCATTTTTGTTTGTCTATTTATTTTGGCATGAAGTGCCGTGTCCTGTGTTTTTGTATGTTTACAACCTTTTTATTTTCTGTTCTGTTTATTAAATACTGAGCGAAACCATTCGCTCAGCTCCACCAAACCACACCTCTCTGTTCTTTATTTCCTGGTTCTGTTCTGACGCCACCCACTCCGGCCGTCTTTGTGACAATACTGTATAATAATGTTTCATTTTGAATTGGCTGTAAAATAAGAACCATGTTACAGAACAGAAATCTAGAGGTTATGCTAAGATTATACAATGCCTTAGTTAGACCTCACCTAGAATACTGTGTGCAGTTCTGGTCACCTCACTACAAAAAAATACATCATTGCACTCAAAGGTACAGAGAAGGGCAACTCGGCTGATCCCAGGACTTCAAGCTATGAAGACAGGTTAGAATAATTAAATCTCTTCATCTTACAAAAAGAAGGGATAGAGGGGACTACTTCACATTACTACACTACTTCAAATTTAGCAAACAGGAGGGCATAAATGGAAGCTGAGTAAAAGTAAGTTTAGAACAGAAGGTAGGAAGCATTCTTTTACACAGAGAGTTATAAATGCATGCAATAGCCTACCAGGTGAAGTCTAGAAAAGACTAGATTTTGTGCTTTTAAATGAGTTCCACCCATTAGGGAAGAATGGTGTGCTAACAAGGGACGAGTCTTATGGGCCAAATGGCTTTTTCTCGTTCCCAGAATTTTCTTATGCCTGTCAGAAGCAAATAACTAAGTACCCCTGCCCTCTCCCCCCAATCAAATTACCCAGAAAACAGCATGTATCCAAGTATAAACCCTTGACCCTATTTGCTTGCTTATACTGTGTACTTTATAATACAGACAGCAGCCTTTGCACCCTGCACACTGTAATGTAATGTCAGTGTCACTTCAAGCTGATTTATCTGCATCTCTTGCCTGCAGGGCTGGTGTCCCTGACCCACCTCTCAGTGTTAGAAGGACTGGAATTTATATTGATTAGATATCAAAGTTTACACACAGCAAAATGAATGAGTTCAGTCTCAAACGCCACCGGCTCATTGCAGATTTGAAAAAGACAGCCTTCCTGCAGCAAATTGAAAATAAATTGGCACTTTTTTAAGGCGAGCTGTCGCTAGCGCAGGTCATGCGCTTGGAGAAATCAAACACGGAAACAGTTTGACCCAAACACAAGGGAGTTATTTTATTGATCGAAACAGTTCTTTCAAGTCCTGTCTTCGCTTTCTGGGGAAGCCATTTTACCCTCAATTAGGGTGGCCACCTGGACAGTTTTTAACCAGCCTGGACGGTTTTTAACCAGCCTGGCCCGTTTTTGTATTGCCTTGCCAGTTGCCGGTGAAAAGATTTCATGTGCCTTTTTTTCCCTTGGGACAGTTAAGCACAGTGATCATTTCGGGATGCAGATCATCGGCATTTATCAATAAATCAACTGCTTCGCTGCTCCACTAAAATCACAAACACATACACATTGTTTTATTTTGTTTGTGTAAAATGTTTTCTAAAAACGTTTTAGTAATAATTGGCACTAGGACCCTTTTTGTTGGTGGGGGTGGTGGCCAGTGGCCTTTTTTTTTTTTTTTGCTTCTCAGAGGTGGCAGCCCCACCCACAATATAACTCCCCTCCTTGTGATTGAGGCTCCGGACTCAATGGCAGGATTCAGGTGCGCTCCGATTCGAGTTAAGCGATTAAGCTCTCGTGGCCCCTCACTGCTGTGTACAAGATGAACTGTTTGGGATTAATGTTGGCGAATGCTAAAATGACCATTAGCCTAATGACGCTGTTGAAAGAGTTTGTCATTGTCGAGTGTTCTGCTAATGAGGAGTGAAAAGACCCTTTCAGGAAGTTCAGCCTGGCTAATTGATGACCAGTATGTGGTGCCCGGTTCCTGCAAGCTTGTCTCCTGTGAGGCTGGCGAAACACGAGAAGGTGGACTGAAGCAGCCCCCCCTGCCCCCCCGCCCCCCATTGTGTTGCAGTTGAGATATGTCAGCTAAGCATTCCAGAGTCACCGCCATTCATTTAACTATACATTTGAATATGTTATGAAAAGATTCTTAGTTCAGATGCGTTCTTACAAATATGTCCTGTATTCTTTTTTTTATTTATGTTTTTCTTTGATTTAAATGCAACAGTAAATAGATATTTGTAAAAGAGGTGTGCTTTTCTGTTCAGTTTCCCGAGTTAACTGTAGGATTAAGTACGGTTAAAAGTTGAAATGTTTCATCTTTAACATATTGGGAATGTTTGTACCCAGTCGAAAAAGCTAACAGAAAAAGCCCTCCATTCGTTTCTATAAATTACTAAAACATGTGTGTAAGAATGGATGTGTACTGCTTCTAATTGTATATGAAATAAATTGGCATACCCTGCACACATACTACTATGATAACACCTATAGCTGGCTTGCATTGAAACTATTAACACTTCAATCAGAATTGATGGGCATTGAAGCAGTTGTAAAAACAGCAACTCAGAACTAAATAGTTTCAGTGTTAGAATGAACACTAACTTATCTGAATAACTTCCATTGTGTACCTGCTTAACATTAGAGTATTCTACTGGTAGACTTGAGATCATTCGTGAAGATAACTTGTTTATCTTTGGGCAGTGGTACTCAATCCTGGCCCTCGAGATAGAATCCAGTCCACGTCTTTACTCCAACCAGATTCTAAAGTAGTTCATTGAACCTGCTGAGAGGCACTTAACTAATTTAGGACCTGCTTGGAATAAAGACCAGGACTGGAATAGACCCTAAGGGCCAGAATGAAGTACTACTGTCTTTGGGTAACACCAATATCCAATTCATCCAAATAGACCATGTGGTTTATTTGAATGATCTAAACTGATCAAAATGCAGCCACTATTTAATTCCAAGTGAATCCAGCTGGGGTTTTCCCCAGTAAAGTCCGAGAAACATCAGGTTCTTGCATTCTAGGGCGGCAGTATAAAGACCAGCCTCCTGTTTATTAAAATAGACCTGCTCCACGCCTCATGTTTTTTAATGTGTGAAATCCTTTCTGTTTCCTGCTCCGTTTGTATTGTGACCCGTTTTCTTTCAAGATAAGTTAATGTATAACCAGGGCTTCCGCCTCATTGAAAGCACCCGTGTGGCGTCGCAGTGATTAATGAGTGCATGTTTAACTCAGATTCCCTCTCTCTGCTTGTCACACACAGGCAAGCCTTGCTGCAAACAGACAGGGCTCCAACCAGAATGGGAGCGTTTCCCAGCAATCCGGAGCATCACAGACTACTGTAAGTTAAACAGTGTCCTACACCTCACAGAGAGTCTTTATACTCACCTCACTGCATCAGTGAAGTGGTTCAAGCAGCAGTTTGAGATCTAGAACTAAAGCCAGTGCACACACATACAGAGGGCCCTCATGATCTTGCTGTTAGAAACCAACACAATTGGTATTGTTTTATACTAGTTGTATATACATGATTTACATATATATAATAAATGATGTTTCCATAACACTTTACATTAATAGCTGCAAGTGTGAATAACTGTGAAATTCATCAAGAATGGATGATTACTTCATTTGAATCCAATTGGAAAGCAGTCAGCCCATCATTACTGTTACACAAACTCTTCACACTTACATTGAGCAAGAGTGACATCTGGTGGCTAGTTTGGGGATTGTCATTATTTGTCCCTTAAACTTTTAATAGGCTTCATAATGCATATAATCTCAGGTGACACATGAATATCGATCTGTAAGAGCGTATGTATAAGTCTACGTACATAACTCAGGCATTAAAAGATATGTAGGTAGGCTTTGTGGTCCAGTGGTTAAAGAAAAGGGCTTGTTACCAGGAGGTCCCCAGTTCAAATCCCAGCTCAGCCACTAACTCACTGTGTGTGTGACTCTGAGCAAGTCACTTAACCTCCTTGTGCTCTCTCCTTCAGATGAGACTTAAAACCGAGGTCCTATTATAAGTGACTCAGCAGCAGCAGTTGTTGATGCATAATTCACCCCTTTGTCTCTTTAAGTGGCTATGGATAAATGTGTCTGCTAAATGACTAATTAATAATAATAATGTTAGGTCCCTGAGTGTCTCCCATGGTAAAGGCATGACCGCAGGGTGAGTCATATTTTTTTGTTTGGGGGAGCCCTTTTTAAAAACAATTTTAAATAGAGGCTTCCAACTTAAAACTGAAGAAAGTAAATATTGAAGTTGCCTATAACTATCATAAGCCCTGTCTGACACCACAACAGTCAAAGAGCACTACAATAAAGTCAAAGAAAAATCCCAAATTCAAGCAGATGCTTTGGTACAGAACACTGTCTGTACGTGTCACACGGCCGGTCTCTCACATCCCTTTCTCCCTCTCTCAGCTTAACCTAGCCACCTCCCCGGCTGCAGCCCAGCTGATCAGCCGTGCTCAGAGTGTGAACTCTGCTGCCTCTGGGATCGCTCAGCAGGCCGTCCTCCTCGGAAACAGCTCCACCACCGGCCT
Organism: Acipenser ruthenus; assembly: GCF_902713425.1. Lineage (NCBI taxonomy): Eukaryota > Metazoa > Chordata > Actinopteri > Acipenseriformes > Acipenseridae > Acipenser > Acipenser ruthenus. Next base: position 6,715,017 of record NC_081208.1, on the reverse strand, counting down.
CACCGCCAGCCAGGCACAGATGTACCTGCGTGCACAGATGGTAAGCACCAGCAGAGGGCAGTACACACACACACACACGCATACGGGAGAGTCTGTTTTAATGAGATTAATATTAGGTAGCCCTTAATCCGGCACACCTATGCGAGGGTGTCTAATACATGCACAAAATGTGCATTCTTCTTAATGGCACCCTTAAGAAATTATTTATGCCATACTGTGTAAGAATACATACAAATACAAAAGTGATGAAGTCCACATCACTATAGAAGTATATGAATCAAAACTTACAGATTGAAGAAATTGAAAAATACTTTTAGTCGAAACATTTGTCAAAGACGCTGCTGGGACTGGTAACCAAACATTGAACACTGAATGGTGAAAATCTGTTCAAACAGTTGAAAGGTCAGTGTGAGAGGATATTATGGACAGCAGCTTTTAGTGCGGCAGTCATCAGATCATTGTTATAGACCCTGATGCGTGTCTGTCTGTCTGTCTGTCCATACAGTATTGTATATAAATGATTTGCATTATATTTGTTGCATTAGACCCTCAAAGCATATATCACAGTGGTAATTTTGCATTTTTTTGTAATGTTGAGGTACAAGCTCTTAAACTAACCTGGCTAGTTCTATAATCCATGCTTTGTGAACAAGGCCTGCTGTGTGCAGCCATGTGTGTTTGTGTTCATGGCACTTGCATGTAGTTTATGTGTGTGTGCGCTCTGTTATAGGGGGGTACAAGTTATTTTGTTCAACTTACTGTGCTGACCATATTACACAAGGGGTGCCTTCAAATTATTGCATTCATTTTTCATTTTGAAGACACTAACATTTTGACTGAAAAGGACTTCTACTCCTCTCATGCCCTATGGTATTAAAACAAGAATCCCTCGAGCATTGAGAAACACAATGAAGCGTGTTTGTTGTGGCAGCATGTGTATCAGTTGGTCGCTTAGTTAAATCACTTACAAAATCTAAACACAGTTAATTTAATATTCAACAAATGAGTAACACCTAGAAACCACTTGCTAAAGAGTAGTCAAGTAGAACTGGAACTCCAAACCCCTCACTTAGTAACAGTTCACTTAGCGATACCTTGACTACACAAGTGACACAAGACTTGCCTAGCAACAGCTCTCTCGGGCTGCTCCTGATTTGCTGTAGAGGCTTCAGCGGCAGAGCTGTTAGATGACAGTAAAGTGAAGCCTTGGGGTTTGACCTTTTTTAAACAGCACACTCTCTTGCAATTGGTGTGAAACTTCCTATTATTTGCTTTGAATTGATTCTAACCTAGTTTCGGTACAGTTGCAGAAATGTACATTGTACTGATAATAGTGGCTTGGCATATCGGTAGTTTTATATCAGAGTCGATAATGGGTAACTATATGCAAAACCTTAAGGACTGTTTTAAGGAATGTCTTAATAAGGACTGTTTCAAAGCCCATTGTGATCAATGAAGTGTGCAGTTCATTCAGCATGTCTGTTTGAAAGGGGCTTATTCGTTTGTTCTCATTTTTTAAACAGTCCTTAAAACAGTTCCGAAATACGTATTTATGAATTGGGAACAATTACAAAAATTGTTTTCTAGTTTCTTCAAGTTAATCCTATCAGTGCAAAAACACCTTCGTATACCAAGGCTATGCAATAGAAATTCCCATATCTCCCTGTGCTTGCGTAGGTTTTTTGTTCTTTCGGTTTGTCCATGATGATTGAATCTAGACCATATTCTACCACAAAGAGATGAACAAGAGATCTGAGACCTCTCTCCCAACCGACCTGGGGCCAATTACAATGTAATTGTGTAATTCCTAATTCATTGAACCTTGGCACACCTGCGTAATTATAATTGAATTATACCATATAATTGATCAATTACAGTTCAATTCTGCATGTATCTGTTATTCGATCATTATTCATGTATATTCATGTATTTTCTGTATTTGTACCGGTGATTACTGCTGGGTTATTTAGCATGAAGAGAGTACGCATCTTAATGGGTATGGTTGTTTATGTTACATTTTATTGTAATTATAATTTTAATTATTGCAGCATAATTGTAACTGTAATTAAACAAAATAGATTTGTAATTGTATTGCATGCAGTATTCAGTGATACAAGACCATATCAACGCCTTAATAAATCTTTGCTTTCTTTTTCTATCTATTTCACTCTGTTTTGTATATACAGGCACACAAGCTTATCTAATGAATAGCGTAGCCCCCACACACATAAACATGGCTTTTTGTGCGATTATATGGTAAACTCCATGGAAGAGAGCCACAATGTTCTTTGTAACAGAGCGGTTTGCTAACACTGCATGGTACGTGATTGAAATGTTTTCTTAGTTTCTCTGTGGCTGTGTCTGGTTTTGAGGTCATTTCGATGTGATTTTCAGGCACAGCAGAGTAACCTTGTGCAAGTAGCTAGGAGCCTAGGCCGTGCTGTCCCTTTGTCCCCTCAGCTCATTTTCACTCCAACCGCTACAGTCACTGCTGTCCAGCAAGAGGTCTCCAATCAGTCTTCTGGCCAACAAACAGCCTCTTCCCAGGTAAACAGCCTGTTTAATACAGCCTACTGTTATGACTGTGGGGAAACGGTTCCTACACATCCTGCAAGCTCCACTAGAGGGCAGCAGAGAACCACTGACTATCATAGGCCTTTTTTTAAGTGTAATATTGGTTGTGTTTTTAAGGTCAGAAAAGTTCATTCCAAACAAGAGAACCGTTCTATTTCTCTTTAAAAAACAACAGCCTAATTGCAATATTTTCCCCCTTTTTTACCATGCATATTAAATATAATGGTAATAATAACAGTATTATAGTATGTCACAAGTAAACAAGTGGTGTTTTGGAACAAGGGACGGGCCTTGATGGGCCGAATGGCTGTTTCTCATTCTCAGAATTTTGGTATTACCGATGGCAGTTCATTAATGACAAATAGTATTTTATTCCATACCAAAAAACTGTACTATCACCCACAGTCACTTTGTGTTTATCAGTATTTGTGAAACCATTTTTCTATATTAATGTATTTCTGTAGAATACCACATTCCAGTTTCAAAGCATGTGAAATATAACCCATACGCATACCCATGGCTTACAAGTGGTTTAATGGTCACGGTTAGAATCAGTAAAAAAACAAAAATCAAGGGAAATTCAGTTTACCAACAAGTACTCTTTAGAGTGTTTGCTGTGCCCCTCGTTAATGGAACGATTTCTCTCTTAAAAAGCCTGACCCAGCATGAATGGGCCTCCAGTCCCACAATCCTTTCTTTCAGGTCCAGAACCTGGCTCTCCGCAGCCAGCAGGGCCCAGCCTCAGCCTCCCCTTCCCAGCCTCAGCTCCAGAGCCTGGGCCTCAAACCGGCCCCCGGCAGCCAGGCTGCTCCCCCTGCTGGCTCTGCTGCCTCCCAGCCCAAAGCTCCAGGGCAGGGGGCCTTGACTCTGGTGGGGAAGGGAGCCTCGTGTGAAGTCTCATCGGAGGGAGGGAAGAAAGGAGAGAGCCCAGCCAGCCTGGAGACTCGTGTGGTGACCGTGAGCAGGAATGTGACGCCCGTGTGCAGCCACCCCCTCATCACTCAAGGTAAGGGTTCAGGCTTCGTCCATTACTTAAAAACACTTCATCATTGTGTAATGGATCTCCTCCTAGCGGCTGAGGAGTTAATAATACTGACATCAGCATAAGACATGTACTTACCTCTCGACTGCAGAGCTGGCTGTTTAGTTGAATGGTAAGGCGTTCATCTTTGAACCTTATGGTTTGTGTTTCGCGTCAATTCGATGCCTTTTGATTCAATTCAGTGGGCTGAGATGTCAATTCATTACAATTAGCAAAAGGTTTTTGGTGAAAACTCAATTCTCACTGCTTACAACTGAAGTCAAAAAGTGAAATCATGAAAGGTGTGCATTATTATTATTATTATTATTATTTTTTAAATAAACCCCAAATTCACTGAAGATAATGGTACAAGAACTAAACATAATATAGACAAATGTTTTCAATCTTTGTCTTTAGTGCCGTGATATAAACATACAGGACTTGCACAGTATATTTGGTGTAGGAGACCACACTTCGTCAACGTGCATCCCAATTAATTTACACCTTGTCACCCAGAGGAGTGGCTAAAACAGCACAGTGTCTATTATAAAATGCAATACATTGACAAACTATCCCTAATTCAAAACGCTCAATCACAATTCTCAGGTAAAACTATAGAGAAATGTCAAGCAGACACACGTGTGGGTTAGTGCCTTCTTCAGTGTGGAAACAGAAACGACTAGCCGAAACATTGTCTTCTTTACCATTTCAGGACCTCTGTGCAAAAGACTGAACAAATGATTGATTTAATATCACTATAGATCGATTATTGTTCCAGCCGTAGTGCAAATGATGTCCCTCAATGTAATGTGCTCAGTCTAGGAGTGTATTGTTGTGTGCGTGGGTGTCTGTGTGGATTAATGTCTGTGAATGTGAGTAAGTAAGCCTGTATGTCCCTGTCTGTCTCTGTGTGTGTGTGTCTCTGTGTGTGCAGCCATTCAAAGCAGAGCTGTCTGCCTTTAGCTGGTAGCTTTGTCTGACTATAAGAATAAAGGCCTGAGTCTGAATTAAGTCTGGCCACTCCACTTGAGGAAATGACTAATTTGGTTGCCGTGGTGATGACACCCATGTAGCAATCCTGCCTGAATGGTCAAAGGAGAACCCACCTGCTGTCAGTGCGCAGCACCCATGTGTTGTTTTCAATGTATTAATCTATTTCATATTATTTATAGATTGACTTTTTATTTTCTACTTTTACATCTGAAAAGCAGATCATTTATCTTGCAAGGGAACCCTGAGGCCAGTTTTAACACGGATACATAGTGACATTCCTTCCCCCCCGGAATTCAAATGAATTTACTAATTTAATAAATCAATATTGTTTCAGATTTTTTGACAGAAAAGCTAAATAACATAATTCAATAAAGTAGATTTTTGCTGCTTAAGGTGATACCAGCCTTTTGGGTTTATTAATAATTATTACCTTATGTGGTTGCTGTAGTAAATTGCATTTGGTGGATATTTATATTGTATAGTTCTGTAACAATAGCATAGAGAAATCTTTGTCTTCTCTAACTAATTGTGGTTCTTTGCAAAGTGTGATATTATTGTAGTCCATGCTATAGAGGTAACAGTTGCTGCTGCTTCCTGGTATTTAATCACGTCCTGTCCTGTGGCTCAGTTTGCCTCCAGTGGTCTTGCTAGGCCATGTGACCTTCTGCACAGGAAGTGATACGATACCAGGAAGACACGGTTTAATTATTTCTGATCTTCAGCGTGCATAGTTCCAAATTCCATATTCTGGAACCAAAAGGGAGTCGTTATAGTGTAAGTGAGAGAAAAGGATTTTATAGCCCTGGTGAGCTCTCCTTTAACAAAGGGACTAGCAGATTTTTTCAAGGAGTGAATAAGGGGTGGAGAGATCAAGCAGGAGGGTTCACTTACCCTGGAGTTAAGCCTTGAATCAGTATTCAGACTCGTTTGGAGAGGAGCTGGGGCTTCTTCAGTGTAGCAGCTTGAAGAAAACGCTGGGAAACCTGCATCTGCTTTGGAAGAAGCAGCTGAGAAAACAAAAGTGCACAAAGACACTGCTGTCCAGTAATGTTAAAGACACAACAGATGTTCGGCATGGAAAAATTGCATCTCTGCAGAGTGGTCACGTTTACTGTTAAAGCACAGCTTAGAGGGCTTTATTGCAATCCGCTTTGAACAAGCAGGAGGGCAATATGCTGTTAAAAACAGATAGATACTAAACTCTAAGAGTACAGTGGGATTATAGAGGGTCCCTGTACACAGATACATACATAAAGTTATAGGTTTGAGATGAATCTTTGTGTGTCTCACTAACCTCAATTCTGGAGGCTATTAGGAGACTTCTTAATAAAGTGGTCTGGTCCAGTATGTTGTTTTGTGCCGTCAAAGCTGTCTGTGTCTGTGTTTCTGATGGTGGATTGGTATTGGTCTTTGTATTGATATATTGGAGGTGGCTTTGTCACACTTCAGTGTTTTACATATATCTAGAGAACCGCTTATCCAATTGCAATGAAATTGGTTTAGGACATTCCTGAGTCTTTGAGGAATCCAGACCCCCTATAGGAGGGGCCTGCCCGTCTGTCTTTACATATGTACGCATGTTATACATTTTACATAGGTCATGGTGAGCTACTTTTCTTTAAAATAATACCTAGAGCTCTAATTTAGTATTTACAGCTGTGGTGGGCATGTGTTTTACTAAAATACAGTCTGGAGTAGGATTGCTGATTTAAATGCAAGATGGAAAAAAAAAGACTGGACGCTCAGCAAATGCTTGCAGTATAATCTCAGAGCCTGCAGTGGTTTGGCAGGGAGGTTTGCAGCTGACACAGAGCAGTTCAAGCACAGCCAGGCAGGCAATGCGGCACAGGATTGTTGCAACCTGTGCTTCCACCCACCTGCAAACTGAGATTGTAACTTAGTTTGTACATCAGAAACCTAAAAGAGATACATGTTGTCTGTCTTTCACATTTAGCCACTAAAAGGGTGTTTCATTATTTAAATACTGGAGACATCTAAGCAGGTCCAGGAATGGTAACCCCACAACTGCAGACCGCTGTTTCAGTATAGGAAAGATATCTCCAATCAAAACCGCAAGACTAGAAAACTAAAGTAACTTGGTGCTAAAATTAAAGAATTGTATTACCAATTGAAAGCCTTTTTAACAAGGAGTGCAGTCAGAGAGTGACATCTAAAGTGAAACATCCATAAGAATACCTGGCTCAATGTTCTATATTGCTTTAAAGACCAGTGATAATGTTGCTAATCAGAGGATTTTAAAGTAATGTTGTTTGTTTTGTTTCACTCTTTTTAACACATAATTGCATTGGTTCAACCTGAGGTTTATTTAAAGCATTCACTATTGATCCAACAGTTAAAAACTGCTGTGATTTATTGAGAGAGGCTGTTATCTCACGGGGGGGGGGGGACTTCTAAGGATCAAATTTAGGCTTAAAACCACTTAATTGAAGAAAAAACATTTCAACCTCTTTCCGTTTTAGAGTTTATTTATTTTGGAAGCCTAAGCAGAAACAGACTCACACTAGCACACCAGTCCCTGGAGTTTCAGTTTTAATGGGAAACGCACTGACTCACTCACCGGCACTCTAAATCAACGGCAATGAGACCTTAATGTAAAGTCTTTTAGGAACAATACTGCTGGGTCTGTTGGGATATAGTGTTTAAGGGGTCTTCGGGAAATACAAATACATGCAAAAAAAAAACAGGGGGCAATTACTGGGGTCTAACTACAGTATATTTAGACATTTGTTTGCATTCCTGGCTTCTGATTGATTGGGCTAATTAATGAAAGGTATATCTTGAGAACCAAATTTGCCAAAACATTGGATGGGCGTTCCCAGGAGACGTTTTATCACAAACTGTGAAGCTAGATGTTGGAAAGACAAGGTACTGGCACCTGACTGGAGGTATTATTAGTTTATTTAGATACCTTTATCCAAGCTATACATTGAAAAACACTTTCCTGAATTATATTTTATATTATCATTCATAATAACATATTATGAATCATAAAACTATAAAAAAAAAAAAATCAAACCGCAAGTGGTAATGTGCAGTGCTAAATCACAGTTGTTCAAATAAGTATACTCTCTCTGTGGTTAAATTATACTTTTACAACCGTTATAGTTTAATTTAACAACAGCAAAATATGCATAACTAGTTTATGATGGTTTAAATGGTGATTATACTCCTGGGAAAAAAATGCCACGGTATCTTCCTCCGAATGGAATCCCCCTTTCCGCTCCCACGCACACCCACCCTCCCGGAGCCCCCCGGAGCCCCATTCAAACATTCAGCCGGGTGAAAGTGCGCTCGAAGGAGGGGCACAGGGGTGATCAGCACGGCTTGACTCTCGGAACACCAATGAGTGCAGGAAGGAAGAGAACTCGGTCACCACTAGTAGTAAAGAGACAAAACCAACAATGCGTGCAGGGGTAGGATTGTTTACGCACGGCTCAGTATTTATTTTACAGATTTGCAAAATGACACGTGCGCTGTGCTTATGTCACAGTAACTGATTGGCTGTACACGTAAAGCTCAGTAGCCTTCGTATTGCAAGGTTTGTACCATATATACATCATTTATCATAGCACGCTAGTAATTAAAGTTAATAATGCCCAATTCTTTCTTGACGTTTTATTGATTGTTTTCGAAATGGTAGTTAGGAATCTTAGAAGAACAGTAGCAATGCTGGAATGTTAGCATAACAAATTGCATTGCATGTGGTGGAAAAACTATTCAGCCAGTAAATGGTATAGTAATGTTAGGGAATACCATTTTGTGTTTTTGGTAGTTACCCATGCCACTATTAGATTTGTGCATCGCACAAAAACGAAAACGGCTTATCTTGTGTTTTTGTAATACAAGAGGCTTTGTTTTGAAATAAAATCTCAATTTTCGAATTATGTATTGTGTTTATGAAACTAATAGTTAGATTGGAACATTTTTCCACTATAAAATGTAGTGTTTCTATGTTGCAAAAAACTGCAACAAAAATAGACCTTTGAGGCATATAAGTTATAGTAAAGAAATCATTTTGGTTGGAATTTAGAAAAGCAGTATACTATATTCTGGTTGTGTTTTGTACTGTATATGACTTTTTTCCCCCCCAACAAAGGTTTTTATAAAAAACACACCTACCGAATGTATAAAGATTGTTTTTGAGCACTAAGGTCTGTCATGGCCTAATAATTTGGTGTACTTGTAAGAATGTTGCAGGCTTGAGGACACTATAGGATACTCGTTTTTATATTTTTTACCAGTCTTGCGGTTGGTTTTCTCTCCCAGGCTGTTGTGTGTATTTGCTAATGTAGCAGGCTACCTGGCTTGCTTCCCTTGCAGTTGCAGATTATCACAAGACTGATCCTGGGAACTTTGGGGGGTTTCCGGGCCTTGTTGTGCTGTACTGTGCAGTCTCTGATCCTGGGAGATGGGCGTAGGAGGCCTGAGTCATCAAGCTTCTTCCCCTGTGCTGGGCCCACTCCAGCCTGCTCTGGGGTGGGCCTGTCTCACTGGCAGTCAGCCTCTGTGTGCGAGAGCAAATGAAAAGAACCAAGGGCCGCTATTCCTATATATAGTATTTATGTTCAAGCTCCTCAGGGCGTGTTACAGATAAAACACAAACTACTGCAGGGAAAATGTCTTGTCACAAAAGTCTTCAGCCTACTTTAAAAAAAAAAAAAAAATGAACAGACTACATCTCAAATGCAGCAAGGTGGCACATTCTGCAGCCCAGCATAGATAAGATGTCTTGGAGTATCCATAGACCTCAATAGACAACCAGAACAAAAATGAGATCAAATCGATAAGTAATCAGGCCAAAGCCAATTAGGACAAGCACAACTTTAAAAAAACAAATATTCAACAAAGATTCAACACAGAGGGATTTTAAAATGGTAGTGATGCGTTCATTCATGTTGGCACAGTACAGAAAGTCCAGAAATAGTCCAGTCTTGAGAAGCTCAGTGACGGGAAATTAGAGCATTAACCCCTTAGAGTCCTGGAGATTCAGACAGCTGGACTAATGGTCCTACTGCAAGGATCATGTTGTCACCACTAGCCAATCAGAGATTCACCCTTCATGTATAATTATATCCCGGTCCCTGAAGTTGACAATGCACAGAACTGTACAGTACACGGCTGGGTGAATTCACTGACCTGTTTAAACACTGCCTTCCGAAAAAATAATGCAGGAGACCCCCTGATGTGGACATAAAAGCTACTCCCTGCAGCCTCTGTTAGCCTGTATTTATTTTTAGAAATGATTGGCCTTTTTGTAGCTGGACAAAAGTCTGTTTTATTGGAGCTTTTTCATGCTCAAATAAAACAGAACAGATGGGAATCGTTGTGCATGCTGTACTTCTGCTATAGCTACAAAAACACAGTAAACTGCACCATTAATAGGCTGCAGGGAACAAAGAATAAGGGTTATGTTGGAGTTTGTAGAATAAACAGCAGTGTTTATCAGTTTAAACCTAACATCAAAACCCCCAAGTATGATTCCCAATCTATAGCAGTTTGAGTAGAGGTGGGCTGTTACTTGTACTCAGAATTGCTTTTTTGGCAGGTATTCAATAAATCGATTCATTAGGGTATTGATTTCAAAACATTGTGTACTTCCCTCAGTTTACAATTGAGTACCAATCAATGGCAAGTAACTGAACATCTGTTTTTGTTTAAGATTTAAGATAACCGTGGTCATTTAAAACTGGTAACGGAACATTAAAACTCTATGAAGTGAGCCCATGAAAAGTGTTCTAGAAATTCTGTCGTTCTGTCATGAGCTCTGCTAAGGCTGGTAACTCACCAAAGTTTATATTTGGAGGAAATGTAAGGCATGCAGTTATGTGAAGAATGTTAGTAAAGAAAGGAAGAGGGGAATAGATAGTTATGTTAGCCGTGCTGTGCAGGAAGGCTATGTGGAGCTGTTTGTGTTGAGCTGTTCCATTTAATTTAATGGGTTTTAAGCAATTGTTTACTCCCTAGACACTAGACGTCAGTATCAGTCTTGGCCAAAGATGTATTGAAAACACAGCCTGGGAGATAGGTTACATGCTCAGGTATCTCTTTCTCCCTTAGAAGTTTCAGCGTGGAAATTACAACTGATGACAGCTGCTAAAAGCAATTTCCTCAATCTACCAGCAGTTAGAATACTACAGTTGCTGCTGTATGGGAATTGTTTGACGTTCATAAACTGTTTTCACGTTGCATGTTTTACAGTGTCTGCCGGCTTCAGTGTGTTAAGGTAATGGTTGTTAAGGTTTAAACTGTAAAAAACTAAAAATCCTGTATAGTATTTAACTAAAAGTTAAACCAAAAACATTATATTTTATTGGGATCGTCCCATTTCAAAAAGTTTAATTATTTATAGTATATTGAAGCATTGTAAAGCAGTGCGTGTGAAAATCATTGTCAAGTAGGAAATAAATGAAAAAGTAAAATGTAAAGACAACTGTAACTACTAAATCAAGCACAAATTTTCATTGACAGTGTGTTTAACAGTTAAACAATAAACAAAGAAGGTTTAAACGTTTAATCTATTACCTAATAAAAATCCCACTTTTTAGAAAATCTCCACAGGGTATTTCAATGACATTCTTTAGTTCAGGACAAACCCCACAACACTGTTATGCAGCATGAACATGAATTGATGACAAGCTTCAAGGCGTCATTTAATATAGACTGACTGCGTTTAATGATCCTCAGCTTACACACAGATCCAGCCCCACCAGCTGATTCAACAGCAGCACCTCCAGCAGCAGCACAAGCAGGTCCAGCAGCACCAGTTTGTGATCCAGCAGCAGCAGCAGCAGCAGCAGCAGCCACAGCCGAACATCCCTCAGAGGTCCCAGCCTCACCTCCTCCACTGTGCCTCCATCCAGCCCCAGCCAGTCCAGACCCTCACTATCCAGCCCACAGTGCAGCCCCAGACCCAGCAATGCACCATCCCAGTCCTGCCCAAGCAGCACATCACACCTAGTCCCCAGGCCACCATCTTCCACTCCACACTGGGCCCCCAGACCGTCGCCCACAATGGGCAGTCCTCAGCCCTGAGCCAGGCCCAGCAGAGCACCCAGCCTGTGCAAGTGGCAGCCGTCAATCTGCAGATCCAGCCTGTGCCCTCCACGGTAAGCAAACAGACCAAAAATGAGAAACTATAGGAGTAGACTGTGTGGACCCCAGTGGCTAACCTAGTACAAATGAGCCATGGGAGTGTGATTGGAATCTCGTTCATGCCTGATTGCCCATAGGGAAGAGCTGCATTGGTCTTGGGTTGAACTCTGTAATAAATGTAATCTCCCTGGTGCATGTCAGTTTCAGTCAAGATTTCATTGATGCTCAATCAATACAATAAACACAGTCTACAATGTAAAACATTTCCAAATGTAAATTAGAGCCATCAGGCATGGAAATAAGACTCCAACTACAAAGCAGATTGAGCCATTGCGGGTTTTATTATGAGCTTAGTTTGACAAGATCTTTTGTAATTTTAGGGAGTCTTATAAAGATCTGTTGTCTCAACACTTGAATACAATTATGTGACACAAGATATTAAGGTTACTATTTTTGGGGGAGTGGAGGCACAAAATGCTGCCTGGTCATGTCTGGTAATCAAAACGGAGCATGCACATGTAATAGAAAATGACAGAAATAGCACTGCTCAAGGCTAGCCCCTCCCTGAAGATCTCTGCTGAGTGCAGATTCAGACTCACTAAGAAATTCCCTTTTATGTGTTACTAATGTCCTGATAATGTGTCGTAACCTGACGTGTCTGATAGGGTAAGAAAAAGCACAACGGGCATCATTTATCAAAATCTAAACAAAAGAAAGTGCTAAAAAAGGTTAAGCAACTGTAGATGCCCTTTTAGTACAAGAGATATGTAGCGATGTGTATATTAGGTGGTTTAAATCCCCTCATCCTGCATTGATAATGGTCATCACCTCTTACACTTTATACATTTTTGAGAACAGGATTTGGGAATGTACAGTGTTTAAAATACATAACCCAAAACAGAAAATATCATCTTCATAACAGAAAATCTACCTACCCAACTTCAGAAGCCTATTTCATTCAGCAAACCAACACTTTTTAAGGATGGTCCAGCGTCTTCTTTTTTACATTGTTGGTGTGATTGACATTGCTAGTCTTTGCCTCCCTGTTCAGCCCCCAAGACTGGTCCATGACGGTGCGAGTAAAGAAAAGGTGACCCCTGTGACGGCCAGGGAGCCAATCAGAACCAGCAGCGTCCAGCAGCCCTTCTCCACGCCTTCACCTACCGCGACAACGACAGAGCCGCACAAACCAGATGCCAGCAAGCCAGCCACGCAAGGTACACTGCTGCACTCCTCTGACTGCATGCTGGAACATTAATTCATTACAGTAGCTTATAGAAGTTCAAACCAAGGTTTTACAATCCATTTCTTAAAAATATAAATAGATCAGGTATAGTAGTAATTCTCAACAGTATGCTTTGCCTGCATTATTTCCAGGATGCTGGAATCATGGGAGAGTTGCATTATCACATGACTCACAGGAGACACAGCGATTGGAAGGGGTTTTCCTCTGTTTGTATAGTGTTGCGTTACACAGTATATGCATAGTGCATACCGTATAATCACACAAATAGGTGCATGCGATTATCTTGAGAAAATCTGCTTATATGCAAGACTGGCCTTGAATGCGGGACTATTTAAGAAAGGTTCAAGAGTAAGAAAAAAGTGAAATGGTATTAGAAAAGCATCTAAAAGCTTTTAATATCGTTAACACAACTTACCATGTGTATACAGATTAAGTTCGAGCTGAGAAATGCTTTCCAAGTTTATTGAGAACATGCTATTCATGGCATGTATTTGTGGTATATTTCTTATAAGCATGGAGCACTCAGAGATGACTTTAACCTTACATTAGTTCAGTCCATGATAAACTCCATCATATAAGTCCATTTTACAAAGTTGCAGTTTGTTGACACAGAACCATTGCAAAGATCAGGATTGGATTGCCAAATACTCTAGAGAACTCTCTATTGCTGTGACTCAATTGCACACAAAGCACTTCTCTCTGGCTCCTACTGCGACAACCCCCTAACCAGCTGTAGCCTCTGCCTTGTATACCTATTCCTAAATTCATACCAATTAACTGATTATCCATATTCTGGGCTTTGAATCTCAAGCTATAACATAGAAATTGGGACATACAGCTATTTATACTATTACATAGAGACACATACAAAGATATTAATTGGCATACATCGGCTTTGTCCCACCATGCTGTCTCAGCCCCCACGCCTTGCATTTGCACTCATCTTCAACCACGGGGTGCTTAAACTAGGACAAGGGTGCGTGGGTTTATATATGAAACCAAAGAAGTAACTGTTCACAGCAAGCAGTGCATATCCAAGTATAAGCCAAGTCATGACTTTACTTACTAAAGTATAGGAATGTTTGACTGGGCTGAAAGGGGTTATGAAACTGTGAATCATCCACCTCTAGGGTATTGGTTGGGAAGTAGATAGACAGCTGGCTTCACTGCTGAAGGATGCACCTTGTCACCAAGTGTTTCATTAAGATCTCACCTTCCAGTTGGATATGCTGATTAGTGAGAGCGACAAGATAACAAGCCCCATTTCACACAGCCTGTGTAGCGCTATACTTTTAAACACATTGAACTACTGGTTTGGGCAATAGCTTAGAAAGAGTAAAATAGAAAAAAAAGCATAAATGCATTTGTCTGAAAGCCGATTTTAACCTGAAAGACAATACATTTACTATTGCTTATCTTGTTGTAGAAGATGAGATTTTTGGTACTTGCATGTATGGGACAAATAATCCTATTTAACAAAAGGCCAAGGGAAATAGCAAACTTCTGAAAGGAATAAAACTATTTTAACTGCATAAAAACAAGGAATTGTTCAGAAGGAAAGTGATTTCTTGTTGGTATGATACTATTAATGTTGTATTTATCAGAAATTTGGCCCTTGCATCTTTAACACATTTTTTGGTGTAAATTTTGGTGTAAGTTTTATTGAATAAGAGTATGCAAGCAAACAATTAGTTTGTAATAATGTTTCCCTCTAGTCTAGAAGATCATTATTATAAGAAATTCAATTAGTAACAAACAATTTGGGCACACTTTTGCCTTAAATTAATCTTAGTTGCTTGCTACTTGTTTTGGAACAGCTTTATTTTCCTTACACAAAAACTGAACCTTGATTTTAAAAAGGGCTTTGCATATTGTGCCATCTCTAAAAAGGACGTCAACATATGTTTTTCCACAATGGAAATTCTGAAAACGTCAAATAAATGCTTTCCTTTTGGATTGCTACTTGAGTGCAGCAAACTCCTATTCAGAGCCATCTGTTGGTTCCCTTGATCCAGCTCTAGCTGACTTCTGTCTGCATTCGGGACGACAGCAGTAGAGAAATAGGGCAGAGAACAATCACACTTCTTATTTTGTACTATTTTATTTTGCTTGATGTTTTTTTTATATTTCCAGTTTCTGTTAAGAAAAAAATATATAAGGAGAAATACAGACTGTGTTTGTAACAAATGTGGGTTTTCTGCTTTTATATTTTGAGTGTAAGTGTCTTTGTAATATTTAGTAATACATATGCAGGCCTGTAGCCAGAGAGCCATCATAGAAACTTCCAAAATTCCAAAAGCAGCCCAGCAGACGGTTTGGAAAGATCTCTCTCTGAATCACTCAAGCAGGATGGTAGCTGTCCCAGCTTGTCCCTGAGAATGGCAGCCTGTACCCTGGGCTGTAGTTGGGCCAGAGTGGCAGGCCTCTTACATCACTACCATCTGTAAGACTGCCAGCCGGCCCACAATGGACTTCTCTGCGCTGTCTCTCCCCTCAAGCGGAAGAGTGAATCTGTCACGCCCTGGCGTCTATTGTCTAACTCTCGCTCTTGTGAGACAGTGACAGCAGTGGCTCTAATTAGAGAAGAGGGGTTTAGCTTCAGTATTCCCCAAAGGGCAGGGGTGCAAGGGGGATAAGAAGGCATGTGTGGCAGGTGGAAGGGCAGGTGCGTCTGGGGCATGGATGGCATAGACAAAAGGTTCAACTATTCAGTTTTTGGGTTACTGGGTTTTAAGTCTTGTGCTGAAGATGGAGTGTATGGTACATTCCTCCTGAATTTTATCAGTGCTGTTTGCAAGGATTGTTGAGATTTTGAAGTTACTGTCTTCAAATTCCTGAATTTAAATAATTTTAAAGGAAAAAAAAACAGGTAAAGGGGGATTTATTTAACTTAAATCCTTAAAGGATTTTGCCGTATACTGTGTAGTTTTCTACATTTATATACATGCTTCCTTCCTGTGCAGGATCTGAGCTGTCCACTGCACATAGGGCTGCATCCATTGCATCTATTGTGTGGTGGCAAGATTAAATCGAAGTAAACGGTTTATAGAAAAATGAGTAGGGACTTTGCAAGAAAGCTCTTATCCAAATATTGGAGAAAGCAGCTAGGCTACTACTCCTTTGAGACTCAGCTACCAAGTAGTGACCGTAGATCTCTCACAAATCACAATTTTCCACAGAAATTCAATTCTCCTTCATGCCAGCCCCCCTATGTTGAATTTAATAACCTCTGCATAATTTCAGCTCAGATGAACAGTTACCATATGTATTGAATCAGATTTCATGTGCTGTCTCAAAACGTTTTTTGCCTGAAAGTCGTGGGAGAATTTGATAAATGTGCAAGGGAAAAAAGCAATATATTTCTAGGATTCTTAAGATAAATTCCCCACACCCGACGCGTGCAGTGAACCACATGCTTCTTGTAACTATGACCCCACAGAAAGCGTTATCAGATTCTGATCTGCTGTCTAGGAGGCCAGCCTGGCTCTCGGCTGGCAGTACAGACTGTTGAGAGATGGAAGTCACTCGCAGGATTACACACTTCAGATGAGGCTATATAACAATGTTATTTTCTTTTGTAACATCGCGATAGAAAACATACTGTTTAGAGATGAGACTGGATTTAGTCATACTAATCGTTGTCGAAACATTTGTCATTGAGTTTAAGTTTAGTTTAGTATTTCTATATTTAGCACTATTAAGTGTGTGTAATAGTTATGGATGAGATAAGACTGGATTCTGCAGCCAGTTTGGTTCTGATTTTAAAAGTTTATGTTTCACCCTGTTTGTTTGTAAGTGTGCTGCCATCGCATCAGTGGTTCGTATTTCATAAACTGTTTGAGATGCTGTCTTCATATTTTTCATAGGCAAATGTAACGGTACCCTAAAATGGCAACCATATTGTGGTCGGCTTCATATTTGGTACACATATTTATTATATGATTCTCTAGGTCAAGTTCAATTGTGGGTGTTATGCAAGAAAAAATATATATACTGTTGTATCTTTTTGCAGTACAAAAATATTGTATGATAGGCCTTCACTGTAAGCTAGCAGCACTGCTCATTTTGAACTGACACTGTGGGCCAGATTTATAGAATCACGCACCTGTAAGGAATTTTAACCCATGGTGAATACAGGTCGTGGTGATCTACTTTTTCACGTTACTGAGCAGTGAAGAGCTGTATTTTGGAAAGCACATGCCACATTGTTCTTTAGACATGTGTTACGATGGGGTGCTGTTCTACATTCCGTGGCTGTGGGTCATGGTGACCTACTTATAAAAACCTGTACAATGCTGCTTTACCCACTGAAACAGGACAGATCACAAGCAAACATGACCAAGCTTACAGTACAGAACCTCAGATTCCTGATTAAGAAAGCCTGCTCATTTTCAGCGAGTGATATAAATGCAATATAATAATGGTTTTAAAATTGCAAAAAACCATTCTCGGACAGCCCTGAACCAATAAAGGCCCAACCTAATTGCTAGAATTCTATCATTGATGCAGAAATAAAAAGTTAGTTATTATCCAGAACTTTTTCATTCATTTAGATAGATTTTTCCAACCCCGCCCAGTACTAGTCAAACAGACTTCACGACGTGGCCTGAACTAATCGCAGTCACTTTTGGAGCCTCCTAATCCATCTGTAATCCACACAATATCCACATTATCACATTCGGCTGCTGCAGTGTCCCGTTACGCTGGGCTCCCCAGGGAATCCCGTTCCACATCTCACACCTGTTTAAAAGTTATAAACGGACCCTTAATTTCTACCAGGATCATGTTGCCTCACCTCTTCCAGAAGGTAAATGCTTCTCTGTTCTCCGGTTTTATGTGTATTTCTAAGAGAGCTCTTGACACGTATCAGTGTCTTCGTTACAGACTTGCAGCCAGAACAGTGCATTTTATCAGTGACTAGAGCCTGTAGAAAATCTACAGGTAGCAGCCATCATGAAGTTTCTTATTGCCTGACAGAGTCTGCTTCTACAGTAAGAAACCCCAATAGACTTATGTAGTCGTGTAACAGCAGGGATGCAGATAAATGTTTGTACTGTATGTTAATAGCCTTAAATTTAGAGACAGGGATACTGATGGTTGTTTAGATTAAGAATTTGTTTTGTGCAGCTACTTTAAGAATGGACCTAAAGCTATATTTATTTTGTTCTATATTTTGAACCGTGGCCACAATGCATTAAAACGTGGATTTTAGACTTTGTGTGTGGGTGGATAAAGCACCCCTCCACGTTGCGAAACTAAAACCGAGTGAATTTTCTCAGTGGCGCATTTCAGTGCAGTCGGCCAAAGTAATCCCCGCCCCCATCTTTCTGACATTCAATGATGTTGGAGTAAATCACTCCAATCACATCCGCCAGCTGCCGACAGAACGGTGTCGCAATTGGCTGATCACACCAACGCTGCTGGCCAATGGCTGAGTCTCAGCGTTTCCTATTCAGTTCCCCCTTACAAAGAGCATTAGAGAAGGTCTCTTGGGCTTGTGCGGGAAAGATTGACTAAATAAGTGAAAAAAAATACAAAAACGAAAAGTTTTGGGCTGTCGTCTCTCGTATTGTGACCTGGGATGGGAGATACGGCTCGTGGAATATCGTGTGTGAAGTCCCCCTTCCAGCCGCTTTGTTTGTATTTTTGTTTTCCCCGACAATTAACCCGTTGTTGAAAAGCAACGCGAGCAGTCTTTGGAATTATTGAACGGAACAAAGGCGTGTGCTGCTTGCCGAGTGTATTGTTAGGATTAATTCCCAGATGTATAGTATTGGGATTTCTGTAACGGCGAACGGCTGGGCTGCTGACTTGCTGAAAACTAACAGTAACACAGGTTGGTGAATATATTTCATGAAAGAAGAATTTGTTTTAGTACACTGTAATTTGAACCGCGATTGTTTTGCAAGCACAGACAGTTTATCGCGTGTTTTTTTTTTATTCGGATTGAGGAAGCTGTCGCCCGAGTTTCAGAATCTTCTCAAATAAGTATTATGGTTGAAGGAAATTCACGTGGGAATGTGATCTTATGATTGAATTATATTTTAGACAATATGGTACGTACTTTGGAAATGGTACGTGTTACGCCGTATTTATTCGTGCATTGTGTATTAGTCGTAGCCGAAGAGACACATATTATTGAGCTGTTGAATTGTGCATTTATTGCCTGTGATAATGTGAATCCCCTAATTTTGGATCGGCGTGCAATCAGCCGTGAACAATGTATGTCTTGTTCATTGTTGGCCAGCCAGCTGAGGAACATGTTGTATTTATTATTACTATTCATCTTATCGTGCGTTTTTGTGTGGGTGAGAATCTGGTGTTGTGTGGTGGTAGACTAGCACTGGGTTAGTAGAGTGTGGGGTTGGCTGTCCCTCAGGAAGTACCCCTTTCCTTTACAAAAGAGAGTAATGTCGTGGCTTAAATTGTAGCATAAAATGATTTTCAATATTATTATTGTCTCCTCCCTTGAATACAAATTGTAAACTCATCATCATCAAAGGTTTTGGAATACCCATGCGTATTCTGTTATTCCGAAGTGAACACAGACAATGTGCACAGTATTCCACTATTATCAAAAATCGAAATTGTCATTTTCTGTAATAGTTTGTTATACCTGTAATCTTTTTTTTTTTCGTTTGTTTTTGTTTGTTTTTTTCCTCTTGGGGCTCTGAAGGTACAGCCTTCTAAAACGGTATGAGGCATAACACTAATGAGGTTCAGTTAATACTCAAGGCGACTAGTTGTTTTGTTTGCCTACACTGTTTTTTGTGTGGATTGAATTTGGTATAGTAACATGATGCAATCAGGCCTTCAGATCCATGCAATTGTAACCATATTCTAAACATGTGGATTTAATGCATTTGTCTTCACTGAAATACCCATGAACCATTATTAAATACCCAAGTTCTTTCTTAACATTAGTGTAAACGTCTTGGTCTGAATTTCAGGTTGGCGATTATAGGTGAGGTTTTAAATGGTACAACGCACCTTCCCTATCTTCATTTTTCTCCTAACCTGGTTGTCTCTGCAGGTAAAGCTCAGGAGAGAGGAGTACATGTGAAGGCAGGGGGCGCCTCTGCTCCAGCCATGACCTCGGGGAACGGGAACGGCACTTCCACAGTCGCAGGGAGCGCGCCACAGAACGGGGAGAACAAGCCCCCCCAGGCCATCGTCAAACCCCAGATCCTCACCCACGTCATCGAGGGCTTCGTCATCCAGGAGGGGGCTGAGCCTTTCCCTGTGAGTCTGCTGCAAACACTTCACTGGAGACAGTCACACATGAAATATTCAACAGGGCTTCGTATGGGCTCATCATGCATTTGCATCTTCCATATGTCTCCGTAGAAAGACTAAGAAGCCCCCAATCGTTGTTTTATAAATTACTGCAACATATTTGTGTCCAGCATTAAATTGAATATTTGCGGGCGGGTTGGCCTACACTAATAAGTCACACCTATATTTGGTAACGGTTAACTGTTCAGGCAAATGTTTTGCACATGGCTATTGTTTGAACTGTTAATACCCCTAGTGAAGGCCATTGCTGGATCATGAGAGTAACTGACCAAGTCTTGAATGTGGAGTGTTGTGGGGTTTATTTTTAAAATGTTTTACCAGTAAATGTCAAAGGGTGCCCTAACAAGAACAAAGCTGTACTGTTCTCCCTGGCCCTAATTTATGAAATGGGACACAGTGCCTCCTCGTGGAGATTTAGAGGAGTTACATTTCTGGTCATTGTACAGACAAAGGCATACTGTACTGTAGTCCACTCCAGCCATTTGAGAATTGCTGAAACAAAGCCAAGAGTCTCATCCCAACGCTTCAAAGCAATATTAAGCTTCCTGCTGTGGTTCCAGGGGAATCGACACAAGCTGTGCGGGGAAGAGGGACTTTGCTGTTGCTGCTTAGTCCAGTTCTCTACATAATTCTTGCCTCTGCAAACTGTAGACAGGTTAAAGTGCATACTAAAAGACTAATCTAAATGAAACCTGTTTGTTTGTTTCCAGGTGGTTCGCCCCCCGCTGCTCATTGAGAACCTGAAGAAACAGAAGCAGCAGCTCCAGTCGGACCCAGAGAAGATCCCTCACAGCAACCGTCCCAATACCACAGACTCTGAAATGGAGGATCTTACACAGCAAGGTAAGGGTCAGGAGAAAGGAAGGGGAGTGGTAGTGCGACACACTGTTCAGAACCGAGAGAGGGGGAGACACACTTTAATAACACGTACCTCAGGTCTTTGCATGTGTTCATGACGTATTCTCATGTCACCGAAGACACAGCATAAAGAAATAAACAAAAACAAAAAGTCAGATGATAGTGTGTGTGTTTTGATAGATAAATAAATAAAAATCCTGCTACTGTTTTCGGGGGTGCTTCATAAATGTTTTCTTGTAACTGGTTTGCAGATTTAAAAGATCAGGAGGAAGAGGAAGAGGAGGATGCACCAAAACTGAAGTGTGAGCTCTGTGGCCGAGTCGACTTTGCTTACAAGTTCAAAAGGTCCAAGAGGTTTTGTTCCATGGCCTGTGCAAAGAGGTAAGCAGCCCTTTATTTACATTTACCAGGTCCATTGTAATTAAAAATCTCAGTGACGTCTTTTAAAAGTGCACACGCCTGTTTTAGTACATATAAATTCAAATTACACTTCCAAAAACTAGTCAAGAGTGTATATTACAATTTCAGAACACAAGTAAATCCTTGAGTCAGTAAACATGCAAGGAAGGAGCAGACCCAAAAGCTGAACAAGTATTCCAAACAAGCAAACCCCTTCTATCAAACCTCTATACACAGACAGCCTCGTGACGTCCTGTTACATGCAGCAGCAGTATCAAAACCTAAATATAAAGCGGAGCTTCTGGAATGAAGACATTTAGTTTACGTTGAGAGTTTCTTTTTAAGCTCTTAGATTTGTATTCCTTCTTAAACCATATTCACTTACATGGTGCCGAAACAGGAGCCACAGAGCAAAGACTACTTACCCTCGTTCTCCAATGCCCTTTAGTGATTTTTATATTCTATGTCGTTTAAATTTCAAACCCAAGATTTGAGCATGAAATCCAGAAAAGACCAGTCTTGAGTCACAGCTGTGAATAGATCTAAGCAAGCTGGCCTTGTGTGTAAAGCATGTATTCCAGTAAATACAAGTAACTCTGAGGTGGGCCTGGGAATGAAAGAGCTGTAGAAGTGTGTGGGCGTGAGGAGAGGATTGCCACGAATGCATGAGCCAGTACTGAATGTACTAAGCACAAGTTAAAGCAGCTGTTTGGTGCTCTGTTAACTGTTCTTAAAGTAGTGTAAATATTGTTAAGCTAAAAAATAAATAAATAAATAATTCTCTTTGACAGCCAGGATTCTTTTTGCTTATTTGTTCCATTGCGCAAGTTTGTCAGTGGTGTGGATATATTGATACAGCTCTGCTTACCTGGGCAATATCTCTATAGAGCCCTTGTGTAGTATTGTGAGTTTTTCATGAATTTGTATCCTCACCAGTTAATTGACAGTGGTCATATTCACATCATGCCTTTAGCTCGCTAAATGGTTTGAGTAAAATGTCCCACCCAGTCATTCTGCACTGGAAAAATAAATATGTAACATTTGAGGCTTGGGATGTCTTCCTTAGTAAAAACCTTTCACCTGCTTTTTAAAGAGGGGATCAATATCTATTCAGAAAAGCCAAGATATTCAGTAAGCCAACTGTAAAACAGTGTGGTAAACACATGTCCCACCCTCAAGCAAACAGGGCTGGCTGAATACTGCTTGCCTCATTATATGCTTTTTTAATATACAATTTTGTTTATAAACACAGTATCAAGGTGATATGCAAGTCAATAGACCCCCCTCTCTCTTTAAGGTATAACGTTGGCTGCACGAAACGAGTGGGCCTGTTCCATCCGGACAGGAGTAAAAGCACACCAAAATCAGACGGTCCCAAACACAGGCGCAGGAGATCACGCAAGAGCAGCCTGCAGCATCTGAACAAGGAGGCGCAGAAGCAGGTGACTAGCCGAGCACAGGGAGCAGGGCACTGAGGAGGGAGCAAATTGCTATTGGGATATTTTTATCAACATGCCAACTTTATGTTGCAGTTCCATAATGAATTGTTAAATTATTAATATCGATCAATGCATTCCCTCCCTCATGCCTCTAATGTGTTTCTTGTTCGTCTCCTAGCAGCCCGCCACACTGCAGTCCCTGGGCGGGCCAGTCTCCTCTCCGCTCCCCTCGAACCCCAGCCAGGAGTCCAGCCAGGGCTCGGATATCTCTAGCTATGAGGAGCCCCCCTCTCCACTGTCTGCCGCCAGCTCCGGGGCCGCTCCCGGGAGACATGGTCCCGCAGGGAGAGAGCTGCCCCTCCTCACACAGCACTTCCTTCCCAGTGACCCCACCAAGTGGAACGTGGAAGAAGTGTACGAGTTCATCCGCTCCCTGCCCGGTGAGTGCACCCCATACAAGCACGGCTGTCTCATGCAGCCCATTCAGTGCCCCATAGGGTTTTGACATGTTTGGTAGTTTTCTTGTAAGCCCATGTTGGAAATATGCGTATCTCCATTAAAATGTTACAGGTGTGGCATCCTCCAAAAAAAGCAATGCCAACACTAATAGGACTGCCTTTACAGCTTGCAGTTACAGGTACACCCTGTTGCTACCAGGGCATACATTCAGTGCAGAGACAGCCCTGGTTTATTGTAAACTGCTGTTCACTTATTTTTATTTTAAATGTTAAGCCCAGTGATAGTTCCACAGATTTATACACCTCCTTTTCTTCATGGTCCAAAGCATGTCCTTTCATTCCCTTCAGTAATCTCCTGAGCCAGGACTAGAAAGACCTCTGCTGCCATCTGGTGGTATTCAACATTTAAATAATAACATCAACTTTTAAGCTTACTGTGGTTTACAAAGTTGATTTGGTACTATAAAGAAACTTCTTAGAATTTGATAAAGTACAACGTCGGAAATCTTGCATTTACATTAAATATATTGTGTGTCTGTGGTGTTCTCTGGATGATTGTCTAAAAGATCAAACATTTTGATGCCTTCTTGCTGAACATTAATAGTTGGGTTTAAAATAAGCTAGTCCCTGTAGAGTCTAATTATCGTAGTAATATGGCACATGTCTTCCTAGTCTCTCATCACACCACTTCCTAACCTCTTCGTTCTCTTCACCCCCCAGGCTGCCAGGAGATCGCAGATGAGTTTCGTTCCCAGGAGATCGACGGGCAGGCCATGCTGCTGTTAAAGGAGGACCACCTCATGAGTGCCATGAACATCAAACTGGGGCCCGCCCTGAAGATCTACGCCCGCATCTGCCTGCTGAAGGACTCCTAGCCCATCTCCCCTCGGCACCCAACCTCAGCACTGCGACACTGCCCGCCATCTCGACACAAGCAAACCACGGGGACACATCAATACCATGGGTATGCTGCTGTGCTGTGTGTGAGACAGGGACAGCTTTTATTCTGAGGGTATTTCAGAGCCTTCAGTGCTCCTGCAGAGCATGCACCCCATTAATGATCAAAACAAGGGCTATCTTGTGTCTAATACACAAATGACATTAAAGGACACAAGCATGTCCAGTGAAGTTCAAGCCAGTATGGGATGGGATGGGGGGGGGGGGGAGAGAAAAAAAATAATTAATGAGAAACATTTGTTGTGATTTGTACCCTGTGGAAATGGTTGCTGTGGTGTTTTGATTCCCACTTCCAGAAAGCTAATGGTTTATACAGTGTGATGGTGATTTTTTAATTTTGTTGTTATTTAACAAACAGTTCCTACAGGTGAGGGATAGTTATAAACAGGTAATGTGTGCTCATTGACAGTGCCCTGTATAAAAGGATTTTCACTTGAGAGGTTGTCTATCCTTTGTAGTAGTTGTGTGTGGTTGCCCCTGCCCTTCTCCTCCCCTTGTCCAATTCCCTTGTCTACACTCTCAGGGTTTCCAGTGACATTTCTTACAGTAAGAATTCAGCTGTGTAAAGCCACCCCCCCTTAGTGTTAATTTCTTTGAAAGTCACAATAATGTGCCATTTTATATCCACTTGGGTTTCAGCTGTAAGAAATGTCTCCATCATAGTGCTGGCATGTGTTAACTATTTTCAGACAACCCTCCTTAAGAGACCAGCTGTACCAACGTGGACACCAAAAACGAGAAGGAAGTAGACTCTAGTTTAGGTAGGACCAGCCCGTCTGCCATTTTTTTTTTGTTTGTTTGTTTTGGTTTTCGCCCCCAGTGCTGCAGGGTTGATCGTATGTATTATTATTTTTCCATCAGCAGTGCGATCTCCCATTTTAAAAATGTAATGAAGTTCTGCTGCTTTCCAAAGACAAATCGCAAAACATTCCACCTTTTCAACAAAATAAAGCTCACTAAATTTTAGGTCTGTGTTTTGTAATTATGGGGGCATTCCAGCTGTTAGGACCACAAGCATGGCTTGTGCCTCCTGAAAGCAACGACTTTGATGTGATCGTCCTGGACTCTCTCAATTTACATCCCTGCTAACCCTTACCCAAAAACCCTTGAATTGAAGGAGCCCCTCATACTATTGCTGATCATCTCTGATGGTAAGCTAGAACAACATACATTACTCATTACCTTAAGTAACACAATGTTATGATATACTGGTAATGTTTATGGTGTTCACTGCTTTGATAAAGATAAATAATTACATTAAATAAAGATTTCTGTTGTTCTTTTACACATGGCTTCAACACCAGAAACCCAACCCATGTTTTTAGTTTAGATTTCATACAATTAAAATAGTGTATATTCCCAAGTGTAAAATTGATTACACATTTAAACCTGCAAAATAAACTAACTTGAATTTGTTTATAAGTAATAATAATATTACAAATTAACCTAAACACCATTAGTATATGTATTAAACCCAATTATAATTAGCAATAATTAATTGCCTGAAAAGCTTACCTATTTTAAATAGGCATGGAACTATGACTCACACTTTTTTTGAAGAGTAATTGGCAACAAAAAAAAAATCTCAATCTCCAAACAATATAAAACAGAAATAAAAGCACTGTTGTTCATCTGAGCATTTTAAGATGGGACCTTCTGTGAATGAGGCTGGGTCCCATTTCACAAACCCCTTCTCGGGAGCAGTCTGCTAAACACATTAATGCTACAGAAACACTTGTCTTAAACATTTAGACTGGCTGACTTCTGTAACAAAACAGGTCTGTCTTTACACTTTGTACCAGGAAAGCGGTTGAAAGAAGACAGGCAAGATACTGTTTGCTTGCTAAGCAGACTGCAAAGTGCTTTGTGAAACTGGTCCCTGGTTACTATTGTGTGGTGGTGTCATCCCCAGAAGGGGTGGATTGTGGGATGTGATTCTGGAGCAGGCAGTCGCTGGGTGGGCAGGCAGGGGTTATATGGTATTGTTTTTCATTAGTAAATTGTTTGTTTAAAAGTTTGTAGTTATCAATATGCAGGGAGGGGATAATTTGGTGCTTTTTCAAAATAATTGTTTGTTTAAAAGTTTGTATTTATAAAAATGACTTTTTAATATAAAAAATAACATGTTTTTATACTGGTGGTGTGTTTTTTTTATTTTTATAAATGTCAGTAAAGTAGTAGAAAAACAGACATGCATACACAGTGGAAGCTGGGGGAGGGGCTTTCTGATCCATTCACCAATTACATTGCCAGGTAATCATATCAAGTTTAACTGGCGTTAACCAGCGATTTGCTAGGTTAATACCTCTCGTAGGTGTTCCTCCAAACCCTTTGCTGGGTACAGACCATGGACTGGAATGTAATAACAGCAAGTCATGTACAGGTAACATCCCTAAAGTCTTAATCCTTCATGCACCATACTCAGGAACAAAGAATTCAAAGTGCAGTCACTTGCCTTCTTTTACCCCCGTCTTGTAAATTCTAAAGCAAGTTGCTGGACAAACCGTTGAACATTAGTCGATCTTTTAATTATTTTGTGAGTTATTTTAACTGAGTAGAGTGCTTCAGTCTCCAAGGCATGGATGCTACAACACTTACCCAGTTCATTCATTTGACACCAACATATTTTAACTGCCCAGATTTCCTAGATGAAAATTTAAAAGATATTTATGAACATACACCCATCTACTCTAGTGAAATTTACAGAAGACTGGTTGTCAGTCACAAGGTTCCTAAGCAGAAGTTGAAGGGGTTATTCACAAATAATTACCTCTTCTCCCAGCTGCAGGGTCTGTGGAGTGAGTTTCAGAAAGAAAAGATCAGCAAAAACATACTGTCACAACAGAACAAATCATGCTAGAATATCATTTCATTTAATAAATACATTTTAAGATCTATAACTCTTTACTACAAACATTAAAAAGTGTCGTGTGTGTGTTTTATTTGCCAAGGAAAATTGTTACAGCTGCAAAGTAGATGCTGCAAAGCAACAGAATCTTGTGTTGTCCATGCCATGTTTTTCAGGCTCTAGTGTGTCAGTGTGGAATTAAGACGTGGAGATCCACCAGACATAAGCAGTAATATCCAAGTTGGGATTTTAATATAACAAAAACTGAAATCTTTACTTCTCTTCAACTTGGAAAGTTTTCTGTAAACTAAAGCATTGATTTTATTTTATTTTGTTTTAAATGTTGGTCTTGCAGAGATCTGACAAACAGTTCCTGCTTTACCCATAGGTAGTCTTTCCAAGGCTCATTAAGCAGCAGTTTAACAGTTCAGCCGATAGCCATGCAGATGTGTCACCTCCTTCTATAGTAGCAGTTTGTTCTTTGGAATTGCGAGGATTGAATTTCTGAAAACAACTGGTTCTTGTCAAACATGCATGAATTACAGCAGAGACGCAATCATGCAGCTGTATAAAACTCAGCCGGATTGCACATGGTAAAATTTGCCATTTAAAAAGCATCCAGTGTTTGGTGGAGAATGAGCTCTGGTGTAATTTTCTGTTGATTTTTCTTGGCCTGTTTCGTTTGGCTGGTTAGAGTCCCCACGGTGGTTCAGGGCCCATCGAAGTTAGGGTTGGTTTTGCTTTTCTTGCGCTTGGTCTTGGTAGCAGCCGGAAGCAGCTCCAGGGACTCCAGGCGGTAGGGGCGAGGCTGGGGCACATCCAGGCTCTGTGTGGGAGAGATGGCACCGGGGCTGAGGTGGGACGTCCCGTTACCGAGGGGGACAGGGTGGACAGCTGCAGAGAGTGAAAGAATAGCAGCAAGTTATTAAACAAAAAAGAATAAAAAACAGGTCAAATCTGTAGCAATTGCACAAAACAAACATCAGCAACGTGTGAATAGCGATGCTGGTCCAGGTAGTTTTTTAGTTTTTTGTGTGTGTGTGTTATACATTTAATAGGATCAGCTCAAATATCTATAAGAAAATATCTACAGAGGAAATTTCCTCTCACTGTCAGATCAACGCAAAACAAAAACTGGCTCAAGACAACATTCAAGTATATATAACTTTTATGCAGTAGGTACAAAAACAAACCCAAGATCTCCAACTACAAATATACAGCATAGTGAAAATAAAAACAATACAATATCTTTTGAAAACATACTGTACAGTCTTATTTATTTTCAAGTCCAGATAATAACCCTGAATACCCCCGCACGTAGTTCTCACCCAGGCTCTTCATGGGGTCAGAGTTAAGGATCTGGGAGGCTCTCTTGGATCTGAAATAGTTGCTGGCAATGCTCTCACTGTCTCTGCGGTTCAACAGCTGCTTGTAGCGATCTTCTTCCTGCCAGGATCAGACACCACACTAAATAGTTCCAATTGCCTTTTTTGAATTGTTTTATTTGACCACATTTTACTTTTTATTAATATTGCACCTACTCTATACCACACCTGTATAATGTAACATTCTGCTTTGTCTTCAAATTGCACTTGAGTCCATAAACACAGTTTTTTTTTTTTTTGCTATAGCTGATCAATGTGATGTGTTGCTGTAATGTCAATGAGTTAGCCTGAATACACACCAGCAGGAATTCTCCGTTCTCTGCCGAAGAGTTTCTGCGTCCTGACTGCTTTCCCAGACTGCCCTGAGCTGGAGTTGGAACCGCTGGAAGAATGGAAAAAGAAAAGGCAGGTGTTCAGAATCAAGTGATGGCTAAATTATAGCGATCAATTGGTGTTAATAAATGTGTCACTTAATCCTTACATACTACGGATATGTATACAAAGTAAAATATTCGCTTCTAGTTGCATTAGCATAGCAGCTACCTGCAGGCAGGGATGTTTTTAGCACCACTGCCTCTGGGAGCCTCCAGGTGGCGCTGTCCTCATCCCAGACGGCCTCGCGTTGGACGCGGTCCACGTTGCTGTAGTTACAGTCTCGACGGACGAGCGGCTGCACACGCTCCAGGATCTGCTGTGTTAGCTGGCCCTCCCGCTCCAGCCTCCGGATTGTAGCCAGGTAATCGATTCTCTCAAACTCAAACTCTGACTGCAGGTCTGCAATCTCAATCTCTGCAGCCCTCAACTACATACGCAGAGGTGTTAATACAGAGATCAGCTTTAGGGTTTAGACACAGGATGTGTACATGCAAGGCTGTTTATTCAAAGTATTTTCCATTTACACATAAATGTTGTACACATGTACGGCTGGTTTCACAGACCCCAATTAGGACTCATCTTAGATTATTTTACCTAAAGTAATATGTGGTAGTCCAGGAATAGTGCTAATCTATGAAACCAACCAGCAGTCTTATCCATGTTAAAGAGTAAGCATTACACATCCTCCCCCCCCCCCCCCCCCCCCCCCCCCCCATTGTTAACATCCATACGACATTTTACACTTATAACTTTAAAGTCTGTTTCAAAGCTCTTTTCAAAATGTTCGCTCTAGTGCACTGCTAGTGTAAGGATTATTGCCCACATTGTCAATTGGTTGTCAGGATGTTAACAATGAAAGGAAAAATGACAGGTAGGTTATTTAAACAGCTGTAGCAACACGTGGGGACGTAGAACGCTATATTTGCCGGAACCCCGCTACTTGCTCTTTAATGTTGTAGTGAATCATTAAATATTAATAGTACGCTAATGGAATGCTCCTCAGGATGGCTTTTTTTGATTGGATATCAAATGTTAAAGCTTCTTTAAATGTAAGCATTAAACAGATTCAAACATCCTAATTAAACAGGTGAGATATAAGACTTAACAATCAATCATGTTTTTTTTACATCTGGTAAGGATCCTAGCAGCGGCATTTTGAACCAGCTGCAATCGGTTTATGGCGCGTGATGGAAGACCACCATAGAGAGAGTTACAGTAGTCGAGTCGAGAGGAGATGAATGCATGACAGAGTATCTCTGCATCCGGGTGGGAAAGGTAGGGACGGACCTTTGAGATGTTTCGGAGGTGGTAGAATTCGACTACAGAGCAGATTTGGGCATCAAAGGAGAGGTTACTATCCAGAAGTACACCAAGGCTTCGTACAGTGGGAGAAGGCAGAGAATAAACATAACCCCTTCAACAGCCCTTTCAAATCGGTGTTTTTTGTTTTTTTTTAACAAGCACAGTTTCCTTTTGATGTGACTGATCTAAGGCCTGGTGCTGCTTTTTTTCCCAGGGTTTTATATAAATGAGTTGGAAACGCTGTAATAAATCCAATTTCAGGAGGTCTAAATTACTGACTCTATACAGTGAAACCTCATTATTGGGGCCAGTTTAATTTGCCTTGGACTGCAAATGGTGGACTTAATATATTGAAGGAGGCTTTGTACGGATGTCAATTAGAGCAAATCTGGACTACAAAAAAAGTGCCCATAATTGCGAGGTGGCCTTAAATCAAGGTTTCAATTGTATGTTCTCTTATGTAGTTTGCTGGATACAAGACCAACTCGTGCTACTCCTGCTGCCTCTCCTCCAGTAAGAACAGAGGGAGCTCCCTACCTTCGTGTGCATGTCCTCCAGCAGTTTGCTCTTGGCGTGCACCTCTTCCTGGATGGAGTCGTAGACGTTGAGCAGCATGCTGTCGCTCTCCTCGCTGGTCGCTGCCAGCGCCTCCACCAGCTGCTTCTTGCGCTGGTCCGCCAGGCTCTGTCTCTGCTTGTGCCGCTCCCGGAGCTTCTCGTTGCGGGCCTGCTCCCCGCCCACTACCTCCTGCTCCAGCTGCTGCAGCCTACCAGGGGAGACAAGGGGCTCCGTTACCATCACCTTCCACAACACCTACCCACTCATCCGGCCACTGAAAAGACCCGTAACTGAAGTGTGGTCTTCTGTGGAAGTCTTACTGAAGTTTCAGGTGAGGGATGGGCAACTAGCCCTTCCTGCCCAGATCTTTGTTCCAGCCATGTCGTTTAATTGAGCCCATTACCTCTTCTTAGGAAATAACTTTTATTTGATCTTATCAAGACCTCCTGTGTTATGTTTTAAGTTCCATACATCTGTTGAATGAATCAGAATTAAGATCCAGCAATGCGCTCAGCAACAGGGTAGACATCACAGGACCCTGACCACCAATGGTAGTGCCCTATAATTTCCAGTGCACACTTTAATATGATAGGACAGACATACAGTATTGTGGGTCAGCAGGTTATACATAAAGGTAATTTACTTACTGCTGTCACCACCATTTCTAACCACCCGACGGCCAAACTTTACTTGTTAGCTAAGCACATGGAATCTACTGAGTAGAGAATTAAAAATGAATGTTGTAACACACCTTTCCAGGACCTGCTTGGGGTCCAGGGGGGCTGGTGATGTGGCCCCCTCCCCCTCCTCCTCCTCTTCTTTCTTTGTCGCCGCCCCCGCTTCCTCCACACTCTCTCTCTGCACACTGCCAATGTGCTTGGCTATCTGGGGCTGGTTTGACTGCGGCTTCAGAACACAAACAGGTAGAGACCACACAGTCTGCGGTTAGGCACAAGCAGCAAAACTAGAAGACTAGAGCTGCAATCAGCAACCCATAAGGTAATAAATCGATGCATTGAAAACATTTTAATATTCAGAAGCAATCATGTTTAGACTCTTCACAAAAGCCTCAAATACAATATGAATGTTATTATACATAGTAACGTAATACATGCACATAAAAAACTTCAGCCTTTTTTTCATCCTTAAAAAATACAAAGCTTTGGTCTAGCAATGATACTGGGTAGCAAGCCGTTTGATGTGCGTGTGAATGCAGCCTCTCTTTACCTTTGCTAAAGACTGCTCTGCTGCTGTGACCTCCAGGGGGACAGCAGTGCCTGGGCGGGGCAGGTCTTCTTCAGAGCTCCCTTCCGCAGTCACAGGGGCAGCCGCTAGAAACACAAATCAAACAAATTCACACTGTATTCAAACATACATTATTCCAATGCCCTTTCAAAACAGTAAGCCTTTAGTCTAAAACATGTGTGTCTTTATAGCAAACTCATCAGCATCAACACCAATGAAGGCATTAGAACAAATCTATTTTAAATCATAAAGTTATGATTGAGAAATAACAATAAAAGTTAAATATATACTTTTTCCATTTTTAATATTTCCTGCACAGTCTTGGTAGACTTGATCACTGCATGGCATGTATGCAATATGGGTATCAATGCCCCATTCAGGATACCATACCCAAATCAGAGTCTGCTGGAGCTTTGTCTTCCAAATAGTTGGATGGTACTTAGCAATAATGTCATGTTAATGAATGGCTGGTAATGATCACCACCTTGCTGAAAGCAGGGTGCAGGGTTTTACCAGTGCGTTGAGTGCGTTTCTCCTCCAGCCTGGCCAGCTTGCTCTCAAAGGTGCTCTGTAGAGCGGTGATGTCCTCCTGCAACTTCACTTTGCACTGCTTCTCAGCGGTATAGTCTGCCTGCACCCGTGCCAGTTTCTCCTCGTACTCCTGGGGAACGCACACGCACATGCACACACATGCTGTTAAAGAAAGGGGTCTCGTTGGATCCAGATTCACCTCATTCTGCTTCCATCAAAAAATATTTTCTAGTCTTTCAGTCCTTGCAGGACCTCAAGGTCCTGCCTTATTTTAACAGAAATCACGCTGGAACCTCACGGGACTCCTAGATCCCAGTCCAAGGCGTACAAGTATGTGTTTAAAAAAATATGTTGTCCTGTTCAAGTTCAATAAAGGACTTCCTTCTTGAATTCTATAACTTAATGTCGACAAAAATAATTCAGGAATGAAAGGGTTAAAAAAAATTGGTGGAAAAACGTGTGAACATTTCAGTTTTCAGAAAGTTCTATTTGATTCGGTAACAGGAAGCAAGGGCAGGTTATGGAAAGAAAACTGTGGGTTATCAAGTTTTCTCCAGGAAACCCATCAAATATTCACACATGTACACAGACAGGCAAACCCACTTAAACCACACTGAAATGTCCTGGCCTAAATATAATGGATGTTAATGGGGACACCCTCTTAGTACTATCACTCTGAGCCAGGATTGTGAATCATTGTGTTTCTATTTTTAATATTTTTATACTGTATGGTAATAACTACCGAGGCACTGCACAGCGTAGGTTTCCTTAATGTTGGATCATTTTTTATAGCCTGTAAGCATGCAGGTTTGATAGGTGTCATTACACAATTAACTGATAGAGGTTAAATTAGTTCAATTAAGTAACTTAGGGCAGCGGTTCCCAAACTAGGGTCCGGAGACCACTGGGGGGCCGCGAGACGGTTTCAAAGGATCCTGACAGAGCGATGCTCCCCAGAACAGGGGATCAATTTATTTACACAGAGGTGCTTGGGGTTATTCTGAATGTAACAGTGAGGTCAGCTCGCGTCTGCATTAATAGCATGCACCATTAAAAAGGGGTCGATTATAAGAACAAAATAGGCAACTGTATTAATGCACTTTATAATTATAACATCATCTTTTAAAAATATAAATAAATGCAGGATTTCTGTCCAAAGTTTTTTTTTTTTCCCCCATTACATAAATAAAAATAAACCATACCCCTCCTCCTGCTTACCTTCACAGGCAGGTTTATGTTGCATTTGCAGTGACACTCTAATGCAGCTCTCGCAGGGTCCTCTTACCTGCCGTATCTTCGCTTTCTCTGCCTCAATATCCACACCTGGGCTGGGTGGAGGCTTGGGCTGCACTGCAGGGGGCGCTCCCGAGAGCTTGCTGGCCAGCAGGGCTATAAGCAGAAGAGGAGGGACACAGGACGGGGGAGGGGGTCAAAGATTGTTCCTAACGTTTAACATTTTGAAATGTATAAACCCACCAGTGCCTTCATGCCAGTCTCTGCAACCTTATCTCAGAAGCTAAGCAGGATGAGCCAGCACAGCACTCAGATGGGAAGCTACCAAGGAACCTCAAGTGTGTATCGAACCTTCTGGTTCAGAGTTCAAGAATAGCGTGAAGTGCAAGGTTTGTTTTTCTTTGTTTTGCTAATCACGATTTTAAACTGGAGCAGGACTGTTAATCAGCAATCTGAGTAATAAAGCAATTCAAACAGTAATACCTCTCTATGCAGGTCTTTAAATGATTACCAACTGTAAGATAAGACAACAATGGGATGACATACATATATCAGCAAGGTATATCTGCTGCCCTATTCACGCTACCTATATAATGCATGATCCACGTGCGCCTGAAGCGGTTAGTAAGAGGTTTGATACGTAATCTATTCAACTGATCTAAAAAGCAGCAGATCCATAAACCTCTACTGGGATCATTTTAATGCAAGTCCCTTAACTGAATTTCTGTCTAAAAATATGTCAAATATTTTTTGATTTATAAGCAGAGTAGTACAGTTGACTCTCGCAAATCCAAACTCAGCTTTTTTGATTTTACCTATAATCTGAACCATGCTCTCACAATGAAATGCATGCTGACAGCAGCTGTAGAAACAAAATCATAAATGTATGGAAAGTAAATTTACATCTGTCTCTATTTTTTAGTAGACACATGACTAGCCATTTTTAGTATAGTGCTGATTAAGATCAGTACTTTCCACACATTACTAAACTGAACCACTGCCACCCTTCAGATGAGCGGAGTGGCCCTGCACTCACTGGAGAGGCTGGTGTCCCCGATCTGCCCGGTCAGCAGGGCGCGGAGCTGCTTGATCTCCTCCTGGTACTCTCGCAGCAGGGCGTCTTTGGGGTCCTCGTTGATCCGGGGCCGGTTCTGGATGCTCTTGGCTCGGTTGGCGTAGCGCAGGGTGCTCAGGCTCTCTTCATAGTTGTTGTCGGCGGGTGACAGGCAGGCCACCATCAGGGTGCGAGTGTTGCCCCCCAGCGAGTCCTGCAGCATCCGGGTGAGTTTGGAGTCTCTGTAGGGGATGTGTCGGGAGCGCCCGTCCACCAGCGCTGAGATGACGTTGCCCAGGGCAGACAGGGACAGGTTGATCTTAGTGGCCTCTCTCAGACGCTCCCCTGTGGCTCCTGTCTTGGACTGCCGCTCACTGCCAGCCAGGTCCACCAGGTTCAGCTTTCCTGCCCGGAGGTGGCCCTCACCGGACTGGTCTAGAGGAGACGGAGGCTTTTATAGGAGGCTTGTACTGGATACTATTTTTAGTGAAAGGAAGGGTGTTCAACCAGCAAGTTTTTTTTTTTTTCCTACTATAAAATCCATGGACTAATTTTGCTGATTTAACAAACCAAAAAAATCCTGGATTGTGTAAATAAGGGTAGAGATTTGTTTTCCCTCTAAAGGCTGGTACAGCTGTAAATTAATAAACTGGTTAGTTCAGGTTCCTAAACTCCAAATGTCCTCCATCTATCTATATCTGATGTAGGGATATTCAGTTCCGTTCAACTTTTTAAGCATCGGGAATGTAGGAAATCCCTGAATAAATACTGAATGAATAACCTCTATATTTGATATGCTTATCTTTTACACGGTTAAACGTCAAGGCACGATTCTAAATGTTTAACATCCCTACTCATATGGTTTATGGAATTTGAACCTGCCATAGCTAACTATCCTTTAACTAATGGCTGTATTTGTAGTCAGTAGCTTAAGCAGCTGTTAAAAGCAGGTTTGACTGTGTTTATCTGTTTGGCGTATGCAGTTACAAAGCAGTAGTAAAATGAAAGTGTGGAGTAGTAGTTCAATCCCCCAGGCTCCTTACCGACGGTGGAGATCTCCAGGTGGATGGTGAAGATGGAGTGGGAGCGAGACGAGTCCTTGTTCATCAGGGTGTATCCCACAGAGCGGTTCTTCCAGCCCTGCTCCATGATGCGCTCGCACTCCACCACACTGTGCACTGTGTGCAGGGACAGCTCCTTCACGTACACCCCCCGCTCCGGGTGCTCCTTCAGCTGTGGACACAGACACACTGTCAGCCGCTATCACAATACAGCAAGAGCCAAGGCTTGTACCTATGAAAACATTTCATAGGGTTATATAGTGAAATAAGCACACAGCATATATATATATATATATATATATATATATATATATATATATATATATATATTCTATATATAAGGCTGTAGAGCACCTTTCAAAACACATACAGTAACAGTTCTTCTAAAGGGGAACAGCGGGTATCTAGACACACATAAGTAAATCCACATGACCTTGCACTAATTCAAATCAAAGGTCAAAGTGACCAGGCGAACGGCACGGTTGCACGTTATGCCAGCATTCTTAAGCAGGAGCTTGATCTAAGTAAAGTAATTCTCTGAATTCAGCTTCAGTTTAGGGTTAAACATACTTGCTTTTCCATTGTACTTGTTATTTTACAGAAGATGCTATGAACGTTCACAGTGCTGGTGTTATTTTACCCATGCGGATGGCCATTTTGATTATTCTGCCTTTGTGGAATAACGACAATACTCGATGAACGTTCATGGTGTACCCTCTTTATATGAATAATAAAGGTTATTTTAAGCAGTCAGAGAAAAAGAAGAAAAAAAAATTCCAAAATGTAACTGTCTTAGACTGTTATAACAAATTCAGCATCCCCAACTCTTTATAGTTTAATTATAGTTACTGTGACAAGCATGACAAAAACATATTTGGAGATTTAAAACTGAATTCCCCGAATATTTGATTATGTGTGTGTGTGTGTGTGTGTGTGTGTGTGTGTGTGTATATATATATATCCATTTGTACTTATTTTTCATTATACTTAAACTATTTAATGTGTTTCCCTCGGGGTAGTCTTTCTGTGAAGTTATTTAGTGCTAAAGGAGTTTTACTCGCACAAAAATAACAAAAATATCATTGCAAAAACAAGCTCCCCCCTTTTTGAAGTGTCCTATGTTTTAATGGTGAAGTAAGCAGTAAAAGCTAGCCCTATGTGGGATAATAAGAGCAAAGGACATAGAAACAGTTTTTCGTATAGGTCAAATGGGCTGAGGTTGCTGTGTAATGAGGTAACCCAGCAATTCAAACAGTCAGAATGTGGTAATAATACTCCTCCACTTAAAATGACACCACAGCAAGTCACAGTCACCTATTACTGTGTCTGTGCTGTCTTGTCTCCAAGGCAACAGCTTCAGGCTCTCATTATAATCTTGGAGGTTGCTGTGGAAACCAGGCATAACGAGGATATGCCACAAAGGGTTCACAACTTGGCATGAGCATGTTTTATAAAAAAAAAAAACTTAACTACAAAAAAGACTATCAATTATAAATAACACAGACGCATTCCCTTTGTTCTCTTTCATTTATAAAAGCAAAAAGAGGATCTCACAGAGACTTCAAAAGGAACCCACATTCCTCTTCAATACAGTTATTTACAGTACATTATAATAACATTCTGCTTTGTATAGCTCCAGAAATAACAATTAATAGCAGAACAAGCTTTACAATCTTGTATCTGAACGGCATCTGGATGCGCAGACAGAAGACAGAGGGGTGTATTCAACAGATATAAACAACAGATTTTAATACAGTGGTCATGACTGAAATC
This sequence comes from Acipenser ruthenus, assembly GCF_902713425.1. Classification (NCBI taxonomy): domain Eukaryota; kingdom Metazoa; phylum Chordata; class Actinopteri; order Acipenseriformes; family Acipenseridae; genus Acipenser; species Acipenser ruthenus. Next base: position 6,677,298 of record NC_081208.1, on the reverse strand, counting down.
ATTCAATCTAATCAGTCTTTCATGAAAACGAACACCTCAGCGAGTGAGCTTCTTCAGAGTATTTTAATTCCTTCCTTGCTGGCCTTCCAGATGTTTTACTGAACAGGATGAAGCACGTTCAAAATGATGCAGCCAGAAGGATTACACATACCAAGTGTACCCCTCACATTTTTCATGTTTTAAGGTCACTACCAGCTTCCAGTGAAATATTGTATTGATTTTAAATACATGGTTTTGGTCTTTCCTATTAGCATGAATTTACCTGTTCCTTACAAACCAGCTTGTACTTCCAATAACAGTCTCTAGTTAACATCAGGAACTGGATAAGTTCTGGTGTGAGGGCATTTAGTTCTCAAGCTTCTGCAGTTTGGAACTCACTTCCAGGTTCTATTCAGAATGCTGAGTCACTCAATATCTTTATATCTATTTCTTTCTGTCACACATAACACTCCAGGGAGTAGCTTTAATTATTAGAATGGTGGCGTTACTAAGATCCACCACCATTTAGATCAACTGAAGACCCTGCTAGTTGTAAGCTCATCAGACCTCAGGAGCTGCTCCAAGCCGAGTTCTCACCTCCAGCTTCTGTTTAGTGTCGTTCCCGAGAAGGTCTCGGATTTCCTCATTGTAGATTTCAAGGTATGAGGCTCTCACAAGGAACTTTGTATTCTCTGCACACTGTAGACAATACGAGAGCAGGAATAAAGATTAGCACCACACTACAATACAAACATGTCTCCTGCAAAGGATGTAGATCACATTTAAGTGCCATGAAAAAGTAGGTCACCTTGCGAACTAACCTCACATGTGCAGACTGCTCCTTGGCAAATGATGGGCACCAAGTCCTACCATTTAAACACAATTGGCATTTACAGCAAAGAAACACAGAGATGATTTCTGCACTAAAAAGACATTTGGGCCAAACAATGGAATTGTAGATACCGGTAATACTGAAACAGTCTTCACTGAATCTAATGGATGTGTTGTCGAGATATCTCAATATACATATTTTTGTTGTTGATGAACCCATCATCAATTATGCTGGCATTCCATTTATTCCAACCATGTACGCAAACCCTTTGGCTCCACTGTATCAGTTAAGACTGGAAGCTCTCCAAGGCCATGCTTGTTGAGGATGCTGAAGTCAGAACAGCCTCAGTTTTTAAGATCACTCCCTGTGGTGCTATACCTGAATGCTCTCAAAGATGTGCTCGAAGGCTCGGGGGATGACTCCCCTCTGGGCAGGGGGGTCCGTGATCCCCTGCATGGTAAAGGATTTCCCGCTGCCCGTCTGTCCGTATGCAAAAATCGTCCCATTGTAGCCTTCCGTTACACCCTGCAAAATGAAATCGAAGCGGTTTTGCTTCAAATTAATCAACTGGTGAGTTACAATGCAGCATTGCACAGTATGTTAGGGTCCCCACCTCAAGAAATATACCTTGGAAAAATAGACCTCAAAATGTATGTAGCCAGGAATTGCACTTCAGTCTTATACGCTGAGGACCAGTCAGAGTGGAAAATTATGGAAAATATTTAAAAAATGTACAGTATAACATAATATATGCCGTTTTACTTCAAAGTAAAGCCGTGTGCAATGTGCAGCATCTCCTTTAGCTAAGGATCCACTATCAAACATCGTCATGGGGGGCTGTTACATGGGGATAACCATTTCCTCTGTAGTGATGGCTGTGGGTAACAGTCAGCACATATGGTTCCCAAATGTATAATAACATATGATATACAAGAAATATAGATAGATAGACAGACAGATATAAACAATGATGGCTCACCTCCACCAGCAGATACGCGATCTCGTTGTACATCTGTTCCGTGGTCTGATTAGTGTAGTAGGTCCCGTCGAATGTGAACTGTTTGGGTGGCTCATTCGTGGCTCCCGGCTTCTGGATGAAGCACTGGCATCGGGCGCTCTCCATAGTCACCGCCGCTTTGCAGTTCAGAGCCCTCTCCCTTTCGTTCATGGGTCGACATCGGACCACTACCTTTACCGACTCGGACGCCATTATTACCCCGCTGTGTAGCCCCGAAGCACACGAATGCCGAATGTATCTAAAGGTCTAACCTGCGCACAACATGGGGTTTCAACTCGATAGAACTTTCATTAAAAATAAAACAAGAAACTGAAGAATCATTATAAAGACGGTCTTTTAAAACGTCTAAGATTTTTTTGTAGATTTCCTTATCAGTTAGCTAAATTGGCAAAAAAAAACCAAAACATTAGTTTTTTTTTTTATTATTATTTTTCATATAGCAATTAAATGTTGATGACTACAGCAATACTTTAATGACTTTGAAAGCGCATATAGATATACAGACAGACAGACATACACTGAGATCTATTTAAATATGTATAGATTCTGGTGGAGTTAGTAAGTTAACTTAATTAGGTGTTCGGATTGTTATTAAATTGAACAGTACAATTAACTGCAAAAAATTAACACATTGCAGTGGTACCCATTCCCACCCTAAACGCGCCCTCTCGATATCATATATTTTCAGAACCAATGACTAAGATTTTCAAGAATACACGACTTGCAAAATGCATGCGTCACTCCCAAAAATAATTGTTTGAATGATTTCGCCCCCCTCCAAACCACACACCTACGAGAACAGCGCCCGCTCCGCCTCTCTCCGTATAGATAATATTAATCCCAGTGTTCGCAACTAATCCCCCAAATAAATTGCAACCCAGTTGTGTTTGTTTACCTGTGCCCAAATAAACAAACCCGGCCGCTCAATCTCACTCCGGAAGGTTTGGGCCCTCCTCCCGTGGCGTTCCCTGTTGCCAGGCAACCACAAACTTCAGCAAATACGTCACTAAAACTGTTAGGGACCTCTAAATTATTTACACTATGCGCTACACTACATCGTTGATTTGGTTTAAAATGTCACCATGCAAAAAAAAATGTGTATCTTATTGGATGTTCTGTTTAAAGCGGCATGTGCAATACAATATTATTTTCTCTCATGTCCCCTCCCGGGCTCTATTGCAAAGACTGAGAAATACATTACAAAAGAAGAGAAAATCAAAAGCGTCTAACACAATTTCTTTCAAGTATTAACCACTAACTCGTGCTCACAGACACTAACCACCTTTTTATAATTCACACCATGTCCCTTTAGGGCTTCCATAGATTTGAAGATCATTTTATTCTAATAATTAGATTATTCCACATTAAATAACCTCATCTGCGTCAACACCTCAAGCTTTGTCTTCCACTGGCAATATACAGACATGATTTTGGTGCCAGTACCTGCTTCTGTTATGGATTTCTTGCAGTAATACTGCCCCACTTTCACGGGTTTGGAAATGTACAGCTGTCCCAACATACTCCCTGACAAATCACAAGGTATGGTACAGGTCTACTAAAAAAACAAATACATACACACATTATATAGACACACACACACACACACACACACACACACACACAAACACTCAGAAAGAGATCTTTCCCAATAGATGATTGCTTCTGTGCCCTGGGCATGCTTCCAGCTGCTTGAAGCACATTTTCTATTGCAGTTGCGTTGCATTGCTTATGTGCAGAAGGGGGCCATAATCATTATTGACTGAACTTGTGAAAACTTTGGATTTGAATGCCCTTCACTTATATCAACATCTGTGGTTGATACATTCAACTTTATTTAAGTTACTGCATCTAATAACCACCAGTGCAAACCTTTTTTTGTTCAGTATATTACATAAACTTAGCTAAAGTGCCCTCTGGTGGCCAAATGGGATACATGTTAAAGCACTAATAATGTAACGCCATCATTTTAGTAGGGCAGAAACAGTAAACAACTCCTAGGGAGGTGCAGACAGTGGTATTCTGACAGACTATAATAAATAAACTGATGAGGACAGAAACAAATAAAACTGGAAGTAAAAAAAAAACTACAAAAACAACTTTATTAACAATTACAAAAGTCATAAAACAAATAATTGTAACATAGATATCAGCGAATATATTTGAATTTTTTAGACATTTACGTTCCTTTCATAAAAGTGCCACAAAAGCTCAACAGTAGTGCTATCCACCATTCACCACAGTTAGTGCTATAGTGTCCTTGCACGTAGACAAGAGACACACAGGTCTAGTTTAATTATGTGAACAGTGGCAGATCTAAATACTGCCAGACTAAAACCTGCTTTTTCAGGGACCTCTTATTTATGGTATGTAGTAATGTTATTAAAGTGGGCCACTGAATCAGGCCTGGGAGTAATCACCAGGAGGATTGCTTTTTGCTTGGATCAGGGCTCTCCAACCCTGGTCCTGGAGAGCTAGTGGGGCTGCTGGTTTTCATTTCAACCGAGCTCTCGCTTACTTAATTGAACCCATTATTTGCTTAATTAGTCAAGATTAAAGGTGTTCCAGATCTTTAGCCACTGATGATGTAAAGACATCTATAAAACCTGCAGGATAGGGGCTGTCCCGGACCAGGGTTGGAGACCCCTGGCTTAGCTCATTAAAATAGACTCCACAATGGTGTAGATGCTTCAGACCAATGGTGCTCTACGTTGAATCTCACCAGCTGCCAGTCATGACCAGGGCTGTGTTCCACACAGATTCCCACTTCTTCCAGCAAGAGTCCCATACTGTACTAGGCAGTGGCGTCTGAGAAGCCCAGAGCTGGACAGCTCAGTGGTTAATGAACCAGCTTTGAAACAAGCTGGAAGAAGCCCCTGGTAGAAATCATCTATGGTCATGGGAAACCACCCCCAACCTAGATTACAGAAACAAGAACAATCTTTCCAGTGCTTGTCCAATGTCAATCCAGGAAGGAGACACCATAAGCACTGTTTAAAATGCTCTATATTGAGAGGCAAGCAGATATCACTATGATATCTAGTTCCCCCAGGTTTCTCAGGTCTCCAGCCTCCATGCCTTGTTAAATGTCAGGTCTGTATCGCAAGGTTCGCAATATTTAATGCTGCCTCAGGCTCAGAGGCTCTTCTGCGTGTTCGGAATCCACTGCATGTTTACCTGTGGCCTGGTGTAGGCTGGAGCCTGGGCCTCGCACGCAGTCCTCCCCCTCGTAGCAGTGGTTTAGGCGGGCAGAATTTAGGGAACACAGCAGCTCCCCCTTGACCTCTGTGAAGTGGTCGATTAAGGCTTCTATGCTATTGAATTCGTTTTGGAGGTGCTGAGATAGAAAAAGAGAAGAAATTTATCAAAAAAAAGACACGCTGAAGGGTATCCTATGCCTGCTAAAACTTTTGGGAAACGCATCTTTAGCTAAATGAGAGCTTGTTTACCTTCCTTTGGTAATGCCTGACTCGAATCAATTCTTTAAATAAAAATATGTAAACAGCATAAAACCAATAATACGATATCTGTTTAAATCGTTGATACTGTACACTTATTAAATTCATACTGGAGCTGCTGATTTTCAAGACAGAAAATCACTCCAGGCTATAACCCTCGCCCTGTATGCCCTTTACCTTCAGGATGTAGTTCCCATTCGGGTTCCTGTCGATCTGGTATCCCTGCAGGCCGAAGGGGGTGCGGACAGACAGGGACCAGGACTTGGAAGAGTTGGGGTTCTGCCACAGCAGGAATGCTCCCAGGATGTCTTTGCGGAGCAGTGAAGAGCTGCTGTCCCTGCAACACAAGCACAGGGTTGTTTACACACAAAATCCGTTGCTTACCTGCGCTTAGCTCCGTTAAAAATATATACCGTTCCCCCTTTTATTGCGATGAGAATATTTTGGTTCTCTCTAGAGGTGAGAGTCATTGATGTTGGCTAATTTACCATTCCAAGTGAAATAATTGATGAAACAGCAGCTTGAATTTGCTCAATCAACATCTATGACCTTCATCTGGCTGCTAATGTGCAGATGAGCTCAGTCAGAACAATCAAATATTCAGTTTTTGTGCAGTTTTATGGCTATGGCCAAAAGTTTTGCACCACCCTATAAAATTAACACATTTTGCTTCTGGCCATTTTTTTTAACATATATTATAGATATCCAATTATTTCATATAAAGATTGCTGTATCCTGGTATCCTGAGCTGGGTGATCAGCTACCAGGAAGCAGCAGGTACTTTATCTAGCCATCTACATTGACTTTGAATTTATTAAACCATTCTCAACTGATTCTATAAGGCTTGGGGGTTATTTAAAAATAAAAATAAACTTTTGGAGAGTTTTTAAATAAAGTACATCAGCTCTATCAAGTGTGAATTCATAGACAAGAGTACTGGAGCATCGGGCTTCAATTTAAACTGTACGTTCTGCAAAGGTTTGTAAGTCGTAAGTATCGCACTTCTCGGTTTCACTGTTAAACTGCACTTAGTTAAGCAACAGCAAGATTACAGTTGAGGATCGAACGTTACAAGCAGACGATTCATGTTATTTTCACACCCTGAGATCCTGTGCAGAGTGTGTAATTAAAAGGGGATTGTCTGTTTCAGACTCTAGCTGCTTTCTCTACAGTGGCAGCCAGAAGGACTTTGTGGGGGGTTACCGTAGGAGCCCATGCTGAAAATATCTACCCTGTAAGCATTTCCTGTTCTATATCAAAAACAAAAACACAATTTTGAACAAAGACAACACCGTTTTGAGTTATGCTTTGCTCTCTCTTGCAGAGTGATGTACAGTAATAGTGACAAGCAGGTTTGAAGAGAGTGTGGGGGCGGGTGCGGGGGCAGAGGTATACATATCTAATACAAAAACAATTCACATTTCTATAACGCTTCAGGATCCCAAAGCGCTTCACACACATAAAAAAAGAACAATTAAACCATTCAATTAAAAAGAGTCCCATACAGAATTTTATAAAACAAATTTTAAAAAAGAGATACGAATTTGGTTTTAGTTATACAAGTTGAAAAACTAAGGAAAAAAAAAACTGGTTTGAAAAACTAGAACAATTAAAAATAAATAAATAAATAAATAAATAAATTAAATTGGAATAAAAAAAGTTATAATATAATATAATAGTAAATTATACTATCAATAATAGTAAGTTAGTCACAGCAAGAGAGGGAACACTGTATGTATAAAATTAAAATAGATACAATTATCATTGTTATTACTAGCAATAATAATAATAATAATAATAATAATAATAATAATAATAATAATGTCACTCAGGCAGGCGTGGATTAAACCGTGCAATCTCTTTTGTATTTCGTCAGTTTCATCGCTAAGCAATAGGGCCAGAGAGGAATAACAGATACATTACATCAGGGTCACTGACCTGTGAATCCCTGAAAAGGACCACACAGCTTCTGTGAGGATGTCCTGGGTTTCTGACAGGGAGAAGGATTTTCCCACCTGAAAATCCAAACTCCTCCACCCCCGGTTCACTGGAAGCACAGGCAGAGTGATGTGAGTGAGGGGGGCAAATACAATATTACTGGAGCAGGTGAACAGGTCATCTTCAGCACATCAAAGCTTATTAGAGGTACGGAAAGCATTTTAATACAATGCAATGCCTTGGTCCCTGAACTTTTCTGTGCATGTTTTTGAAGAGTGCCTAAAATGCTTTAATTAAAATCAGTCACATGTTCGAAGAAAAGGTTCTTCATTGAAACATCATGAAACCTGGTAAGTGTGCAAGAAGTCTTCTAGGCTTTGCCATTTCATTGGATAACTTGGCTTCTAGCCTGTCTGCACTCTAGATTGTTTAATGCAGATTACCGAAACAGTTTTTGGGGAGACGGGGACAGGAGAGTATGTTTAAATATCTGCCTATGGGCAGCAGTGTGGAGTAGTTGTTAGGGCTCTGGACTCTTGACTGGAGGGTCGTGGGTTCAATCCCCAGTGGGGGACACTGCTGCTGTACCCTTGAGCAAGGTACTTTACCTACATTGCTCCAGTAAAAAAAAAAAAACTGTATAAATGGGTAATTGTATGTAAAAACAATGTGATATCTTGTAACAATTGTAAGTCGCCCTGGATAAGGGCGTCTGCCAAGAAATAAATAATAATAATAATAATCTGCGTCTGTTTTGTTCTCCCACAGAATACACATTTTCAGATCCATTCAACATGGAGTTTAGAAGTTAAAAGCCTCACAAGATTTCTTACAAAACAAGCAAGCATTGAAACAAAAACCATGACACAAAAAAATAAAACGGTACGTCACAGTGCTTGATGCAGCTGATCAGAAACAAAGACACTGAAATAGATCACAGCTCTATATCGGTTGTCACAAGACTTAAGTATGACCTGTCTTTACAATTCAATCGGAATTAGCTGCTAAAACATGCAAATGTTGCTGAAAGACTCTATTCTCAAAGCTTTGCCACATAGATTTTTTCAGTCTGCTTTTAAGAGATGTTATGTGTGCCGTTAAAGCTTTGTGATCCTTACACTTTTCCTGGATGGAGCGGTGTGTCTGCGAGTCGCAGGTGAAGGAGCGGTACGCCCCCGAGCGGAGGACTTTGTTCCGGATCGCTTTCTTGCGGACCAGCGTCGGGGAGCAGGCAGGATTCACAGCAGGAACACTCAGCTTCTTATCTGCCTGAGAATGATTAAGAATAAGAAATTACATTACACAAATCTGTAAATATCATAGCTTAAACTGTGTATTCATGCAGAAGCAACAATTGCCTTTGATATCTTTCAGCAAAAAAAAATAGATAGTGGAAAGTGCGGTGGTGAAAAATATTAGCATTGCGAAATGAGGTCCATATCCCTCCAGAAAAAGAGACATTTGCATCCGACTTAAAGCAATCAATAGTTAAAGTACCCTACAGCTCCTCAGGTTTAATAAGTAGCTCCATTGGAGGAGGGTTGTGTGAAGCTAGAAGGCTCTTTGGCAGGTGTCCCGGGGTGCCAGCGTCTCACCATTTTATCAGGTATGAGCTCTCCCTGAAAGGGGGCCCTGCGGAAGGACACCAGGGCGCTGACACTGAGGGGGACCCCGTCAGCGATGAGGGAGGGCAGGGGAGGGGTGCTCTCTGGAAGGTCCTCCAGACAGGACGCTGTCTCCTCACTCTCTGCCTGCTCCGGGTGCTTCTCCAGGTAGGCCAGCTGGAAGGCTCGGCAGAGGAGCAGGTTCAACACCCGGGCCTGCAATTGGACAGAAATCAAGTTCAATCAAAACCTAGGCTGGTGATTGGACAGAAACCAGGTCAGAACAAAATCTGCACCTGTGATTGGATAGAAACCAGGTCAGAACAAAAACCAGGTCTGTGATTGGACAAAACCCAGGTCAGAACTTTTAGTGGAAACTTTCTCAAATAATCTACAAGAAATGAGAGGGTTTTCAATTCAATTTGAATGTTAACCCTATACCATAGCAAGATGAAGTTGAGCGTAATTGTAGACTGTATACTGTTTCAATGAGCACAGTCAATTCAGGAGAGGTTTCAACAACAAAAAGGGACATCAGTCTTGGTGGTGCATTTAGCAAGTTTTAGGAATACGTGCCCATGAATAAAGACAGGGTTTAAACAGCTGGCAGCACGCAGTACCTCGCAGGGCTGGCTGCCCACAAAGAGATGGCAGTACAGTTCGTCTGGGGAGCAGCCCGGGTTGTGAGCAACGAAGGCGAACTGGGAGTCCGAGGGGCGGCAGGTGGAGAATAGAATCCTCCTCATGGAGTGAGCCATCAGCAGAGTCTGTACCAGAGGAGCAGAGAGGCCACAGCCAGCGAGCACACTTCAATCACTGATACATAAGAACATAAGAGATGGAAACTTCGGGACTAATGTGTATTTAGATTAAAAAACTGAAGCAGTAGATCTAATCTAAAACAAACTTTCTGGTTTCTTCTGTTTCAAAATCAAGACGCGTGAATATCCTGACAATTCTCTCATTCATACTTAAAACGAAAGACTAACCGTATGGCAGTGATCAGGTCAAACATAAGAAACTAGGAAGAAGTCAATGCCTCAAGACTCTTACTTACTGCTCCTCCTTCCGGAACTCTTCCTATTCATTCACAAGCACAAATTTACAGTTTACTTGTAGACAATCTCTACGGTACCTAAATGAACCGCTGGACTCTTACCACTCCGTCTGCATCGTATACCTTCACTCCCTTGGTGGAGAATTTCAGGGTGACGGCCCTCCGTCTGCTGCAGTCCTGGGGGAGAAGACACTGAACTGAATGGCTGCTATATTATTATCACTAGTGTCTGGTTTCACAAACCCTGAGAAGCACTCATTTTAGACATCCTAATATCATATTATATAAAGTCCATCAAAAGGATACAATCTACACTAATATATATGTTTTCTGTAGGGCTATTGAGGTTTCTGCTTGGATCATTGGCTGCCACTCTTACTAACTATTTCAGCAAGAATTGCTTCTGATTTTCTGACGTGAGTAGGGGAAGTATATCAGTGTTGCACAGGCTTCAGTGAACAATGCTTCACCTATGAGCATCACAGAGCGACGCTAATATCTTTCCCCACCTCGCTTCAGAATATCAGCCTTGCCTTTTTAGAAACATATTCTTTTCTGGAAGTGTTAGTAAGCATTGGAGGTAATGACTCAACTCGGGTGAAAGAGGACTATTCCAGGACAGGGTTTGAATAGGCAGTCATAAGCACAATGGAAGCCAGGCTCAGGTCATAACATGACACCCAACAGGTTACAGCCTACCATCTCCGATTTATATAGGCTATGTCATTGCCATTGAAAATCACATGGCAAATCCACAAAAATACATTTGAAAGAAAACAAAAGGAAGTTACACCTTTAAGTTTTTGACCTTTGACCTTAGAGCTAAAACCCCAAAAATAAAAATCTCAAAACATTACCAAGAAAAGGTCAAGGTCTTGGCTTCGTCTGTGCAAAATTTCTGGAAGGTAATATTATACACAGAACACAAGTGTGACACTGCTCTCCTATTGTTTTCTATGGAGGTCAGCAGTTCTGTTACAACTGAATAACTGAAAAGATGACACTAATAACCACACCTGTACTAAAACCACTGCTTACAACGCTTCACAGGAACGCTCGAGCTTTCAGTGGACTACAATGACTTTCAGACAAACTGTAGTATAACAGTGATAAATCAGTGCTGTGCCGTGGTCCTATTTATCAAAAGGCCTTTACCCATGCGATAGTTTCATCGTTTTCAGATTACACATCTGCTTTGTGTTTTAATGTAGTCTGTTGTGCTCAGTTATGTGAAAAATAGTAAATCAGAGCTATGCTAAATAATGTCCTTCGAATAGATATGTGAAATGTAATTGTGACAGAGCAGATACACTCAATTTGATAAAGCTAGACACGTGGTTCTTCAGATATTTCACTCTATAGTGTGCCATACAGCAGGGGATTTGAATTACCTTGAGGGATCGCAGCAGCTCATATACCAGCCAGGTCTTCTCATCCAGACAGCATTCCTCCACCACACAGGAGCCCACATACTACGCAGGGAGACAGGGGAGAGCACAAGAGTCAGGCTAGCACTGCTACTGCACAAGTCCAGCAGTGTGCCTGCACACAGGCCAGACCACAAAAACCTCACTTCCTATACATAACCTGTCTCAGCAGAGTTTTCATCGGGCTAGTATTTATATCAGACAGGCTTTTCTTTATCGAGCTCGACGGGATTAGGGGACTTTATTTCCATCTCTTCTTCAGTTTCCTAATACAAAGCTTTTGTTCTATCCGAGTCTGATCAGCCTATACCCAGCTGGGGTAAGTTAGAGCTGGATTTTTTTTTTGTAGAGCACTATGGATGGGGCTGATGGATTTCCTGGTACCGTAAAATATAGGTTGATCAAACCAATATCAAAGTTAATTTATTTATTTGTATGCTTATTCAATTTTTTTTATTTTTTTTTGGAATAAAAGTACACAGAAAAGAAACCTGATGGGTCTAAGTGGGTAACCAAACTAGTCATTTGCCACAAGTCACAAGTGTTTTTGCAATATTTTATCTGGGTGTGCCAGGAACAGAATGGGGAGTGGAGTGAGTGAGGCTTTTGAATGCTAACTGAGTGTCCATACCAAGTGTCATCACAGCTAGAGAGTTTCTAAAACCACTAGTGTGACAGACACAATGATCCCTGGAACTGTGGCTTGGCATCCCCTCGAGAATGGCAACAGTGTCACTGTGGATTGGCCTGACTGGCCCTCCAGTTTCTGTTCTACCCACTTGAGATGTTCCTGATATGGATAAGCCTATAGAAAAGGTTAAATTCCTGTCAAAGCGGTGCATGGAAAATTCAAATTGTTTTTTTAGGTCGCTAAACAAGCCGATTTTACTTTAAACTATGTGTATGGGTGTTCGATAGCATATTCATTTTTCAGAATTCAATGGCTAGGTCACAGCAGCCACGTCACAATAATGGCTTGGCCAAGCAATGGCAACGTGGAACCCGTTAATCTATCAACATAAGTAAATAGTTAATCATGCATTCTTTTTTATCATGCACAGTTATGTCTTCTGTCACTTATTAATTGTTTTTGTGTCACCCACTTGGATCCATCGTGTATCCACGCTCTTATCACCATTACTCATAACGTACGCAAGGTGTATAAAACTACAGAAAGACATCCAATTGTAATTATAAAATTAATGAATAAGCTCAATATGCTGTTATGGTTTAGAATCGCCAGTTTGCAAAGTAATGTGCTGCTTGATAAAAATAGGTAGAAGGCTAGATATTGATCATCTGAAAGGGGAATGTGGGTGACCACCTATGGGGACCATCTTTATCCCAACTGCATTTGGCAAACACCTCTGTGCCACAAGTCTTTATGAAATGTCAAACCTCTCAGAAACACAACTGGGCTATTCCATGAAAAAGGTATGTTTGTTACACCAACAAGAACAATGGCAAGCCCAACATTTTTGAGGACTTATCCAATGGAACACATTGCGCTTTTTCATTAAATGGCTCAACTACTAAAAATCGCAGTTAGAAGCAACTTGTGATTGGGGGAAGGTGACGGTTGCAGAGGACGGCATTAATCACACAATAACAAAGACGATAAAAGCGATTGCTGAATAAGTTGCATTGATCAGGTCAGTGTACAGAGAGTAACGTAGGAGGGAATTTTACCAAACACAATTTATTAAGAACATCTCCACCGATTCTAATCAGCGGCACAACACATTTAGTTTATGGCACTGATATTATGTAAAGAAAGCACAAAGAAACAGTAAAAACACATGCTATACCTACTTGATATTTTGATCTATAGACACAAGAACACAAGTACAAAGGAAGTTGTATCGACCACAACAATGTACAGGGAGTATTGCAGGGGGTATTGTTACCAGGTATAAAAGACTGATCTTTTGAAGACAATGAGTACAGTGCTCAAGCAACAGACCTTTAAAAATAAATTAACTACAGGAGATGAGATCTTACTGTACCTCTGCAAATTTGGTCTCAGTTCTGGTCTTCCTGGATGAAGTTTCACTCATGTCTTCTCTCTCCTCTCGTTCCTGCAGTCAGAAGTGAGTTTATTGAACTGCAGCCCCTTTCCACTCTGTAAGCCGACAAAAAAAACACAGCAAAAGCATGAGAACATTACCACTAATGCAGCGAATGGCTGTGGCTGCACTGTGAAGAACGACACGCTGATGCGTTTGTGGTTAGCTCATGACAGTGCTACTGCATGGGGCTTGCAAAAGGAAATTAGAAGGTGGTGCTAACTGACAACCTGGCTGGGCTCTGCTTTAAAAGGCAAACACACTATTTTTTGCAATATTACATCACAGGGGTGAAAATAACACTCCTGTTGTATAGCAGTTCGATCCATTCCGTGCTGTACTGTGGGGATATTTATTTGCTTAAGTTGCTGTATTTGGATCTGCCACTGTTCAGGTCAATTGGAAAGACCCCCACCAAGTCTAGTAGACAAATGTTTCAGATATTTTACTTTAGGCTTGAACTGCTCAGCCTGTGCCTGTGCCTGTGCCTGTGCCTGACCAGGATAAGCCACAGCTGGATTGTTTAGAGAATATTACAGTGACTCCACCTGGGTTGCATCAGCCACTCATTTTTAGGCATCTCCCCTAGATGCAATCCACAGTGGTTACCCAGTGCTGTAAAATGCTCTAAAAAAAATACATGCAGCTGTGCATTTTAAATATCATATGGGAGATAGTGAAATTGAAGAAGGGAACTATGAAAAAGACCTAGGAGTTTATGTTGACTCAGAAATGTCTTCATCTAGGCAATGTGGGGAAGCTATAAAAAAGGCTAACAAGATGCTCGGATATATTGTGAGAAGTGTTGAATTTAAATCAAGGGAAGTAATGTTAAAACTCTACAATGCATTAGTAAGACCTCACCTAGAATATTGTGTTCAGTTCTGGTCACCTCGATACATAAAGGATATTGCTGCTCTAGAAAGAGTGCAAAGAAGAGCAACCAGAATTATCCCAGGTTTAAAAGGCATGTCATTTGAAGACAGGCTAAAAGAATTGAATCTATTCAGTCTTGAACAAAGAAGACTACGCGGTGATCTGATTCAAACATTCAAAATCCTAAAAGGTATAGACAATGTCGACCCAGGGGACTTTTTTGACCTGAAAAAATAAACAAGGACCAGGGGTCACAAATGAAGATTAGATAAAAGGGCATTCAGAACAGAAAATAGGAGGCACTTTTTTACACAGAGAATTGTGAGGGTCTGGAACCAACTCCCCAGTAATGTAATGTTGTTGAAGCTGACACCCTGGGATCCTTCAAGAAGCTGCTTGATGAGATTCTGGGATCAATAAGCTGCTAACAACCAGAGCAAGATGGGCTGAATGGCCTCCTCTCGTTTGTAAACTGTCTTATGTTCTTATTAAAGCATAGGTGTCAATTAAACCAAATCCTACAGTACAGTATGTTGGAATGGCGCAAAGAGTTCTATTCATTCTTACTCATTCAGAGAGTCTAGACTGGTTACCCGTACACGGTTACTAATCACTAGTATTACTAATTAGTTTTTACATCAATGTCTACATTCTATTAGTGCCGACCCATACAGTTACAGTTTTATAATGATACAAAAAAAGTTTCACCAGCAAAGGCTGTAAAATGCAACTTTAAGAACGCCCAGGAAGACAGTCGTCTAAGCGACCACCACACTCAATTCAGCACACAACAAAATCTAATGAATGTACTTAGATTTTACGGTAATGCGTTATTTTTAGAGTTTCTGACGAAATAGCAAATCCAGCTGAGCAGATATATACCAGTTTACAGTATGAACTACACTTACCAAAATTACGTGTAGTTTCTGCTTTCTCCGCCGCTCGCTTTCCCTAAAGTGATCGCTTTCCAGTCAGATGTGCAACATGAGTTTTTCCAGTGTTTCCCAATCAATGCAGTACTTAGCAGGATGTTTGCTTTTCTCAATTTCACCGTCTAGGAATGTTACAACAAGTTGATTCATAATCGGCAGGAGATGCTTCACTTATGAAGATGACATTTCTGTTTTGTTTTCCAAAAATGTAACCTTGATCATTTAAATAATTCTGCATGACTACAGTTTGATATATATATATATATATATATATATATATATATATATATATATATATATATATACACTTTAATTATACACAACACTGTAATTGCCTTGCAAGAAACCGCACTTCCACTTGGTTCAACTACGATATTAATATTCATAATGATAGTGAAATAGTTGTATATACTGTGAATTATAATTCATTTTCTTTAATTTACAGGCGCAATCGGTACCAAAATGAAAACAAATAAGTACAATATAGTGCCTGTGTTGTATTACGGGGTTTTTTTTTTTTACACAGTAATCCGGTGTTTTTTTCTTAATAAAAAACCTGTTTCTGTTTAAATAAATAAGGATTCGTTTTCATATTTTCAAATACATGGTTACTTTTTTCTTGTGTACCTTCTGAAGCGCAACATTATAAGTTTGCTCTTTTCCTCGTCGGGCAGCTGCAAGCTATTAGCATTTTCACAGGTGTGTTAATTAGGGCGTTAACCTCGATGGAAGTTTACCAGTACCAGTTCAAGTGAAAAACAGATCACAACTGCATCTCACACCCACGTACTGTTTATGGATTTCAACAGGTAGCTGCTGTAACTCAAATACCTACCGATAACAGCACAGGAATGTTCATGTTTTTGAAGTTATCAAACTATGCATATAGATACAGCAGACGATACCTCTTAATGAAAGATATGAAAGTCTGGTCTTGACTGGAAAGAACTATCCTTATTTACGAAGAGTAATAATAATAATAAAAAAACTAATCTTGGACAGTTTTACCTAAAGTACCAAGTAAGGTAGTCCAGTACTAGTGGTAATCTGGGTCTGAACGACCTTGGATTCCTACCATTTCCATTGCTCCCTTCCGTCGAGCAGCAGTTCAATGGTTTGAAGATGATGCTGCTAAGCACAATTCTGGGGATAGTTCAGGGGACAGATTTGCACATGGGACATATTTTGGGTAGAAGTGACCAAATTAGAATACATATTTGCATCTAAAATCTGTGGTGCCAAATAATTCAGGACTGAACTGGCTGTATGAACTTCATATTAACTAAAATAATAATTTTAAAAAAGATTTTAATCGTTAATAAATAATTTTATTATTAATAAATAATAACATACTAAGAGTAAGAACATTAATTTGTACTGCAGCCAGGGCAGCTGTAATCACGTGCTGATAAACAAAGAATCTCGTGCAGGTCGCCAATGTAAGCTACAGAAAGCTAAGAAGTGAAATACCTGCAAGTCTGTTCTGAAAGGCAAGTCCTTACAAAAGCCTGACAGTATGTCTGTCCCACTGTGCTTGGAATTTTCTTGTGGAGGGGTGAACTGCTGTTGCCAGGCTGTGTGTGCGTGTGTACTGAAGATCAGATTCAGCATGCAAAGCAGGACAGTTTGAACGGAAATAAGACTCATATTGCAAAGCAGTTAACCGCGGTGTATAGGTAACACGCACATGTGTCTTATTAAACTCACAGTAAAACCAGGAATGGGTCAAACCACTATGCAACGGGAGTCTTATTTCCATCCCTGTACAGCACCCCTCTAGGTCACAGAAGCATATCTGAATTCTAAGTACACAGGAATGTAAAACCAAGGTCCTATTGTAAGTGACTCAGCAGCAGTTATTGATGAAGAGTTCACCCACTAGTCTCTGTAAATCGCTTTGGATACAAGCGTCTGCTAAATGACCAATTTATAATAATGGTTACGCATGACGTACTTCGAATTAAGCCATACGACTGCGTGTTGAAGCACGGTGGGGGTGTTTTAAACTACTGAGTTTTAAAGTTACCAGGAAGGATGTGATGAAAGAGTAAATTAATTATAGAGTCTAAACAACAAGCGCAAGACAGGAGGACAAAGGACTTGCTCTATAAGCATTCGCTTGGTAGGTACTTCCACATCCAAACACAAATAACTAGGCTTGCATCTGTAACATACTGAGCAATTTCTACCCCTGCAACTCTGCAATGTGCATGTTTACAGCTTTCTTATGTATTTAATTATTACAATGTCTACCCCATTGTAATCAATGCTATACCAAGTACTAGATTTCAAAGACATATTTGATGTATCAGCACTTGTTTTAATGATTATTTTGACCAGATTATTTGGGAACCCCTGGTAAACTCAACTCCCTTGTCCGCAGATATTTGCTCAGTCCTTTTGAAGTGATATAAAAGGCTTTGACTGTGTCTGTGATGTTGCAATGCGGTAACATTGCAAATCTAGTAGCATTAAAAAAAACACTGAAACCAATACAAATATATACAAGTTACTATTTATTAATGATTACAGAAAAAGCACCACATGGGGCATTACGTGCATGCAGATTACTAATATTCTTCTAGCGATTACTGAAAACAAGGTTGTCAGTCTTCACCCAGATATACACCAATACACAGAAGAGCTTTTTTTTAATACACTTTTTTTTTTTTAATACAGTAACAAAAGAATTCTCAGAAACCTTGAAACAAAATCAGTTTTTCGTTATACTCTATTTTTAAGTTATCACATCAGATTCTACAGAACAATTTTGAAATCATTTTTATTTCCCGTTTTTGTTATTTGCTACCACTAAATAATATACATTACCACAAAACATGTGCTTTTTCCTTCTCCCCCTCCCCACTAAATAAGTGATTTTAGAATCGTAGCCCTTTCGGCCAACCAGATACCTAGTTCTCTGGTATGTCCCTCCCACAGGGAGGTCTCAGTTAAAATAACTTTGCAAATTAAAAGTTGATGACTAGTATGATGTTGGTAATTATTATGCATTTTTTGCATGTTTTGATTTGTAAGAATTGTATTCTTTAGCTGCTTTATCATAAGAGAACCAAAATACCCAAATCACTACAGACTTATTTGGGCAGCAAAATATATCCCAATGGACTTTGTTTAAAACAAACACAAATTATTAAAAATAAACAAAGACAAAACGAAGCTGAATATACACCACAGAGCAACATGTGCTCATACAGCCACCACTAGGTAGCAAGTTTGAAGGCAAATCTGCATTAAAACTAAATAAAAAGAACAAAGAAGTCAAGCATGCCTGGGGAAGATTATGGACATTACACAGAGGAATTTCACACATCTCCTAACAAAATCAGTGGATTTATAAAAGAGATTTAAGGTTTAAATAAAGATTTCAATCCCAAAAATATCCCCACTTGTGAGATAGATTTTCCTTGGCCTCTTTACTCTGACGGAAGCTTTAGAATTCCAGCACTGTTAGAGAGAAACTTTAGAAAAATAAAAAGAATAAAACACTGTTGTTTTATTCCCCATAAACAGCGTGGGGAGTTGAAAGCCTATAGCCTACCAAAATAAAGGGAGGAACACCAGGGGGAAAGCACTAGCAACTGGACAGCCTGGCTCTCCAGAGCACTGCTAACCCTCCGAAGCAGCTGTTGCACTGGTCGCAGTCTCCCCAGATCACTTCCTCATTCTCAGGGATTTGCGGGCAGCCGGTTTCCCCTTGACGGGAGACCTGGCCGGAGTCGTCTTCGCCAGGGATTTCTTGGGGGCTCGGCTCGTCATCTTCTTGGTTGCTGGTGTTTTGGGCTTACTCGGGGGGGCTGCTACTTTAGGGGGTGGGGCCGCTTTCTTTGTGGCTGCTGCTTTAGGGGGCGGGGCCGCTTTCTTTGTGGCTGCTGCTTTAGGGGGCGGGGCTGCTTTCTTGACAGGGGTCGAAGCTTTCTTGACGGGCGCGGCTTTTTTGGCAGGTGCTTGTTTTTTGCCCCTGGGGGTGAAAGCTGGCGCGCTGACCTTCTGCGCGCTGCCCCCGCTTCTTTTCTTGCTCGCTGGCGGCTTGCGGTGTTTGGGGGGCGGAGGGATGCGGACCTTGGGAGGGGGCCTCTTTATCTGCCTGCAAAGATATTTAAAAAACATTTTAGTGAAGAATAAGCAGTTCAGCTTATTTAAAGTAGAGGTGCAATCAGAAATCAATTTCCTAAATAAATATTGGACAGGTAATACCAATAAAAAGCAAGAAACAAAGACTTCACAAAAGCCTTTAAAAATACCACTAAAAACAATATAAGCGAGGCTCCAATAGGGCACCAGGCGATCAATGTTTCATTGAGGCTCACTAAACAAAAGCCATGGCAATGATTAAAAGATGAATGTTGCATCTCTATTTAAATGTATTAAACAGCAACAGCATAAACCGCATTCATCGTCCGTTTTGCCCTAAATGCATTTTTATATTATCACTAGCAGCGTTATCACTGGTTACCCCTTTTTTTTGCACTGAAGATCTTTTGGTTCTTTGCTTGTTCCTACTTTTAGATATTAAGGGCCGATGATCATATTGTTCGTAGTGTGAGTATGTTTTCTACAATCTTGGTTAACAGTCTGGAGTTCTCTGTTGGTTTGAAGGCTGGCTGTTTCCCCACCTCTGTACACCGGGGAGCTTGCTTTACCTTTTCTTTGGAGGAGGCTCGTCCTCAGACTCCTCCTCAGATTCTTCCTCAGACTCCTCTTCAGAGTCCTCCTCCTCCGACTCCGAGTCCTCCTCCTTGTGTTTGTCAGGGAACAGGATTGTAGGGCTGAGAGAAGAGGAGAGGGGGGGCAGGGATATCACTACATAATACAACAATGGTTACAAATCTACATTTTACGGTTAGCCATCATACACTCAATATACAAAAGCAGCACCTACATCTCAATTACTGGAAAAAGAGATGCACCTTCAATTATATCAGTGGGAGATGGCAATCTTAAACATAGCCTATAAAAAGTAGTTTCTCAATGCAGGTGGAAAGGATTACTTTCAAATTCTATACAGGAGCGTGTCCAACCATGAACTCAAGCATGAAGACACCGGGCAATGGAAAGGCAGTCCCAAGCAAGAACTCCTGTCCTCCATCCCCTCTCCTGGTCCCTACCTGGGGTAGTAGGGGAAGCAGAGCTGGAAGGTGCCGCTGAAGCCCTTCCCAGAGATCTGCTCCATCCAGCCAAACATCTCGCACCTCCGCAGGGTCCTCTTCAAGTTGTTCACTAGAGAGGGGAGAGCAGAGAGCAGGGCTTCAAACAGCTCGCGTTCCAACATTTAACCCACACGACTGGTAGAAACATATAATGTTCCGACATTCCGGAATGTTAACTTTTTTGCAGTTTGCAATTCAGGTGTGGGTCAAAAAATGTAATTTTTGGGTCAGACTCGGGGCTGAATTTAAATGTCCTTTCAGTGTACTCATCTGTAACCCTTTCCCAAATAACGTATTCGAAAGTAAATGTACCGGTGTTTCCTGCACTAAAGCAGGAGGCAATTAGGGTTTGTATTGCCGCTTGTTTGATATGTCGCAAGATCCTTTTATCACGTCTGCTTGGTGATATTAAAAATGCCTGCAGATGAGGTGAAACAAAAGATAGCGCAGGGTGTACATCATGTAGTTGATAATAGTTTGAGAGGTAAATCACAAGTGTGGAATTCTTTTGGAATCATAGCGAATGGAAATAATGAACATGTGACTGGATTCGTTGCTTGTAAAACATGTCATTATGTTTTTGTGTACGACAGCCACAAAACTGGTACATCTCTGCGAAAGCCCTTTCAACTGGTGGCACGAAAGGAATAGACAGGTATTTTACAGTAAAGAAAGTAGAGATAGTTAATATGTTACAATGTGAAAATATATCCAGACCACTAGAGCGAGCCACCACGCTGTATCGCCTACTGTATAAACTCAATCTGTGGAGAATGGTAGATATGTGTGTGAATGTGAGAGTGTGAGAGAGCCAGTCGACGCAGGCAGTAGGTAAAGGACAAACACTTGCGGGTTCAGGTCGGGTTGCAGGTCTTATTAAAGTGAGTCGGGTCGCTGATAAGACGGTGCTGCAGCGGGTTAAGGGTTTGGGTTGGACCCGCGCAGAACTCTGATACATTATGTACAGTATGTGCTTCCATAATATTGCTGTGTACCATGCATTCTACCACTAGGGATAATAAAGCAAGTGCACATTATAGTTTGCTGAAATGCATTCCAATAATATTAGAGAAAGAGTGTCCTGGTCTTGCTAGGAGTTGGTTAGTGGGCTCACCCTGCAGGTTGACCTTGCCTCCCTGGCTGTTCTCCAGCACGAATTTCTTGAGTGCGGTGGTGGAGCAGGTCTTGGGCTCGTTCATGGCAGTGATGGCAGACAGGATAGCGTCTTCGAAGGGACCGCCACTCAGAAGAGGCTTGTCCCCCAGCTTCTTTAACTGCAAAACAACATCTATGAGAGCAGCTTCCCAAAAGCAGCAATACAGTATACAAAGAAGAATCTGGTTGTATTACACTAACTCAAGGACTGCATATTAATTATGGAGCCAGTATGCATAGAACCGCTTTTAAAAAGTAAAAGTAATGCCCACGCTTATTTGCAGGACACCATCTCCGTCTGACACTAATCAGTTCGGACAACGTTCAGCTTGCCTCTTGAAGCTGGGGGAACTCTATATCCCCCTCTAGTGATGAATAAAAGACAGGCAGTCTGGCTCACCTGGAACGTTCCGGACGCTCCTTTCCCAGTTAACTGCTCCAGCTGTCCCTTCTCTACAGCTCTCTGCAAAGCGTTCTTCAACATGTGGGGTCTGCAAGAACAAGCGAAATACATCTACAATAACCAAGGTTTAAACATCCAAATGCAGCCACATTCAAGCATTTTGTGGAGATCTCTACTTGGGTTATAGTTCTACCTTGTGCTTAAATGATGAATTGTATTTTAGAAGAACTCCTCCAAAAGTGTTTTTGCCATTTTAACACATTTTAACTCTAAATACTCAAAAGATTGTAAGGTAAAACTTTATAGTAAAAAAAAAATATGTTGAAGACACAAGCCTACATGTCTTGTAAGTTTCACCCAATTTGTTTATCAAGGTTGCTGAACAGCATGTGTAACAGGCAGTGTTATGTGATACACTTCCGTTACAGATTCTGTCCAGTCCCCTATCAGTGAGAGGAGAGGAGGTTAAAAACTCTAAAACCACAGCTGCAAACGACCCCGGCTCTCCTGCATTGTGGTTTAGATGCTCGCCTGTGGGCCGCCGGTTCGCGCCCTGACTCTGTCCTGTTACTCATGGGGTACATTTATTTTTCTTCATTTTTAATCCAATTTTCCTTGTGTCCAATTTGTTACTTTTGGGAGTTTTGAGAATCAGGTTGTTATTTTGCAATAAATAAATAAATAAATAAATAAATAATAATCTCAACTGATTTACTGTTCTGGGCTTTTCAGTTTTACAAATGGCCATTTATAGGCAAAAAAAAAACAAACAGACAGAAAAAACACAGTATTTGTGAAGAATATGCGTGAACCCCAATGCCTAACCGGCTCCCTACCTGCTTTCCACCATGAGCTTGGGAAAGTACTGCTCCACGTATTTCTTGATGAGGACGTAGGAGGCCTCTTTGGGCTCACAGAGGCGGGTGAAGATCAGAGGCAAGGTGTCCTCCAGTTTCTCTGTGGGCTCAGGCACTGCCCCCTTGGCCGGAGCAGAGCCACCTTTCTGCAGGAGAAGCAACCACAGGAGAGGACGATATACAGGGGAGAAGCATCTAGCTTCCCAGCTTTCAGAAGAAGCACTGCATAGGGTGTTCATAGTGAATACTGGGCTCAGTTTTGGGGGTTTTAATAGCGTTGAGTTTAAACATTTAGACAATATCTAAACAGTAAGTAATATCAGAAATATGCATGGGAAATACATCTGTTAGTTTTAAGTGTTTTATAGAGTGGTAACAATACAGTGCAAGGCAATTTTATTATATTGAATTTATTTATAGTCTATTCCATATAAAATGTCACCCACATTTACGGCTGGTTTCACAGACCCCGATAAAGACCAAGGTTGGAGATGAAATTATATATATATATATATATTATATATGCACTGTAATTAATTACTGTGAAAGAGTGTCTCATCCTGTCTGTGTTTCTCTTACCTTTCTGGATTTCTGCGACTGCTTGGAATTGCTGGAGACCACTGTGAAGCTCCCAGAGAACCCCTTTCCTTTCACCTGGAGCAGGGCAATGAATCACAGAGTCAACCCTGCCACACACCAGGGAGCCAGAGTTCAACCCTCTACTAACAGAGCTCAATTGAGAAATACTCAAAGAAACTGAAGAACAACAAACGTTTCAAACAAGTCTACAACACATGGAAAAAGACCAGCGTTGGTCATTGAATTTCATGTTTTTTTTTTAGTATTTCTAAATGTAGTGCTATTGAGTATTTTATAGTTATGGATGAAATAATTAGAGTTCAATCAATCTACACGTGCTAACACATACAGCCCAACAAACTTTCTTTCATAGAACTTGACACTGAACATTGTTAATGCCCCCATACTGGACAAATACGTAACACGTTGAAAAACCATGTTGATACTAACACAGCAAAATGGTCATGGTAGATCACACAACCATCTGAAGGGTGTGACCAAAACAAGTCTTGAGTAAGTAAGAAAGACTACTTTCTTTTTTAGAATAAGATACATAGCTGTGAATGTTGGTTTGCACGCTGCATGTCGTTATATTGGTATGCACCGTGTCCCCAGCCCACCTGTCTTACAGCCCCCCTCTGCAGCTCTCGCTTCAGGGCTTGTTTCAGCAGGTACCCCCTCTTATCCAGCTCCAGTGATGGGTACTTGTGAACAATGTACTTCTTGATTGCAAATGCAGAGGCACCAGACTTCTGAAAACAGGCCTGAAATGAATCACAGGATTAACCAGGTGGGTCCATAGATCAGCAAGCAGCAATAAAGGCTATTTTATTAAAGAGCAATACAAACAAAGCAAAACCAGTTGGTTTGTCAGAGCAGGTACTGCGGTGTATATGTGCAGGGCTGGGACAGAGTCAGGGTATATCAACAGGCAATGTTGCTTATCTAGCCAACGCGGAGTGCTGAATTCTGGTACTGGAACACAATAAAAACACTGCCTCTTGTTGAAACACATTTTACATTGTTAACTATGAGTGTTTACAGCACTGTACGATTCATTATCTACAACTATGGCCAAAAGTTTTGTATCGCCTAGAATTTCAGGATTGAGACATAATTAAAATATATCTGAGCATAACTTAGATCTTTTATTTAACATCATGTTAGCAAAGAAACTACAAAATGATATCGCAAGACCGCAAGCCATTTCATGTTAGATTTCGAAATGTCACGTTTTTCAATTTTTGTAAGTTTTTCTGTATATGGAAAACTACAAAGTGGCATGTAATTCAATATGTTAACGTAACATTACTCAGCAGGTTTCACTCGACTTTATGAAGCAAAATTCAGTGCATTCACAGCTAACCATTTCACTACACAGCAAACTGTACTTATATGGTGGGCTGCTCATCGGGGATGGGGTTAGAGGGGAGCGCACCTGGATGGCCTCTGTGAGGATGGCATCCATCTTGGGCCGCACGAACAAGGTGACTTGTGCATGCTTCTGGGAGCGGGCCAGCTGTTTGGCCGACATGGTGGCCCAGGCAGGAATCGTCTTCTTCACTTTCTTCTCCTTCTCCTTGACGGCATCTTTGTCACTGCAATGATATTCAGAGATATTTAACAGGACAGAACCATGAGATGCCAGGTCTTATGGGGGAAATTGGAGAATGACGAATTGCATTTGCCAGTGCAGAGGGTAACTTGAACGTATAGACATTAATATCAGGAAAAAGTGCACAGTTATGGTCTGCAAGTTTACTGTACTGCAGCTGTAAAACTTAAATAAAAAAGGCACGTTACTCTTTCTTCTGCTCCTCAGCAGGCTTCTCCTCCTCTTTTTTCTCCTCCTCGGTTTCAGCTTTCTCGTTCTCTTGCTTCACCTCCTCCTCCTGTGGAGGAGCCGCTGCGGGGGCCTCATTCTCATGCTCTTCCCCCGCGGAGACAGACTCCTCAGAGCTGGCGTCCGCATCTGCACACAGAAAACCAGGTCCCCGTCAACACAGGGCTTCAACTTGAGATCCTTACTGGCTGTACCACACTGACACAAGCTAGGGACTAAGCCCCAATGTATAGCAGTTTCATCCATTCCAGGTACTATATATTTACTACGACTTTAATAGGACAGCTGGTTACCTATATATCTATGGCAAAATGTTTTGCATCACCCAGTAGAATTAACTAATTTTGCTTCATAAAGTCGAATGAAACATGCTTAATAATGTTATGTTAACATATTGAATTACATACCGCTTTGTAGTTTTCAATTATGTCTCAATCCTAAAATTCTAGGTGATGCAAAAACTTTTGGCCATAGCTGTACACTGTGGCTAATCAAGCTCATTTAAAACCTGAAATGGGTGAAACTGCTATGCAAAAGGAGTCTTATTTCCATCCCTGAAAACTAACATTCCAGCTTGTATAACTAAAGTGTACATTCCTTAAAACAGTGTTGTACTGAAAAAAAAAAAACGTTTGAGTGACAAAGTAAATGAATAACATACTTCTAATACTGAGAGACCTGAACTGAAGTAAATTAGGGGGTCCAAAGACTTGCCCTTAACTGTCATTCATATTGTGTTAACCCCCTTTTTTGCGTGTGCTAGTTTGCATTAGATAGATGCACTGCTGTGAACACTACTAAACCTGCAGGTAATGAGTTTGCGTTCCTGTTTTCAAATGCATGAAGGGACCAGAATGCATATCCATGGACCAGATCAAATACTGAGATTAAACGCAGCCATGGTGCAATTTGTATGGGCCTTCTTGCCAAATTGAGCTTGTAAGTGTGGACAATTATTTGGTTTCATGCATTACAACAGTGCCATCTACTGCCTACATTCTATTTAGACTTAGCCACACATATATATGCAGTGGCACAGCAAGTCAAGCATTCCTTCAGGTGTTGCAGTTTCCAGGTATCACAGTGTGTCTTACACCCGTTTTAAAACGCATGTTTGCCGCATTGCTGGGACCCTGTAGTTAGCTCACACAGGACAGGGCAAGTGAGATTGCCCAGCCCCACTGTACCTGCAGCAGGAGGGTTCTTGGGTGCCGTTTCCTGGGAGGGCGTCCCTGCAGAGCGACGGATTGGCATGGCTGGTGGGTGGAACAGAACTTGCAGCTGGAATAATTCAAACAAAGACATAGCAAATATAGTTGAACAAGACATTGGGGTATATTCATCTGTAAAGAGCAGTGGATCTAAATACTGTACTGATGTGCTTTAATTTAACGATGACTGCTCATAAAGAAATACGCTCACAAACCCTATTCTAAAACACCGTTCTCAATGAGCACGCTATTCCAATGATGGCACTCCAGACACAAGGAAGTTCATTCAGGGCTGGGTGAGTGTAAAGCATCGTTGGGTGAACACAAAGGCCTCAAAGCAGGTAAAGCCGTGAAAGATACTGAGGAGGGTAAAAATAGTGAACTTATTTGAAAAAGTTGAGCTATAAAGAAATGTCATCTCGTGGAGTATTAAGAACCAATATAACGTTTATTTTTGTATTTATTTTTTTACAAAAAAATGACTTATTTGTTTGTATATAGCCATTGTAAATGTGTATTTATGTTTAAAATATGTTATAACATAACTAGCTCAACTGGTTAACGAGGTATGGTGTTTTACTTTAACTTCCAATTTTCAAACATAAATCAAACCGATAAAGCAACGCTGCAGCCACAACGAGCATGCGCCGTGCGATCGTCTCTAAGTGGGGCCTCAGCAAAAACAAAAAAGAGAAAAAATCCAGGCGACTCATTCAAACACAAACACCGTTTAATCAGCAGAAATAGTGTTTCACAAACGTAACCCTCTTTCCTATGCACAGCCCGAACGCTGTATTTATATAGGACTCGCCATTGTTTAACAACATTCACAGCGTCTTAATTCTAACAAAAGTGTAGCTTAAATTCACAGTAACAATATAAAGTAAACTGTCTACAGTACCCCCCCCCCCCAAAAAAAAACCTGGCCATTTTGTCCATTGAACCTATACAGTAATGGCGCTGCAGTGAGCCGATGGGGTTTTAATACTAAGTTGCAATGCAAAATAGGGTGCTTTTGCAAGAATAAAAAGGAAAAGCAAACAATTTATCCACCTTTTGTTTCTTTGCACTGCACTTGCAATTTACAGCTTTTCCCCTTACCTTCTTTCTTGATTGGTGTGTATGTTTGTATTTGAAACGGTCCTCTCGCCTTTATTTAGGTATTTTTTTTCCCAGCTCCACTGCCTGCCCCGCCTCCCAGCGCAGACAACACGTCATGCAGTCAGGGCGAGAATAAGAGAGGACGGTTTCATGCCTGCCTTTACTTTGGTTGTTCTATTATTATTTATTTGCACCTGCACGACAATCTGTTAATGAATAAAACCTCTAAGTTACTAATTAAAATTAGACTTTATAAGTCGAGGCAGACATAGCTTAGTTATTTATATCACAATTACGTTTTTAAAAAATACATTGGCATGCATTAAATCGGTATTTATTTTCCTCACTGTTTTAGCGGTAGCAGCTGTCATTACACTATGTAACACAATTTTTGTTCCTGGGTAGTAAGTGTTATTTCCTAATTGCTTATGCCTCAAAAGTATAGAAAATGGCTATTATTCCCCACAAACTTTGCTTTTGTGACCAGGACAGTGATATTTTGAAATTGACCTATTTCCAATGAGAAAACGGGCGAATTTGTGTCTTTTCGTTAACATAAAGTCAGAAAAAAACAACATATAAATCCAAATTAACATGTATTTATACTAAAGTAATACAAAAATGATTACAAAAGATTTAGAAGTGAGTAGTTTTTCGAGATTTACGATTATACTGTAAATCACTTCCACAAATCAGCCCCCAAATGTAGTCTTCCATCAAAAAAAATAAAAAATAAAATTGTTACACGGTGTTATCACTGTGCAAAATAATTAAGTGTTTGCTCAAAAGAGCCAACTTCCCAACGTCTAGGTATGTTTGAAAACAAACAGTGTAGGCTTAGGCTTTTGATGGCATGGTAACTACACATTTATTTATATTTAAATCTGTGAATGTGCTTGTGATGTCGTTACCACATAATGCAGAGATCACAAGTCTTGAAAACTGCGATGCGTGAGATTATCTGAATACTAAATAAGTGACGTCACAGCTACTATAAACCGTCAACGCCCTAGTAATTTAATTAAACACACAAAACAGTGATCGCTAGCGAATTACAGCCTATCGCTGATCAGAAACTTGCACAATAAATGAATAGATAAATAAATATATACAGACATAAACTGGAAAATATCAGCAAGAACAAGGTAAGTATTCAAGATTTTGAACAAGTTGAAGTATCAACATCGTGTAATACACAACTGCTTCCACTTTGCATCCTTTTTAACGGCTTCCTATGATTAACTTCCCAAACCAAATAAACAACAACGTAGTATATTATGGTCAAACGAAGAGAAACGTAAGCACCCATCAATGCAGTTAATCAAAAAGTCCACTAGAGGCCGCTCAAAACCAGTTACCACATTTACGTTTACCCTCTGTAAAAGTTGTGTCTCAATGGAATTTGTAACATGGGTGGTTGTTGTTTGCCTTTACGGTAATGATGGAACTGTCAATATCCAAGCTTGGTCGAAACTCTGTATTGTTTTTGCGAACATGGCTAAAAAGTCGTTCTTCATCAGCGTTACTGTGAGGGACAACATAGGCGTGCTATGATGAGACAGACGGGGAAATCGAAACATTGCTGATCCAGGGACCTTTAATGTAAACAGAAATGCCCATAAGACGTCCATCTGGTGGTACACCGCTGTGGTGCTGCCGTTCTGATTCCACTAGGTCTCTGCTTCCTTCCACACATACTCTGGTAGTCCAGAAATTCTTCACAACTTGTCCATCATCAAACTGTAAAGGGGTCTTGAATTTCTGTGCAAAATATTGCACACACTGTTGAATGACAGGGAACGATTTGATACCCACAACACCTGATTACTGGGCAGGGAGTCATTCATTTAGAAAACATTCTGTACAAAGTCAGACTGTCAAAAATGCAGGAACTATGCAATGACACTCCTTATACTAATGCAGTACTTGTGTTCAGTATGCTGCATGTGATGACTGCATAGAATTCTTAACGAATTGATGATTAACACAGTCCTAGCACTATTGGAATGCTCACAGCATCACTCAACACTTTTCAAGTGTCTGTTTAATTCACTCAGGGTTCGACGCCCCTTCTCGTTTAACTGGTTATTCAATAATGTTAGCAGTACATGTGTGGGTGGGGTAGTACTATGAGTCACTGCTTAACTCTTCACTATCAGTACCATTAAAAAATATAAATGAACGGCTAACAACCACCAACAATTGATAACCAGGTATCACAGTACATTTCCACATGGTGTTTCAGAGCATGTTTTTGTGCACAGGGGAACTCTGAAATGAATACCTACTAGTAAAACCGAGCAAAAATGACTCAGAATAATAATATATTTTTCCAACAGGACCTGTTGTTTCTTACCGGTACTATACCATTACATTTATTATTATTCCTCTCAGAAAAGGACAAGGGTTTATAAGACAGCAATTTTGTGTAAAAGTGACGGCCAAAAATAAAACATTTACTAAGTTGGTTCACCTATAAATGGAATAAACCAAAGGGTTAAATTGCAGAAATTAACTTGTCTATTGATATTGATATTACCCCCCCCCCCCATGTGTATTGAATCATATGCAAGCCTATTGTGCAATTTAAGTGAGTGCCATCTATAAACAATATCATATTGTACTTTTATCACACCACATTATGCTAAACAACATACTGAAGACTGAAGTTGGTTGAATGACCTTAAAATGTGAAAAAATGCACAAGTGGGTTCTGAATCGCACATTGTGTTGCACTACTGTAAAAAATGAGCAACCTTTACTGGGGAACACAAACTGGGCCAGCCAGCCATGGTATTTTCATGCAAAGAGTCAAGTCCACCACGGCTTGATACCCACATGCCAAACGAACCCGCGCAATTTTGAAATGATCTTGCAATTCCCAGAAGACGAGGAGGTCTACAACATTGATATCTATTTATTCCTTATCTTGAATTTCTTACCTGTTTAATATCCTGTTACAGTATGTGTCTTCTGTTTGCTGATTGGTTTTGCAGCATTAGATTATTCTTTGCCAGGCTTATTAATTGCGTCAAGAATAATTTGGGGGAAATGTATCTAGCTCTATTTCAAATCCTCATTAATACAACACTGACGTAAAGAGCTTTGAGAATCTAGTCCAAATTGTATTGTGAACGGACTGAGAGCGGAGGTTGTAGAGTAGTACACTATGTCATGAAATACCACTTGCATGCTTTCATTGTTTTTACTTGGTGTACTTGTACATGAGTATTATTGTATTCGTATTTCTGTTACGTACATACATCTGCAAATACAAAATTAGAGCGAGCAGTATCATGAAAAAAATAGTTCACCTTGACTTACATCCACAGTATGTACTTTTGCAAACTTAAGTGTGACAGAGACAGATAGATCCTCCATACATCCCCTTATTCTGCCACCCTCAATAAGAATATTCTTTCCAGGTAGTTATCGGTACTTGTTTTCAGGAATTAGATCATCAATTCCAGTTCTTTCAGCTGCTTGACACCATGAGACTAATGCAAAATTAATAGTTCCATAAAATCAAGATTTTTGACACTCAATCTCAGTTTCTAAAATTAAATTCTGAAAACACAGCCCTTCATCCCAACCCAATTAGCAAAATAAACAGCCTTTCACCAAACACCACATAAGTGACTGAAGAAGCCAGCAGGAGAACATTTACAAGTTCAACTGGCTAGTGCTGCGCCGATGATATAAATCTATCTTTAGGCATTTAGAAAGAAAAACAAAAAGGTGTGATCCAAGGCTAATGAGAGACCATTTTAAAACACATTTCAAATAATCTGCGCAGTGCATATGTATTACAAAATACTACAGAAACCATGATTTCATCCTGAAGTTCTTCCTTTGTAAATGCATAATTTATAGAAGGCAGTAAGACTACAGTTCATTAAAAAAAAAAAAAATATATATATATATATATATATATTATATATATATATATATACTTTGTAGTTCATTCATAATAAAAATATACAAACTGCGGTTGCAGTTAAATTACGCTTTAAATAACTGGCTACTGGTACAAGTGCAGTCAGATGCATGTAAAAACACATGGGGAATAAAGAAATGTGGCAATTACAACAAAAACACAATTGTTATATTGTGCATACAATACAGTACTTTCCTGTACTATAAGGCTATTTAACCTGGCTTAAAATGTAACTGTTTGGTTAATTTAGCTGATACCTTGTTTTAAACATCTGACAATCATCCTGCTGATAAATCAATGCATTTAGCCTCGGTGTCTCTTATATACCAATAAAAAAAAAACACCTCACAGACATGCCATCTTGTCTTATTTTCTCAACGTGGAGCACAGCCTCTCAAACAATAAAAGGCCCTATTCAGAAGCCACATTTTTAGAGGTTTCTTGCTAGTTTTGCACTATTATTTGTATGAAAACGTGCCTTTGCTTTTGTACAGTTGTGACAAAGTAGTTTTCTGTAATAAAATGGAAGCATCATTAAGTTGACCTACAAAAACACCAACTACAGTGCTTCCTCTTTATTTCGCTATATGATTTACACATCCGTTTCAATTCATCCAAAAGGAAAGCCTCTTTTAGAAGACAGCAGCATTGGAAAGTGGTTTGTATTCAGATTTTTCCTGGGTAGAAAGGAGACTGAAGTTCCATCCCTACTCTGGATTTCCTCTTGCAGTAATCCATGAGTAAGCCTGGGTACTGAATACACTGGTCCGCTCCGACGGTAAAAAATATGGCTGATCAGGCCATCTTGACTTTTATACCCAATCAAAAACCAGCAGAAAATCACACATGTCCTTTTCTTACAAAAGGGGCCAAGAAATGGACAACACCGTTGTGTTTGGATTTTTTTAAATATCTTTTTTCTTTAATGTATTTACAAGCTTTAAATTTGCTCTATAAGTTTGAAGTATTACAAGCACTTTTCTTCAGCAACCTTTAAGCCATTTGGAGTTTGTACAAGTTGCTGTGTGTGTGTTTTTTCTTGTTGCTGTTTACTGGAATTTCTTGCGGTCTTTACTGTTTCCTGAATGCATCGTATTCTTTTCAGGAGGAGTATATACATTTCACAGAGAGCAAGCCAAAGCAGACAGGAAGAGATTCAATGGTTATTTAATAATAACCTTTAACTTGTGACATCATTTTATACGTCACCACCCCCCCTTCCCTTCCCTTCCCTTCCCTTCCCTCCCCCCTCCCCCTTAACCACCCCCAAGAAAAAGCATTTGTGATACCCTGTTTTCATCCAAAACAGTCAGGGGGGAGTATTTAATATACAATTTTGATGTCAATGTCCCTAGAGCCTGCAAAAGTTAAATAAATCTGTTATTTGCAGTCCTTAAAAAAATAATAAATTAAAGAACCTATTTATTTTGCAGCAAAACAAATCAAAAAAAAAAAAAAAACGAGTCTTAAAAGTAACAAAAAAGTTTAAAATTTAAACAAAAATGTTCTATAAATAATACATATACTTTAGTGCTCCCGCCCATGAATTAACTCAAATGGTTGCATTTTCAGAAACGTACCATGAATCTTCACCATGATTGAATTTTGTATTCCTATCTGTGCATATATGTTGAATTTTTTTTTATACATTTGTTTTAATTGAATTTCTTTTTTTCTTTTGTAAATTGGCCTTTCTGCACTGATTGGCGAAGTCTCTCCTCCTAATTAATTGTCTTCTGATTCCTCCTCTGCTTCTCGTAGCCATGTGAAAAAGGCAGTGACCGATTTCAGAGCCACTCCCTTTCCCTCCAGCTCGCCTGGGTCCTTGCTAACTTCCCATTTGTAAAATGCGTCCTCCGAGATCACGTCTTCATCATACAAGCAGTCAAAGAACATCCGGAGCAAATCTGGAAAATAAAAAGGTATACTTTGCTATTATTCAGAGTAAAACCTGTGTTAATAGTCTCCTGTTCATACCAGACAAACGCCAGAACAAATTTCTGAGTTATCTTAAAAAACAAAGCCCACTTGCATGAGAATTTCTCACAATATGGCTAAGAACGGTTCACTAAGCTCCACAACATGGCTCTTGATTTAGAAGTGGTTTCCCATTCATTATCCCCCACCCATAGCAGATCTGTTTAATTTCATGGCACCGCTTAGAACAATGCATGTGGTGAAAAGATACTTACTAGGAGGCTGATCAAGTTTAACGATCAATGCTTGTAGTGCATAAAGTGCTTGCAATTGTTTCTCTGTATCGGAGTTCAGGTATTTGAGTAAAACAGGCAATCTTCGCTGGATAATGGCTGTGTCCACACGGCTAGTGGTGCTGTCACCTGCAAAAAAGCAAAGAAGATGTAATTAATGTTAAAATGTATTACCTGTGGCAATATTAAACTAAGTAACAAGCCTTAACCTGGGAATGTTGTCCAACACCTAACTTGGATGGTCCATCGATCATTGCTACAGGAAGAAAGGTATATATACAAACCATAATTCTGTAGTCAAAAGCTAGCCAGTTGACCCTAAAGAGATAAGCGTGTTTACCCTGCAGAGAATACTAAAGTCACTGTGGTACAAGGCAAATCACCACAAGAGGGCTCCACAACATTGGAATGCACAGCCTTTCTACACCACAGCGTAATCACGTTTTCACTCATTTGTTTAGCCAATGTACTGGCAACAGCTTGTGACAATCTTCTGACACTCCACACTGCCCCCCTCTCCCTCTCCATCTACCTTTCACTGCTGCTTTGCACACCGCTGTCATTAAAGCTCTAAGGAATGGAGTTGAACTCATCTGAGATTCTTCTAAATTAGCCTGGAACAACAAAAAACAAAAAACAAAACAAAATGCAATTTACAGAAAACCCTGAAATACTGAACTGCATTCATTTTGACAAGTGTTTTGTAAGTGTTCTCAATGTCCATCTCTCATAGAGCCCAATTCAAGAGCCCTGTGATTAAGTCATATGCAGTATGATTGAATTTGAGTTGAAACTAGTTCATGGGGGCCTTGAGAATGAAGGCTAAGCGCTCGGTCATTCCATAAATGCATATGTCCTTAACACTGTACAGCAATACCATTTAAAATAAAGTGTACTCAAAACTTAGAATGAAATCCTAGATCAAAAAGACTCATTGTGCTTTCAGTGCATGTTTTTCTTTGAAATAGTACAGCAGCAGCAGACACATGCCATGACAGGACAACACGCAGGGCTGACTGAGTGCCATACCTCTACCCAGTCGAAGATTTGTTCATCGCTGACTATATCTTCCAGAAGGAGTTTCTCTAGCTGTCTGTTCAGTTCATCAGGAGAAAGGTCTCTCTTTGAAAGTGATTCAGGGGGGCTGGAGCAGTCCGAAAGAGTGAACTGTAATTTCTGATAGTGGGGGAAAGGAGCACACACAAAGATGGAGTTACACTACATGTAAGTATTTGTTTCTGACCTCACATAGACATAAAAACTAGTATATGGAACACTTACAATATATATATAAAAAGTTCTCGCATGGAATTTGACACGTTTATTGATATCGTGTTGAATATTGAACACTGTACGAGGAAAAAGGAATATGAAATAACAGTGGAAATAAAGTTGACAGCATACATTCTGTTTTCATTGGGTATTCTTTCCTGTTTGGTTTTATGAAAGCTTGTGAGGATTGATCTGCAAATTTGTTCAGTATACAACTTCATTATGGCGGGCACATATATTTATAACATAGCACAAAAACCATCCACTGCCTGTAGATCTCTGCGCACAGTCATTTGCGACAGCATGTGGGTTTAATCCGCCATGCTAGTTCACAAACAAGATCATTAAACAAGTCTATTAAAAATAGCATTACAGCTATAGAAGAACACCCCATCTTAGTTCCTCAGTCTATTGCAGGGGTGGCCAACCCAGGCCCTGGAAAGCCGCAGGGTCTTCTGGTCTTCATTCCACCTGAGTTATCAATTACTTCATTGAACCAATTATTCTCTTAATTGGTCCACATTAACATATCTTCCAGGTCTTTATCCATTGGTGATTTAAAGACACCCAGACACCCTGCAGCATTGTGGCTCTCCAGGACCAGAGCTGGCCACCCCTAGTCTATTGTAAGGCTTTCGGTTCAGGACACCACTATGGGTTTACCATAGTTTGCAGCTCGGATCTTTAGCTCACCTGGTCAGAGATAAAGTTGTGTACGTCCTCTTCCTCCGGTAAGAAATCTATCCAGTTGAGGCCAGATTCCCTCCACAAGGCTCCCACTTTCCTCTGGCTCTAAACAAAGCACCCGTTCAATAGGGTGAACTCAAGGACAGCAAGTGACTTCCAAACACAATCTCTACCATGCTGCTTTACATTCTTATTATAAATATGTAAACCAGTGCAACTTCCTGCAGAGAATGTCTTTGTGACAAACAATTCTTACATATTCTTTTTTTGATTCATCAGGTCACTTGAAACAATTCTATGTTAAATTCTGGGAATCAAGTATAAATTTACAGTTGCATCAAAGAAACCTTAAATTGATAAATGAAATGCCTAACAACTTGAAATAGCAGATTTACTGGTGTCTTAGCCTTACATAAGACAATATTGAGGTTTAAGGTTTTGAATTCTGACTAGTTAAATAAAACAATGCATCACTAATGAAAATACAAAAAGCTCTTACCATTTGTTTGCATAGTTGGTGCAATATTTCAGAAAGTAATACCCCAGCTCTTCCCACTGGAAGTAAAGGTTTACTGAATTCACTGGAAGAAAAAGACATCCATGTTATATCTCTGACGGCACTTACACACGTTCATTCACTTGACTATCCTATTCAGGCTCACCAGTCAAAGCTAATTTGGTCAAGCTTTAGTCTGATGTGAAGATGCTATCAGTTAGTTTGTGTATTCTATCAGCTTTCACAACCTCAGCAGATTAAAAATGTCCAATAGCTATTTTCTTTTTTTTTTTTTTACTCCGGAACTACTGAACTCCCTTTGAGGTGGATAGTTTGTTACAATAATAATAATAATAATAATAATAATAATAATAATAATAATAATACAACAACAAGTGGCAAATAAAAAGGAAAATGTCTGCCCCAGAATCAAACCCACTGTGTTATGAGATATTTTCTCTCGTCATTATTCTTACTCCAACTCATCTGAAAGAGTATTTTCCTGTCTAAACATCATGGGCAAAGGCGAAGGCAAATTTAACGGTACAAAACAAGACAGAAATAACTGAACGATTTACCTGCTCGTTCCTACAACTATGTTGCTTCTTGCTAGTTTTATAGGGTTAGACATTTGACTTTGCACTTCCTGAGGTCAGGGTCAATTCAATTGATCTAAACAGGATGGACTTTTCAGAGTTTTTTTCATATTTTTACAGGCAAAAAAAATTACACTAACATGCATTGTTAGATGTTTGATTTTCATAACCTTTACTAATTAGCGGCAGTGTTTAGATGCATTACCTTTAATATCAATTGAATATATCCCGTTACTGAGTCTTAAACTGGCATTCCATGATGCCTATATTAAACTATGTGGGGTCAGATGGGGTGCTATTTACTGTAACACAGGAAATCATTTGGAAGAGCAAAACAAGCAAATAGGTTTTGTCTAACCTCAACACATTAAGATACATTTACTTGTGTTGTATACTTCAGGTCTTGCAAAATCAGCCTAAAGTATGAACACTCCTCCAACACCTTAATAACTCTCTCATAGAGATTCCTCCTTCACGGAACATGGGGATCACCAGCTCTGCTAGATACAGCCATATATGGGGAACATCGATCGCCATGTCGTCAGCAAACTCCAGGGTTTCTGCAAACCTGAAGAAAACAGCAGACAAAACCCCTTGGTCAGAACCCAGAGAGAAGAAGAAAGCTCTGCTATTGACAAGGTGCTGTGACTTCCACCGTTTAAAAATATACAGAAGTGAATACACTAACGTAATTATTTAAAGAAATTAACGATCACTGTTCGCATGTTTCATTTCTCACCCTTTAAAGAACTCCTGTGTGGAGAGGCTCCCCGACTGGACCAGCTGGAACAGTAACTGGCCCATGTGATCTCTCGTGATCTGACTCCTCTCCAGCGTAGACTCCACGCCCACCCGCACAAACACGTGGAGCATGCTGGGCATGCACAGCTCCTCCACGCATTGCACTGCCTCCTGTGGGAACAAATATAGAAGTGCAGGGCTTAGGGCTGGCTTGATCTCTGGGGTCACTGTCCTGAAATGAAATAGTTGCCTCACTTGTGTACCTACAGTACTCACGAAAAAGACGACAGAAGTACCAGTACAGTACTTTGGGTTATTGGAAACCTTTGCTCCATTCTTTCAACTTAACCTCTAGCCTTCCATGTATCCCAGTTCTCATCTCTACCCCTTGTTTGCTCCCAATACCAGAATCTAAGGCTAATATACTTGCGTCTTTTAGGTATGCATTTCAACTTCGGTTATAAATTGTAGCTTCTTTTCTTGTTCTTCGAGGAATGCAAAACATGTGAACGCTAACGGACTGACAAATCAAAAGGCAATAAATTATAAACTGCAATTGCACCAGAAGACGACAATGACTTTGTTTCGTACCAGAGGGAACCAGGATCCTTGCAGATTGGGAGAACTCACAAGGGGGCAGCCCAGACGCTGTGGCAGGGAAGCTCACCTTATAATCGTTAATGTGCAGGAACTCGTCGATGATGGATTTGGATTTCCTCTCCATTTCCTCCTCAGTAATGGCAGGCTTGTCTGCAGTGGGGGCTGCTGGAGCATCAGGCTTCCCTGGAGATGAAGGAGACAATATGTGATGAGTGGCCCTTTTCTATAATTTCAAGAAATTGGATTGCATCTGCCTGTGTGTATTTTGCACATGGATCTGTTTTGCACCTTGGGTTTCTAGGGGTATCCCTTTATATTCAATTTTTTTTTATTATTTACAATTCAACAATTAAAACAGCTTTATACCCGAATTATTCTGCATGTATTTGTATTAAAATGAGTCCAAGAGGATATCTTTGAAGAATTTTAACATAGATGGGAGTCCTTACACAGCAGCAAGATCTGATCTTCGGTTAAGAACATAACCTTGGGAGAATTCCTACAAGACATTCCTGAAGGGATCTGTTTGGTAACTGTTTTTGACTGCATTTTTAAGGGAAATCGGGTCCAATTTGATGGATTTAGGGGGCAGAAATCTGGTTATATCCCTAAAACCCCAATATTAGAATTCCTAGGGGTATTCAAACAATCTCTGCTTGAAATGCACAAGGCATAACAGAATTCATAAATGACTGAATAAAAAAAAATACCAAAAGAAACCACTGCATGAATGGCATCACAAATAAAACGACAAATACAACAGGATAGCGTTTCTCTCCTTGCTTCTTATATTAGCCAATTCAAAATGGAAGAATATTTGGAAACATTCTGATATAATATTCGAACATGAAAACCCATGTTCGGACCCAGTCTAGTTGAATGTGAAGAGAATGTGTGTTTGTGTGTTACCAGTGTCGTAAGCTCCGCTGTGGTCAGTGTCTGTATCGGTCTTCTCCTCGGCGCCGGTGGGCAGCTGCATGACCGTCTCATGGGCCTCTCTCGGCTGCTCCTCCTGTACCTGGTTGTCCAGCAGCTCCTTGTTGCTGCTGCCCCGGGTGAAGGTGGCGGGCCGGGACAGGGCTGTGCTCACAGGCTTGTCGTTCCTCTCGCGCCCTGTGCTGCTCCGGCTAGGAGGGAGACAGAGGAGAGACTTTCACGCTCTTAAAGACTTATAGTCCTGTACCCTAGAGGGGGTTTAAAACAGATTGATTCTTATATCCCAATTCGATAATTCACTAATTGGTTGATTCACGGTTGTTGACAGTAAATCATACTATACACCTTACAGTTTAAGGGCCCTTTTTAATATTACATTTTTTTCTTTAAAAAATGTTATGGAAGACAGATAACAAAATATCAAGGCAACACTGTACTCAAATGATGTTTAATCAATAAGCACATGCCATGTGTTCATAGATGGGTCATCTTTCCCAATTTATTGTAGGATCTCTGTAAGTCCTGTGCCTTGACTTACATCCTGTCTATATGTCTGAATTGTTCTGTAACCTGACAGCTAATACACAATGTCAGACATCGTGAGCACTGTCTAAGAAAGCAATGCAGATTAAAAAAATATATATATTTAAAGCCTGCTGAAGCTTTTTATGGCTCTGTATACATTTTAATGGTACATGGGTTAAATGCTTGCACAGGTGTTAAAGGGTCAGACTAATAATGAAATAGGTCTCACATTGATGATACAAAAAGACCTTGGAGGATACTAAAATTAGGCTTGACCAAATGACCTTCAGCAACTAGGCTTGTGGCTATGAACCTCACTTATTTAATGATGAGAAACAGAAACAAGACAAGAACTGGAAATAACATGAATGATGTGGGTAGAGAACAATTCATTTTTGAATCCCTTTTTCTAGTCACCTTTAACCAGACAGCTATATTTAGAATGGGCCTGATTTCTGGTACAGGATCATTTTAAATCCACATTTCAACAAGATAGTTATCAAACACACCGTTGGGTGCAGGGCAGGTGGATATTCCACCATTGAAAATTACAGAATCCCAACTGGTTGAAAAACATCCATGCACTGTAACACATTACAGGTTCCACATGATGTATATTGTATTGTACATTCAGCAGCTGTGGTACCTGGTGAGACTCCTGCGGGAATCAAACTCTGATGCCGGTGTTGTTGGAGGAGAGATGATGGCAGGCTGTGCAGATGATTGTAGTGCAGAGAACCGGTTCAAATTAGTAGTGCTCGAGCGAGAGGCATCTGGGAATCAGAAATCATGTTATTACGATAGTTTTGCTACACTTTATATCAAGCCCAGACACAGCACTTCCAACTACTGTAATCAGCATAATTGAAATGAATTAGACTGCAGAACACAGCACCTATCCTTCTGGAAAGCAGTGGCACATGCTCACCTGATTCACTGGCTTTAGCTCCTCCACTGCTGCCTTTCCCCCAGCTCATCTGTGCTCTGGGCCCCAGCTGGATCTTATCATCTATTGTAGGCTGGAGAAGGATACATTGACTATTACACATAATAGATCTCTTCCTCCGTTATCTATTACTGCCCCAGTTTGGCCGAGCGGTATTTAGTATGCCCTTCAGCTGAAACTTGAGGTCATCACTGATCTGTATATCAGGTATAACTTGGTTCAATTTATCATAAAGTGCACTGTACTTTTTGCAAAACCATGCATCATAATTGCGCTGCACTACGCTTCTCCCCCTCAACTTCCCGAGTTATCAACTGAGTCTGATAAAACTTTTATAAAAAAAGTATTTTGAAGTTTGTACTAGCTTTATGTTACTTTAATCTCACGTGACTGAATCAATCAACTAGTTCTCAACTGTAGTCATCTAGTACTAATCCAGGTTCTTGTTTCAAACGTGAATTAAATATTTATTTTATATATTCTAGTGCAAAAGACAACGATCTCCGACTTGGAAGTCAACTGGTTGAAAAAATAATATTTGGGTCACCCAAGGACTAGAGTTGAAACCCACTGAACTAATTCAGAAGACGACTACTGGTACCAACAAGTGAACTAGCAACATCTCCTACTTGTTGTAGAACTCAATTGTTGCTTTGTTTCTAGCCAGCCAGACAACCTGCTTCTTGCATATATCCTGACACAGGGCTGAACCCAGGGCCTCCCAACTCAAAGGTATCTATGGCAACCACTGAACCATCTGGTTTGAATTCAAACAGAGGGTAAAACAGGCTCAGATTTCTAAATAATAAAGTTCCTGTCGCTGGGCTATGTGAAGCGAGTGTCAGGAAAGGCTGGCGGCCGGTCCCTTTACCACACTGGGTCTCTGATGTGCCTGACCATGCGGCGATACCTCTGAGCACTCACAGCTTTATTTACACTTGCAAGCTGTCACACATACAAACGCGTCCAGCAGTGCGGTGCCAGATGGTGTGAAATCACTGCTGCGGGAGGGGTGAAGAGCAGAGGCCCACCACCTCACAGAACAGCTAGGGAGCAGTAAGGGGCTGGATCCAGCAATCACCCAAATTACAGTTATTTAACCCTTTAAAGACCATGCCTGTTGAATAGGCTGTCGACATTATTCATTTTTTAAATTTTTTTATTATGATACATATATTATATCTTTTGAATTCTCCAAACAGCACACCAAGTCATGTATGGCAGTCTAGATACACCAAAATGCAAATGATGCATGTATTTTGGAAAGTATGTTGGTGATCATCCATTAAAGAAGTGGTTCTC
Organism: Acipenser ruthenus; assembly: GCF_902713425.1. Taxonomy (NCBI): domain Eukaryota; kingdom Metazoa; phylum Chordata; class Actinopteri; order Acipenseriformes; family Acipenseridae; genus Acipenser; species Acipenser ruthenus. Next base: position 6,635,549 of record NC_081208.1, on the reverse strand, counting down.
TAACTGGGTGTGTGCAGAGGTTACCCAGAGGGCACTGGAGTTGTGTAAAACACCACATATACACATACATCTATGTTGACTGCAGTATAGTTTTTCTTTCTTGTTTGTTAAAGGACCCTATTCACAATGTTTGAGAACAGCATTAAAAGTATAACATATGTAAAACATTTACAGAAGGCTGAGGATCTGGGGAAACATTTTTTTATTTTATTTACTCCTGGGATGTAACCACTTTGATGTTCATTCAAACATAAGATGAATAGATTATACTTCAAATAGAATGTGTTTAGTTTTTCTAAAACTACATTTAGATCAGCCAGAGTATCCCATAACATGATTTCATGTCTGTTGAGATCAGACTTCTAAACAAGTGTTAAATAAATGCACTACAATAGTAAACATTTTACAGTGGATACTAAACTTCATCCACATTCGGCTTTCTCTTACCTTGGAGATCTTAGGAATCTTGCTGGGGTCTATCGTCCTGCTGTTCTTAGACATAGGTACAGTGTTCCAGGTCTCCTCTCTCTGCAGGACTGGAAACACACAGAAAACAGGACATCAGATTATCATTCTCTCGACAACTAGGCCTCATCTCAAACCAGGCAGGCTTACAGACCTGGAGTAACACAGTGAAAAAATTATACTGCGATTACGTTTCAACACTCTTATATATTTCTGAAATGACCAGGTGCCTAGAGTTTGAACAAATCAGGCCTCTAGTAAATCAGCTTCTCATGGCAGCATGAATATGTAACATCTGAGCCTCTAGGTTTACTAATAGGAGTTGTTCATGCAGCTATATTATTTAACATCAAATATAATAAAATAATATAGTGGTAAATAAGGGAAGGTAGTTCAGAAACCCTGGACTGGGTAAAGGGCTAGTGCGAGTTTCAAGCTCTGGTTCTGTATAAAGCAGACATACATGCAGACCAAGTGGAGGTACTGGTTCCGATCCAGTGCAGTGCTGTCTCAGATGACTAGTAGTGGCAAGTGCATTCTTGATTTTAATAGACACATTAAAGCTGACCAAATCCGTTCGAGAACTTCTTGGTCTCCCCCTAACCAATTATTTTTGATTTTCTTGCTGCCTGACCATGGCAAAAAAAACCTGGATGCAGTATTTAACATTTATCATCTATACTGGCTAGGCTGCAAATAAAAATGGCAGCCAGCGTGTGGAGGTAAGAAACTGTTAAAAGCTTGCAAACGCATAATATGCATTGTAATACGCATTTGGCAAGCTTAAAAGAAATGTGTTTTTTTTTTTTTTTTTTACAAATTGTATTGCATTGTTCTTATTACAATTTCCCATTTAAGATTATAATATTACAAATCTAGTTGAATAGGAAAAAAAAGATTAATAGTCATATTAATAATTATACTAATTCTGTAGTGTTTTAAGGTGTTATGCAACAGAACTTGGTTGAGACTGACCAAATGATCCAAACAAAGTAGAATTTATCTTTGCAAATATCCCCTGCCGTATTGTGGAGCCACAATCAGTTCACCCCTCTGAAACAATGCTGGTGCGCCGATTGAAATGAATGGCTATTGTGGGAACAGAAAATGAACATTGTAGCAGGAGGGAGCAAGATCATGATACACCAGGAAGCTCATAAGACAAATCGTCTTCCTCCTGGCTAAAGCTTGAGTTAAAGTTTGGAAATGTTCTTTATTCATCAGATGGTTTATGATGTGTGAACTAAATATCAACACAAATCGGGACTATGTTGAAATGATATTGCAGTATACAGACAACAGAGGAGACAGCAAAGGCAGTACAATAATATGCAATGAGCAGTGAAAAGTTGGTGGACTGAGCCCTGATGTAAACTCTAAAGTAGATTAACGAATATTTTAATACAGGGCCCCCTCTAACCTGGTCTCCTCTTGTCCTTGGACAGCAGCTGCTGGTGCACTTTCCTTTGCTCCTCCTGCTCCTCAATCTTTGCCTCCTTGTGGATCTGCTCGATGGTTTTGGGGCCTTGGTCCACTCTCCGTGAAACCCAGTTATGCTGAAAGAGGAGGGCGTCATAAGCAGTGCTGCAGAAACAAGGACTTCTGCAAATACCTTATTTTTAGAAAGCAGATCCCTTGCTAATACCATGTAATGGATGGAGTTTCCGTTTAATTTCATAGCAGTTAGAGCTTGTAAATGTGTTTTCTTGTTAGAAATGCATTTGATTGTTACGCATTTGGAGCCTTATTTCAATCTCTGCAAAACTGTAACTTACTCATATTGCACTATGCTGTTTTGGAACAATACAAACATTCACAGCTGGTCCCTCAGCCCCTGGCTAACATTTTTCTTACTTAAAGTAACATGTAGTTCAAGATTAGTGTTAAATCAGGTTTTGTGAAACCGTCTGTGTTTTACACTGGAGGGTAAACAGACCACAGTACCAGAGTGACTAGGCTCTCATGCTTAGTTAATATATTTACTGTACATTGATCTAAGCTGTATTCGACCTTATTAGATACTCCGGCCCTTTGACTTTGTGCTGCTGCAAGCTATTGAGAGCCACAAATAGAGAAGGAGAAATATATACTGTGACTACTGATGAAAATGATAGATCTAAAACCAACCAACACCAGCAGCTATAAATGAATGATGAATTAGTACTGACTCCTGAATCATGCATCTCCAATGCCAGCAGTACCATGGTGCACAGCAGCTTACCAGCCTGAGGTCGATGACGTCCTGTAACATGAAGCGGATTCGGGACGATGTTTTTCGCTCCTTCACAATCTTTTCCATCTGGTTGAAGTATTGATCCATGCGAGGCTACGGCGAAACAAGGGTCAAATTTGTGAGAACCATAAATCCTGACATTTCAAGCAACACATGAAAAACGGATTCTCCTTGCACCACACTATTTTAATGTATGAACAAGGTCGAGGTATGTAAAACACACTTCATAATGCAAACTTCTTGAGAGTTTTGCATGAGAGAAACTGAAACAGTTACAACCACTAGATGTCACTGAACTTTTAACTCCATTGACGACACACACACACACACACACACACACCCTTTTGACACAATCAAAAGAGCTGAAGTTTAGCTGAAAACACCAACTTTTTTTTTTTATTCCAGAGGAATTTTAAAATAAACCCATTTACGATAAAGTTAAGGACAGTAGATCTATACTCAAGAGTTGACCAAGAACTCAGGTTTCAAGAGTGGGATTCCACTGCTGATCCAAACCTGGCTCAGATGCTCTAGAGGAATAATGCAAGCACTACACAGGCAGCCAGCACTCTGCTCAACACCCTGTCCAGCATTACACACTGTGCCTGGGCTAAGAGGAACCAGCCCAGTCGAGACGCAGTAATGGCACGAATAACTGGTCTCCAGCACGATATCAGGTGTGGTCATGTAGCAGCTGGGTTTGTCTAGTGTTAAGCTGTTGCCGCACCACAACTACAGCCTGTCCTATAGAGGGGCTGCTGTTGGAAAGAGACAAATCTCCCAGAAGTGTTCAAGAGCTATAGGAGAAATCTAGGAGGTAGCTGGAAACCTAGGTACCTGTTGTTATAGTACTAGAAAACATCCCAGATCTATTTCCTACCCGACGGCAGGAACATGTGTGAGTGGTATGTCTAGTTAATGCTTTTTAACTCAAGGCTTCTAGATGTAGGCTTGGCATACCTACCTCTACAGACAACTTTATGTTTTTCTCTATCCAATGATTAATGTAGGTGCAGCATACCTATAAGAAATGAATGACTGGACCTTATTGGATTTCGACAGAAAATGAGGAGGGGGCTATGATGACAATGAGGGTTAACATAAACCAATCCGAAGTCTGGGCTACTGATCAGATTATTACCAACAATGTCAAGATGTAGCGCCACGTATGGTTTTAAATGTTTGTTTTTCAGTAGGTTGTTATGATCCCATGTTTAAAATACAAGATATTTAGTTATTTACAGTTAATAATCAGTACCTGTGTAACAAATCTAAATGTTTATTTTTCTTCATGATCTAGAAAAGAACTTTACAAGTGACCCTGCAGCTAAAACTTCAAAAGCATACCCCATCTTCCGATGAAAAAGATTGGACAGATGGCTGAAGTACTTAAGAGTCTATTAAAACAGACATCAAATATAACTCAATATTTTTAGCATACTAAAATCATATGATACAGCACTTGCTTCCGAGTCGTACATATAACTGTGCACTTGAATAGAGAGTTTAGATCAAGAGCTAAACTGAGCCCCAAGTCCCATCGCCATCCCAATATAAAAAAGTCCTATTAAAATAGTTGGAAGTAATTTGTCTCTCAGCGTTCTTCCAGAGTACGTGAAATATGATGCGCTTAACCTCTCCTGCCCGGTTCTGATACAGTTTACCTTCACAAAGACAATTGAAACCGCCTGCTCTGGTGCCTAGGGCTTTCCTTTGAAACTCAATGGTTTCCTGCTTTGTTTTTTTTTTTACCAGACAGTGATGCGTGCAAGCAACAGTTAGCTGTCACTCAGACAGACCGGGCCACTGGCACAAATTCTACAACCTGATTTCACTTGAAATGTAATGGTCTGACTCTCTTAGTAAGCTATGTTTGTACAATTTTAACAACTGAGAAAAGTGTGGTTAAAGAAACAGATTACAGACTAGAATAGCAGCAAGGTTTCACTGCATTTGGTTTACCCTCCTAACGCTGGAAGTCAAAGACAATAGACACTTGGGCAGTGGGGCGAAGGAGGAATGATGTTTAGTGGTTTTGCAACGCATCCATTGAGGTGTAGCACAGATATGGTTGGTTAAGTCTACTAATAATAGTAGTACAGTATTTCATGTTAGATTTCGAAATGTCACATTTTTCAATTTTTGTCAGTTTTTCATTACGTATATGGAAAACTACAAAGCGGTATGTAATTCAATATGTTAATGTAACACTATTCAGCATGTTTCAAAATTAGTTAATTCTATAGTGATGCAAAACTTTTGGCCATAGCTCTGTGTGTTCGAATATTCGCTCGATTTAAATATTAGTTTGTTTTTCAAAAAGTAATACAAGCCATTATATTGCTCTGAATGCAGGCAGAGACAGTACAGCAGCAAGGACAGGGGGTGTGGGTTGTGTGCCTTTATTTTACAGCAAGACCTTACAATATGTAACACGTTAAAACAGAAATATATCCCAGGAGTAAAGAACACGTTGTGTAGGACTTACTTTACCCCAGTGAATTAGCTACAAAACAAAAGGATGTCAAATAGCAGTTCAAGTTAAACGTTGTTTTGTTTATTCTCTAAATAAATAGTACATAAAGTTGACACTGCATTTTTTTTTTTTTTTTTTCATTCCTTGCCATTGCCATTTCTTCACAGTAAACCCTGGCTATAGACACGTTTTCATAAAGTAATAACATGAGGTTTACTTGTGCCTTTTTGTAGTTGAACAAGCAAACAAACTGAAATTGAACTTTAAACATTGCAAACAAACCAAAAACGTGAAAATGGCATTGTAAAGTGAAAGTCGCAACAAAATATACAGATAATGCATTTACCAAACAAATGAATTCTGTGAAAGTAATGAATGCTTGCCTGTCTCAAGTCACACAAAATGTTTTAAATCCTTTGTAAATTTCAATGCCTGTGTCTGCCTTTCAGGTACGTGCTGATTCGTTGCATCCTGAAACCAACGCCAGCATAAGCATAGGATCTTTTTCGGTTACCGCGCACATTGTTTTCATAAGCATGGCTTGAATTTTTTGGTGTTTATTTTCCTTTTAACAGTTTGCCTTTAAGCCTTAAGCCGCTACATCCTAATTATGAGAACATTTTGTTAAATTAGCGGGAAAGAACAACACAACACGAAACGGACACATTGGAAGCTACCTAGTTCCCAGGCAAGTGCGAGAACGAAATGCAAGTTAAAGTAGCATCTGGGGGAAGTGATTAATGTCATTGCTTGCTCTTGTGTTCAAATAATGAAGAAGGTAAAACAGAATCAGCAAGTCAATCAGGACATCAAGGTAAAAAGAAGCAAATCTGTTTAGTAATTAACAGCTTAATTAAAGATATTGAATGGGATCAAAACACGGTCACATGAACAAAAATAAAAAAACTAAAACTTCAAGCCCTAGTTCTTTCCATTTCAAAATGCTGTATCTGCGTCTTTCTAGTGCCGAATTTTTCAGCAGTTTTTCTGGCACTTACTGTCTTTACAAGTTTAATAACTTTAATTCGGTCATCTAGGCAGGACCTTTTGTTTCTCCACGTTTTCTCTCTTCCTTTACAAGAAAGCGCTGTTGTTTTATTGATTACGGATACAAAAGACAGCTAGAATGGTTACCGTACTCCTCTGAATTTAGGACTTACCATTTAAAACTATATTTTTCCTATAACAAACAGCTCTGTGTAAGGGTGCTTAATACAGGTTTGAGTCCATTGCTGGGTAAGAGAATTGTGGTCGCTGGTCGCGTTAGACAGGTGGTCGCTTAACATTGGGAGGAATTTAAAGTGGTCGCTAAATAAAGGTGGTCACATGAGCAGGTTTGACTGTATATAATATATACGGCGTATATAAAAATTACTATACAACATTTTCAGGAACTTGGGTACTGTTTAAGCGAGGCATTTCCGAATGACGTGCTTGCCTGTTTTCTGTCCCATGAGATTCTGGCTCGCTCTAAAGCAGCTGTCTAAAACATTTAAATAGAAGGCTCAAGAGCTGCTTATGTGTTTTATATATATATATATATATATATATATATATATATATATATATATATATATATATATATATATATTAAATCTCACATATCACACAGAGCTCCTTCTCATTTGCCATTTTTTGAAACTGTCGCAAAAATTCTGGCGAGACGGTAAATAAGTGCAAGGTATCTTTGTCATTTCTAGCGAATACGAACATCTGATTTTTGTATCCGAATACATGTCAAAAAATATTCATTCGAATTATATATATATATATATATATATATATATATATATACAGTGCCTTGCGAAAGTATTCGGCCCCCTTGAACTTTGCGACCTTTTGCCACATTTCAGGCTTCAAACATAAAGATATGAAACTGTAATTTTTTGTGAAGAATCAACAACAAGTGGGACACAATCATGAAGTGGAATGAAATTTATTGGATATTTCAAACTTTTTTAACAAATAAAAAACTGAAAAATTGGGCGCGCAAAATTATTCAGCCCCTTTACATTCAGTGCAGCAAACTCTCTCCAGAAGTTCAGTGAGGATCTCTGAATGATCCAATGTTGACCTAAATGACTAATGATGATAAATAGAATCCACCTGTGTGTAATCAAGTCTCCGTATAAATGCACCTGCACTGTGATAGTCTCAGAGGTCCGTTTAAAGTGCAGAGAGCATCATGAAGAACAAGGAACACACCAGGCAGGTCCGAGATACTGTTGTGGAGAAGTTTAAAGCCGGATTTGGATACAAAAAGATTTCCCAAGCTTTAAACATCCCAAGGAGCACTGTGCAAGCGATAATATTGAAATGGAAGGAGTATCAGACCACTGCAAATCTACACAGACCTGGCCGTCCCTCTAAACTTTCAGCTCATACAAGGAGAAGACTGATCAGAGATGCAGCCAAGAGGCCCATGATCACTCTGGATGAACTGCAGAGATCTACAGCTGAGGTGGGAGACTCTGTCCATAGGACAACAATCAGTCGTATACTGCACAAATCTGGCCTTTATGGAAGAGTGGCAAGAAGAAAGCCATTTCTTAAAGATATCCATAAAAAGTGTCGTTTACAGTTTGCCACAAGCCACCTGGGAGACACACCAAACATGTGGAAAAAGGTGCTCTGGTCAGATGAAACCAAAATCGAACTTTTTGGCAACAATACAAAACGTTATGTTTGCCGTAAAAGCAACACAGCTCATCACCCTGAACACACCATCCCCACTGTCAAACATGGTGGTGGCAGCATCATGGTTTGGGCCTGCTTTTCTTCAGCAGGGACAGGAAAGATGGTTAAAATTGATGGGAAGATGGATGGAGCCAAATACAGGACCATTCTGGAAGAAAACCTGATGGAGTCTGCAAAAGACCTGAGACTGGGACGGAGATTTGTCTTCCAACAAGACAATGATCCAAAACATAAAGCAAAATCTACAATGGAATGGTTCACAAATAAACATATCCAGGTGTTAGAATGGCCAAGTCAAAGTCCAGACCTGAATCCAATCGAGAATCTGTGGAAAGAACTGAAAACTGCTGTTCACAAATGCTCTCCATCCAACCTCACTGAGCTCGAGCTGTTTTGCAAGGAGGAATGGGCAAAAATTTCAGTCTCTCGATGTGCAAAACTGATAGAGAGACATACCCCAAGCGACTTACAGCTGTAATCGCAGCAAAAGGTGGCGCTACAAAGTATTAACTTAAGGGGGCTGAATAATTTTGCACGCCCAATTTTTCAGTTTTTTATTTGTTAAAAAAGTTTGAAATATCCAATAAATTTCGTTCCACTTCATGATTGTGTCCCACTTCTTGTTGATTCTTCACAAAAAATTACAGTTTCATATCTTTATGTTTGAAGCCTGAAATGTGGCAAAAGGTCGCAAAGTTCAAGGGGGCCGAATACTTTCGCAAGGCACTGTATATATATGTGTGTGTGTGTGTAACAGTCTACTACTTTAGATCGTATATGGCTAGTTTCAAAGTCCCAGAGTAGCACTAATCTTGGCCAACATTATCTAACATTAAGTAGTCTAATATTAGTGCTAATTGGGGTCAGTGAAAATAGCAGGGTTTGAAACTCATACTAGCCCTAGCACTAATGCAAGTTTCAAGCCCTGAAGCAGCTGACACAGCCTATATCAAACCCTCTCTTTGGGTCGCAGAGCCTCACCTTGGCCTTCTCGAAGTCCAGGTCCTTGCCGATGGTGGTGAGCAGCCGGCACAGGCACTCCAGAGACTCCTCGTCGTGGTTCTTCAGCAGCTTGACCACGCAGTCGTGCATGATGGCCTCAGTCAGCATCTTGAGTTTGAAGAGCTCCCCGATGAACTTGATGTTGCCGATGGAGCGCCGCCGCGCCTTGTCCTTCGCCTCCTTTAGCTCCTCCTGGAGTCGCTCCCGCTCGCTGGACTGCAAGAGAGCTGAGGAGTCAGGACTAGGCATCCAGGAGGCTCTCATGAGGATTTTTAATGCACTGTACCACCTTGGTATACACAAAAGTACTTGGGAGCCACAGCATTTCTTTTCTTTATTATAAATATTAAAATAGAAGAAAAAGAAGAAGTGGTGTGGTTCCTTTTCTTAAACATTTTTTTAACAGTGTGCTGTTTAGTGCTTTAGAATCATATTTGAAGTTTACAAAGGTCTACTGTAACTGCAGTAAACAAACTCTACTGTTCACACGGATTGATTGTGCTAAATTCACAAGGGACCAACTCACACAATGTAAACAACTTCTACATTGCTAGAACAATGACCCCCATTTTGTAAGCAATACAGTATGCGTATTAAGCTGCAGTGTGTCTGGCTAGCGGAGCTACAAATAACAGCTGAATTGTGTCCCCGGTCACCTACCGAGGCAGCAGCTTCCAGCTCTTTCTGCTTTCTTTCGAACACATCATCGTCTACCTTGTCCCTCTCAAACTCTTTCTGGCAGCGGTTCAGTAGCAGCTTCCGGAAATTCACAGTGCTGTTCGGTTTATCAGTCATGGTCACCTTGAGCTGTGGAGCCAGAGAGAGATATCAGTCAGAAACGCCAATCATACAGAACTACCCCAGTAGTCCTTCAGTTTAGACCCTTACTTGGGAAATCAACCACTGGGGCTGTGTCTAAAAGCTGACTTTCACCAAATGTTTCTTGTCCCCTCTGATTTTGCATTGAAATTTTCTGTTGCTGGAAAGTAAATAGTAAGCAAGAACAACAAAGAATGATGGAAATCACACATAATGGGATATTAAAACAGGTTGCAGATAATAAAACTAAGGGATGGAAATAAGATTCACATTGCATTGCAGTTTGATTCATTCCTGCTTTTACTATGAGTTTAATAAGACACACCTGAGCTTGTTACATACACACTGTGGCTAAGCAAACTCGTAGTAAAACCTGGAATGGGCAAAAACTACTTTGCAATAGCAGTCTTATTTTCATCCCTGAAACCTGTTAATATTGGCGTTTTAATATTGATGGTGGTACCCATATAAGAGAGTAAGTAGCGGGGTTTCGAAAATACAGCTTTATACATCCCCACGTGTTGCTACAACTGTTTAAATAACATACCTGTAATCTTCCTTTTTTCACTGTTAACATCGTGACAACTTTTTACACTTATAACTTTAGTCTGTTTCAAAGCTCTTTTCAAAATGTCCGCTCTAGTGCACTGGGGTTTGAGATCTGTCCTCTAAATCACTGCAGGAAGAGCGATTAAAAAAACTAAAACATAACAAATGCTCTGGCTTTTCTGTTCCGTACCCCATCATGGTATTGTTACTGCCGTGTTATCTGTTTGACAATGTGGGCAATAATCCTTACACTATAAGTGCACTAGAGCAGACATTTTGAAAATAGCTTTGAAACAGACTTTAAAGTTATAAGTTTAAAGTAAAAAGTTGTCAGGATATTAACAATGAAAAGAAAAATTACAGGTATGTTATTTAAACAGTTGTAGCAACACGTTGGGCCGTATAACGCTATATTTCTCGTAACCCTGCTACTTACTCTTTAAGCTAATACAACACCACTTATGCCTAGTTTCTTCTGGCTTTTCCATGTATAGCTAAGCTGGACGGTCTAGGCGAGGTGTAGCTAAAGATGGCTGTTTGTTGGGTGTAGCGGACCGAGAAAGTAGTAGTGCGGCACTTTGTTGGGTTTGTTTTCAACACAGCCTTCGCTTACAGCTCCATTGTTCAAAACAGTTTGTCTCTTCAGCACACGGCTTTCAATGACTTACTCCCGTGCGGCACAGTTTGGCCCCGTTGGGTATGAGATATGAGACTGTACTGTCTGAGGTGTAGCTAAGGTAGCGAGCTTTAGTGGAAACACCCGACAAACTTTGCAGCAAACTTTGCCTCAACCTGCCAATTTTCATTCCTCTGCAGTCACCCTGTGTATCATTACACTGCTGACCTGAATTTAGATTGTGTCATATTGCGCTTTACAGTGAAGGCACAGCATGGGGTATGGATACAGCAGAGTCAAGCTCTCTTACCGTGGCGAGGCAGCGGCACATGTTGCCGTAGGCGACGGAGAAGCTGGGCTCATCGACGGCCTTCTCGAACACCAGGTCGATGACCCCCTTGAGCCGCTCCTCTGTGTCGATGGTCAGATCTGTCACCTGCTTCATCAGCTGGTTGAACATCTGCGGGGTCAACTTGTTCAGGATGCTACGCACCTTCCGGAACAGGTCCTGGAGAAGGGAAGGGGAAACTGACTGCGATCACGGAAATTAAATCCCTTAACAGGACGTACAATAGTGTTCAAATTGACCTATAATCCACACCGTGCTTTCATACTGAAATGCTCCTAGCAGCTGTAGAAACACAGCTTTAAATGTCACTATTATCTGATGAATGTGTGTCATTTACAGTAGTATGTTTTATATAGAGGGTTGTTGCCCATACACTACCATATTTCTTAATAAAACTGAGATTCTTTGCTTCAAGGACATTTCTAATTGTTTGATCAATCTCGGTATCTAGTCTGTTTCTTAGAATGACAGTTTATGCAATCTCAATGGTCTCTTCTGATCACCCTACAGTCTCTTAGGACAATGCCTGTATATTGTTTCTGTCTGTATGTGGCAGGGCTGAGGCCTGCCCCTGTAAAATATGTTTTTTGTTTGATTATAAAATAACATTGGTGGGGCTTGGGACTAAAAAAGTGTTGGCTATGGCACGGCTGGGAGGTGAGACTTCCCTCCCTGCCTTAGTGAAAGGAATGTGCAGCAGGTGGCCAGGTGTCAACTGAAGAATTGATAAATCAATTAACCCTGGTCACCTTCCTTTAAAATGGGTCTGGAAAGCCAGTCCTTTGTTCTGTGCTGTTCTATGCTTTTTTACCAGTGGAAAGACCAGGGTGTTTAACCAGGGTGAGTGCACCAAACCTGAAGAACGTCTGCGGGTTTAACCAGGGTTCTTTGTAAAGAGATTTAGGACTGTGTGTTTAACCCAGATAATTACAACTGTAGGTTAGGGGATTCATTCATTTAGCTTGGCGACCTTTTATTTTCTAGTTGTTTTTGTATAGTGTTTGTTTTGCATTTTTGTATATATTCATGTACAGCTTTGTATATATCCTCCAACACTAGGGCTACCACTGCTGGTATCCTAGTGGCGGCCACCTACCAACACTGCAACTGCAACAACTGCTGGTTTGCTTAATAAAACCTGGATGCCTGTGCATCATTCCAACGTCCAACCCTCTGTGTGTCTCTCAGCGGATACTCGCACTGTAACAGTACACCTCTGTTACACTGTACTAAAATGCTGTCTATGCATCTCATGCCTGACAAATGCATCTCAAATTACAGTAGCTGACCAGTAAAGTTGAGGACTGTCCTCAGGTGGCTCCTGAACAATATTGGTCTCAGTGAGCTTCACAGTGTGGCATCTTTTGAAGTATCCCATTTAAGGTTTTTAATGGGTTTGAAAAGTCATAATATGCATATTTATGTTGTGTTTTAAGCTATTGAAGCAGTTTCTTAGTGTAGTTGTACACTCAATTTTTACTAAAAAGGCTGGTAACCGGAAAGGCTCTTTTAGCCAGATGAATGGATAGCGTTGGTCTAGTTGCGTGGGTTTCTCACGATGCTTCACCTGTGTTTTGTTTTCGCAGGGCTCCTCATCTCTTTTCAGGGTGGGTTTCCAGGCGTTCTCTGCCTTCTTCAGCTGCACCTCGTTCACAGACACGTTGGTGATGATCTTGCGGGGCTCCCGGCGCTGGCCTTGCTGAGACCGCCGCAGACCCGCACTCAGCATCTGCAAAGAAGGAACAAGAGTGGTCAGGGACCAGGCACGCAAGGGCTTCTCCAAAACTGACAGGAAATGCACAGATGTAAGGTGTGATGAGGGGTTAAAGCAAATTTCTCTCAAAGGTCTTTGGGTTGGCAAAGCCTTGAAAAACACAAATCATGAGGACATGCTACAAGACTTTACTCTGAATACATTCGGAATGTCAGCATGGTGCTGTTTTGGCACTGGGTATAGCCTGGTTTTGCACTTTCCCCTAACATGCCAGCATAACATGATGGGATGTTGTTCTGTTTATATATATGAAAAACTTGGCTAACCCTTTTAACAGCAATTAACTACAGAGAAAATGTAATCTTGGACTACCTTACTTTACCTTACCTTTGGTTAGGTAGTCCAAGATTAGGGCTAACCATGTCCTATACTACAACTGTGTTTGTCTGTTTTGCGTGACATTTTCTTAAATAGACTTCTATACCATTGTGCTGTGTTGGGAGTTAAATAATAACGTGGTATTCAGAGGGACGCACCCTTTTACATGATTTAATACAGCAGCTCATGCTGCTTTTACCAGTGGTTGTTACAATTGAGTTTAGTTTGGGTTCTCCTCATTCCACCACTCATAATCAAGAAACTTCTAAAAGTTAAATCTAAAAGAAACTTCTAAAAGATCATCTAAAAGTTTTAAAGGCGTGACATACAGCAGCCCCTCGCCCTCCTGCGATCTGCCGGCTGAAGTCTGCGAAGGCGGGAGTGAAGTCGGGGCCACGGGACATCACTCTGGGGTCCAGGGGCCTCATCGGCAACTTGTTTTGGTTTATCTGCAAGAGTTCAGTGTATGGTATAAGATCACATGCACAATGTCAGGTCACATATTGTATGACTATCCACTGCAGTAACATTGTGTCAGTATGTAATGTTACACAAATAGATTTTATTTTTAGTGCTTGTATTTTTACCTTTGAAACAGCCACTACCCTGGGTCTACTCACACATACAGTATTATGTGTACAGACAGATATAAAGCTCTAATGCAAGAATGCCAATGCCACATTTATTTGTAGATGTGTAAAGCAGCAGTGTGTGGAGTAAGGCATCTTGATACAACAATCCTGGTCAGGCAAGGACTACAGATATATTTTCATGTGTACCATGAAACCAGTCTCTAAAACCAAATCTTGTTCAAATATCAAATTGGGGCTGCAGCTAGTTCCATCTGTAGTCTACACCTACATTCCAAACTTCAACCGGACATTACACAAAAAGTCAAAGATCACCTGTATGGATCTTGTATTTATATCATTGCCATTTATACATCTTGATTTGCTGCTGATAGAAAATTATTTCATATCTCTCACAAGCCAATCCCAGGGGCAGACGGAACTTAGCATAAACGTTTGTGTCACTTTCCTGGATGTTCTGTAGCACTAGATTGAGCTCACCTTATCGAGAACAACATCGTTGATCTGGGGCAGCCCCTCTGGTTTCTGCACGCAGGCCGCCATGAACTGGAAGCCCAGCAAGAACTCCCGGTCATACTGCTTCTTCCCCTCAGTGTCCAGAGACGCTGGAGGGACGGAGGGAGGGAACATTGTAAGAACAATGACAGTGAAGCATGCAGAGTCCCCTTAACATGGTCTGATTAGAGACAATTCACCCAGAACTTCTCAAAACAGGCAGGCTGGAAGAGACGGGTAGAAATGAAGAACTGAAAAATACCCTTTTGGATCGCATTAAAAATAGACACGTATACCATCTCCTATTAAATCTGTTGTAAATTGTACTCCTCTTCCAGCCCCTTAATTGTTAACATTGTTTTTTATTCTTCACTCCAGCAAAAGTATAAACTATGACAACTCTAAAAAACAATGGACTGGATTGTTAAAGAGTTACAATTGTATAACTGTTGGTACCTGTGCCTACCTCTAGTTAATTTACAGCGCCGCTATCCCTAAAGTATGAAATAAGAAAACAAACCCAAAATTACTACTTTTGAAGTTTCTGAATAACAGAATTGCAGTTACATTTATTAAAGCATTTGTTACATATTTCTCCTATACTGTATGTTGTCATTAGATGCCACTATAAGGTTACATAATGCATAACACATCGAACATGCAAATCTCTTTATCACTGGAGTCCAGTATATCAGGGCTACCTTCCTGGAAGATGCATTGCGGATCCCCAGTGGAGCTGTCCTTGTCTCCCGTGGTGGCCCCGCTGTCCATGCTCTCGCTCTCGGAGACGTGCTCTGCTCCGTTCCTCACAGGCTCTAGCTCCCGCTCTCCGTTCTCCTCGGGGACGGGCTGCTGCTGCTTCTCCATCTCCACAGGGACAGGGCTGGGGCGATGGGGCTCAGCCTCCAGTGCCTGCTCTGCAGAACCCTCCTCTCTGGGCTCAGGCTACAAGATTTAAGGATGAAACATTTACTTATCAAACTTTCCTTTTCCCAAGGTGCACTACATTCTGGGGAGGTGTTTCCTCCATGGGCGACTGATGCTACATAATGATAGAGAAATGGAAAACATGGTAGGTATCAGGATTCATGCAAAAGAAGAGCTCCAACATGAACGTGGCTGAAGTTTTTGCCCATTTTTCTTTCATGACCTTGATAAAAGAATAATTTTAAATCTTATTTCAAGAGTTTCAAATAATTTAATGTAAGCATTTGAAGCAAGGAGTCAACCACCCCCTTGGTTTACTTGAGCTTAATAACAAAACAAAAAAACACACATCCCCTGTAAATTTGATGACCAAGATGTATATCAAAACAGTATGTACAGAACAGTATAGGATAAGAAATGGATAAGATGTTTTCCAGATACAGTATATGGAAACTGTAAAGTGTGACATGCATTTTGTCCCCTTGCTGGGGATAAATAATGGCTAAAGAGAGAGAGTGTGTGTGTGTGGGGGGGTACGGGACCTGATGGTTCTTACCTCTCTGTCTGCGTCTACCACCTCATCCCGCCCTCCTGTTCCCTCTTTTGGTTTCTTCCAGGTCTTTGGTTCAGCAGAAGCAGTTTGAGCTGCGAAAGAGGTTCAAATAACACATTACATAAAAAAAAAATTCCACTGCTCAGTGACACAACTTCAAAAAAAAAAAAAAAATTATATTAGATTATATTAGATTATATTATTTATATATATATATATATATATATATATATATATATATATATATATATATATATATATATATATATATATATCAATAAAAGTTTAATGTTAACAATAAAAGTTTAATAAGTCCAAGAAGAAAAAATAAATAATTCAAGTCCTTAAATCACCCATATATACCGACAGCGGAAATCAGTGCTCTTCAATTCTATGTTTAACATCGCTGCTGTGTTCAGGAACTACCCGGAGTTCCACTGTTCACCTTGCCTGAGACAACACCATTAACACTCAGACATAACACAGTTAGCATGCTAGGAGGTCACGGATTACCATTACCCTTGTCTGCTGCAGGCACTGTTAAAACCATCTAAACTCTAATGACTGCCAGAACTAAAACAAAAAGGTGAGGCTGTTCAATTACAAAAGCGGTGTTGCAAACTTGGGAGCTGAACACATTTACTACCACATGCTGTGGTGTTTAAACCATGCAAGGACACTGATTGCAATAAGCCAAATAGTGCAACTGGGCTAGCTTTTGAATGATTTGCACAGCTTGCCTACAGGTTAGGCGTCTGCCTTTACAAGATTGGTTTTGGAACGCTGTTCTGTGCACTAGACCACTAGTGTCATTGTTTAAAAGGTGTATGCTTAGCACTTGCGTTGGATTTTCTTCAGTGCAAGCCTTTTTTTTTGTGTTGGTTAGCTCTGCAGTTCTGCACATTCTGATTTTATGAGATCTTTGTAGCAGTGCTTTGGGCGTGTTCCTTATTTAAAAGTAGTAGAATGTGTTGCGTCTGGCATTTTATTTTCCAAGACGGGAGCGCTGGGCTGTTTCTTTAAAATGTCTAGCTGTCTGCGGCTGCATGCTGCGTTGGCTGCGCAATACTAGAATTAACAACATTATGACTCCGCTTCTTGTTGCTTTTTATTTTATTGAACAACTTTGCTAGGCCATTAGTGACAGTTCATTACGTTGTTTTTCTTTTCTTTTACATTTCAGAGTATAGTGCAGTGTTACAAGAATGTGTGTGGCTGTTACATTATTATTTTTGTATTTATTTTGCAGACGCCTTTATCCATGTACTATGATCTCATTTTACTTGAACCCAGGCCTCCAGATGTAAAAAACTAGTATGTTAACCTTGAATCACATTAACTAGTTGCACACTGTATATCAGGCATGCATTTCCCCCGTCGTTATGGGACAGGATCTATGAAGACAATCAACACACACAAGTGGTAATAGTTTCTGTTCCAATTTCCTAAGCGTTTAAACTTCAGGATTAAATAAGGTAACCAATCAGAAAAGCCACCATAAGAAATTACTGAAACATGTATTTGTGTACGAGACGTGTATTTGTACAGCATTTGATTGTACATGGACATGACTGAAGAATATATAAAATAAATTGGCCTACACTGTACACTTACTATGTAAACATACCTTGCATATTTTTGAAAACTGTTTTAAACGTTTGGGTAAAACACTTGGCTGACGTTTAAACTAAAGCTGTAAATCTATGAAGAATAAACTTTTAGTACAATAATATAGCGTTAGGGATTTTTATTTTAGTTTCCTGTTCAAATGTTTAAACCTTCAGAGCTTTAGTTTAACACCTATTTTACACCTCTAACCCACACATTCATTTAATCTGTTGTCCTGCATTACCTGGAATAGGGCTTTTTCTGGAGTTGGGTGGCTGGGAGTCTAGGGTCTCCTCCAGCTGGATGTCCACGTCTCCCACTTCTTTCAACTCTGAGCTGATGGGCGTCCTCCTACCTTCCCCGGCCTCGACAGTCCCCTGATTGACTAGTTGGAGTATGGGAAGAGGGGCAGCAGCAGCAATGAGAGCAGCACTAGCAGTGGAGGTGAGGATAGCGGAACAAGTGCTGGCAGCATGGACAGGCGGGCTTGGGCTCGCTGCCTGGGCCTCTCTCGAATGCGTTTCCTGGCTCTCGGCGTTGGCAGTCAAGGGCGGAGGCAGAGTCTGAAGCAACAGCAGCACTGGCTCTTGGGAGGCTATGTCCACATCGCTGCACGGTGAGGTTGCCTCCTTTTCGCTCACCCCGTTCATCTCTTTCATGACAGCAGCCGCCACAGCTGACGTGGGAATAGCCGGGGAAGCAGAGAGACTCCTGGGTGGATCTGGAAGGGCCATGTCTGAGAGCTGTGGGGAGACTGAGGGAACTGGCTCCTCTCTCAGGCTGCTTGATTCGGCTCTGTCCACTGTGAATGCCGGTTTGCTGGTGACAGCAATAGGAACGGTGGCAGCGCTAGGGGAAGAGGCGGGTGTGGAAACAGCAGCAGGGATGACCAGGGGAAGCTCTGAAGGTTTCTCCAGAGGAGAAAGGTCCTGAGTGGTCACACTGTGATCCCTCTTCTCAGCACTGAGGTCATGCCGCAGCCCCGGCGACGAGGACTTTAACACGACAGGGTCCTGTTTTGGCTTCTCTTCTGAAGAAAACGGAAAAGGAGTTTTAGAAACAATCCTCACAGTCTGGGATGAAAATACAAAAGAGTCCAATATATTCTTAACCCTTTGCCAACAATTTTTGTATGGATTTATTAAACATTTACTCTGAAGAAATCCACGTCAACTTTCTGTGCGATGTTGAACTACTCATCAAAATGTGACCTCTTTGACCATGTGCACATTTCCACATTAGATCTGCCTTTTTGATCTATGCAAGAAACATACCTGTCTGTCAAGGTATAACAGTGTATTTATAAAAATATTTTTTAAAACTACTTTGCTACTAAATGTATTTGACAACTGTATAAAAACGTTGTTAAATGCAACTGAAGTAACATTTTCAGAAGCTGGTGTTGGCGACTTGCACCAGTTTTTTATGCAGCGACAAAAAGTGTGCCCTAAATCCACGGCCTCTAATCTCAGGACTGCAAGGAAGGAATAGGTGAGAAGGCATTAGCCTAATTACTGTTACAAAACCAGGCCATGAGTGCCCAGGGTCTGCACAAATTACTACTTTAATGCACAGGCACTTGCCATTTACAAACAGGCTCACCTGAGCATTTCAAGTACACCAGGTTAAGTATGCAGGAAGCAAAAGAAAACAATAGAGATGGGGATGTTAGGATAATATAATCTACAGCAGTCAGGGATATCATAGTGTATAAAACAACAGTCAGAAATACCTTGGCATAGCATACAATTACAATACAGTGCTTTCTGTTATTTCTGATTTGCACAGCAACAAAATCACTAAACATTGAAAACTGTGAATGATTGAAGGGTCCTTAAACAGTATAGAATACGACAATTTACTGTCAACATAGCCACACCGTAAACTAACCGTCTTTGTGAATGATGAAATCGGGAAATAACGAGGGAGCATTGTACTAGTAGCTGGTATTCTTCAATTGAAAGACAAAGTAAATCCTTTTGTGGTGCTACTGTATACCAGCTTGTATTGTACAAAATCCTATGCGATATTCTCTCTGCACGTGTAATAAAATAAGGCTGTATAATCAAACCTGGCTTGAAGTCAACGGCTGTGGGGGTAAGCTGGTTCTCCACACTGTACATCACGTGCCCATGATCCGGGGCCTGGCTGCTCAGCTGCTGGGATTTGAGGTAGAAAATGTGAGGATAATGAGGGTGCGGACATAAAAACTAGCAACGTGGAGCACACCCAAAACAGAAAGCAGAAGGGGGATTGGGGGAGAGAAAGAAAAAGAAAGATAAGGGGTGGGGAGTGTGATACAGAACAGAATCAGCAAATAAGGAAGAAGAGGGGGGTTAAAAGAATGGGAAGCAGGAATGGAGAAAGAAAGGAGAGACAAACACTGTTAACGGCAAGAAGAGACAACGATGTCACAAAACAAAAAGGAGGAGCGTTCCCTCGAAAGAGGCTGTGGTAGTCCTGAGACTAGGAGCTTGGTGTATTGTGGAAAATGAGGGTTGATCGATATGAAAAATAAATTATAACAAGGTGTGGTTGTAACATACATCCTGGCTATAAATACTAATTTAGAGAGTGAGAAAAGGTCTACCTTAGTGCTGGTTTAAGAGTTTAGAGAAGCCTCATTCTAACAGTCTAAACAGTTAAACATACCTACAGTCTGGGGCTGCTGTGTTGAGTGGAGTTCTTTTTCTTAGACTGCACTAGCTGTCTGTCATATTGAGTGGGTTATTTTTGTGTCACTCGAGTCACAGAGCTTCTAAAATGCAGCTTGTACTACAACAGTTCTATATCAAATGTACTTTTTAATCAGATGATGGAGAGCATTTCTGCAAATATTTTACAGACTGCAGAATTTAAGCGTTACTTCGCATATAAAAATAAAATAAAAGTAGGCACCAGCTATAATTAACTTCCATCTACTAAAAATATTCTTTAAAATTGAACAATTTAGCCAGGCTGTCCAATATTACCTCTGTGTATCATTACACCCATTTTCTCCACCTACGTCTGTGCCACAATTTGAATGCAGTAATTGTGGATAGTGGTTAATAGTCCCATCTTTTGTCTGCTATCATTACTACTATTCGGCAAAGGAGGACATTTTCACCACTTTGTTTACCATTTTAAGGCATTTGTTCTGAAATAACAATTTGAGAATGTAGTAAGATACACCCTGTGCCATTGTTATGAATGACATTATCTATCTATCTACCTACCTATCTCTTATAAGCTTTATACATGTATATCATTATCTGTAGAGGGTTATGCTTTCAAAAAGACAAGACAACACTCAGGCAGAACTAGACCATTCAAAAGCAGACAAAACTGTTTGTGAAGCATGGACATAAAACATCTGTTTAAGATGCAGTATTCCTTTTCTTTTACACCTGTGTACAGTAGATGTACAGGCCTATACATCCACACATACACTAGCTCCTGTGTATTCACCAGCACACATTACTGTTTCATAGTAAGAAAAAAGCATAACCTTCAAAAGGAGAAATTGTGACGTCATTGTCATTGATTTAATATAATGAGTATTTTTTATTTTGTTCACAATATAAAAAGAGCCTCAGAGTCCTATAGGCCAAGGTGGCTGGTCCTTACTGGGGTCTGGAAGTACAGAAACTAAGTTGCTCTTACAAGCTGGCCCAGGTTAATGCCCATCTATTTCAATCCTTCAATTCCAAACCTTCTGGGTTAGAATCAAGTTCAGTACCATCTACCCACTGAATATGGGTTTGGTAGAAAATGAATACAGCATACTTTTAAAATCAAAAGAAAAAAACAAAACAAAAAAACAACTTCAACAAACGGTCAGAAAAAAAATGTAGTAAGAGAGAGACATTGTTTACACATTAAATACAGAGATACCCATCAAGGGCCTAACCTAACTGCCTTGTCTACATACAGATCCAAGCTCCCCCCACCCTCCCAAACACATTAACATTAAATTACTTTATTCCCCCTCCACCCACCCACTCACCCACCCACTCACTACTGTGGTGCCCGCAAATATATTGCATTCTGCTGTACATCGTTACAAAGTTCTGGAGGCTTTTACTCAACCCCCATTCACTTTAAATGGTCAGAGATATCCTGCGAGTGCCATCTTTAGTCACTAGTCTACACTGCCTCCCAGTCCCCCTGCTCTAACCACTATACCATACTGCCTCCCAGTCCTTCATCTTGAACCACTAGACCACACTGCCTCCTAGACCCTCAATCTTAACCACTGCCAAATAATACTTTACACTCTAAACCTGTGTGTTCGAGTTCCAAACATTATCGTCATCCCCATTGCAAGATATCCCCAGAGCGGCCCATCTTACCTGGGGAGGGGTGGGTGTGGAGGACGGCCTGCCTACGGGTGGGGTGGTGTTCCGGCTCCCACCCCCTCCCGACATGATCTCCTCTGTGATGTCCTTCCCACCCTGGTTGGGGTCTCTGATTCGGATCTGTGGAAACAGTAACAGGAGAAGGTCCCTTCATTGAAGCACTGCAGTAGGGCACAGTCGCTTTTATCCCCAGTTTGACAAAGTGATCCTTAATATTAGCCTTTAGTGTAACAGGTGTTGCTAATGTAAGTTATGCTATATTGTACTCACTGTTTTCTTCTCTCTCTTGGCGGGTGGAGGTTGCTGTGGTGTAGGCACTATGATGGGTGGAGAGGGACTGTACACAGTCTGCCCAGTGTAGTAGGGTGCTCCTACAAGAAATCAAGAAGAACAATCAGCTAGGAATGGGTTGTATTCTGTTTTCAAATGGCTGAGTGCGCGCATATGTGAATCTGTACATTTCAGACCAAACTTGAAAAGGGAATGGGCCTCACTCATTTCCTGTGCAGCAGTGCAAAGCTTTTATTTCTATTATCAAAGTAACATCAGTTGTTTACTGCTTGCTCAAACACATCAACACTTCTTCACATTTTGGAATTGGAACAAAAGCTTAGCCCCACCTCTAGCCCCATCACGTTTAGGCTGGCCAACTAAAAAAAGAGGATTATGTGCTCAAGAGGCTTTGGAATTGGCCAACAAAAAAGATGATATTTTAAAAATGGAAACATCTGCAGCATTGTATAGATTAAGCCTACATTCTGTGGGATCATGACCCTGTCTCAGCACAGACAGTGGAACCAGGGTTCCTATTGCTACATAGTCAACAAGCTCTTTGGATATTAATCTGCTACATTTTTTAATTCCTTAGTTTCATTGTGGTGGGGGCCTGTAGTCATATCTATGGTGGCCTCCCTTTACAAATGCGGTCCAGCCAGCAGGGACTACAGTAATCCGCACTGCAGACTTTGCCTTTCCCTGTACGCTCAGCACTTTCCACCTATCTGCACAGACCACTGCTGGCTCCACACGTTTAAAAGGGACAGTGTGCAGAAAGCTCCAGGCATGCACCTCCTGAACCTGATGCATCAGTCCCCTCATGGCTGGTGAATGGATCAGGGTAAAGACAACGATGTGCATGAAGATGATCTCTGCAACATCACGTCACTAACAGCGATTTGAGAAAAGGCACTTTGTGTTCAATGTAATGCCCGCTTGGTAGCTACAGTACCCTGTTGTCACGAAATAATAAAGAAGAAATAATAAACAAACCAGTGTCCACACACATAAACAGCGGTTCTCAGAATTGCGATCATTTGTATTCTATTGTTTTTTTTTATAAGATCAACTGTTTATTAGATTACATCCAAATGTATTCTGAAAGGTCAACAGGAGGCTAGGAGCCCATGACAAAAGTATGGAGAAGATCTGTGAAATTCAAGGTAGATCATACATAAGGGTCAACATTTCGAATGAGGTCCCTAATAAATTGATATTACATTTAGCAGAATATATTTGTACCATATATTAGTCTGGTGCAGTTTCCAATATACTGCAAGCACCGTTATTTTCTATTGTTGTACTATAAACTGTATTTACAATGGTTCATTTGCCTTTAAACAGCGGACTGAAGATTTTAGCTTCATGACATTTTCTTGATTTGCATTTATTATTTATAGATCTGGATTTTATTAAGAACCAAACAATGCTGGAATGAGACTGTAAGACTACAACCAAAGATCAAACCCTGTATAATAAAATTAATTGAACTAAAAAAGCACTCCATCAAACAAGAGAAAGAAATACATACAATAAAGCCCCCTCTGCCAAAATCAAAAGTGTAGCTACAAAAATGGTATGGTTTGTATTTCATGGCAATTTGTCATTCTTTTGTAACAGTGATTGCTGCCAAACATGAATTCCCCGAAAAAAAGCGACTGCCCATTGGATTCTATGCCTGTCGAAGAATATTTTAATAAAATTAAAAAAGTTTTCCTGTTCCAAGCTCTGATTAGGTCATATATATTTATTTCCCTTAGAAGTAAAACTTTAAAGAGGTTTATGCTGGAATGCAAACTTTACTGACATGCTCTGGTGAAACCACTGTGTAAGGACTTTTAAAGCTTAACTAACTACAGCTAGACATTAGTGTGCAGTCAGAATGGAAGTATTTAAAGCTGCACCCTCCATTCTGTGCTTTGGATTTGCTCCGAGCTATACAGGACATGCCCAGCCTCCCCAATAACACTGCAACACTGCACTGAATCAGCATGTCTAAAAACACTAAGACATCATCTCTTGGGCATTTGCACCTACAATAAGGTTCACTAATAAGCGGACAATGGATTTTCCAAAAATAATCCAATTTATCTATCAATCTATTCATCTATTGTGTGTTCATTGCCTTTGCAATGCAAATCTATTCAAATAGACCAGCGTTCGGTTAAAGCAGATTAACGTCATCAGTGACCTGTGTCCAAGCACTTCTGTGTTTAGTTTACCAAGACTATTTACTGTATTTAAAAGAATCGCACATATATGTTTTAGGTGTTCTCTGTCTAATTTGTTGAACAAATAAAAAAAACACTGAAAAGTGGGAATCCCTTAAAGTCTTGTGTACACTTCGAAACAATATGAACAATCACCTGAGTATTGTTGTCTCTAGATAGCTGTGTGCTAGAGGCTGAAGGATAACCAAAGCAAACAAGCTCATTCAATTATATTGCCTATTTTAGAAGAGGGATCTATATTTTGGTAAACACGCCTCCTGTGATGGGCATTTCTATCAACATTTACGGGGTACCACTTTGCTACAATATATGTGAAGAGTTGACATTAGCAACTGCGAAATTAGGGATACCTGTATATTTTGAAAGCTAGCAGTCTGTGTTGGTTAAGACATGCAACAGATATACCACAGCTAGAGGCCCACATTTAGACCACTGTTAAATCTAATGTGAATTTATGGCACTTATCACAGCTGGTTTCACAGAGCAAGATTAGCCGGGATTAGGTAGTCCAAAATTAGTTCTAATATCAAGGCTTGTGAAACTAGCTGTACATTTACAATTAGCAGTTTATCATGCAGTTGTTTGCACATACTCCTGGCTGCTGATCCTTTAAATAATATACTTGATTGAGTGTAGTTCTGAAACCCAGGGCTGGGACAGTGTGTCTGGTTTCTAACCCTGAGTACAGTTCAGAGCACCGTGGAGTCCCCGGGACTCACCATACGGCGTGGGGAACTCCCCAGGTCCAGGCCCAGGATAGAAGGTGTTGGGCCCCGGTGGTTGAACAGAATACTGCTGAGGCGGGCCCACATAGGGAGTGCTGTGGCGGTACTACAGAAGAAACAGAGGAGGAAGAGTTACTGCAAAGTAATCAATGCACACTGCCAGGGAAGCCGCATTCAAAATGGTACAGAAACCAAACTGGTCAGTATGAACATAAAAAAAAGAGAAGGCCTATCAATATTTGTTCCTAGCATCCGATTGGTCCCAGAACTAGGTCGGCTCTTAAAGGATCAGCTATAACATGGCTTGGTCACCCATTCCATACACTTTCTCCTGCACTCCGTTGTGAGTTTGCAGGTTCAGTGAATCCCAAGGGCTCCGCATACTGATCCCTACCTGTGGTATGTAGTACTGAGTTCCCTGTGGAGATGGGAAGGGCATGGCAGTCATGGTCATCATGATTGGCTGGTTTGAGGGGTACACAGCAGGGGTGGGGTTCTGTGATCCTGGGCGAATTGATGGACTGTTACTGGGAATGGCTGCACGCGCCGTTTGCATCTGGGACCTCTGGAAAAACTGCAGGAGGAAAAACCAGAAACAGTTACAGTACCTTTACATAGACAATTACAACCCAGCAACCAATCATGTTACCCGTGAATTAGGCTAGAGAATGCGAAAGGACAACATTATTAAATTTTCATTGATGAACACATTTTTTTCATTCTCCCTGACATGAACTTGTGCTTAAGAGTAAGTAGCGGGGTTCCAAAAAATATAGCGTTGCATGTCCCCAGGTGAAAACCTTTTACTTTTTTTTTTTTTTTTTTTTTTAATCGCTTTTCGTGCAGTGATTTAGAGGACAGATCTCAAACCCCAGTGCACTACAGCAGCCATTTTGAAAAGAGCTTTGAAATAGACTTTAAAAGTGTAAAATGTTGTAAGGATGTTAACAATGAAAAGACAAATGACAAGTACATTATTTAAACACGTGGGGACGTGTTTAAAATATATATTTTTAAGAACCTCGCTCCTTACTCTAACTTTCCTTGGGAATAAACTTCATTTACAGAGGCTGTTTAACAAAACCAAGGTAACTGATGGTGCAGTGATAGCATTACATAACTGTGCAGTTATCATAGTTTTTGTTATTTTGTACTTTTAAAAAGCCGCTACATAAATACCATCTCCATAATTAAAATGTAATTTTGGGGTTGGGAGAATCGTATAGCTAGTGCAGGAATTATAAGGCTTATTCATTTGGCAAGTGGAACTGAAATCCAAACAGAAAAAGGCAATGTTTCTTCACAAAAAGCAAAGTGGGCAGTAGATCTAAAGCCAAGATCTCGATATACTGTAGCATCTAGAAACCCCCTGTCAGGTATAATTCTTTATAGCACAACAGCAACGTCCCGTGTCATTGCTCTTATTTAAAACATCAATCCTTTTCTTAATTGACAGCAAAGGTGAAATGCTCAGAGAAATGCAAAATTTATTGCAACTTTCCTGAATAAATAGATAAATAGTGCTGTTGAGCTCATAGGGTTGACCCCTGAGAACATTGCTTTCTGTTCAGCTAAAACAAGGATCACATATACAAGGAATGCTTTTGATGCTACACATGCACATTGCTTTACAATTAGAAACAGATGAATCATGTCTGCAGTCTTCTCGCTAGGGGGTTTCTTGCATCCACGAGCACTTAATGAAATGTAAAATACTCTCTTACAATAGTGACTGTAAGAACAACAGGAACTCTTTGAACTCAGAACAGATAATAGAACATAAACAAGAATGTTGAATAACAAAAAATAAATGAATAAATAAATAAAAAGTGTGTGTGTGTGTGTGTGTGTGTGTGTGCGCCATCTGCCACTGTAACACAGATATCCAAAAGGGATACACAGGCATTTCCCCAGAGTCAGCATGGTGGCAGGTTACACTGGTACAGTGAGTTAAAAGCAGCAAGTGAGCCAACAGACAATTATGGTTTCAAGTCAGGTAAATCTCTGGATCACCAAAAATGGGCACAGCCTTTAGACTATTGGATCAACTGGTAAAAAAGTTCTCCAAGGTACAGTGACAACTTGGATGTACCGCGCTTACATTTTTACTTCGATCTCGTGAACAGCTTTTTAAAGAGTGATCAAACTTGGTTATGGCATTCTTTACCACGATGATCACAATCTGAGAATAACTGGAGGTACCTTTTCCTCTGTATGTCACACTTATTCCCATACAGTGGATGAAGGTCATAGTGATCAAATCATTTATTATTAGTGAAATCCAACCACCGAACACTAAACAAAAAAAAAAACAAAAAAAAAAAACACATTTTGGATAACCATATTCGTCAATGGTTGCACTTGTCTATTTGGCCTTAGAGGAATGAAAATCAGGGTCAGTGTGTTAAAGCAGTATTACTCCTGACTAGCTTTAAGATGGGGTCACTGTGCTTAGTTAGTACACTGTGTGATTTAATATCACTGGGGTCCACTCCATTGATCTAAAAAGCGTTACATTTGGTCATAATGTCCCTTTGGTGAAACAAATAAATTAGTTTAAAGTGATGTAAAAGGGGAACAATCCTATTTGAACGATGTAGTGTGCTGAAAAGCCCTCATTATGTTATGTCAAAGTTAACCATTAAAAATAAGTCTTTTTAGAACCTAAGAAAGTTTGCATTGTCTAAATGCTGCATCATAAAGAGCTATACGTTTTACCAGTTTGCTGAAGGCTTCACAGGCTCAAAATGGGCTCAATGATTTTCTAATTTCTGCTAGCCTTTCCAAAGCACTTTTAATACAAAAACAAATAGAGTGTAGTGTGTGGGATCAGAGAATTAGTAACACTAGGTAGTCAATGATTAGTGATAATGGGGGTCTGTGAAACTTCATAGCAGAATTAACTAGGCATTGAAATGCTAAACCTAATGTATACTTTATTAAATAAAGAACTAGGCCAAAACATAAAAAGGAGAGATAAGGAAGAGAGCAATACAAAAGAGACAAAAGAAGGAAAGACAAAACCCACTTGACCTCGGTCTCACCCACTAGAAAACAAATGTCATCAATTAGGGCTCATGTCATGCATTCGAGGGACTTCATTTACCTGGATGGGTCTGAATCCTCCCTTGAATATTGAAGCAGGAAAAAGAGAGAAGCCAATGGAATACAATACTGATGAATGGGCAGGACAGATAGAGACAGACAGACAGACAGACAGACAGAGCGGGCAGACCCACGCCATGCATTCTGCCCTATAGTGCCATGCAATCACTGTTAAAAGAGTTATTTAAATGCCGTTTTAATTTGAGATCCCCTTACTATTTCATGGTGTTTGCAATCATGCCGAGTGGTTATGTTGCTCCAATATTAAGTTGTTATTATTTTTCAACTTGCTTTGAGCTTGGCTTCCTCACTGCTTCCTTTAAGCACAAGGTTTCCAGAAAGATCCAAGAGCACAGACTATGAAACTTCTGCATACCATATTTTTAAATATTAAACAGTACAGCAGAAAAATAACCTGATGCTATACCTCTGAGGTTTCCGACAGAAAAAACACACACTTGTATTCTGGTTTCTGATTCACGTGTACCTCATGACAATGTAAAGTAAAGGGCTTCAGACAGGCCTCTTCAGACCTCTATTGTGATGCTTAGGAGTGCACGGCTGAATAGCTCCAAAAATATATATAAAAAAAAATTCCATAGCAACACCACCAATCATATCTCTCAAGCGTGGGTGCAATTTTCTTTTTTAAAGCTTTTTTTAATGAAACAAAAAAGACAGTAGGTGTAGAGAGCAAGTGTGACTGAAACCATATTTGAATTCCTGGAACCTTCTTTTTAATGTGAAAAATGTGTTTGACTACATTATATAAAACAAGTCTGTTGAATGATTCATGATGTGAGTGTGCTGTAGTGTTCTGGCAGTACTGGCACCCTCATGAGAAACAAACAAGTTTATTTTTCTTTATGTATCTGCAACAGCACAAACCATATGCTGTGCCCGTGTTTCAGAGATGGATAGCTTACAAGGGCAGGACAGTAGATCCTCTCAAAAGCGCAACTGCTTACAAATAATTAAAAAGGTATATAATGAACAATTACTGTACATACAGACATGTATAATAGAGAGATGAGATAAGGTGCCTGCCACAAAAAGTCAGATCAACATTTCCAGTTCAGAGGGTCTAAAAGGGTCCTTTTTAGTTTTATAAGAAGATTTTTGCATACTGTACATTAAAAAAGACTCAAATAAGTGAATCTACATTTACGGTTAAGTAAGCCAAACCAACCGATAGTTTGGTCTTTATAAGGGTTAGAAACCACACTAGTCCTGAACCCAGGACTCCCTTTGTTTAGGTATATATATGGAGTGACAACGTGCCAAGAATTTGAGCATACTAAATCTACTCTGAAATGATTGAATGTATAACTAGCATAATTAAAAAGTCTCACCTGTTCTGTCGGTTTACTATTAGGAGTTTTTCATGCAGCTATACATGATGAATACGCTATTTGATTGGGGGTCTGATTTTCCAAACTCCTGCTCCCCGATTGTGTAAATAATATACTTTACTAAGGGTAGTTATAAAAGCCAGGAGTTTCTTATCCTGCTTTATGCATTAGCTTGAGCGTTTTTAGGATATTAACATGTGTTTGTTGTGATCATGAAGGTGGCAAGCCTAATAACGTACAAGAACACACCTGTGACTCGCATTACAAACAGTATACACTTGCATTAAGACTTCAGCCCCCCTCAGCCCTAGTGAACAGCTTCAGCAGTAAAAATATTCCCCTCTGTCTCTAACCGACTGATCTAACAGGCTCATTAGTAGTGTTTTTTACAGGCTTGGCAGAGGAATGAATAAGAAATCATATTTTTAAAACCCAATCATTGCCATTCACATCAAATTACACTCAGTATTAAATAAAACTACGGTAAAGCTATTTTGGGGGGTTACAGAGCATATGTTAATTATGCATTGTGTTTGTGTGTGAATGGCAGATTGAACCACCACAGCTATTTACAAAACCTGGAATGGCTTAAACTGCTATGCAAAAAAAAAATAGGATGAAAACCAATTCTAATGATTGCAACAGATCTGATTAACCATGAGGCTAAATTAAACCCCAAAGGATGTGCAAAGCCCCAAAACAATCAGATTCAAAATTGAAATAGAAACCACATTCTACACGATATACCTTGTTTTTTTTCTTATGACAATGGTATTGTCACACCTAAAACCACAAAGAACAGCCTGTAGCACTGGGAGGCTTATTTCCATCCCGTATGTATACACAAGCAAGTTATGTGTGTGCACAGGCAGTAGATTATATTAATTTTCCAAAAGGTTGTAAACTTTAAAACCCTTTACTGCATGATTTTTTCTAAATACCAAAATATTGAGATATCCCTTTGAACATAATTTGCGAAATAGGTGGAGCGAGTTGCCCTGTAAACAGCTCACATTTTGGAAGGGTGTTGGTATATACCATTATCAAAACAGAAACACAATATTAAGTGTAAAACAGCGACTAGAATGATGCGTCCTTTTTTCAGTGCTCTATGCAGTAAAGGGTTTTAAGCAACTCTACACAGCAAAAGCTACTAGTATGTGTGGTTTTCAGGCCCTGGCCATGAAATACAATCTGCGTGATGGAAATGAAGGGGTTAATTAACGTTACCTGATGGTGGGCAGGACGAGGTCCCGCTGCAAACTGGAAGATAATTCAGAGACAAAGCAAAAAAAAAATAAAAAATTAGAAAGATACAATACACAGACATAATAGTGAAGATCTGCCAAGAACATGGCTTGTGCTGCTTATGAATCTGTACAGCAAGCATCAGCATCCTCTTGTTGCCTAAACATACTCCATAATTCATGGGGTGCTGCGACTTCACTAACACGAGTTTATGACGACAACCAAGACTTAATCCACGGATTTCGAGTGGTATATATCAAAATATATATATTTTTAAAGTAGTTCATGAAATATACATAGAATTATATACATTTGTGAATCACTGAATCGTGAAATAACAAGGGAAGCACTGCACTGTACTTCGCTGTATAACCACAGTAGGCTTATTAACTTGCTTAACATCGCTGCTCTTAATGTCACCCTGCGCTTATTATAACCACATTGAAATTTCCGGGCCAGAATACAACGAGTCACCAAGGCGACAAGCTCCTGATGACATCACTTCTGTTATCACACTCCACTCTTACAACAACTGATTTCCACTGCTCTTAATATAACTGGGAAATAAAAATACCAGACTAAAAGGTTTACTTGTAAGGAAGTTGCAGTACGGTATTGAAATATCCCAGCTAGTATGCACCAGTTATCTCCATATTCCACATTACGTTTTTTCCAGAATTCATAGATTTGCAATAGCATGTTTTTTTTTTTTCTTCTGTCACTCAATTATGATGCCAGTAAAATACTTTACAGATGTTATCCAACCAGGTCCCATCTGAGGCTACAGGCCTTTCATGGATCACTTACTGGGACAGCCAAACATTCACAGAGCAAAACAACAAACAAGCTGTTTACCACTTCAGAGAACAGGCCTGGCTCCTAATCATTTTAGTAACACATTTCAGCAAGCTACAGCACAGTGACCAGCATGACCCACACATACCATTATGTTGAGTAATGCAGGTTATCTAGATTGTATGAGCCGGCTTCTTCTTTTAATCCCTGCCTATCTGATCACTACATGTTTCATAAACTGATCTTTTTCATACTATTGTTTTCAGTTATGTTTTAGTATACAAAACAAAACTGTAAGTATGGATATAACATACACATGATACATTGATAGATTATACATCTCTAATAATAAAACATATCTAAATAAACGACAGTAACATATTAGCATTACTGTAACTACAAAAAAATCATTGTAATTTATTCCTCAATGGAACCCTTTTTTGTAGGTGTTTGTTTAGTGAGGGTTTGTGTACAACTGAAGCACCAACGTTGGTTTAATTTTCATTATTATTTTGATAAAAACCTGACAAGTTTTAAACAAATGTCAAGTCTTTCAGCATTTTTCCTTAGAATAACCAATTACCGCTAAATAGTTTGTGTCTTAATGAAAAATAATGTACATATGAGTGTATTACTGGCCCTATGCTAAACCTGTACACAGGCACCAGTTTAAGTAAAACACTAACAGCTCTTCTGTCCAACAGGTTTTCGATTACTGTTCCCCCGCAAAAAGCATAAAGCCCTAATGGTGTGGAAAGGCCCAGAGACACACCGCCCTGAAGCGGACAGTCTCTGCGGTTACTTACCGGGCGGCTCTGTGGTTGTGCATTCATTGGCTGCTGGGGAAGGTAAACAGGAGGAGCGGCTGCTGCATTCTGCCCAGAGGTGTACGGAGACTGAAGAGTGAGAAAGAGAGACAGGAGGGAGAGGATGGGTTTAACACGACACTGTTACAAGTTCACCTCTTCATCACAGGTTTATTCTCAAATACAGTTTATTCTCCAAGCTCAGGCACATTCAGCAATCACTCCCGGCCCTCATCTGACAAGAATGAGGCCCTAAGCTGGGTTGTGCTGTAATGCTAATGAGTTCACTATGTTTATTGCCATGGCGACTGTTTCAAAAGTTTACGGAAGTCGAAAGCTTTTTCTTCTGGGCTCAGTAAGGACTGTAGCCTTCTATCTAGATTGGGTGCCAAGTGGTGAGATCATTTAGGTTTTGCTTCCTCAGGCTGCGAGAGCAGTTTGAGGAGCAGTGATACCGGGAGGGACTATTTATAGCTAGGTACAGTTGCTGAGGCTGACATAGGCGGCTATGCTGCTCCTCTGCTGGCTCTGGCGTGGAAAGTTGAGCCCTTTAATCAGATCAAACGTGCTGCAGAACAGCTGAGTCACCCTCAAGACTTTCATTTAATGGTCAATTATAGAAAGAAAAACACACACTCACACATTGAGAGACAGATGAAAATACATTCAAAAGAGACCAACAATGATAAACACACACATACATGCTCAGACAAAACACAAAACAGTATTGAAACTAAAATTTATATATATTAGACACACACACACACTGTCTGCCCCACTTCATCAGGACCTGTCGCTGAGATTAGGCATTGCCTTGAACTAAACATGCAAACAAGGTTGATCATGTGATGTGGCAGGTGATCCATGCAGCACTATAAACCTGTAGGAGCAGCACCACTGCAAACATTCTGCCAGAAATGGAGAAAGGCAAAGATCTAGCAGAACTTGAAGGGGGCATGATAGTGGGGCACGACAAACAGGTGCAACAGTAACAGGGCCAGTCATGTTGATGAGATGCTCCTAGTATTAGGTATAGGTCCTATTAAAAGTACCCAGGGAGTGTAAATAGGGAGATTCAGTGGAAAGTGACATGACGTTCACTCATCAAAAAAATATGCAGTCATCAACATAAGAGCCACTAACCAAGCAAACTATTGCAAACAGACACAGAATAGGTTCAGCCTACTGCTAAATCTTCTCTTGATCAGATTCTGAAGATGATTAATTGCTGGAAGAGATCCAGGCAACCATGAAGGGAAAGGGGTTTAGAGCTGTAACAGCCATTGCTTCTCAGAAGCAGCACCAGTCCCTTATTGTTTTGCGATTGATCGTTTTGTTTCCCAGACTTCATTTATCATGACTTGACTCAAGCGCTTGTACAAAACAAAACTATCAAACAGCAAAACAACTGAAAGGGAGAATTATATATATATATATATATATATATATATATATATATATATATATATATATATATATATATATATATATATAGTACTGTGCAAAAGTTTTAGGCAGGTGTGAAAAAATGCTGTAAAGTAAGAATGTTTTCAAAAATAGACATGTTAATAGTTTATATTTATCAATTAACAAAATGCAATCTACATTGCATCTACATCAAATCAATATTTGGTGTGACCACCCTTTGCCTTCAAAACAGCATCAATTCTTCTAGGTACACTTGCACACAGTTTTTGAAGGAACTTGGCAGGTAGGTTGGCCCAGACATCTTGGAGAACTAACCACAGTTCTTCTGTGGATTTAGGCAGCCTCAGTTGCTTCTCTCACTTCATGTAATCCCAGACAGACTCGATGATGTTGAGATCAGGGCTCTGTGGGGGCCATACCATCACTTCCAGGACTCCTTCTTTACGCTGAAGATAGTTCTTAATGACTTTTGCTGTATGTTTGGGGTCGTTGTCATGCTGCAGAATAAATTTGGGGCCAATCAGATGCCTCCCTGATGGTATTGCATGATGGATAAGTATCTGCCTGTACTTCTCAGCATTGAGGAGACCATTAATTCTGACCAAATCCCCAACTTCATTTGCAGAAATGCAGCCCCAAACTTGCAAGCAACCTCCACCATGCTTCACTGTTGCCTGCAGACACTCATTCGTGTACCGCTCTCCAGCCCTTCGGCAAACAATCTGCCTTCTGCTACAGCCAAATATTTCAAATTTTGACTCGTCAGTCCAGAGCACCTGCTGCCATTTTTCTGCACCCCAGTTCCTGTGTTTTCGTGCATAGTTGAGTCGCTTGGCCTTGTTTCCACGTTGGAGGTATGGCTTTTTGGCCGCAAGTCTTCCATGAAGGCCACTTCTGACCAGACTTCTCCGGACAGTAGATGGGTGTACCAGGGTCTCACTGTTTTCTGCCAATTCTGAGCTGATGGCACTGCTGGACATCTTCCGATTGCGAAGGGAAGTAAGCATGATGTGTCTTTCATCTGCTGCAGTAAGTTTCCTTGGCCGACCACTGCGTCTACGGTCCTCAACGTTGCCCGTTTCTTTGTGCTTCTTCAAAAGAGCTTGGACAGCACATCTGGAAACCCCTGTCTGCCTTGAAATTTCTGCCTGGGAGAGACCTTGCTGATGCAGTATAACTACCTGGTGTCTTGTTGCTGTGCTCAGTCTTGCCATGGTGTATGACTTTTGACAGTAAACTGTCTTCAGCAACCTCACCTTGTTAGCTGAGTTTGGCTGTTCCTCACCCAGTTTTATTCCTCCTACACAGCTGTTTCTGTTTCAGTTAATGATTGTGTTTCAACCTACATATTGATTGATGATCATTAGCACCTGTTTGGTATAATTGTTTAATCATACACCTGTCTATATGCCTACAAAATCCCTGACTTTGTGCAAGTGTACCTAGAAGAATTGATGCCGTTTTGAAGGCAAAGGGTGGTCACACCAAATATGGATTTGATTTGGATTTTTCTTCTGTTCACTCACTTTGCATTTAGTTAACTGATAAATATAATCTATTAACATGTCTATTTTTGAAAGCATTCTTACTTTACAGCATTTTTTCACACCTGCCTAAAACTTTTGCACAGTACTGTATATTATATATATATATATATATATATATATATATATATATATATATATATATATATATTTTCAACCAGTTAATACAATATTTAGTATGGTACTATAGGCTTGGGACAATAGTTGTTTTTTGGGATATTACAAATCATTTGTTTACTCTTGATTATTTATTGGAATGAAACATGACTATGAACAATTCTAACAGTCAGCTGTAAAGGATCAGAGCCAGTGCTATCAAGATGTTTTGTCCCTCTCTCTTCCTATGGTCAACATATGAGCATTAACAAAGTGGTGCCACGTAATCAAACTGGCCTCTATTGTGGGAAGGAACAGTGGTATGTTTTTTTGTATTTGTTTGCATGTTTGTTTTTAAAGAAAAGCCAAGAATCAAAAAGCAGAAAAAAGACTGCGAGAGAGGAAGAATTACTGACTAGGAAGAAACAATTGCTGAGAGTTAAAACACACAGCTAAGATAATAATGATCATTTTTAGATGACAATTAAAATCAATTATTGCCCAACCCTACAGAATGGACCCGATTGCTGGTACATGGTCATTTCTGTAACCCATTCAAAAACATTACAAAATAGTTTTATGTACACTTTTAAAACACAAACTGCCATACAAACCGTCACTATTACCCCCCAAATATAACAATCAAATTTCTCATCCATAACTAAACAGTCAAACTTTGTTTTCCTTAATTTTACAGAATTACTTGACCCAATCAATTGAGCAAACCACTATACAGAAAGCAGTAAGGGTTTTATAAGCATGGAGGAAAAGAATATAACAAGTATAGCTAGTGATACATCTATAGACCGACAGTGAGGAGTTAAACGCAGACCAACACACACACACACACACACACACACACACAACAACACACAGGAAAATCAGAGTGACACACGAACGCACTCACCCCTCCGACTGACTCCCAGCCCTTAATGCAGCGATATAGGTGTGCTGTGGATACTGATACCTGAGAGAGTCCTGGAGTGGAGGTGTGGCCTGAGGGGGTAGCCGCTAGACTAGGGTGTCCCTTGTTGAGTTCGTGTGCTGCGTACGGAGGTGCAGGCTGCCTGGGTACCTGAACCACACAGAGAGATACACACACAGACAGTGATGAAAACTGTTCCCTGAGAAAGGTCAGCCTAGTGCTACATACAGTAAAGAATTCTTCCTCTTCAGTTTTGCATGTAGTATGAGATATGATAAATATTAGGATATTATTTTAGGAGTGTTCTCACATAGCTATGTGTAGTGCATCATTTCTTCTTAATCATCATGTTAAATTTAAGCCCCGACTCTCCAATAAACTGTGCCTTTAGCAGTTTACACAGCTAGGACTAATTGCAGATACTGGGTGTATGTGACCCAGCTTCCCCTGGATTAGACGGTTAATCTCTCTTCATTTCTGGAGTCCCTTCTGTTGTTTCGACAGCTCTTCATTTCTATCAGGGGGTGGTTGCTCAGGTCAGATTCATGCATGGTTTAGGGGATTATATGTGAATCATTTGGAGTTGTCTTATACAGACGTGCTCAAATTTGTTGGTACCCTTACAGCTCATTGAAATAATGATTCATTCCTCCTGAAAAGTGATGAAATTAAAAGCTATTTTATCATGTATACTTGCATGCCTTTGGTATGTCATAGAATAAAGCAAAGCAGCTGTGAAAAGAGATGAATTATTGCTTATTCTACAAAGATATTCTAAAATGGCCTGGACACATTTGTTGGTACCCCTTAGAAAAGAGAATAAATAATTGGATTATAGTGATATTTCAAACTAATTCGTTTCTTTAATTAGTATCACACATGTCTCCAATCTTGTAATCAGTCATTCAGCCTATTTAAATGGAGAAAAGTAGTCACTGTGCTGTTTGGTATCATTGTGTGCACCACACTGAACATGGACCAGAGAAAGCAAAGGAGAGAGTTGTCTGAGGAGATCAGAAAGAAAATAATAGACAAGCATGGTAAAGGTAAAGGCTACAAGACCACCTCCAAGCAGCTTGATGTTCCTGTGACAACAGTTGCAAATATTATTAAGAAGTTTAAGGTCCATGGAACTGTAGCCAACCTCCCTGGGCGCGGCCGCAAGAGGAAAATCGACCCCAGATTGAACAGAAGGATAGTGCGAATGGTAGAAAAAGAACCAAGGATAACTGCCAAAGAGATACAAGCTGAACTCCAAGGTGAAGGTACGTCAGTTTCTGATCGCACCATCTGTCGCTTTTTGAGCGAAAGTGGGCTCCATGGAAGAAGACCCAGGAGGACTCCACTTTTGAAAGAAAAACATAAAAAAGCCAGACTGGAATTTGCTAAAATGCATATTGACAAGCCACAATCCTTCTGGGAGAATGTCCTTTGGACAGATGAGTCAAAACTGGAGCTTTTTGGCAAGTCACATCAGCTCTATGTTCACAGACGAAAAAATGAAGCTTCCAAAGAAAAGAACACTATACCTACAGTGAAACATGGAGGAGGCTCGGTTATGTTTTGGGGCTGCTTTGCTGCGCCTGGCACAGGGTGCCTTGAATCTATGCAGGGCACAATCAAATCTCAAGACTATCAAGGCATTCTGGAGCGAAACGTACTGCCCAGTGTCAGAAAGCTCTGTCTCAGTCGCAGGTCATGGGTCCTCCAACAGGATAATGACCCAAAACACACAGCTAAAAGCACCCAAGAATGGATAAGAACAAAACATTGGACTATTCTGAAGTGGCCTTCTATGAGTCCTGATCTGAATCCTATCGAACATCAATGGAAAGAGCTGAAACTTGCAGTCTGGAGAAGGCACCCATCAAAACTGAGACAGCTGGAGCAGTTTGCTCAGGAAGAGTGGGCCAAACTACCTGTTAACAGGTGCAGAAGTCTCATTGAGAGCTACAGAAAACGTTTGATTGCAGTGATTGCCTCTAAAGGTTGTGCAACAAAATATTAGGTTAGCGGTCCCATCATTTTTGTCCATGCCATTTTCATTTGTTTTCTTATTTACAATATTATGTTGAATAAAAAATCAAAAGCAAAGTCTGATTTCTATTAAATATGGAATAAACAATGGTGGATGCCAATTACTTTTGTCAGTTTCAAGTTATTTCAGAGAAAATTGTGCATTCTTCGTTTTTTTGTGGAGGGGTACCAACAAATTTGAGCACATCTGTATATCAAGGACCAAATCACTTCTCAAATTTGATTATCAATAAAAAGGTAGTTAAGATATGAAGTTAACCTGTACATTTACAAAATAAGTAAATGGTAATAATACATAATTATGCTTTCTCTATTGTTTGTTAAAGCCTTAATATTGTGTTTAAGATTAAATAACCTGCCAGTGTAGCAAACACAACTGCTGTAAAACCTCACCAAAAATAAACATGCTGTACAGTTTGCTGTCTGTTACCATTTTCTAAGCTAGTTTAATTAACTGCTATGGCTAAGGACTGTCACAAAAATAAATGTATGAGTGGAACGCTGTCCTCCAGGAAACCTGTGAAAATGAGATGCAAATGTAAAATAAATACGTTAATCAATTAACAAATCTAACAGCCCTGCAAAACTGATGCAACAAAGCACACTTGTGCAAAGCGTGTTAATGAACGCCTGACAAGATGCAGCAAACATGTGGAGGTTGTAACAGATCCACCTCCCTGAAAAAAGTCAAAGCAGTAGAACAGGTTTATTAAAACCCTAGCACTGTGCTTCCACTATGGGCAGCAGAAAAGATAGCTACAGTAATTAAACTAGGTCTCTTTGTGTACCATGGCTGTGAAAACCAAACAGTCCTGTAGTGCATCTCTCTCTCTGTTACAATGGAAGATCTTATTTGAATGATGAAAAGGTTGCCGGTATTTAGATCCTCTGCAACAAATAAAACAAATTACTGGAAAGCAATTACAGAATGGTACTTCACACCGAAACTGGCTCACATTCAAGCTCTATTAGGGCAATATAGTAGCCCAGCAATGGGGATCAAGGCTTACTCCTGGGAATCCTGGTGGTATGAAAATCACTTCACTTGACACGTTTCACAGATCAGTGAAACTTGTTAGGGAGGTAGCAACCATGGGTCAGAGAATGATCACAGAACAGTACATAGTTAATGCACAATATATTTTTGTTTGTTTGTTACAGAAATAAACATGCTTATTTACTTAAAAAGGCCGTCTCCACGCCAGGGTGGATTTGTAAAGAGGGTTACGACATGAAGGATAACCCTTTGAACAAGGATGAACATGCCGGCAGTAAAGATATTTACTGAACCCTTTTGATGATGCACGGGTATTGGCATTTTCCAAGATGAACAACAGATGAAGGCACTGGATGTTTTTCTTCTTTACAGTACCTTACCCACATCCGGTACTGTTTCAAATCATGGTAAAGCACTCAAAAGAGCTACATCTGCAGTATTATATGTATTGCTGAGAGATGAGTGAATACACCACTTGCTGGGAAAATGACATGCAGGCAGTTTTTAATCAAAAGATAAGATTCTAATAAAACAATGCAGCTCCATAGTGTCCAGTACTTTGTTCTCAGAATGTTGGCAAGTGCTGTATGAGAAGTTTTGATTTAGTATTCTGAAGTTAATGGATGCATTTTCGAAACACTTACCCCAGATTTGATCATCCTGGTGTACAATATCTTCTATACTATACATACTAGACCCTGATATTGTTGCGATACAGCCATCTGAAATTTATTTGCATCATATTGTGTGTCAGGTGGCTTGTATTAGATTTGTATAGATGGAAATGACATCTTACACTCTTAGATTAGCTATACCGTTTAATTATTCTTATTAAAGTACTTATTATAAATATAGCTCAGCCATTTTAACCCAGATCACCAGCAAGCGCACTGGTAGGTACTCACTCTGACCTCTCTGAGTCGATATCAGCTTGTATCATACAGCAGTCGGTAAGATATTCTGTATATTTATTAAATAAGATATAGGCAAACACTTACACCGAACACAGCAGCTACTGTGGCCTGCGTAGGGAAGATCCGATCTTCAAGTGTTTGTTGACCTCTGGGGATCCTGAAGCGCGACACATTAAGGAAAACTCTGGCAAAGCGTCAATTTAAGGCAAAACATCTGAAGATGGTGGTACTGCAGCTGGAGCAGCAATCTAAACAAGGTTAAAGCAATGCACTTTCAAACATTGTAATATAAAAAGGTCCTTTTATTTTTCAGGTTATATTATTAAGCATTTTCATGATATATTATGACCCTGTTCTGGTACCATTTGGCATAATCATTAAATTAAAATGTTAAAGTATCTCAGCAGTTTTCCCAGTCTCTCCACTATATTCCCCCCAATATACACATACAATGAAAGAAGTAATAAAAAATAAATCCCAAATCCTAACTTGCACTAAAATGTATACTACAGTACATTCCCTCATCAACATTTATAGGAAGGACTGGGCTAGAGATTCTAAGTGTTATTTCATTTTCAATAAGGGGACTAGTTTGATAGGTTTAAATGAGCACAGTTTACTGTTCCACAGTCGGCCAAGGAATGCTGCTGTCCACAAATCTCTCCTAATCAGGGTTTCCCCTAAGATCAGGCTTACAAATCCAACTAATAAACTAAGCTGTTATGACGGTGTTGCTGGAATCCGAAAGCAGTCAATCTGATCCCTGCCCAGGGCACCATGAACAATATAGAGCAACAGGGATACTGGGAACCTGGCTACCTACACCAGGAGTTAGGGGCTAGGATTGAATGAGGACTCCAGTAGGGGGTGTATTATCAATTATTTTACATTCCCTGAAGAGGGAAGCTAACTGTGAACTACAATGGCAAGCTGTCAGTGGCTCTGCATGTTCCACAGTGGAATGTATTGTTGAACAGGTTTATGTTTTGCAGATAATTCAAGACTGTAATACAAAACAGATGCAAAACTTTAACTACAAAACTCACACAGCTTTAAAATTGTAAGTATCGTAAACAGAGCATGCTACAGCATTATGAACTTTAATGCCCCTGAACTAAACGTGCCACTAAAATCAGTGTGGTGCCAGAGAGAAGTCATGTGAGTTAAAGGAAACGGATGGTCTCCCTTTCATCCCAGTCGCTGTTTCAGTAAGGCAGACTGGAGGTGCAGTCCCTGTCTGGGCTTGCGGCAGGAGCCTTGAACAGCAACAAAACAAAAAACTTAAAAAACAGCAGCCACTTGCAACTACAATTACAGCACAGCAGTCACTGCTACAATCTGCTTTCAAGTAAAACCAACTACAATGTTATTTTAGGTATACCTCGTGTAATGCTAGCACTGTTAAAAGCAGCAGTAAATGGGCAAATGCAATCATGCAATTGGAGATTCTTATGATATTTAGCCTGAAAACAAGTGTGTAAAGGAGTTGCAACTATTGGTTGCTACTTTGTATAATAATTAGCTGGTAAATGCTAGCCATTGTTTAGAGTGTGTTTGTAGTTTCTAACAGTCTTTGGTTGTAATAAAAATGTACTGGTTCTTGCCCTGGCTAGGTAGCATAAAAACTGATTGGAGATGGCTTGATGGTTTTATACCTTGACATAGAGCATGTGTTTACTTGCAACTAGACTCTGCCAACTAGAGATGTCATGAACTTTATGGCTTCAGTTAATGACCTACTCCGGTGTCTATGCTAACACTCATGTGCTCAGAGAAGATTTTATTTCTACCACCAAGTCACTCAATAATATTGTTAAACAAAGGTAATTCTGAAATACTGGACTGGGTGCTGCTACGACTTAACACTGCCAGCCCCCGATCACGCATAACTCATTAAAATTAATACTAAGAGAAATGTGTTTCGATGAGAAGTCTTCTGAGACATCCAAAGAGACTTCTTAATCAAAATGTTTTCCAGTTCTAAGATGTACTGCTCAAACGTGGTAGAAAATAACAAGGGCAACATTTATAACATTTATATTATACAAATACAGTACCTTACCAAAGCAAAGCACATCAGCAAGCAGGCTGTGGTCCCGCATAGCAATCCAGTCAGTCTGGTTACATACACCCAGCACCAGGACACATCACACTCACGTAACCCCCTGACCTATAATACTGTTTCACACAGAGGTCTGTCCAGAAACAAGCATCAATACAACATCACCCACCAACACCTCCAGCATTCACTTTAACGCAGCACGCTCTGTACAGATTGCTAAACACTCTAAAAGGACTCAAACACGAGGCTTGTCACTTGGTCTACTTTTATGATCTAGACAGCATCAATGAAGCTGTAGATCATTCAAATAGATATCACATCTGATTTCATTAGTTGCATCATCATAATGCACCTCAATGTCCTGTACAGCTCCTTCATGGATGGTGTCATTCAATTTGGGGAGGAATGTTTTTTATACAGCCTTCTTGGGATCATTTAAGGTTAACGCTGTGCTTGTTTTGCTCCCCCCCCCCCCCCCCCCCGGGAAAAGGGGCGAGCGTTAGTGTCCAACTCTGAGGCCTCACTGGCTCCAGTTCGTCAGCTCTAACCACTAGGCCACATTGCCTCCCAGTCCTTCATCTCTAACCACTAGGGCACACTACCTCCTAGTCTCTCAGCCCTTATCACTGGGCTACACTGCCTCCCAGTCCCTCAGCTAATCACCACCATACTGCCTCCTAATTCCTAACTCTAACCACAAGGCCAAACTGCCCCCCTAGTCCCTTAGCTCCAACCACTAGGCCACACTGCTTCCCAGTACCTCAGCTTAGACCACTAGAAGCCATGCTCAAATCCTGTCAGTCCTCCTCAGCTCCACTCGTCCCAGAGTGCTTATCATTGTGCAACATTCGAGCTCTCTCTCTGTAATCACCCCACCAGGACAAATCTCCTCTTCCAACTTCCCCTACAGAAACAATAATGTACAGTTTTGAGGTTTCCCTCTCTCTGACAAGCATCCTCTGTGGCTAATGGAGGTGAAAAAGGAACCTTGTCTGAATGCAAAGCTGTGGAGACGCTTCTCCTATTGCGGCGGCTGGTGGAGCAGAATCTTGACTGTCACCCGCAGCCTTGGGCACGACAATCACAGCTTTGTTATCTGGTAAAGCCCAACCCCCCCCCCCCATTCCCTCAATACAAACAGCTGAGTCTTACAATAACTATACACTGTGCAAGAAGAAAACAAAGACCCAAAACCTGGGGGCTTCTGGAGTCATCTATGTGTTATTTATGCTGGTGTTATTATTCATTCACAGCCCAATTACATTGTGTACCTGTAGATTTCTCTTTCTTGAACAAGTTGAGGTAACGTAATGTACTTTTGTATGGAGGGTTTGGCGCTTCATCTATTTATTATAGGCAGGGTTCCTGGTTTTTACTGATGTAATAAATCTCCTCCTGGCGGCTGATGAGTTAATAACATTGACATCAGCATTAGACCCGTACTTTCCTCTCGACTGCAGAACTTGCTCTTCAGTTGAATGGTAAGACGTTCAACACCGAACTGTATAATTCGCGTCTAGCCCTTGCTTTTCCATTCAATGGGCTATGATGCCAATTGATTACACCGATAAAGCCCGATTCCTCAGATGGATTGATTGGATTTCACCCGAATAAGGTGTCAAAATTGAGCTCCAGTATTAACCC
This sequence comes from Acipenser ruthenus, assembly GCF_902713425.1. Lineage (NCBI taxonomy): Eukaryota > Metazoa > Chordata > Actinopteri > Acipenseriformes > Acipenseridae > Acipenser > Acipenser ruthenus. The sequence continues at coordinate 6,591,553 of NC_081208.1, read as the reverse complement.
GACAGATCCCTTCCTTAATGTTTTAAAATGTTTATTTTCTAATGATCTGAAGTTATTTTTCTGTTATTTAAATGGAAGTATAGCTTCTTATGTTTCATGGTTGAGTGTACTGTTCTGTACATGGATTGAGATGTTTTGATGGCCATCACAACAGGGACATCAATTTAACAAGTACAAAAAAAGAAAAAAAAAGGACTTCAAGTCTGTGCCAGACTGACAGTAATGTTGACAATGCACTAAAGAAAAACAGGTATAGCAAGGAGCAGCTGAGCGGTCCACACTAGCTAATCTCTCTGCGTGTGGTCTGGGAGGTCCAGCACCATAATTTACGCATCAACAATTACTGTATTTTCAGCACCTGTGTCTCCAGGCAGCTGTCCCTTGTTCCTACTGTACATCTGCTGCAAAAGCAATAAAACAAAATACAAATGTACATATCCTGACACGGTTACCAATACAAAATTAGAGCTATCAGTAACATGAAAAAATAGATTGCCATGGCCTACATCCACCATATGCACACGTAAAGATCTAGGTTGGATGGCTGTATGACACACAGACTACCTCTTTATATCCCCAGATATTCCCTCCTCTCTTTAACAAGTTCTATTGTATCACACCTCACTGTTCTTTAGATACTGCACATGTACAAATGCATGTTAAACATACAGACAAAAAACAGACATACACCCTCTATATATCCCCCCAGATTCTGATACACTGAAAACTTCCTTTAGCTTTCATCACAATTGGTTTTCTAGATATAAAACTTTGTGACTTGCGTATCCCAATCGGCAGGATTATGCATCCCAAGATAGGGATAAGAAATAAGTAACAGGCATGCAAGACAATATGGGTAGGATATCTAGAATTCTATTAAATAGTGGTGTATATTATGCCTTATATTTAGTTTACAAAACAATACAGCTTTTAAATATACATTTAACCCCAAAAAATTATGCTACAATAGTTTATTTTATCATACACATCCAATACAAACTACTAAAACAGCAACTCAAATATTAGAAGCTTCTAAAGCTTTAATTATTCTTTCAAATACCTTTTTTCAAAATAAAAACACCAATCATTGGTTAAGAAAAAGTCTGGGATTTAGAAAACATCATGCCAACAAAGGATATCGCTGAACTTAATTTTTGTACAGTTCTTTGAGAAATCATGCACAAATCATAGCTAGCACAAATCAGGATACTTCAGGTAAATCCATTGATGTGGGCTGTGGATAGAACCATAAGCCTACTGAAACAAGACAAATGCACAGCCCCTTTGCTATTGGGAGGCACTGGAATAGAAAGCAAGCCAATGTAAATCAGGTTCTGAACAAAAAAAAAAAATATGTACCACTTCAAAGAACATCAGCATGCAACTAGACAGCATGTAGCCTTGTCGGTTTCCAACGGCCACAAGCAGCCAACAATAATATGGCGTACAATTCAAAAATCTGAAAAACCTGCTGCAGCTTCTTGACCAGCCTCTAAATATTCTCTCCAAGCAGACTCTGTAGCAGGGCGTTGCTGGCGCTGCTACTGCAGGAGCAGAGAATGCTCATGGAGTATCAGTGCTGCCTTTGGAAATCTGCAGCATCAGACTGCTTTACGCAGCAAGCTGGGAATTATTGGGGAGGCTAGGAGCACCTCTTCCATCCCTGCATCTTCGGATTTGAACAAAGGAGTCAGGGTTTACGCTCCATTTCCTAAACGCTTAAACTTTAGTATTAAACACATTTTTACACTAATATATTGGGGATGCTTATAACCAGCCATCATAAGAAGCCTCCCATCACTATTTTACTGTGATGTATTTGTGTCAGACCGTATGTGTACAGCATTTAATTGTATATGGAAGACTATAAAGAAATAATGAATATGAAATAAATTGGCCTACATTGTGCAGTTACTACTGTTTAGATACTATGGTAAGACCTATATTTGACTTGCATACACTTTTAGTTAAAACATTTAACACTTTATTAGGAGTTCACTAAAACCCCATCAAATGACCTATTAAAGAAAGGGTTGAAACACTCTTATGTACAGTAAGCCTGTGTGTTATTTATTTCAGACCGCACTGATGATTCCTTCGCATTATATCTTTTTGAGCCATAGTCATTTTTTTGTCTATAGAACATGGTCGTTTTTGTCACCAAATACATTTCAAGCAGCATTTGCTCAAATATTCTAATACTTGTCCCAGCGCTATATTCAAACCCCCTTCAGAAAGCTGTTCCTCCTCTAGGACATTGTGCCATATACTTGGACCAACCTCCTAAGCTCTGGCAATTTCTAGTGAGCGCTGCCTTAAAACAACCCCCAAATCAATCCGATTTTTATTACTTTATTAATGTCTCTACCATTTTAAAGAAGCTTTTACTTTGACATTTACTGTACTTAAGTGGGATTTCAAACACTGCAACAATGTCACGAATTGACACCGAAACTGACCAATCAAAATAGACCTTCAATTGCGCAGCCAAGCGTGGTGGCACTGTGAACAAAGGAGGTGACCGTGAGAAACATGGACAGTAGAAAGAAAACATTTCCAGACACAGTCGTCATGCGTTACACTTCTGCAGCGCCACCTGTAGATCATAATGGGTTCTAATGCTGTGGAATATAAATAAATCAAAGGCATCTGATTCCTCCAAGAAAATAAACACTGTAGCAGACCCCCACTACTGTGACTAATTAAACTTATGATAAAATCTGAGATGGCTCAAACTGATATGTAACAGCAGTCTCATTTCCAAGCGTTCACTAAAAAAAAAAAAATGTTTATTAATCTTTATTTCAGACATTTGAATCGAAAGCAATGGAAATATTCTAAAAGCTGTAGCAGTTTATAAGAAAATAAGTAAAAGGACAGTGTTTCACTAAACTCTTACATGCTTTTTTCAATGTTAACCATTGTAATTAAATGTGAAAATGTCAATAACATTTGAAATCAATAAAAATAGAAATATATATATATATATATATATATATATATATATATATATATATATATATATATATATATATATATATATATTAATGCTCAATGAAGTCCATAGTGATGGAAATAAGACTCCTATTGCATAGCAGTTTTCCCCCATTCCATGTTTTAAAATGAGCTTGATTAGTACCAGTGTACAGGTAAAAAGCGCATATGCGTTTGTGACAGAAATACAATGATTCTTGGTTGTAAATCTCCCTCCTGACCTGTGAGGGCACTAAGCAGCGAGAACAGAGTTCTTTGGACGGGCTGGTCTGACTCTTCTTTCGGCCAGTCTGGATGAATGCGAGACTCCGTTGCAAGAACGCATTGACCCGGAAGGGAAACAATGTGGCAGTCGCAGATTGGAGAGGCGGTTGCACTCGTTTACCAAGGGGTCATGTGTGATGGCATAAAAGGGGGCGGAGAATCGCAATCTGTTCCTTTGTTTGGTTTGAATTTTTAAACTGTAAGGACCTGAGAGAGACCCAGTGAGAAAAGTACTGCGAGTGTTTTGTTTATCTATAATTTTGTTTGCAATTATTAGACGCCTATCACGTTCCGGAGCTGTTGCCAAGGGCCAGCACAAAACCCAGAACAGCACCTCACTTTTGTCACGAATAAACTTGTATCACCCACCACGAGCACTACAGCACACACCCAGGACTGGTGATCATGTTTGTACATTGTGGGAAAGATACGTGTGTTTATTATTTGGGAATGTAACCCGTTTATTTACTTCCAGTGCATTACACATTGTTGTGTATTGCCTGGAGTTATTGTTTGGTCACCAGACCGGGATTAATCAATAAAACCCGTTTCCAACTTGATTAAATTTCTCTGTTTGTTCATTGCGCACTGCATCACTCCTGCACCTGTACACAATCAGCCACTTTGCCACACGTTTTATTAAAGGACTAGTAAAACCAGGAATGGCAGCAGTGTGGAGTAGTGGTTAGGGCTCTACACTCTTGACCGGAGGGTCGTGGGTTCAATCCCAGGTGGGGACACTACTGCTGTACCCTTGAGCAAGGTACTTTACATAGATTGCTCCAATAAAAAACCCAACTGTTAAATGGGTAATTGTATGTAAATATAATGTGTAAAAAATAATGTAATTGTATGTAAAAATAATGTGATATCTTGTAACAATTGTAAGTCGCCCTGGATAAGGGCGTCTGCTAAGAAATAAATAATAATCAAACTGCTATGCAATGGCTTATTTCTATCCCTGAGTAGACCTTTTAATTGAAAAATACTACTCTTCATGCATGTTTTACAACATTATTTCATTTAAGTTTTATAACACTATTATGGAAGTGCAAGTAGGGGTAGCAGCCCAGTGTGTGAAACATCAAGCAATGGAAGGGTTAAAAATGGCTGCAGTAACTGTATGTCTCAGCTCGCTATGAGATAAAGTTGCTGCTTGAGTCTCAGGCAGCCGCCCATTGTTGATAGTCTGTCGAACGCACCACCTCTGAATTCAGCCCTGAATGCTAAGCAGCATCGGCATTGTCTGGGGAGCAGAAAGCCAGCCACATACATCGTTCGCAGCCATGGCAACTAGGAAATCGAGATTCCCCACCCCCCTCCCCTCCCCTCCTCAGACAGAGAGAAGATTCCTCCTGGCTGGGAATTCCATCCACAGGGAAATCTGATGTTGAAACCTAATTTTATAAAGATAACCGGAAACCAAGGTTGACAGAAATTACAGTGGGTCTGTAGCCAAGCCCAACAGACAGGAAAATGTATTTCAGTTTCTTTACAGATTTTTAATGTGTGGTATTACGATCAAAAGTGTGTTACAAGCACACAATGCTGCTATCACAATAGGCAATTCATGTCAATTCGCCCAAAATATTCAAAATAATTATTTGAAAATGATTTCAAAAGGTTCACATTACAGTAGACATTGGAGTCATTTTTCTGAATATTCAACGCTTCATCTATTTTGCGACCAAATAGTAATATCTCATTTTGAACTGCTTTGATTTAAAGTTAAGTTTGGACAAATTATTTTGTACTAGAACAAGTACAGTACAATCCCATCCTGGAAGCCTAATAATTTAAAGATTTAAAAGACTGCAGGCTAGGCTGTTCTCGTCTTCACAAGCCATTCGAAAAGGCTATGGGCAGCCTAACAAAATGCTCTTTGTGCAAAAGTGGTCTTTAGGGGACCCTGGAATGCAATCACATCTGAGCACAGAACACATTCCAACAATCATATACAGTTCATATATTCACGTGCACTATACAGCAAGGCACTGGAACAAAATACAATGAGCAAAAGAAAAAGCACAACAGATTATTCATCTTTACGTTTAATCAGATTCGTTGCATTTTGACTAAACTTTCTGACAAAGACAATACATTTTTGAACTTGTAAACAGACAATGGGATACTTAAATAAAATAAATTAAAAAAAACACCTTGAGTCAAACTACACATACCATTCAATGCAAATAAATCTGAGACTGTTTCCCAAAGGCTCTACAATTGAACACAGAAGAGAATTGTCAGAAGCTTGTTTTGTTGTTTTTTTGTAATCTCCTTATTGTCACCAGACACTTTCGAACTTCTACTTGAGTTCAAGAGTAGTCTGTGTTACTCCTGGTATGTCTGTGCAGGTTCAGAGCACACACACACACACACACACACACACACTGTAAAATGTGCAGATTAGCATTTCCCAAACCTGTGATACTTGAAAACCAAATAATGCATCAGAGTGCTAAATGTTGAAACGAGGGTAAGCAAACACCTTTCCAACATTCGTGTTCTCTGTACAGTACAGATGATAAATTGCTCTGGGGGTGTAGAATAAGTACATATAAACATGTGTTCTGTTAAAGGAGTTGATGCCAATCGGATATAATACTGGTGGAAATGTTGGATGACATATACTGGAAGTTAATTAGCTGTGCTGTATAACAGATGTCAAAAATGTTTTTTATCTTTTGAATTTTGCTGTATGTTCTATGTACAGGATGACGACATCTATATACAAGATAAAACGCACTGGAATCCTAAACGGTGATGGTTTGTTTTCTCATACAAGAGTGTAATACTAGCCTACTTCTAGGATATGTCCTTGAATGAAGCATGCTTTAAAAAAACAACTATTTAAACTGAAAAACTTACTGCAATTATACAAAACATATCAATGTTTTATATACTGTATATAATATACTGCCGCTTTGAGTTAGGTAAATAATAGCCAATAATACCAGCAGTAAAACGTTTTTAAAATTCATTTAGACTGAGGAGAGCACAGCCAGTAATAAACCAAGTGACAATCATAACTATTTATAGGAAAGATGTGACTGATTATATATACTGTATGTATATATATATATATATATATATAAAATCTCAAGACAAATAAGTGTGATCCCAGAAGTGCTGCTTTATTTACTGTGCTTTGATAGTGTGATAATGAACAGCTGTTGGATACAGAGAAATGGAGATGCCAGTTGCTGTAAAACATAACAAGAATTTCCGCATGGACAGTAAGAGTGGTAGTTTTTCTTCCTTTTTCACATCCCTCAGACTTACTAGAAAGTTATTTGTGTTCTATAACCAGATGAGTAATGCTCAGCACCAGTTGGTTCAGTTGGGCAGAAATTAATTAATTCCTGGCTCCCTGGTGATGGAGTAATTAATTGATAAAACCGAATGCCAGCAGCAGGCTTGGGTATCGCTGCTACCCAAATCTGGAACACATTAGATTGCTAAGCCTCCAGCAATACTTGGAGGCTATCTCTATCTGACAAGCTTGTCAACAGTGCCTGAACAGGAAGGAAATTACCTGAAATGCTAAAGGACACACAATGTGCGGCTTCTGTTGCAGAGAGCAGGACACTGTCTATTGCAGGCAGAAAAATCAACATTGTACATGGCACAGACCACACTGACAAACAGAAAACACAGAATTACAAGTACCCCAATATAAAGACTACCTTACTAAGACCATTCTGTGTCCATCCCTTTCAAATTGGTGACATCTCCTTTTATTAGGGCAAGCTCCGTGTAGCTTTATTTTGTCCATTCAGTGGTCACAATAGAGGGATTCCACTGTATTAGAAACCAATTCAGTACCATCAGCCAATCAGAAGCCCGCTAGAGCTGGAAGGTATCAGACAGTAGATGCCCACTGGAATGTCAAAGCATCAACTGTGAGCCAAACTTAAAATCAATCCACGCAAGTGCTAGCTTTTTCATTTTGACTTGCCTTAATGAAAGACTAGTTCACATCTACTGGGCAGCAACTAAAGAAAGACATAATTGGTCGAAATGTATTTCATTATCCACCAAAACCAGCCAATGCAATACAATACAATTTGCTTATTTAGTGCTCTTCATGCAGCTTTCAGATGACTTCTAAGAACTACCAAAAGTTCAGCATTCACTGATCTCAAGGTGCAACAAGGAGCATAAGACACCAATAGTTCCTGTAAATATAAAGGCCAATCAATACTCTGCACTGACAAAAGCAACTAGTTCTGTACCCGCAACTGCTGAATAAGCCAATCACAGCCTGACGGCTTGACTGGAGCACAGCATCTTTGAACAACAACTGTCTGAGACATGGACAATTCAGTAATATTGCTCCATTCAGATAAACTATAAGCAATTCTGACAATTAAGAAGTTATTTGTACTTGTCAGTTCAGGACGCATAACTCCAGTCGTGGTCAACTACCACATGGTAAAGCCTTCAAATCGGCAGGCACTATCGCTGAAGTATGTACAATCAAATTGACTACAGTACTCAAAATACTATACGAACGAATACTATAAAACTATATATTATATATATATATATATATAAAAAGGAATAACCTTGACACGTCGCAATGTGCTGTTGCTACAGAAAAATCAGTTGGTTTTTGCACAAAGTAAAATGCAGCAGTTCACAGAATGTGTGCTGCTGTAGGCTAACAATTAGCAAAACTCTATCAAATACAGGGTGTTCTGCCTTTAAAATTGAAATGTCCTTGCCATTAGTGATTGCTCTACAATGGGAATATACTTTACTGTTTAAAGGATCTTTCAAATTACTAATCATTCCTATACAGTGCAATGTCGTTTGGAATTCACTATGTTTGCAAAGTCCTCTGGATTAGTACAGCAAAATGTACTTCATAGTATGACATCTCACAATATTAATGAAAATTGAACGATTGCATTCAATAACATGAAACCTGTATCCTTTAAAGCAAAATAAATAAATAAATAAAATTAAACAGTACGAGCATTCTATTTAAAAAAAAAACGTAAGTCAAGAAGATGAAATAGGGCTGATCAAGCATGGGGAGGGGAAATTTCAATGGGGAATCTGTTAATCAAAAATCACCCCATGTCACTGTAACATTACACACTGATGAAGACAATGTTTGGCAGCCTAAGGATTCAATGAAAAATAAATGGCAAACACATTTCCCTGTTATACTTACCATCAACATTTACAGAAGCACTGTATGTGTCTAATATACAGTAGCGATCTCAGGTAACGCAGGCAGGCGCACCACACAGGGTGAGGCAATCCAGACACAGGCGGAGGGCGGGCGCGAACGGCTCTTTTGTACAGGGGTATCGGCGCTATGCTTTAGCGCGAGAGGTCCCGGGTTCGCGTCCGCCCTCCACCTGTGTGTGGACTGCCTCGCCCTGTGCGATGCACCTGCCTGCGTTAACCGAGAATGCTACAACGCGTTTTACTGAATGTTAATACATTTATGGTATGTTCGAAGCATGTCCTCTCATGCTGCTTGAATAAAGCCATAAAACAGGGAAATAATGCAGGTCATACAGCACTGTATGTTTAAACTAAATCCAGTCCCTTGGTCTGCTGAGCAGAATGTTATTGCTATACAGCAGGAAGGAAATAAAGGTCGAGCAATCTTGTACACACATATTACTGTAAACTATCCTCGGAGGGGAATCCCAACTAAGCAGAGGAAACTGACTTGCAGTTAATTGGAGGAAAAGTCCACCTAGTACCAGCTAAGGAAACGGCCTCATACTTTAACATGGGAAGAAGTGGACAATTCACAGCTGAAGTTCCATGGAAAGGGATTTGTTTTTTCACTCACAACTGTCTCTGTGGTAAACTGACCCACTTACATTTTCTTAACCTCTAGGTTGACAATTAAAAAAAAAAAATGCTCTTGGCTGCACCAGTTAGTTCACGCACTGGGGTGTTGAGTTTTATATTCTGGCCTTCCAACTGTGGAAAGTGTATCCAAAGTTTCATCCAAGAACGCAGTGCAGGCCTGAAATTCTACAAGTTTTATTTACATTATTTTCCAGTAACAGTTTTACAGTATCTAGTTATTTTGTGGTTTGCCCTAGTTTTGGTACAATCAGTAGATGTACTGTGTCCCAAGCCTCAACAGCAGTGGCTTATTATCTGTCACATTATAAAATACAGGGAAGTGGGCGTTACTGATTTTTACAATCGACCACTTTGCAAACGCAGTGTGGTATTTTTACAGTAGTAGCACCTCTGGTCTTTGACACAAGGAAATAGCAGTGATTGAGTGCAGGTGAATCAGAGGGACACCTAATGTTGTAGCCAGTCATTAACTGGACAGTTTAAGGCTGACATCACATAATTGATTTAAAGTTATGTTTTTTTTTTTATGTCCCTCGTATTCAGCCATGGTGGTAAAGATAGCAGGCTACTCCATAGAATTATCGAAGTGTAGAGGCTTTGTATGTGGGTATCAACCGATATTTAATACTTTTATATATTAATGCAAATCGAAGTTAACAAGAGAAAAAAATATTTTGACTCCAGTAGAGAATGCTACAAAAATCATGCTGTGCATTATACAATCCTGCTATATTTCACACCAAATACATATTTTTCCTTTGTGTGTTGACCACATTTTGCCATAGTTTCACTTCCTACATTATCAGAAAGCAGAACATGAAAGTCCACTTTATATTAACCTAGTTTTAAATGTAGAGAGACAAGTTTTCTCGCCCCTTGAAACTCACCTACCTGTATGCAAACTAAATAGGAATACAGGTTTATAAATATGCAATAACATTTCTTCATACAGAAAATATAACAGGAATAGCTAAACAAACCAGTAACTTAGCATTCCCTGTAGCTAAACCTCATAATTATACAATGCTCCAGTTGATAACCCACAGAATGTAGGAACAGTATTTTCCATGGCTGCTGTATATTCCAAAACATATTCTGCACCTTATTCTCCCACATCTGAATGCCATCATTCCAGCATTCCTGTGTAACACAACTGCCAATGGAAATCAAGCAAAACTGTTTTTTTTTTTCTTCTGCTGCACTATATTGTCATAGTTATATTTTATTCTTAATTAAACCTTATCTCTAGACCAAAGGAGGGTGCCTTTAAATGCCACAAAATTGTTAAAGAACTATTTGCACACCAGTATTCTGTGGAGTTTTAACACCATATATCTTTTGCTGCACATAAAGCTTACTACTGACAGCTTTGTATAAAATGATGGGGCCCCCTGTCGAACACAGAGGAGCTTATCTGTGGAATGTTACAGCAGGTTATTTAAACTTGGGATGAATTCAGGTCTGGGATCTCTGGAAGATGGTGGTAAAAGAATCAGTAAGATGTTGGTTTCTAAACTTCCCACAGCTATGCCTTCCTGCACAGTGGATTTTTTTTTTTTTAACTGATGCAACTGTATAATTTGGTATGAATCTCATGCAGCCATGTGCAATGCAAAAGCATTTTTGGAAGGACTGTGAGCTACTATCTACTGTACTGCACAGGGTCTATTATTTTAACCCTTTACCTCTGTATTAACCCTGCTTTCTTCTTTTAATTAGTGCTCTATTCAACAGGAACGCAGAGGAAGCCAGTCAGTGACAGTTCACCTTCTGCAGTATTAATATTCACCATGGCTTTGAGAATTTAAATAGAAAGACCTGTGATGAAACACAGCGATCTGGAAGGTGGATAGAGGACACATCCCCTACATCCCATTGCTGTGGATATGTCTCTCCAGCAGGTTTACCAAACAGTAGAGCCCTGCTTCTAGCTTGTTTTACAGTTTGGGGAATGAGATACACCATGGAAGGTGCTTTCCTGAGGTCCCACAGTATGGCATCTGAACCCCCAATCTACCGGCTCTTAGACCTTTGCACTAACCACTAACCCATCTCCCCTTAAAGCAGTGTTAATACTCCTCTTTGGCTGTGTAGAATGAATTGGGTTCATCCTCACCCTCCTTAACTCGGAAACCGATTCCACTAGGCAGATGGTGCTCCAGTAGAACAAACGTTTTATTGCACAGGTCTACTGTATATTGAACTGGGTGTAGCAATCATCCATGTGTATGCAAATTAGCTTGTAATTGCATCTGATTTCTCTTTCAATTTGAAAACAGTGAAGACTAGATCCCAATTTTCCATGGAGCTCCTTCAAGCCCCTACAATATGTGCTGTGATTCGCTTTGAGAGAAAAAAAACACTAATATACCCTGCTGCTTCAATGTGCTCACAAAACACACCTTCATCCCTCAGTAATCAAAGTTTGTATAGATTGCACAGACCCTGGTTCATCAAAGTGTCCAAAATGCTAGTCTCAAGAACTTTTGACAATCATTTTTATACATAATCAAGCATGTTAATCCCTCATTCTAGAAAACAGGAGAATGTTTTTCTGCATTTTTTTCATCTCACGTTTGCATCTGGGCTCATGGAGTTCAGAATAATTGCTTAATGAAGGGTTCACGCCTTGGGTTCATTGAGTGCATAGATGTCAAAGTAGGTCACCACTGTTGCTATAGCTATCCATGTTTAAATTACAGTGCATTAGCCAATTCAATATACCGTATACCATGTAATTGCACAAAGTCTATACAAGCCAGTGATAAACACAAAGTAATAGTAAGCATTATTATAATCTTTGATTAAGAACAAATGGAAGTACAGAACAAAATATAACTTCCCCTAAAATATTGTAAGTCAGGGTGAGAGCGGAGATTTTAAAATAACTTTTTTTGTAAAGCTTCACTCTTCGTGTCCTCAGCTATACCCACCAGGCCACTCCTGTGAGCCCCCGCCCAAATAATTCTCATCTCAGCATTCTCGAACCCTTGACTAACGTAATCCCTATTAAATACCGGTTTATTTCAAATATTTACCTAATATAAATATATCTATCTTAAACAAACCCTTCCAAAATACCTTAACAGGTGGTTATTTTAAAATCACAATTGAACGAACAAAATAATTGTTTAGCACCTGCTGTTGACCAATGTAAACAAACATGCCTTTGTTTAAGTAAATATTTATTTTATATGCAATTGCACATATAACGTTAAAATGTAAATGCAATTTCTCGAGTCCTCCCCAACTCGAAATATGATTTTCTCATCCATAATATAGTCCTTAAAAATACTATAATCATATAGGCATATCTTTACACTTCAATTAACGCAATACGCTATCAGGGCCCAACAGTACAGCTGCAGCAAAACGTACATTTTAAATAACACACACTGACAAGACAGGCCCCACGTAAAGCGCAATATGTACTAAATATTTAGACACCCCCGCCTGCATGTTCAGAATCTGAGTGCTTACGAAATCTATTGTCTTGCGAAAACAAGAATTCAAATCGCAAGTGAAACTGAAGCTGTCAGGTCCCTCAAACAACGCTGTTTTACTAAAGGGAATAGAAAGAGCATTTTAAAAAGCCACTTACCCTAGCCCTCCTTGTCAGAACAAAAAAAATAAAAATGCAGAGATCCCTTTCTAAAGGAATGTTTCGTGCATAGTGGAGTACATATGTAACACTTACAGTACCCCCAAACCCCACTTTCTCCCCTGCCACAGTGGAAGAGGGAGCCTCTCTTTATGAAGGATACTGCGGCGGCGGCGCGACTGGCGGCTGTGGGGCGGCCGGTGCTCCCGGTACCGGCACAGAGGTCGGAAGAGCCCGCAGCTGGCTCGGCGGAGACAGCCCGGTTCCGGGTCCACTTCCAGCGGCAGCAGCTGATTTCGCTACCGCTCTCGGCGGCAAACTCATCGCAAAAATGTCAACAGAAGAACAAATTATAATAAATATGAATCTAGGTGTGTAAAAAATATATAATACATATAGAAAAAGGTGTAGAGCGATATATCCCCTGGGCCAGTCTCTTGATCCCGGAGTTGAGCCGGAATAGTAAAAAAGATGATGATTTTTTTTTATTGAAAGAGTCGGTTTATTGGGATTTTATCTTCATGGGGACGGCGGGGGGGTCTGTCTCCCCCTCCCCCAGCCGGGGTTGCCTCGGTTCCGGTTCGGTTCTGCTTGCTAGAGGGATGTCAGCGGTTTTACCTTCTTCGGTTACTTATTGTTTATTCAATAACTGTTATTTAAAAAGTCCTTTTTCAGTCAGAAGGGAGATTTTGCTCAACATGGCGCAGCGGCCACCTCCAACAGTCCGAGGGACGGACGGTTCGGAAATCGTCGGCCAAATCCGGAAATACTCGGGAAATCTAGACGAAGGGCGTGACGTTTCGCTCGGACATCTTCGGAGCCGCTCGACACAGCCGGTTTGTGCTGTCATAATCGTAAATATTCAGAAATAGTTGGGTTTGGAATAAACTAGAGAGGGTTATAACAACTTCAACATTTATTTATTTAAAAAAGGTAAAATTAATTTTAAGTCTGTACAGCAAAAAACTCATATTTAAGAAGGCAGGTGTGATAAAGGAACTAACAGGAAGTCTGCGATTCTGTTTAAAGTAAAGTGTGTCCTAAATTGCCCTCATCTGCACTGAACTAAAATTCAGGATAGTAGCGACATCTAATGTCCCTATTGTGTATTACAACTTTATTTTTAAATACAGTGCAAACTTTTAAATTGCAGAAGGGTGTTCTGAGCCAGTGGTTCCTGGAATTTTTTTTTTTGGACAAATCATACTTTGACCTAAATTATTACAATTACATTTCGAATCAATAAAATAAAAATACAACAACAACATTGGTTCATTTCAAATAATATAATTTGCAACTTGAATTAAAAACCCATTAATGAATTGAGTGTAGAATCATATGTTGATAATGACAACGTTTTTTTTTACAATCACCCAAACAATGATCTTAAATCAGTTTTATTTTGCGGGTTGTGCTGTACAATAGCTGTCGCGGATCTGCTACTGCAGTACTGTTACAATGGGGGACTGTTACATTAACACTGTGGTTTCAGATATCCAATCGATCCTTTAGCAGCTTTAATGTACTGTTACTACAAATACTGTAACTTTTTAAACGTTCAATATAAAAAAAAAAACATGCATTTGGTGTTTCTTTATTCCAATTTGATCACCTTTGACTTTATGACGTTTTGTAAAACGTGCCCAATGAAGTGGAACTATGCAGAACTTTCAAGCTCAACTAAGAGAGCTTGATTTCAGTCCCATGCCTTACTCGAGTTTGTAAACTTAGATGAAATGTGCTTGGAATGACGGCTTCAATTTCAAATTCATGGACAAACGTTAGACTTCCTTACAGGCATTCAAACTCTCAAATAGCTTACTGGACGTTACTGTGATCTGAGAGTTTCACTTTCTAATTGAGGTGTCTTGCGTTTAAATTAGATAACTCAGTTTAAAAGGCATACAAGATGTAAATCAATGTAGTTTATAAGTAAAAGACACATGACACTGGTGTAATTACAGAAAGTGTGATTATATATATACACACACACACATATACGCACATTTACCTTATTAAATCATTAGAGCACAGTGGAAAGATTATATTTGACTTACAGTAAACAAAAAATGTAGTATATTGCATTTTGCAATAAGAATCTTAATACAGCTTGCATTATGGAATACTTATTTTAATGCAATTTTTTTTGGCAGTGTTTATATTTGAGGGTACACATATACACACGCAATATACAAATATATACACACAAACAATAAAGTGGTATAAAAAAAGTAGGCAACATTTTTTTAAATAAAAAAGGCAGCAAAACGAACACAAATGTCAGCAACAAAATGCATCATTAACAAAAGTAAGCGGTAAATCAGAGTTTAGTGTTCACAGATATCATTCGTCATCACATTGGAAAGAAAAAGAGCTGTACACACGCAAGGAAGAGCTGCAGTGCACAAATAGGTACACTCAAGTTTAGCAACACATCATTTCTGTAGAACAATCTTCTTTCTGATGTCTGAACATGGGGCTGTTTGTGCTGTGAGCTATACAAGTTTTGCATTCATCTTTCCTGGTAAATGAAGATAGCATCTTAGCCCAGTGGTTTCTCAAATGTCTTGAAAACAAAGGAAATGGAAAATCACTCAAAAACTGTCCAGCACTGAAACTTTCAACTTGTGCTGGGTTTCCCACTACCGAGAGAAGGAAGAATGTTTTATTGAGTGCAGCTTATATAAAACACTTTGCATCTGCTAGGTTTAGGAATAATACAAAAATATAAAACAGAAGTTCAATCTTTTAAAACACCATATTTTTTCTTAATTTTCCCCTCTGTGCCCAACCAGGTCTAATACCCTTCCAAAAACATGAGTAAATCTAAGGGTTTAATTTGATCAAATTATACCCC
This sequence comes from Acipenser ruthenus, assembly GCF_902713425.1. Classification (NCBI taxonomy): domain Eukaryota; kingdom Metazoa; phylum Chordata; class Actinopteri; order Acipenseriformes; family Acipenseridae; genus Acipenser; species Acipenser ruthenus. The sequence goes on along the minus strand of NC_081208.1, from coordinate 6,575,993 downwards.
ACCAGTCCACATTCTGTTAGACCATTTTACAGCACTGGGGAATCACCTATCTCTGGGTATTCCTGGCATTTCCTCTACATTACTATCCAGGTGGATTCCCCAGGATTATAAAATGCTTTGAAATCCTGGAAAGAATCAAATCAACCTCAAAGTCCTGAGTGAGTCACCTAGTAAAATGCCTGGCTCATGGAGTGCATTAGGGATGCTGCTGGTGGCACACTGGTTGAAATGCATTTGATTTTGTGTTACTGTAATAGGGTGCAAGCTGGGTGCAAAGTGGCGACCCTGCACACTGCAAAAGAGCTGGGAATTTTACTAGACAATGGGAACTTAAATTTAATTTATTAAGACATTGAGAAAAACTTCTAATCAAAACGTTTGCCATTGAGTTTAATACGTTTATTTCAGCATTAGGTATTTTGCGTTATTTGAATTGTTTAATGGGCGAGATGTCCTAGCTTGACAGGTCCAGGTCACTAAATGAGACCTCAAAAGACAGGCCTGCAAATCAGAAGTAACACATGCAGGTAAATAACTTGTTTGATTAAACATCAAAACTGGCATCAGAAAAAAATAAGCATAATATCAATGTAGAGCTGTCCACTTTGAATGAAATATATATATAAAGAATAAATATTTATATATATATATATATATATATATATATATATATATATATATATATATATATATATATATATATATATATATATATACACACAATTTTTTCTTTTAATTAAATGGAGAAGAGCGCAAAAGATTTGAAGATTGCATCTGCTACCACAGTCTACGGTTTCCTCAAACCAAAATAACAAATAGGATCACAAGGTAGGAGGCTCTATTTAAAGTTGTGAATTTGCTTTGCATTCAAAACAGGAAATGAAACTGATGTGAATGCTGTTTTTTTCTTTTTTTCTCAATGGAGACCTAAGCAGTCTTGAAAGCTGTTTCGAGTCACATAAAAGCTCACTGTACACTTCGAGTATTTACTCAAAACCACCAGACCAGAAAACGAAACAAAAAAAAAACTCAGAAATTTAATTTAGTGGTTCGAACAGAGTCTAAAGCTGTTACTTTTGAGTTAGTGTTATAGTTCATTTCAAAAAAACTAAAAAAAAAGTTAGAGCGGTCTTCTGTCAGTTAAGTTTGATATAATAACGCTTAAATTAAAAAACAAAAAACAAAAAACAAAAAACAAAAAAAAAACAGTTGCTAAGGCATCTACCCAGAGTCATTACAGAGTAATATGACCATTGTCTTAATACCTCTGTTAGCACTGTAGTGTAAAGAAAGGCCTTTTGTCAAAAATAACATACTTAACCACACCCTGCATTACCAAGGCGGTACTCCACATATAACACCAGGGGGCAGACTGTCTTCAGCTCTCCAGGAGCTCCTCATCTTGAAAGATCTCAGAATCAGCAAGGCCGACTGTTAAATAACAAGACTAACAACGTTTGAATAGTTTGACATTTTAAAATGATAAACATTTTGATTGTAACAGCTGGTTTCACAGACCCTGCTTAGCAGTGATCTGAGACCACCTTGCCAAGGTAGCCAGGGTTTGTGAAACCAACACTGTTCTTTGCTTGATGTGTTCATTTTTATTACTAATTGAATGAACTTTCAGCTAGGAAAAAGCATTTTAGGAAAATATACAATTCATAAAGCAGAGAGAATGTGGAGATTTTTTTTTTTTTTTCTCTTTGGATTTGATTAAAACATCTATAAGGCACCAGAATAGATTCCCCTCATTCACTTTTTTTTTCTTTTTTTTTTTTTAAATGAATTTAGATTTTCTGAAAATAATTTTCCTGGCTAAAATGTAAACAAGCCCAAAAAGGACAAGGGTCTATACGATGGGAAGTTTGCATAACAGTGACAGCCAAAAATGAAACGATTACTGTAATAGTTGTTTCATATTTAAGGTAACTACCACAGGGTATATTTGAAGAAATGAACGTGTCTATAACCAGTCTTAATTTTTCCATGTGTACTGAATTTATGGTCGGCAATCTTGCTTATTTTAAGGTACATTTCTCTACTTTGCATCCATTCCTTTATCATATTTTAAACTACTGAGATTTTATAATTATGAAAGATGATATTGTTTGAAGATAGAGGTCACATGGAGAACTGTTACATCATGGAATAAATAAGAATGTTGAAATAGACAAGCTTATTTCTGCAAATATACGCATGGCAAATTCCCATCTTACAGAAACTTGCCCTAGCTATCCTGTTGAAATATGTATGGATTTGCAGCCCGGTTTTCAACTGTTACCAGCTGCTGTATGTATGATCTCTCCAATTTTGTCAGCGACACCTTCATGGTACATTCAGAAATCACACTTGTCAGGCTGGCTTATGAAGAGACAACAGAGAATTCCAAGATGGGGTTGGTAACACAATTAAGAATCCATGGATAGTAAAATGCCAGAAAATAAATACTTTTCTTTAAAAAAACAGTAGTCGCAGTATCCAGTGTTTTTTTTTTTCTCTTTTTCATTGTATTAGAGAATTATTGTTTTGTCAAAAATGTTCACGTAGTTCCAAAAAAAAAAAAAAAATATATATTGAAGTGTATATATATATATATATATATATATATATATATATATATAATTATATATATATATTTATATATTATTTCAGCTATTGAAAGAGCTGCCGAATGACATCTGAACGTATAAGGTCATAGTGGTTCTGAAGATTGTCTGCAGTCCTGGAAAGTCAAAGATCCAGTGCCTCCTTATTTGGAATCCAGCATGTGGCTTTCTGTGCTGGTCCAGGGAGGGAAGGCTCACCAGAGCTCACACTTCCTGGCAGGGTTCATGGGTGAGCCAGCTGGACAGTGGAAGTGCTTGGAGAATTCCTGAGAATTAGACACTGTGCCAATGACTCGGAAACGCGATGGGCTGTGGGGGTCCGTTATCATGCCCTCGTGGGAACTTTCTGGAGTCCGAACAGAGCACCACACCTACAGCAACGGTTTAGGGAGAGAGCAACAGGTCAGCAATGAACCTAGACCACACATACTATACATCAGGTCCTACAGTGGTTCTAGTGTTGTACTTATTCAAAATGTTACGTCAACAAGTTTCAGTGCAGTGCACAGATGGGCAAATGATGGAAGAATGTTGTAAAGGAATTAGAAACCACAACCCAGCAAGATCTTCAAATACATTTTAAGGAATAATCTGACAATATCTGGTGCCGACAAAAAATGTTGCATCTATTTGACAATTATCTATTGAGGGATATGAAATAACAGTGACTGAAAATGGAAACAAATGCAAGTTCATCTGCAGTTAGAAGCTAGAGGTGTATTTATGTGTTTTCGAGATCCAGACAGATGAAGAGCCGGACCCACCCACCTGTGCAAAACCAACAAAGAACAGCTGCTGATTGGTCAACCCCAGCGACGGAAGCTCCTCCTCCTCCCCATGCTTCCTGGTCCAGCTCTCATAGGCCTGAGGGTAGGAAACAAACAATGCTTGTGTATGGTTCCCAGTTCTGTTGCTCCAGTATCAAGTTCATACAGAGGAGGTTAAAAGCTCTAACACCACGAATGCAGATGAGCCTGTTTTTCTTGCATTGTGGTTAAGAAGCTCGCTTGGGGTGTGCCCAGCCTCCACCCTTTTACATATGCTTTCAGCTGATTTCAGTGCTGCTGTGAAATCTACTTTAGTGGGAATCCACATTCTAGAAAACCATGTGAGGCTGTCTGCTCTGTCAGCTCTATAGTATACTAGGATACTTTTGCTTTGTTTTAGTGTCATGTCAATCCTCCTCCCACAACGTCAATCCGTTTTTTTGCATTGCATTCATTGGTTTTTTTTGGGGGGGGAAGGGGGGGATTCATTTTTTAAAACCTATTTCGCAAGAAGCCTTCACTGTGATTCAACATTTCAGCCCATCAATGCGATTACAAAAATATATATATATATATTTAAATTTGGTCTGAATACTAGAAACAAGTGGTTTTGAATCTGGACTTGGGAGTATATGAAAGTGTCCAGCAGGTGGCAGTGCTGTATATACCAGCAGGTGCCCTGCACGCAACACTATATCCATGCCTAGGCATCTGGTTGCTCCTGTACTAACTGCTTTTAAAATCCCCTCTTCTACTCAGAGTATCAGACAGATACCTTGTAGGCCGCCTTGAGCCCCCCGTTGTCGGCGATGTTCTCTCCCAGCGTGTGCTTTCCGTTCATGGCCTCGCGGTTGATGCTGTAGTTGCCGTACTGCTCCACCATGCACTCAGTCTGCTTCTTGAAGGCCTCAATGGACGCGTTGTTCCACCAGGGCCTCAGGTTCCCCTCCTTGTCATACTCCCGGCCTGCCGCCAACACACACAAAGAGAGATACGTTTAAAACGAGAAGAGCCACAGGAATGCGGTCAATACCACAAAGAAGACAGTAAAGCTATGAAAATGTGGGTAAAGTACATGTTCTGCTTATTACATGTAGAGATGACTCAGCTCTTCAATGTTAGTTTGACTTTTACATTGTGCTAGATCCTATTCAAAACACCCGTTCTTATGGTTCAGAATAATCTTCTTTTTAAGTAAGATTTAGCAAAACAAAAACGTAAAAAAAAAAAAAAAACATGACTCATTTTAAAATGTATTTAACATTTAATCACAATGTGATGTGATTTAATTATTTATCTTTTCATTAAGAAACAAAAAAGTGTGACTAAGATCATCTCAGCTGCATCTCGTTTAATTGGGACAGCCGCTTATTTCGGGATATTTTTCCTTTTCCTGATTTTATATAATATAATTAAACTAATTAATTGACTTTCTGTATAAAAATTCAATTCTCCCCCCCCAAAAAAGCAGGGTAAATTTGTACCTTCATCATCAAAAGCGTGGGTCAGTTCGTGCCCCATGACAACTCCGATCCCACCAAAATTAAGCGCCCTGCAAGTTAAAAAAAAAAACAAAAAACAAAAAAAAAAACCCTGAACTTTAATGATAATGTTTGGGAGAACAAGCTCCATGTCACTGGTTACACAGGAGAGAAGAGGGTGTCCTATAGGAACTAGAAGGGGGCATGGAGTAGATGTTGGAGGTGAGGGAGAGAAGGAGGCTCAGATAGGGATGGGATGGGATGGGGGTGGGTAGCAGGAGAAGAGTGTCTTACTTGGGCCAGGTCCTGGTGTAGAAGGGGGCTTGCAGGATCCCGGCAGGGAAGACCATCTCGTTCTTTGTGGGGGAGTAGTAGGCGTTGACCGTTGGAGGGGTCATACTCCACCTGTTGGGGTGAAAGGTCAAAGACGATAACAGTTAGGACCACTTCCCCATTATTGTATAACTGCAGGCAGGTGCTTATGTAATGGGAGGGCACGTATACTCTAGCTAAGCACTTGGGCTTGTCTGCTGGACAGTTTTGAAGCAATGAATATATCAGAAAGAAATCCTACACAGAACAAATGCGGCACTTCCTTCGTCCACTAGAGGCAGAATGGAATAAACAGAAGCCTTTCGAAATCTACTGCCAACTTTTCAAAGCTGTCTACTCATGGCGATAACATCATATTTTTAAAAGGCCTGCTATATTTTAATGCGGTTTTACACCAATAAAAAAAAACAAAAAAAAACAAAAGCACTTCAATGATAATGTTTTATATTTAGCTGGTATCTTTATTTTAATATTATGCTTTTTAGTGGCAACATACAATAAAATCAAACTTTGTACTGTAGTGTTTAGCACCATATGTCCAAGCTTTCCCTGTACTGCAACGCTACCTAGCAACACATCATGCCCCCCGTACCTTTCACTGTGCAAACAGACCATTGAGATCTGCGTTTGTTATTGCTTTTAAAGGAGAATGCCCTGTATATGAATTCTAAAGTACATAAAGATCCCTGCCATATTTAAGTCAGTATGTGTAGAAGGTAGCTTAGAGGTAGGAGTGTACTGATACTCATACTTGCCTTTAAGTATTTAAAATCAGCAGGTATTAATTAAATCCACTCATTAATGTGTTGATTTTCACCTTTACAATTCAGTACCAATCAAGTTTTCCTCTCATCCGTGGCGCTGACCATGCGGTACAGCAGTAAAAATGTCAGTGCCCCAGGTGAGAGGAAATTGCGCTTGCAATCAGCTTTTAAAACACTCAATGCAGAAGTTAATTTCCATTGATTGATACTCAAAATTGTAAAGGAGAGTGAAGGATGGCTTTTCTTGTTGAGCAATCAACATGTTAATGAATACATTTTAAATGATAAATACTTCTTATAGGAAATTAGGAGTACAAGTATCAGCACCCTTGTTCTGAATTGAAAAGCAGCCTTTGTTCTCTTGGCTGGATTCAACCCGGTCCCTTGTCCACACCCACAGGCACGCTGCTCTACTCACTGTTCACGGTTGGGAGCTTTCCTCAGCTGGTCGGCAGTTACCCGGGCAGAGAAGTTGTAGTACTGCATCACGTTCTGGAAGTAGAGGTCTGACACCACTGTGTACTGGAGTGGAAAGGGAGGAAACAGAGAATTCAAAAGAAACCCACTGAACCGATACAAAACAAAATAGCACAGGCCGTTTACTACAGTCAAACCTCCTTAATATCACTCCTGGTCACCATCTCCTTATTATCACCACACAGACAGAATATACTGGGTGTCAGTGGGGACTGATAATATCATATCAACAGCCATACAAATGATTTATACCATCTAAATATCATTTTGGGAATTTAAAGCATATAGATTCACATGTAACTAAGTTCAGCACTGAAATGATCAGGATATAAATAGCACAATATGGCATGTAGAACACTGTAGTATGCTTACAGCTTTTATGTCCCAAAATTAATATTGCATGTGCAAAAAAATAATGCCATACCAAGCATTTTGAGTTCCCATTCAATGTACCTAGTACTTTAAATGGGCTCAACGCCACTTAAGGGATAGTTCAAAATCAGGCCCAATGATGCCAATAAGATACTACTGCTATTGTCTTCCAGTAGCTAACAGACCCCTTTGTTTTACTTACGTCATTAAACACTTTATCCAGCTCCTTGGAATCCATGATGAATTTGGGGTACCCAATCATGTTGTAGATTGCATCGGCCTATCAAAGAGAATTCGAGAGATTTAGATGTAAAAAGAGAATTCCAGTCATCCTTTTTTGGTGCAGTTGCACTTCTGCAACATAAGATGGCAGTGTTGAGCTGTAAACAAGGTTGACGACAGCACAAAGTAAGCATTTAGCATTTAAATTCAGTGCTAATGTTACATATGTATACTCCTTCATACTTGGCCTATCTTGGAGTGCAAACATATAGTTTGAATTTGTGTGTTTTTTTTTTTTTGCTTGTCTCTTTTATTCAAACTGTAATTGCATTGTACATGTAATACTGTAAATGTAAAATAAATGTTTAAATGCCATATTTTGGGAACTTGGCATCAATAGCTGGGAAGGAAATAAGACTCCTGTTGCAAACCATTCCAGGTTTTAGTACGAGCTTGATTAGCCACAGTGTATAGGTAACAAGCTCAGGTGTATCTTATTAAACTCCTAGTAAAACCAGGAATGGATCCAACTACTATGCAATGGGGGTCTTATTTCCATCCCTGATGAATAGGCTCCTCTACAATAGCATAAAACTTTTTTTTGTTTATATGCAGCAAAACTAAAAACTGGTTGGTGAGCAAAACTAGAGCTTCCGTAGTGCTCGAGTGCAGCCGTGAACTCTCCAATGTGACTGCAGTGCACACTGGGAAATTGAGTTTTAGGCAGCAGGTGCTCTTATATATATACGGTGAGGTTTTGATAAGCAGTATCATACCTTTTCCTTAGCAGCTTTCCTGGTCTCTACATTCATCCAGCCCACGTACTGCAGACTGTCTTCGAAGGCTGTTTTAATTTGAGTAATCATCTCTTCAGCCTGGTGTTGAGAATTGTTTATTGGTAGATTAAAGCACAGTGATTTACCATTCCCTACTCTGTTTTATTACCATTCCCTTGTGACTGACCTTACTTAACTTTCTTTCACATTGCGTCCAAACTACACTAGTGTCTGAGGGACTGGAAGGAAGCGTGGCTCACCCATATATCTGTATCATGTTAAACCCTGGTACAGCATGTTTTATTCATGGTTCTTTTAACATGGCTTGATTTGGCTATCATGTACCATTATTAACAATTGACAAACCATGCTTGGTGCAGTATATGGCACCACAGCCAAAACACATTCACTTGAGAGATTGGGAGGCAATGTGGTTGTCTGGTAAACGCTGAGGGACTGGGAGGCAGGGTGGCCTAGTGGTTAGGGTAGAGGGTCTGGGTGGCAGCATTACCCAATAGTAAGAGTTTATGGACATGGATGCTGTGTGGCCTAGTGGTAATAGCAGTGGGTCTGGAAGGCTGTGACCTACTGATTAGAGCCGAAGAGCAGGGTGGCATAGTGATTAGAGATAATGGACTGGGAGGTGGTTAGAGATGGCGGACTGGGAGGCAGTGTGGACCAGTGTTTAGAGATGAGAGACTGGTCAATGTCAATGTCAATGCTTCCTTGAAAGGGACAGGTAAGAGGAACACTTACAATCTTCTTGCTGTCTTCTGCGAAGGTGGCCTTCACAAACATGGCTCCCAGTGCGAATCCCAGGGCGCTTCCGTGTCACTGACACACAGTTTCCACCGGGGGGTGCAGCTCTGAAACACACATGAGGAGGGTCAGTGCTAATGCACAGCACTGCTGTCACAGCATTCATTCACCTCAAGCACGACTCTGATTTACACTAGAATTCAATTGTAAAATAAGTTAAGAAACACAGCCAATATTATTTACCTAGTATTCTTTTCAGTTGCTTGGTAAGTTAACTGTAGTTAAGTGAAAACTCAGACTCCCACTCACCTTCTTGATCCCATACATGGCCTCAAGAAACTTATCCTGTGCGTCCTGAAATCTGTGGTCCAGGCTGGAGGCCGTCTTGCGCACAACATTCAGGATCATGTAGTTATTGAGGACACTAGGGAGGGCAGGACAGTAACAGGAAGGGTGAACGCTGACACCAGACTCTGAGGAGACAGAGGCAGCCAGCGAGTCCACGGCTTCAATTGCCTCCATTAACTCAAACACCCCTGTACCCTAATCACGACACACTGTAACTCACTCTCAAGCCACTGCATAATGAGCTAAATAGGCTCTTCAATATAGAGGTGTTCATTTCCGGTTGATTTTCTAAAGGTTTAAAACTAACATATTGGGAAAGTTTGTAACTGATCAGAACAGCCATGAGAATAAGCCATCCATCACTTTTTATAATTGACTGCAGCATGTATTTGTGTGCAAGACTGTATTCGCACAGCATTTACTTGTATATGGAAAAGAAATAATGAATATGAAATAAAATAGGCCTACTTACTACTTTGCAGGGCTGGGGCCAATTCCTGTTTTTCAATTCCAATTCTAAAAACAATTCCCAATTCCAATTCCCTTTTAATCAATTCCAACACATCATTGATCAGAATTTCAATTAACAGTATTCTGTTAAAATGAGCTTCCTCACAGTGGCAACAAAGTACTCAAATTGAAGTCACTATTAATTGACTTAACATGTGCCTTAAACTGGGAGCTTTAACTTATTATTATTATTGTGTATTTCTTAGCAGACGCCCTTATCCAGGGCGACTTACAATTGTTACAAGATGTCACATTATACATTATTTCACATTATTTTTACATACAACTTAAATGAATGGGCTCCACGCCACTTAAGGGATAGTTCATAATGAAACCCAACAATGCCAATAGGAGTAAGAAAATGGTCCTGTACAGCTGGCACAGCGCCCCCTACCTCTTGTCGGTGCTGTTGATGAGATCCGAGACTCTCTGCAGGTACTCTGGTGCGTAAATGACCACCTGCTCCGAATCGTTCAGCTGCACAGGGGCAAACACAGCTGAGAGGAAGGGCATCCAGTCTATTGCCGGGGCCAGAGCCTAGAGAACAGACACAAAATCACTGCTCACTACCGATCAGAGCATAAGAGAATCGTTTAACACAGTGACCGTTTCATAGAGCGCTCCACACAACACTGCTCCAACAGAGGCTCTAGACCAGGGATGTCATTTTGATATTTGATTCTTTTTTCTGTAGGCAAAACAAAAACCGTCTCACCCGGTGCCTGGCCAGTAGGGTCCCCTGTAGTGCGATGAGGAGAAACAGCCCCTGCCGGTTTTGTCTCCTAACCCGGGGGAGACAAGGCAACTCTCTCTGTGGAATTCCCAGTGAAGACCGGTAACTTCACACAGCCAGGACACTCCCCTGCGCTTCCCTGAGTGTACGACAACCTGCACCCCACACTGCCATGCTTTTATCAGATGACCCACTTTAAATTGCACATTGTCAGACTGCAATTAGTAGCGTGGCACATTCCCCCTGATTCTCTGGCGGAAGGCAGCCTCACCTGCAGCTTTCTGGCCGTGACTTTGTGGTAGATGAGCTCCTCATCTCTGCGCTGCTCCTGGGGAATGGTGATGTTGGCGAGGGCGGTCTCCAAGTCCAGGATCTGCTGCATCTGCCCCCGCGTAGAGGCCTCCTCTCCCCCCAGGAGCACTCCCAGCTCCACCATGAAGTTCAGGTAGGCCGTCAGTATCTGCCGGGAACACAGTCTTACAAAGGACGTTGCACATTGTTTTAAAAGAGCAAGTAGCTTTTCTTCATTCTTCTGACATTTTCTTATTTTTTTTTAAGATGCTTTTTCTTGAGTGTCTTATAGAAGAGCTACTAAACATTTACTTTGGATAAAGTTTCCTTTACCTACAACAGTAATGCGGATCTATCCATGTGTACATATGTCTACAACAGACAACTAGAACTGAAGAGAAGCTCCTGAACTCAAAGTCAGATTAGACTGTGTGTACTGATTTTAGACAGACGAGATTATGACGGATTCCAGAATACACAGGTTCTGAATTAGAGGGGTTTCCGCTGTTAATTTCAGTAGGAATTTGGTTGGGATCCAAGAAATGATGCCGAATTATACAGAATGCTGGTTTGTAGAGGGGCTGGATTAGACAGGTTTTACTGTAAACACAATATTTGAGTACAGCAGTTTGGGCATCCTGAATATTACATTTATTCATTTTGATTGCTGTTCTCTTTGTGCTCACCAAAAGCATTGCTCATAAGACCACAATTACATTCCATTAGAAAGTGGGTCACGTGTCCATACTGATTCATCACAAGTGACAGATGCTTTTTTTGTTTTCTTTTTTGCAGAGGGACTCGCCATAGAAACGTGACCTTCAGCACATTGTAATGACCAGGAATATCTACAGAAATATCTGGGTCAATGTGCAAGAACCCACAAGACCTCCACCCCTACCTTCTCATTGACAGTCTTGTTGAGGTAGTAATCTCTAGAGGGCAATCCCAGCCCTGACTGGTCTACCTGAAAGAGAAAAGACCCTGATTGCTGAGGAAATAGACCAGCATAATGAAAATGATTGCAGAAGTAGATTTAAAAGAACATATAAACCTTAAAGAGATCAACTTCATTTCCATAATCTCACCTATTTAATGCCTTCATATGATTATCTTCTAGCTTAGAGAGTTATTTACATGTCTGTTTTCAGCCACTGAGTCTGCTTCTGAAAAGACTCCTATAGAAGTGCGATGGTTTGAGAATTACCACCAGGGATGTGCATTTGTAAATTCTGCCCTCTTTCTGACCAATTGTATATATAGATTTTTTCTTTTACAACCCCCCAGTTGCCACATTTGCCAAAGGAGGCAAAAATTACTCTTTGTGGTCATTTCTTTAAAAACACTTTAGCTTTTAGGAATCTTTTCAGAAGTAGCCTCTTGAAAAAAAAATATGCAAGAAATGAAATGTAACGTATAGTTGTGCGGTGGTTTGCCCCCTGTAATGGAAGGTCTATACACACCTGGATGATGTTGCTGTTGGAGTTCTTGGAGTCTGTGCTGACGTACACTGAGAAGAAGGGCGAGGTGCGGTATTGTGCAGAGACAATGCGCAGCACCTCCTGGAAGTTATCTTTATCCCAGTGACCAGTCACATTCCAGCCCCCAGTCTGAAACACACACAAGCACACCCATCAGAAAACACCTAACCAGGACCGCTTTACTACAGGGGTACTCATTTACATCAGGGTGTAACTCAATACTTTGGAGCCAGGTGTAATGAGATCCTTTTCAATCTACTCTTTCTGACAGAGCGAATCAAAGTGCAAGTCCAGCTAAAATCACTTCACAAATCTTGGAGCATCCTTTACAAAAGTTTACCACAGTAAATGTGCAGTTTTACCCAAGCTTTTCCCCATGCATTTACTGTGGTTTGCCATGTCTTAATATGCTTTACCATACGTACCTATCTGTGCTTTACAATGCTTACCTATGCTTTAATACACTTTGCTATGGTTTTAATATGGGCAGCTTTTTTTCAGAAACAAGACATATTGCAAACGACCCAGATCTCAGAGCAGTCCCGCAGAGTGCAGAGGTGCGGGCGTGCGTGGTGGACCTGGGCTCTGCACACTCACCTGGTTGATCAGGTCTTTGAGGGGCTGTGCTCCCAGCTCCTCTATCTTCTGCTCGTTCATACAGGACTGGAAGTACCTCTGTGCTTTGCGCTCGGCCTCGCTCGTCCCGTTCATGGTGGTGTTCTCTGACAGGGGAGGAGATGCACACTGTTACCCTGGCTCTGGTGCCGGTTTTATTTCAAGGGTCAAAACGGGACATTCCACATAAAATATAGGACATCATTTCTAGTGGAAATTGGTTGACAGGAATAGCAAATGCAATAAATGAAGGTCATTCAGTAAGAATTTTCTATGTGTAAATTAAATATCAATAATGAAAGCGATTGTAGCTAACAAACTAATACCATAAATCAGTTATGGTACTGAAATGTGTGTTATATAGGTCTCAAATTAGGTAGTTTTGAATGAAACACATTTTACAGTAAACATGTATTATTTTTTTTCACTATGATATCTGGTACTACACTAGGTTAAATACATTTCTGTTTGCAAACCATGCTTTCAGATAGATACAATTCCTTAGTCATTTCCACACCCATTCAAAGGCTAACATGCTTTCAGCCTCGAACATGCTTTGACCAAAAAGACACCGGTGAGGTGAAATGGCCAAGGAAGTCTAACAAATGTTCTGAGGGTAAGGCAAGACAACTGGGAACTTTATTTAAACTTAGTACCAGACATGTTTTAAAATGAGAATACGTATTTGCTATAATATGTGTTTCTTTCAAAACTGCACATTTTAAGTTTTCTGTAGCTAATGGAAGGAAACAGGCAGGATTTCTGGAATTAGTTTGTTTGCTACAATCTCCTGAAAGTATGAGTTGAATACAAGGGCTGTGCAGATGCTCACATTTCCAAGTAATTCGAACATGTTTTATGCCAGCAGGTATTGACCCATTAAGTGCCATTGTCCTCATCTGAAACTATACTTTACTCATCATTAAGCAAGTCCCAATCAATAATAATAATATTAATAATAATATTAATAATAATAATAATAATAATAATAATAATAATAATAATAATAATGTGTCTAATATCTTGTCAGACCCCATCTATCTATTTATAAAAAAAGGCAGGAATCGAGATGGAAGTTCAATAGACACAAGCTTGAAGAACGATATGCATTGCCCTGTCCACTACCCCGGCTCCTGAGGGCCATAGAAGGGAAGACGTCTGCAGTGATTCTGCAGCGAGGAGCCCTGCTGCCCTCGTGTTCCTCCCTCACCCAGCAGGTGCTTCATGATAGCTTGGTTGTGCTCCCACAGGCTGTTGAATGTGCCCCAGCGGGAGTGGCCGTCAGGCAGGGGGTTGGTCTTCACCCAGCTCCCACAGGCGAAGGAGTAAAAGTCCTGGCAGGGGTCCACAGTGCGGTCCAGAGAGCCCAGGATAGAGCTAGCAACCTTGATACAGGACTCAGACAGGCAGAGTTGGGGGTGAGCTGGAGGAGGAGAGAGAGGGGGGAGAGACAGCATCACAGGCTGCTCTGTACTGTCCAAGTGTTTAAGATGAATCTTTTCCATTTAAAAGTTAAATGACAAATATTTCCAACAAGAAGTCTTTCTAAATACCTAATATTGCACAGGGTTCTTCCAAGTTATTTAATTACTGATTGGTAAAGCTATTTAACGTTTACAGCGGTATATGGTCATACATGTTCCTGTACTAGCCAATTTCAGCATGGGGATTTCAATATGGGCTTCGGTTAGATTATAAACATTCTTTTCAAAAACTCAAGCTTTATTGACACAGTGCCATCTAGGCTTCTGTTAGTGGTACTGCAATTCGCGGTCACTGATTGTTCCACTGGGAATTTGCAAACCTGGTTATTCATTTTATTCCCCCCTGGATGTTTATAGATGGAAATAAAAGGGAAAACAGTTTCCCAAAGAAGGGAGCGCTTCCTGTTTGGAATTGCTTGGCGTCACAAATCTGAACATGCGAGTCCCCTGGAAAGTTAGTAGGGATAGTCTCTTGTGCCAACGTCAATACCACCCAAGCTATGAAAACACTACGGGAGGACGGTGGAGAATTCACAGCCTCATATCCAAGCTGAACTAATAGCCTTTGGAACAGAAGTGCTAGTGTGCACTATTGAATATTATAGGAAATCTTGGGCATGGCTACAGCTATTGTTAAAGAGAAAGCAGCTGGGTTCTGAAAAATATAGCGTTATACATCCTCACATGCTGCTCTAGTGCACTGTTTGACATGTGGGCAATAATCCTTGCATTACTAGTGCACTAGAGTGCCCATATTGTTAAGAGCTTTGAAACAGACTTTAAAGTTATAAGTACAACAAGTTGTCAGCATGATAACAATTAAAAGAAATGACAGGTACGTTATTTAAACAGTTGTAGCAGCACCTGGGGACGTGGAACGCTATATTTTTCAGAAACCCGCTACTTACTCATTAATACTAATAGTACCTATATGACCACTAGGGGCACATGGGGTGACTCCAGCCAAGTTAAAGGGCTAATACAGCCAAGACTTTAAAACAAACTAGTCTTCCCTCAGCATAGCAAATCATTTAAATCCATTTACTCTGCCACCACACACATGTATTTGGACCCCACCAGAAACCTGAACCTCCCTTTGCTGCCCATTAGACCCTAAAGCCTGTGTAATAAACCCTTTAATAGGCCTGGAATTCTATGGCTTTCCATTGTTGGGTTCTATTCTTAAATTCCTGACTAGAAGGTTTTCAAGTCTACCGAGCACTTAAACAAGACACACACAATGGGAAAATGGGGACATTTTGAATGTCAGTGAAGAAGTTAGTCCCCATGAACTCCTACGTTTTGAAAGCAAGATTTAAAAAAACAAAAAAAACAGTTTTATCAATGCGTGCTTCTGTGAGATGAATGCATGGGTGAAAGAAATAAAGAGTTCCTCTTTAAAAAGCACCATTACCAGTTTCTCTCTGGTGCTTTGCTTTCAAACAAGGAAACAAACATAACGGTCTTGTATTGTGGTATTGTCATTAGACTACAAGGAAGTGGGATTCTGAGGATGAAGTCAAGAATGAATGATGAAGAAAAAAAAACAACATGAAAAAGCCAGCTTGTCAAGGCATCTGGTATCTGGTTTTGTGAAAGCCTATTTAATGCAAGTTAAGCCAAACGGGGTTGTGGTTTTGTGATAAGGCCTACTGTCCATTGAGGCCTTCACTGAGACCACCAGTTTTATTTTACTTCTGACTGTATTTGAACCTCAAGAACGGCTACTGCATTCCCCACTCACCAATTCTATTGTGTAATGTTTCAGAGGGACTGGTTCCAAAACCAGGCCGGATAAGTTTGGTTTCCTGTAAATATATTTTTGTGGTACTGCATGTAGACAATACACCCAGGGTCACTTACCGTTCCTGTAGCGCAGGCTCAGAACAAATATACAGGCCAGCAGACAGACAGACAGCACTCCCACGATTACTAGTAGCTTCTTCTCAACGTGCGTCCGGTCTGACCAGCATCTCCGACTGCGGCTTGCACCACCAAAACTTACCTAGACACACAGACAAACAGGCGGTCAAGTTCAATAGCATTTTCAGTGCCTTGTGCAAGAGGCCTTGTCATTTTACTGTCTCTAAATGAGATCTTGTCATAAATTTACTGTTACAAATTAAGGTTATAACAGCGTCTTATTTTAATAATTGTGGTCTCTTTAAAAGCACACTGCCTTTTTCTGGGGAAATATACTTATTTGACAGTGCAGAGACTGGAAACAGAAAAAGTGTTATGAAAAAGACTGGTCAGCTGTTTCTGAAATCCTGCTGTACCAGGGACAGGTTCTCACTGGCTTCTCGGGTGCAGGCGTACGTTTGCAGGAGAGAGCCAGACGCTCCACCTGAGCTGCACTATCTGTTGAGTTTGGTGGGTGTGTCCCAGCAGAGCGTCTCACTATAAAAAGGGGAGGCGCCGACTCACTGGGGTTCTGCTGAGAGCCAGGACATGATCAGTCCCCGCTACCAATAGAAAGAAAAACCAAAACCGCTGATCACCGTGTGGGGAATCAGGATCAGGGTTTTATCGTCTGAAAAGGAACAGGGATTAGTTTAGGGATTTTTAAGTCCCACTTGAACAGATCGTTTGGGCGTGTGTCAGTGGGTAGTGTCTTGTTTGCTTTTGTTCACTTGTGTGTGTCACTGTTGCCCTATCACTGCTGGTAGTGCCCCAGGATTGCTGTTGCTCTGTAAATGAACCTGGGTGTCTGTGTGGCGTGGACAACGTCACTTCTGAGTATCTCCATTTGTCAGTGGATCATCCATACTTGCTCTATCACACCAGTCCAGAAATCTTGATTTTACCACTGCATCCAATGTCTTCTGAGATGACATCCACAGGGGTGTGTTGAGAATCCTATTTTCTCAGTAATTACCTTTAAGTAGTATTTGTCAGCAGGTATTAAATAAATGAAAACACACCTATTTATTAATGTGTGGATTTCAAAAACAAGAAAAGCTGCCCTTGCCTCACCTTTACAATTGAATACCAAACAATGGCAATTAACTTCTGAATTCAGTGTTTTAAAAGCCAATTGGAAGACAATTTTGCTCTCATCCGGGGCACAGACAGAGACTGTAAACTGACAATGGAAATATTTTAAAAAGCTAGCAAATGCAACTGAGTCATCACATAAAGGTGCCAGCTACCGCTGTGGAAACTGGGATATGCAATTCTTTGCTGAGTTTAATCAGAGATAACACCTGGCCTAGGACTACAATAACACAATTCACTGCAGAGATGACACATTCCAAGGAAACGAAGGAAAGTAAAAAACACAAATACAAATGAGTTTTTTCGATTGATACTCAATAGTGTAAACAAGGGAAACCGAGGGGCCACATAGTTTTGTGTTGAGTAATCCACATGTTTCATTCAATTCCATTCTTACCTAACAACTTCAAACTTCTGAAAAGGTAATAACTCAAAAAATACAAGTAAAATCGGCACACACCTAGATATCCATACTTTAATGGTGTGTGCTTGGAATTTGTTTTGACAAATGTTTTTTTTTCCATGGCACAGCAGGCGAGCACCAAAGTGTGTGGCAGTAAAAAACTAAAAGTGAAAGGGTTAGAGCAAATAATTCCATAAATCGTACAGGTGGTGCTCTTCAATATGGTATGTAGGTCTCACATGTGCAATTTAGTATTATCTTGTACCTTACTTTCAGGTAGACTGTCACTGGCTGTAAAGCATTCCAGTCATTAGAGGAAACAGATTGAACGTCTTCCTTGCAGTCATTCAACAAGCAGATGCTTTTCAAACGACTGACATCAACACGACCCTTAGAAAAGCACCCCATAGTAAAAGCATAGCAAAGTACGGTCAATTACAGACAAGCATGAGAAAACTGGAAAAAGGCTGTGCAAAAACACCATGGCAAACTGTTATCGGGGGAACCAAAGGCAGTGTTAACCTTAAATGACCCAGAGAAAAATACATGTTTAAAAAACCACATGCATTTATCAAAACATGGGATTATTTCATTAGCTGTAACCCCTTTCAATTAAAAGAGCCAGATTTTCATGATGTCAGTCTGTGCCCGCTGCTATTTGCAGCAGTAGGTGTCTTAACTGTTACTGTTTGCAATTTCAAAGGCCACACACTTCATAAAACATGTAAACTGGGGTGAAACCTGTATGGGATACATATTGAAACTTGTGGCCTTCTCCACCTTATCACACATTCTAGGGCATTGTTAAGGAATGACAGGACTCTGGAGGCCTTATCTCGGTTACTATGGGAACATGGTGTGACTGACGATGACATCACGGCAGGTAAACATCCAGCACTCCTGAAGGGGTGAGGACATCATGGTCCTGCCTGTGCAACCCAAAAATCAAATCTCACAGCACTGGAGCACACTCCATGACCTCTATCCAATGCTGCTGTACCCATTGCATGATTTATTACATAGTAAAGTAATGGTGGTCATTCAAAATGAGATAGTTCTACATACCGAGCACCACACTACAGATAATATAGCAACATGAAGATTCTTTACATTGTGGTCCAACATTTTAAGGAAGACATTCTAGGTTACCAATTCCAAGGTTCATTGAAGTCAGTTCTGTTACTTATACAATCCATCTTAAAAATACTACATTATATTTGATTTCTACTGCCTTCCTAACCTGTAAATTATAGTTATATTATTAAACTGGAAAAATACAAGTCTTTTAAATGAAAAAGAAGCATGGCTTCGTAAGCTGGCTATAAGGGGAGAAAGGTGGCCAGAAAACCAATAGATATTGAGCATGGAGTTTCCTAAATCCGCATTGCATCTATAGACATTGTCCATTGATTTATCATATTATATTATGTGTGTGTCATTGTGTGAATTTATTAACCTAAAAATGAAAAAAAAATAATAATAGATATACTGATATACTTGTTAATTATTAAATACTTTCACTTACATAATGTGCAGTGATGACACATATCACTTAATTATTATATGGTTTAATTATTATATCCGTTGATATTTACGTAACAATTTACTTTTCTAGCAGGCTGTGCAGGTTTTTAAGAACAGTCTGGCATTGCAACAAGATGGTGTTCTAAGTCAAGTGGTGTCTATTTTAAAGATCTATTTTAAGCCCTTAAACATCGCTACAACTGTTTAAATAACATACCTGTAATTTTTGTTTTCATTGTTAACATCCTGACAACTTTTGACACTTGTAACTTTAAAGTCTGTTTCAAAGCTCTTTTCAAAATGTCCGCTCTAGTGCTCTGATAGTGTAAGATTATTGCCCACATTGTCAAACAGCAATAACGATCCATGATGTGGTATGGAACAGAAAAGCCAGAGCACTTCTTGTTTGTTTTGTTGTTTTTAACATCACTCTTCCTGAAGTGGTTTAGACTAGAGGACAGATTTCAAACCTCAGTGCACTAGAGCGGACATTTTGAAAAGAACTTTGAAACAGACTTTAAAGTTATGAGTGTAAAAAGTTGCATGTTAACAATGAAAAGAACATTAACAGGTACGCTATTTAAACAGTTGTAGCAGCACGTGGGGACGTATAATGCTATATTTTTCAGAACCCCGCTACTTACTCTTTAATCTTGTTACATACCGATGCTCTAAATTATATTTCCATCTTCTAGAGTGCAACAGTGCACCACTAATTTGCCTGGATTCCGTGGGCTTAACATCCTGCAAGAATGAAAATATCGAACCACAAACCATGGCGATGCTCAATGTGATAAACAGTGGGAGCAAATAATACCCTACAGCTAAATGACAGGGTGGGGCATTTGTTCTTAAATTTACCCCAAAAATAGGTCAAGTGAAGGAACGGAGCGAAGCAAACAAGTCATTGGAAAAACAGTAACTGGTTACCAAGGAAGTCGCTTCTGGAAGTATTGTTCTCAGTAACCAGTCACAGGTATTTCCAGTGACCATCTCTCTGTGTTTCTTTATATTAATTCATGAAAGCAAAGACACAGCTTAAGTGCAGTATTAAAATAGCTGGAAGAGCTGTGAATTCACAGTAGCTTGAAAAAAAAAGACCATCAATACAAAATCAAACACATATTTAAGATAACTTTTTTTTCAGGTCCACAAGTTAACACCTGAGCAGCTTTCTGGGTTCGATCACACAGGCTTGGAGCCCTGATCCTGTTTCAGATCAAGTTTTACGCAAGCAAATGAGAGATTAGGAGATGTCCTACCTGCATCCCGTTGGGGTACACCTCATCTACTGGAGAGTCCACAAGGTCATCCTCCTCAAACGTGGCCCGCTTATAGGCAGACATCTGAAGGGTCAAGTGTAGAAAAGACTCTCTTAGTATCTCCATGTGTGCATGTACAGCAACCTTCCTCTCAGGAGTCAGAACCTGTTGAAGTTCGTCGAGAAACCTGCCTGGTTTTTATGCGACAACAGAATCCAGTCTCTGCACTCCTCCCCCCACACCCAAATCCTTTTTTTTTAATCTCACCAGGATCTAGGCAGACTTTCTACCCATGTGGGAACTCCTTGCAGTTATTTTCCTGGGAAGCACGCACTGTTTTTAAACAACACCACTTTGGATATGCCAGCCTGGCTACAATGCTGCCTACTCCCCAAAGTTTTAAATCTTTAAACAAGGGGCTCCTCCGAACAGCTGAACACACAACTCCAACAAAAACAGGAAGCACAACTCCTTGATAAACCTTAGTGCAGTGTGCGTGCATTCCACAATGTGGTTCAGCTCAAACTGGGAGGCAACTTGCTTGAGGTAATCCCGCCTTCCCCTTATCATTCGCCCCCTTGCATTCCAAGCCATTTCACACAGCTCCTCCCCTACCCATTCCCTGTTGCCCTGGTTACTGTAATCTGAGGGCCCATAAACTGGGTTGTATCATAAACACTCCCCTGTTCCGAACCCCCCCACCCCCCTGCATGCATTGCTTTGGGTCCCTGAGGGCATGTGTTGAAGCCAAGCCCAGTAGCAAGAATAAAAGGATACCTAAGAAATAAATAATAATAATAATAATAATAATAATAAATAATAAATAATAAATAATAATAATAATAATAATAATAATAATAATAATAATAATAATAATAATAATAATAATAATAATAATAATAATAGTCAGAATAATTTCTCAATCTTGTTTTTAAGAAATCCTCCACATCTGTTTACTACAAATTTCTCCAGAGTTTCCTTTGGTTCTCATAGCTTTATCACCAAGGACATTAACATTCCTATAAAACCAGACTATCTGCATTGACACCTGAAATCTAGTCACAGCTTAAAGTAAATGTGTGGTTGGCCTCTTCAAATGTATTGCCGATTTTTTTTTCCTGCATTCAAATAAGAAAATTGGCTTCCTTTTTTAGTTTGTTGTACCGGTACAAAATCTAAACAAAGATTTTTCTTTGGCACAGACCTTTTTGACTCTTATTAAAAGACACATGTTTGTAAACTTTGAGGAACTTTAATGGAAATCAAAAAAGTATAGATTTTAATTTTAAACAGGACATTTATAACGCAGTACACATTTAAAGCAGCTGTACCACCCCATTGAAATGCTGTTATTATAACTCCCACTTCAAATCCACTTAATATCACTTTGGGAACACATAAGATATGAACATTTACATGCAAGTAATTTGCCGTACAGTACTGAAGTGATCAGAATATAAAGTAGAAATACATTTGGGGTACCCAGCACTTGTGGGAGAGACTGTTCAATAAAATCTCTTGCATATTTTTAAAGACGAGTCAATTTTCTATTCATGGATACCAAGATATTAAGTGAGCAAGTAGTCTGAGTGAAGTTATCTGGTATCAAACTCCCCATCCCCATTTGTACTGCTTTCCTAGAAAAGGAGAACACTTCGGGGTACCATTCTACTTGGGAGATGTCTTGCTCGTTAAAATATTTAGCATATTTTTAAATATGATTATCTAGTCAGAGATACCAGGGTATTTAGTAAGTTAGGGGTCTGAGTGTGGAAAAATGGGCACTACAATCCCCACACTTATTCTTGCTGTAAATCATTTGTTTCCAAACTTTTGAACACTACTGTATAACATACAGAACATTGTAATGTGTGTGTGTACAGATGATGATGATGATGATGATGATGATGATGTAACAACCTACTGAATACATTTCATTCAAGAACACTAATCAATGCAGTACCTAGTACTATGTTTCGAGTTCCACAGCAAAACAGGCATATTTGCTGTATCAATACTTCCCCGCAAGAGCTTTTTGCATCGTCAATGTGAGCCAATGGTATGATTAAAAAAACAACAACAAAAAAAACACTGCAATGCATCTCATTAGCAGCGGCAGTAAACTAAACTAGCTCATCACAATGCAAGTGTCAGCATGTAGCTCACATAGGTGTTGAAGGTGACTAATAATCAAATTAATCTCGCTCTCATACCTTTACTGAAGTGCAGAAGAACCATTCGGCCCATCAAGGCTCGTCCCTTGTTAGCACACCATTCTTCCTACAATGGGGGGGGGGGGGGGGGGTCTAATTTAAAAGCACAGAATCTAGTCTTTTTTTAAATGTCACCTGCTAGGCTATTCCATGCATTTATAACTCTCTGTGTAAAAGAATGCTTCCTACCTTCCGTTCTAAACTTACTTTTACTCAGCTTCCATTCTGTCCTCTTGTTCTTCTCTCTGTGCTAAATTTGAAGTAGTGTCTCGGGTTAACTTTATCTGTATCATTTATAATTTTAAAGACTTCAATCAAGTCCCCTCTTTCCCTTCTTTTTTTCTAGGCTGGTTTAATTCTTTTAACCTGTCTTCATAGCTCATGTCATGACGTCCTGGGATCAGCCGAGTTGCCCTTCTCTGTATCTTCGAGTGCAATGATGTCAAAACTATGCTAGTAGGCTCCACTCTTTATATCTTTCCATCACTGAGTGGAGCTACTGTAGAGGCAGGCTCTGAATAGACTTCACAAAATGGAACAGGATATTTCAGGTTCAGGTGGTGAAAAATGAACCTCTTAACATGTGTGTGTGATCTGCATGCAGACCTCGCACAATTGGAGCAACTAGGACTGGGAAGTCAAAAAGATCTGTTATTTAGTTTTATAATCTTATTTTAATATGTTTAGTATTTCAACCAGAAAGCCTATTTCACAGGCAATGAGGTGCAGACTCCTAGGGTCCACCAGAGGGAGCTAATCTTGCTGCTTGTTACAAATTAGTGGAAAAATGAGATTGGTTGACCCCCCTTCCATAGCTGACAGAAAACTACGTTTAATTTGAACATTATCAATTTGAAACCTTAACAGTATAAGGAAATACATGCTAGCTGAGAACATGGGCAATCAGAGACAGTATGGATATCCTTAATACAAATAAAGTCTCACGATTAAGTAATTCACAAATGTGTTTACGTACAGTACTCCATTTCAGAAGACTGCAGAAAATGCAACTGAGAATTTGAACTCAAATACCTGCCACTGCACCAGAACTGCATACAAGAGATATCCGAATGACGTGGAGGGACTTTGTGCCATCAACCTCAACAAACAAATCAAAATGGAAGAAAACAACACTGCAAAACACAGAGGAAAGCTATCCAGCATGGATTTAACACTTTCACTAACTGTTCAGTATTAACTGTGTTTTTAACACATGTATTACATTTTCTTGGATAAAAATACTGAAAAACCCTTATATTTAAAAAAACAAATTCATATGATTTCATTATTTTAAATATGCTTTCACCATTTTACTTTGTAAACTTTATCATGTTTTATATGCAAGTCACTTAGCTTAATAACAGGGGCCCATGTAATAATACTAATATGCAAACTGACTCAGCTGAGAACTTGCACAGCGAGGAAATGATGCACAAATACTTGCAACTGTGAGAAATCTGAAAGCCGGGAAACAGGATCTGGCTAAATGCACGTGTTTTTATGTATTCATTTCCCGGCTGGTGCAAAAAGGAAACAAGAACGTTTCAGCTGAATGTGGCAGAATCACAACAAGCTGGTTGAACACACCTGCCATATGTCACACACACTTCGGTGTGAATGGACTGCCCCTCACATGAACGATTCATTTAACTGGATTCTCTGAAATGTATTCTGGATTATATAAAGACTCTCCCTGTTCCCAGTTTCAGTCATAATAAACAAGACATACAAGGTGCTTGATTGGCAGGTGGTTCTGTAGTCAAGACAATTTACTGGTTTCACAATCAAAATAAATGATGTCTCTACATGTATACAAGTGTTTATACAGTGTGCATAGTTCAGTTTACTTTAAACCTAGCTCTTGAGTGATCAATGATTTAAAAAACAATATATCTAATCTAAATATTTGAATATCTAAGAGCCAAAGTCAATTTCAAGCTCTGTTTATGATTGATATACAGTAGAAATATCCTGTCCTGAACTGAAATCAGTGAGTGCTGTTCCTGCTGTATGGTGTGTGGTTCCAATGTAGGAATAATTGCTGGTTAATATACTTTAAAGGGGCTCCCTTGGTAACAAACACAGAGACAAGGAATTGTTATAAAGGTCAGCCAAACCCACGCAGTTCTGTGAAAGATAATCCAGTCCCATCCAGTCTTTCAGGGCCGACGCCAAAAAAGGACGAAACTAGAGCCATGCAACAGACAGTTCACATTCATTGATATATATATATATATATATATATATATATATATATATATATATTGTTTGTTTATATATATATATATATATATATATATATATATATATTGTTTGTTTATATATATATATATATATATATATATATATATATATATATATATATATATATATATATATATATATATATATATATACATATATACACACAGTACCGTGCAAAAGTTTTAGGCAGGTGTGAAAAAATGCTGTAAAGTAAGAATGCTTTCAAAAATAGACATGTTAATAGATTATATTTATCAATTAACAAAATGCAAAGTGAGTGAACAGAAGAAAATTCTAAATCAAATCCATATTTGGTGTGACCACCCTTTGCCTTCAAAACAGCATCAATTCTTCCAGGTACACTTGCACAAAGTCAGGGATTTTGTAGGCATATAGTCAGGTGTATGATTAAACAATTATACCAAACAGGTGCTAATGATCATCAATTCAATATGTAGATTGAAACATTGATGCTGTTTTGAAGGCAAAGGGTGGTCACACCAAATATTGATTTGATGTAGATTTTTCTTCTGTTCACTCACTTTGCATTTTGTTAATTGATAAATATAAACTATTAACATGTCTATTTTTGAAAGCATTCTTACTTTACAGCATTTTTTCACACCTGCCTAAAACTTTTGCACAGTACTGTGTGTATATATATATATATATATATATATATATATATATATATATACACACACACACACACACACACACACACACACACACACACACATACATATATACATATACACACACACAAACAAATACAAAAGCATTGTTTAAAGACTAAACACATCTGTAACAGGGTTATCCTGCATGGACACATTTAAAAACATATTGATATAGTTACAGCACACACAAATCACCCGGCACTAATGTACTGCTGAATGAACAAAACACAGCTGTGCTTGCAGAACTGCGTTTGCATGGTAACAAAGTGCATCAGTTCAAAGTATATTTTGACCTTGCGTTTGTAAATTCAAGCTCCGAAATGCACGCTAGTCCCGCATCCAGACCTGGGTTTCAGAACTCAATTAAGTATATTATTGAAAAACGATCCAAATAAAAATCAAACTCCTTTTAATTCCAACTAACAACTTGTAATCCTAAATTTACTAAGGTGAGACAAGTGTGAGTTTCTAACCATGTAAATGGGATTATAGTGACAGTGATGGAAGGATCTCTTGAGTCCCACCATTATTTATTGTTATTTATTTCTTAGCAGACACCCTTATCCAGGGCGACTTACAATTGTTACAAGATATCACATTATTTTTACATACAATTACATTATTTTTTTTTACACATTTTTTTTTACATACAATTACCCATTTATACAGTTTTCTTTTTTTTTTACTGGAACAATCTAGGTAAAGTACCTTGCTCAAGGATACAGCAGCAGTGTCCCCCACCTGGGAGTGAACCCACGACCCTCCGGTCAAGAGGCCAGAGCCCTAACCACTACTCCACAATGCTGCCCTCCATGAGACCTACAGGTACCAGGACACAGAAGTGTATCCACTTATAACAAACATGTAAAAAGCGGAATCAATAATAATGCGAACAAGGCCAAGAGATTTGAAAGCCAGGGTTAGATAACATTCATACTTGTGTATGGGATGAGATACATCACTGTTGCCAGGGACCTGTATCCCTGCAGGAGATAACACACATGTATTATAGATTTCTTCAGGAAATGCCACATTTCATTACCAGAATGAGAAGGATTTCTGATATTCCAAATATGTCTTGGCTAGACTGCAGAGTGCAGCTTCAATGCCGTAAATAGAAGACATGTTACTGCAAATCTTAAATTCAATACAAAACAGAACACACTAATTATCTCGATTTATATAATATTAATAACAGTCTGACTAGTGTTGTAAGAGCATGAAGACCTAGGCTGGCAGGAGCCCAAAGACCTTGGGTTAACAGCTGGGAAATCTACAAAATGTACAAACTGTACAAAAAACATTTTGCAGTTTGGGAAGAAACATGTGTTACAGAAAGCATGTATTTTTATTTTATTTTAAAACACAACCTCAACAAAACAGTGAGAATTCTCTGTTTGTAGGCCATGTTTTCATGTAGTGCTGCACTTCCTTGATCCTACCCCCTGGAGGTTGAAATTTACTCCTGTTTTGCAGTCAATCAACCAGCTGCTTCCCCTTTTGACTGACATGCTTTGCTGTAGCCATTAGCATGTCTTGAAATGACTAGGAAGAGCAAGTGTAAAAGACTTCCTGAGAGCAAGCCATAGAAACTGAGAGCTTTCTGTAACCCAATGCATTACCAGATACCATGTTTTAAAATAAAAATACATAACACATGCTCTTTCAAAACCTCTGTGTAACCTCTGTGCTAATGGAATTATTTTGCCAGCTATGAACACTTCAAGGCTGCCAGATATGAAACTCGCATCAGGGAGATACAGCTTTTATATCAGGGATCACATGACAAATTAAAATTAGCCAGGGACAGTCCAGTCACATAAAGTGTGTGCTAGCACACATTACATTGATTTCTTTTTCAGGTAACGGTGGTAACCAGACTTGGACTCAGTTACAATTGTAACTGTGTAATTCAGAATGAATTGCCATTTAAATGGAATTGCAATTGTAATTATACCATATAACTGACCAATTACAATTCAATTACAGAACATTCCAAGCTTGATCATTCGCAGTTCCATGTTGTGTTTTATATTGAGCGATCATTATTCTCAGATTTTTCGACTTTTAGTGACCCTATTTGTTTGAAACAAATAAAAGGTTCTCCAGCATGTTTGTGTATTTGTACATGTGATTATTGGGTTATTTAGAATAAATAGAGTGAACATGTTAACGTGGATAGTTGTGTATGTTACTTTAGTATAATAGTAATTCAATTTGTAATTCTGCAGTAGTAACTGGAATTGCAATTGGACAAACTATCATTGTAACTGGAATTGGAATTGGAATTTCAGTGAACAATGCTGCTGTAATTGTATTTGTAATTATAATTGACTCCAAGTCGGGTGGTAACTCTCATAGAAGTGAACATTAGTTTTGAAAGCAATGCCTTCAGTGCCAGAGGAGCTCCAGTTGCCAGCACAATCTGTAATGGAATTGGCCACAAGTATGCATTAATAATCTCAAGCACAAACAATAACCAGGTCTGGCACATGTGGTGCTTGAGCGATCCTTGGGGAGCCTAAAGGTATCCACCCACTCAGTGCAACAATGAAAGCTGCTGTTTGTGGAGCCTGCATCTTTGAGTTCAGATGCATAAGGGGGCGTACCTTTGGATTCACCATATGATACATACCTTAAGACATAGGCCGCGATTCAAATACCATACAATTAATAAAACGTGAACAATTGTTAACTTGCATTTGCTTTTTTAGTAGTAATGTAAACAAGTACAGAACATGTTAATACAATGTGATATCAACTGCAGAAATATTTCAATGAGCTTAATATGGCTTAAAGATATGCCACTATGAATCATTTCCATTGTGTACAACAGTATAATCCAGTAATGCGATCAGCATTGTTTTGTTTATACAGACGTGCTCAAATTTGTTGGTACCCCTCCACAAAAAACGAAGAATGCACAATTTTCTCTGAATTAACTTGAAACTGACAAAAGTAATTGGCATCCACCATTGTTTATTCCATATTTAATAGAAATCAGACTTTGCTTTTGATTTTTTATTCAACATAATATTGTAAATAAGAAAAAAAATGAAAATGGCATGGACAAAAATGATGGGACCGCTAACCTAATATTTTGTTGCACAACCTTTAGAGGCAATCACTGCAATCAAACGTTTTCTGTAGCTCTCAATGAGACTTCTGCACCTGTTTACAGGTAGTTTGGCCCACTCTTCCTGAGCAAACTGCTCCAGCTGTCTTAGGTTTGATGAGTGCCTTCTCCAGACTGCAAGTTTCAGCTCTTTCCATAGATGTTCGATAGGATTCAGATCAGGACTCATAGAAGGCCACTTCAGAATAATCCAATGTTTTGTTCTTATCCATTCTTGGGTGCTTTTAGCTGTGTGTTTTGGGTCATTATCCTGTTGGAGGACCCATGACCTGCGACTGAGACAGAGCTTTCTGACACTGGGCAGTACGTTTCGCTCCAGAATGCCTTGATAGTCTTGAGATTTCATTGTGCCCTGCACAGATTCAAGGCACCCTGTGCCAGGCGCAGCAAAGCAGCCCCAAAACATAACCGAGCCTCCTCCATGTTTCACTGTAGGTATGGTGTTCTTTTCTTTGAAAGCTTCATTTTTTCGTCTGTGAACATAGAGCTGATGTGACTTGCTAAAAAGCTCCAGTTTTGACTCATCTGTCCAAAGGACATTCTCCCAGAAGGATTGTGGCTTGTCAATATGCATTTTAGCAAATTCCAGTCTGGCTTTTTTATGTTTTTCTGTCAAAAGTGGAGTCCTCCTGGGTCTTCTTCCATGAAGCCCACTTTCGCTCAAAAAGCGACGGATGGTGCGATCAGAAACTGACGTACCTTCACCTTGGAGTTCAGCTTGTATCTCTTTGGCAGTTATCCTTGGTTCTTTTTCTACCATTCGCACTATCCTTCTGTTCAATCTGGGGTCGATTTTCCTCTTGCGGCCGCGCCCAGGGAGGTTGGCTACAGTTCCATGGACCTTAAACTTCTTAATAATATTTGCAACTGTTGTCACAGGAACATCAAGCTGCTTGGAGATGGTCTTGTAGCCTTTACCTTTACCATGCTTGTCTATTATTTTCTTTCTGATCTCCTCAGACAACTCTCTCCTTTGCTTTCTCTGGTCCATGTTCAGTGTGGTGCACACAATGATACCAAACAGCACAGTGACTACTTTTCTCCATTTAAATAGGCTGAATGACTGATTACAAGATTGGAGACACGTGTGATACTAATTAAAGAAACTAATTCGTTTGAAATATCACTATAATCCAATTATTTATTATCTTTTCTAAGGGGTACCAACAAATGTGTCCAGGCCATTTTAGAATATCTTTGTAGAATAAGCAATAATTCATCTCTTTTCACAGCTTCTTTGCTTTATTCTATGACATACCAAAGGCATGCAAGTATACATGATAAAATAGTTTTTAATTTCATCACTTTTCAGGAGGAATGAAGCATTATTTCAATGAACTGTAAGGGTACCAACAAATCTGAGCACGTCTGTATGTAAAAGTTACTAACTGCAAAAAACATGAAATTGTTACTCATCAGTCTATTTATGAAAATATGATTTGAATCTGCATTACCAGTAAGCATGACTAAGTAAGTATGCAGTTTAAAGCTGCAGTAAACAAACAATCTCATTCATTTTACAATTTGCTTTTTTCATAGTTTAGCTTCTGTGTACTCTACTTTATCAAGACTGTGTTGACAGTCCAGTTTGTTTACAGTCTTCCGTGTTAGCTGTAGGGACATTGTTCTCGTTTCCCGTCAATACCCAACCAGCCAGTAACATGCATTGACCCAGAAGACACTGCTGTGGTGAAATAACCAAGCAAGCAGTAACAGACTTCCTGGAAGATCAGGCAGACAAACTGAGAACGTAGTGTAGCGGCAGGTGTCTGTTTTTAAAATAACAATACGTGTTTGTTATAGCAAGTGTTCCTATAAAAACTGCACAATTGAGAACTATGTAGCAAATGGAAGTGCATCATGGGTAAGACTTATAGAATTCTTTTATTAGCTACAATTCATTATCCACTAAGTTTGTATCAGTTATCGTAAAACCAAGTGAGTGAATAATTAGTTATCACACAGATACTGCAATATTTATTTACTTTTGGCTGTTGACAGAGAAACAATACATCCTCCCCCCCCCCCCCACACCTCCACAGCCTTAACCTATATCTAAAAATATAATAAAATAAATTTGCGACAACATACATTTCAGACACGTACAGTGCTAGATTGCTAAAGCTATTTACTACTCCAGTTTTGTTATTAGCACAGGAGAAACACACCCAAAGTTTCCAAACCATAAATAAACAATATACGTTTAATTGGTATATTTATCCATTCAGAAAAAAAAAAAAAAATAGCTTTGAGACTCCAGCCCATATTATATTACTGTGTAATGTATGGATCTGGCCTTCAGCACTGAGGGCCAGGGTTTATTTATAACGGCAGTTTCAGAGTGTTATCACACGGCCTTGAGAAAAGGTTCAGAATTTTCCTCAGCAAGCAGCCAAGGACCCAGAGCAAACAGAGCACATCTGCACCAAGACCTCCTATCAACAGACAGAGACACGAGCCAGCGCGAGACCGGCGAGCAGAGAATCCACAAGGACAATGATTACATGGCCTGTCTCGCTGATCACTTCTGAACCATAATAACTGATATCACTGCTTGAGCTTCACATTGCAGAGCTGAAGTACTAAAGAAAATGTACAAAAACACTTCTCCGGCATATAAAAAATTAGAACCCTTATAGAAGTTTGCCATGCCAAGTTAGTTTTTTCCATGGTCACACTATGCATTCACCATAGTTTGCCTTAGTTTGCACTGTTTATAAATATGCTTTACCATATTGATCAATTCTTTACAATGTTTACCTATGCTTTAGCATTCTTTCACTATGCTTACACTTTGCTGCGCTTTCACCATGGTAAACTTTTATAAGGGAATAAAGATGAAGGCAATGTTAAGCTGAAACACATTGTTTAACCAATAAAGTATTTTTTGAGTCGCAGGGTTTCCTTCCCTTTATTTTGATGCTACTTTTAAACCCTAGGCACTGCAGTTATTTTTGTGATGTTGCACCAGTTCTTATCTGTTTTGTCTGCAAAAGGAGCCAAGTTATATACAAAAAAGAAGCAGATCTGTAAAGATGTAATGTAAAAGTGGCCAAGTTAATCAAGATCCATTTGGGGCAAACTTGGCCCCCCACTTTTCTTTTAATCATGTAGCTACTAGGTCCTACTGTAATTTGGGCTCCACAAGACACTGAGAAAGACTTTTAGTCGAAACGCCTGTCATTGAATTTAGTAAAGCCCCTTTCACACTGGCATGCTCTACCCGGGTCAGAACCTACCCGGGCAGGACCCGGTGTCATGCGGGTCGGATAAGCAATTTCACACTGCTTTTGACAAAGCAGGGCTGACCTGGGTGACAGACGCAAGTACACAGTGCGCGTAGCAATGTCCCGGAAGCAGCTTGTTACAGACACTTCCATCCAAGCTTCTCTGGATTGAACCGTCATCCCAAATGTTTATTAGAGCAAATGTCTTTTCATCCCTGCTGCGATCTGGCTCATGGTGTGTCTCAATATGGCTAAACAGAATAAACAGAAATGTTCCTTGCGGAAGTGAAACCTTCACGCAGGTGTGGCTGTTTATTATTTCGTCGGCTCATGAATTGCTGTCAAGCATTTTGTCTCGCTCAATTCGGGTCAAAGCGTATAGATCCACATCCTCTGGGACCCGGGTTAGGGGTGCCAGTGTGACAGGGGCTTTCTTTTAGGATTTGTAAATGTACCTCTACTGAGGGTTTTATATTCCTGGATAAAGAGGCTGAACAACTCTCTACAGTAGCAACAGTTGGCCGAGAGTAAGTGTAATTCGAACTATGTTTTAGAAAAGGAAACATCAAACCATTAACAGACTCCCAAAGCTTTACCTTATGTGATTTAAGATTTTTCAGTCAGTAAAACAAAATAAAGTTTCATATAACTGTTCTAAACTGGCTTCAACAACAGTTGAGAGCAGTTTGAATAAATATCATTATTTGATTCATTGTTAAACAGCCCTGACACACTTCTGAGTCCCTGAACTCCCTCTAAAGCATTGAATAACTTTCCATCTGCAGCTGTTTGACTTTAACCAGGGCATTAGCCTTGGTTACCTGCAACGTAGAAAACTACTGTATGGTTGAACCCTTTAGTGTTACACCATTTTATTCCACTGCACACTTCTATTACAAGCACTGTCTTGGTACAAAGTCTCCACCCCCACCCAATATTTTAAATGGTATGGTCTGCAACAAAAAGGAAATTATCAATATTTTCCTGTCTGCCTGAACCACTCATCCTGTGGGGGTGGGCTTGCACCAAGAGGATACATCTCATCAGCTCTTTGAAATCAAATAA
Source organism: Acipenser ruthenus (assembly GCF_902713425.1). Lineage (NCBI taxonomy): Eukaryota > Metazoa > Chordata > Actinopteri > Acipenseriformes > Acipenseridae > Acipenser > Acipenser ruthenus. The sequence continues at coordinate 6,543,223 of NC_081208.1, read as the reverse complement.
CATGGTGCCAGACAGATTCACTGGGATAAAAAGAACATTGCTAATACAGGATAATCGAAACGTTATCTATTTTATATCTGTGAAATTCTCTGCTGACTGTCCTGAAAATCGCTAGATTTGTAGCTGCTTTTGACAACAAATCTCGCCAAGTCAGTCTTAAAGTCACTAAATTGGCAACACTGCTTGAAGGCACAGAAAAAAATATTTGGATTTACCCTCGACTTATTATTGCCTTGACACAACAAGGAAAAGAGATGGCTTCATCGGTGCCCAGGCACTGAAATTAGAGCGTTTGTGTGCCATTAAAGCATTTTCATAACACATCGCTAAAGATTCTTTAATTATTTAAAGTTAATTCTTAAGTCAAATCTCTTCCTATAGAAAAAAAGAAAAACATAATATGGTGTACAATAACTTTTTATATACAGTACTGTGCAAAAGTTTTAGGCAGGTGTGAAAAAATGCTGTAAAGTAAGAATGCTTTCAAAAATAGACATGTTAATAGTATATATTTATCAATTAACTAAATGCAAAGTGAGTGAACAGAAGAAAAATCAAAATCAAATCCATATTTGGTGTGACCACCCTTTGCCTTCAAAACAGCATCAATTCTTCTAGGTACACTTGCACAGTCAGGGATTTTGTAGACATATAGTCAGGTGTATGATTAAACAATTATACCAAACAGGTGCTAATGATCATCAATTCAATATGTAGGTTGAAACACAATCATTAACTGAAACAGAAACAGCTGTGTAGGAGGAATAAAACTGGGTGAGGAACAGCCAAACTCAGCTAACAAGGTGAGGTTGCTGAAGACAGTTTACTGTCAAAAGTCATACACAATGGCAAGACTGAGCACAGCAACAAGACACCAGGTAGTTATACTGCATCAGCAAGGTCTCTCCCAGGCAGAAATTTCAAGGCAGGCAGGGGTTTCCAGATGTGCTGTCCAAGCTCTTTTGAAGAAGCACAAAGAAACGGGCAACGTTGAGGACTGTAGACACAGTGGTCGGCCAAGGAAACTTACTGCAGCAGATGAAAGACACAACATGCTTACTTCCCTTCACAATCGGAAGATGTCCAGCAGTGCCATCAGCTCAGAATTGGCAGAAAACAGTGGGACCCTGGTACACCCATCTACTGTCCGGAGAAGTCTGGTCAGAAGTGGCCTTCATGGAAGACTTGCGGCCAAAAAGCCATACCTCCGACGTGGAAACAAGGCCAAGCGACTCAACTATGCACGAAAACACAGGAACTGGGGTGCAGAAAAATGGCAGCAGGTGCTCTGGACTGATGAGTCAAAATTTGAAATATTTGGCTGTAGCAGAAGGCAGTTTGTTCGCCGAAGGGCTGGAGAGCGGTACACGAATGAGTGTCTGCAGGCAACAGTGAAGCATGGTGGAGGTTCCTTGCAAGTTTGAGGCTGCATTTCTGCAAATGGAGTTGGGGATTTGGTCAGAATTAATGGTCTCCTCAATGCTGAGAAGTACAGGCAGATACTTATCCATCATGCAATACCATCAGGGAGGCATCTGATTGGCCCCAAATTTATTCTGCAGCATGACAACGACCACAAACATACAGCGAAAGTCATTAAGAACTATCTTCAGCGTAAAGAAGAACAAGGAGTCCTGGAAGTGATGGTATGGCCCCCACAGAGCCCTGATCTCAACATCATCGAGTCTGTCTGGGATTACATGAAGAGAGAGAAGCAACTGAGGCTGCCTAAATCCACAGAAGAACTGTGGTTAGTTCTCCAAGATGTCTGGGCCAACCTACCTGCCGAGTTCCTTCAAAAACTGTGTGCAAGTGTACCTAGAAGAATTGATGCTGTTTTGAAGGCAAAGGGTGGTCACACCAAATATTGATTTGATGTAGATTTTTCTTCTGTTCACTCACTTTGTATTTTGTTAATTGATAAATATAAACTATTAACATGTCTATTTTTGAAAGCATTCTTACTTTACAGCATTTTTTCACACCTGCCTAAAACTTTTGCACAGTACTGTATATATATATATATATATATATATATATATATATATATATATATATATATATATATATATACATGGATGAAGGCTATATTTGCATCCTGAGCCATTCTAAAAAAAAAAAAGGCATAATACCACAGTAGTGACGTCAAAAAGTGATAATTCCTCTAGAGGAAAATATACTTGAACTTTGACCCATTCGACTCCTCGAGACCATCACTTTCAATTCAAACACAATATGTCTCGTTTTCAATCACTCGACAACACCCACGGGGCAGAAATGTTCATTAATGATCAACAAAATGAGAATACGTTAGGGACAGAGATAAAGGCTGAAAGAGAGTGCCTCTCTGTGAAGCGGTGAAAGAGCCCAGAGTGGAAAGAACAGAGAACGAGAGCATGCGAGCGAGAGTGTTGGAGGAAAGAAAGAGAAAGAGCAGAGAGAGCAAGGGAGTTATTTTTATTTATTGATTTGGCGTGAACCCCGGCCCAAACCGGGATTCGCTGTTATTTTATTTTATTTAGTGCAGTAATTAAAAGCAGCAAATCTGGAATCCGATCTGATCTCCCTGAGGCTTGTTTCACTTTCAGCACAGCGGTTCATTATATATAAATTTACATAAACTGTTTGTACTTTAAAATGGCACATTCAAGGTTTTAACAACCTCCCCTTACTTTACCTCTACTTTTACTGCTTCCCAAATCATTGTACTGTTGAACTTGCATTTCTAGTGGGTATGACACACAAGGATAATCCAGCATTAGTGTTAATCAGTAGCAGGTTTTCCTGAAGAATCTAAACAAACAGCAGGAATTGAAGCACAGCCATCGTCTCCCGTTTCCCTTTGTTTACAAGACCTCCACAGGGAAAAGCACAGAGACGTCTGAATGAGGTAGGCCTCCACAGCCTGTACTCAATAAGCAGGACCTCTGAAGCACTGCAAGGAGCGGGGCTGACCCCTGACCCCCGAGTCAAGCTTATCTTCCTCTCCGCTTCCTTTCAGAAACACCCTGATAAGGAGGCTCGCCAGAACCTTACATTTTTTTTCATCATTTAAAAACAAACCAAATAGCTTCTGAAAAAAACCACACACATTCAACCATACACAAGAGAGTTTCTGTCCTCCTTTTTATAGAAGATCATTCGATAGGCTGCTGGGTTTATTTTACACTGAAGTAACTAGGTACTAATTATACATTTTTTTTGGCCGTTTCAAATTAAAAGAGCTTAACAGCTCGAAACTGACATTTTCTATTCTATCAACACAGCAGGTACAGCAATGAGAATAGGCAATGTATACTATTTACCCAACTAATCTGATGGTTCTGAAATATTTGGGATGCTACTTATGATCGATCTGCAATTACAATGCCATTTCGCTCAACTCAGTATTTATTATTGGGAAGTGATAAAATTTGTACTAGTTCAAATACAGACATGTGTTTGGGGTCCATTGTTGTAGTGGTTCTTTAAACACCAAGGTGGTATTCGCTTTAAATAGAGTTTGGGTGAGAGTTCACCAGTCCTCTGAAAGACAGACTACAGCTTAGAGTTAAATTCACTTCTGCTGCGAAATGCCACCTTTCCATTGTCTTTGGTTTCCTCTTTTCAGAAAACAAAGCGTGGGTGTGAAGTTTCTACAAATGTAAAACACATTAAAAAGACACCGACAACATTTAACTTAATCACTAAACCATTAAATAATATGCCGTCTTGAATTTACTTTACTGTATGCACGTCTAATCCTTACACCCTTAGACATGGACCACTGGGGTTTAAGTTGAGACCCCCAAACTCGTTTCACTTGTGACCCAGACCGATATCTGAACCACCCGAGGCATGTGAGGATACAGAATTAGCCCACTGCGGCCCCCAGCCCCTCCACCACCCAATGAAATATTCACAGAGGGTCACATGTTCAAAGAGTTTACTCCAGTCTTTAACTCCCCCCCCCCCCCCCCCCCCTTTTTTTTAAAGGAGAAAAACCCCTATTGACTTAACAAAACTAGTATGAAACTTTCAAGTAATTAAGTAATTAGTCTTTCACGCAATTTTTTTGTTTGGTTGTTTCTCAGTTTTGTCCATTACTGTGGAATTTTTAATCTTTCAAAAAAATAGCAGTTGATTAAACTGGAGTAAACGTTTTGAACATATGGTCTGTCATGGAGTCACGTTCTCCATGCAAACAAAGGGCAAGTGCCCCACACTTGTTCTCGAGAACACAAGCACTGCATCGACATGCATTTTTTCTGTGCTAGGGGTTAGGGTAATAAAGAAACGCCTTTACTTGGTAACAATTACAATATCTGTTAACAATTGCCTATCTGACATATCGGTTATTTATACACAAGAACTAGCTGCACACAATTTATTCATGCATGTTTTACGAGGGAGATTGCCGACTTGAAGTAACTAGTACATGTGACCTTAGAATAGGGCTCTTCCACTTACTTAGACATGACCCCCCTGAAAATCACGTCCCAAATCCCAATGGAGCTATCCTGTATAACCGACAAGTTAAAGCCCATACAGAATGAAAGTCAAAGCTGCAATTCGCATTTTGCTGCTCCCACGTGAAACAAAAGATTTTTCAGCATGCAAATACTGTCGCTGTTTGGTTTGTTTGTTAAATATAAATGTACACTTCACCAGGCAAGCCAACGAACACAGGCACTGCAGGTCAGAACAGAGCTCTCTGTTGTAATAATGTGCTGGCTCTCAAAACAGAGCTCTCTGCTCTAATAATGTGCTGGCTCTCAGATCCCCAGTACTGACTTCCCTATACTAGACTGTATTGAATTAGCTGGCTCTCAGGTCCCCAGTACAGTACTGAGTTCTCTACACTAGATTGCATTGAATTTGCTGGCTCTCGGATCCACAGTAGTGAGTTTTCTATACTGTATTTATTTTATTCTATGAAATATCCTTGAGATGCATAATCTTATTTCCAAGGGGGCACAGAGGGCATACACAAACCAGTTACAGCTTGCACTATACTGCTCCAAAAATATTGGCCCTGAAACAATATTTCAACTCATTTAGTATACTATACCATCCAAAAATGCATTCCATAATAGCCCGAGGTCTGTAGCGAACCCGGACTGATACCAAGCTTATCAAAAATAAATGTACTGGCTTAGACTGGAGATCCAGTTCTCTCTGCTCCAGGTTTGTTAACAAGCTAGAATTGTCAGCACAGTTTCCTAGCCTCGAGGCCTCAATACACAGTACACTTTATTACATTGACCAATCTTAAACACAATATTCATCAATAAACGAGCATGGATTATAAAAAGCATATGAAAACAGGGGATGTAATGGTTGCATGTATAAAGATTAGCTGTATCTTCTTCCTGAGGTCTGTCAGTTATTAAATTATGTCTAATGTTGTTTATGCATGCAGTGATTATCTGTGAAGCTGCCTGGCTTCACTTTAACTGCTTCATGCATGAACAGAAGGCGACCTTGAGACGCAGACAGAATATCTACCTGTAAAATAGTAGTGATAAAGAATATCACCAGAGCAGATTGAGGATACTCTCTGTGTGCAGTGAATGCATGCAGATTGAGGATACTCTCTGTGTGCAGTGAATGCATGCAGATTTTTGATACTATCTTTGTGCAGTGAATGCGTGCAGATTGACGATACTATCTTTGTGCAGTGAATGCGTGCAGATTGAGGATACTCTCTGTGTGCAGTGAATGCATGCAGATTTTTGATACTATCTTTGTGCAGTGAATGCGTGCAGATTGACATACTCTCTGTGTGCAGTGAATGCGTGCAGATTGAGGACCTTGCTTCGTCTCTCCTACCAGATAAATATTGCTCACTTACTTACTTAGTCCACAGATTTAGATTTAGAACCATGAATCTTGTTGGGTTGATGTATTCCCACCACGAGTTCCAAGCTTTCAATCCAGTTTGAACCAATTTGAACCCATATCAAAACACAGCAGACAGTGTTAGCAAGAGCAAACTGCATTCAGCAAATTAATTAAAAAAAAAAAAAAAATAAAAATAAAAAAAAAAAGCACAAACATCACCCAAGGTCAGGTTGGCAGGATTTTATATTTTTTTTAATTAGCCAAGTGTACCAGAACGTTCTCTGAAAACAGGACCTCATGCTGACTTGCGTCAATATTAATAAAACTTTCATCAGTATATGACTGCCATAAAGATTCACTGTCAGTATGTACGTAAACCCTTGTTCGCCTCAGTAACACATTTTTTTTTGTGACATGTAAAGCCACCTTCAATAGTGTGGCCACTCCTGTAGTATAGCTAAGTTTATGCAATGGTAAACCGAATTGCTACTGCTTTTTTTTTTTTTTTTTTTAAGTATACACACTACTTAAATGCTACCAAGCTTAAATTATCACGGCTATATAGAATTTAACAAAACGAGACATAAATGTTCTGATTTAAAATGATGTCTATACACGAATGCAGATTAATAAATAAATAAATAAATCAATCAATCAATCACAAAATGTAATGCCCAAAAACCCCACAAAACATAAAACTGCTCCCAGTTAGATGTAGTGCTGCAGCAAGTCTGAGACGGGAACGTTTTCTTTGTCACATACAATCCTGTTCCCCTTCTCTTCCACACGTGAAGCAGCACTAAATAAACAAGCTGTCAACAGCACTGCCACATCGAGCAGAAAGAAACGTTCTTGCAGCTTCTGCCACAGCTGGGAAATTCATAGTACATGCGCCAAACAAAACAGGTGAGAAGTTAAAGCATACAGTAAATATCGGTGCACATAATCGGCTAAAAACTAAATTAGCCGACATTTTACGTTATCGGTGCCAAATCCGATATGCTACCAATTATTCTCTCATTGGACTATGGCATTGGGAAAAATACTTTGCAGCTAAATGGTTAAGTACATTTTTAGCCTCTAACACTTGTTTCAGTAATCACATACTGCAGACCTACATTCATGTCAAACAACTTGTCACTTACTACATTACATTGGCTTTAACTTCCAAACAAGAACAAGGAAAGTTCAAAGTAGAACATAAGACAGCTATGGAATGTCTGCATATACTCCATGGGGGTTCTGCATGTAGTATAGCCAGACACACTGTGTGTGGATAGTGCTAACCAGCCATTGACAAGATAGAGTGTAACTAAGAAACTTTAAGGGAGGTCGTGTCTGCTTGTTTACATACATTTTGAGTCAATTTAAAACAAAAAAAACTACTTAATACATCATTATATTATAGGTAACAAGATCATTTAATTAGCAAAAGGTTTACTTTAATTTTGATAGAAAACCTCAGAATTTAAGATTTCGATTCAAACTGAGAGAGAGAGAGTGTAGGTGGTAGAGTTGAAAGGTCACATGAATGGAAAGCTTTTCAGTCCCGGCATTTAGGATTTTTCAGACAAGCTAAAAGTCAGGTATTTAGAGACAAATGATAATAAATAACTCGATATTCTAGCAACACAACCCAGAAACACTCAAAGTGACTGCAAGCACCATACAACAGAGAAATATAGCCTGTGAAAATGAGCCCTCTGATAATGACTGAGAGTATAACCAGAGGGCTAGGATTGGGTATGAATCATACATCTGGTTTAAACTTAGGATTAAATCTATGTAGACAGTGGCTTTAACCATATGCTGTATTGTAACAGCTATACAGCGTTAAGCAAACAAACAGTAATCTGTACAGAGCCTTCAAGTGAATAGAGACATCTGTGCAACTACAACGCTGCCCGTCCACGGCTCAATATTGTTGAATAATTGATTTTTTGGAAACGATATAGTTAGAAATTTATGTTTAAAATAAAGCAGCAGTGAAAAGTGTCACTCCAAAAAAAAAAAAAAGCCTAATAAGGTAAGATAATGAGGGACAGGAAATCAAACTAAATGAGAGTTTCCATGCAAAATGGAAGTCGACGCCAGTTACTCATTACCATAAAACATTCTAATTTAATTCAAATTACAAGAAGAAAAAAACGGGGGGGGGGGGGGGGGGGGGAACCCCCACATGATTGGAACATATATTCAAACGCTGAAGTCTGCTATACAATTACAAGAAACGAGCACTTGTTTATTAAGTTATTAAAAAGTGATGGTAAGCGAGAACGATTTCGCAATAAACATATTTTACAGGCGCTTTCCGTTACTGCCCTGTGCTCCTCCTCTACAGTACCTATATTTTAAAGATACACACGTTAGTATCAAACTGTGTGATCAATACTTCCATCTAACAATATAAAATGCCAGTGTGTAGCGACGCTCGTGCATAGTTGCACCCATTCATATTCACAACATTCTTTTAATAACCTTTCATACTGTTCCATTAGTTCTGTATACTGTAGTTTGAGTTTTAGATAGATCCGCATTATTTTGGAAAGCGCAATGCACAGAACAATTTGAACAATGATTACAATGAACCCCCGTATTATTATTAGTATTATTATTATTATTATTATTATTATTATTATTAACTGTACAATGTGTCGTCATGTGAAAGGACCCTTATCTATGGGTCTACGTTAAGTGAATCTCCAACTTGTTAAAAATAGCACATGGCATGGTATTGCATTCCGTGATAAATAAAAAGAAGTAGGTTTAACATCTATTGCACTAATAGACGCCACTTACCACGATCTCGACTGACTGCCTTGTTACTGGTTGTGGTGGTTGTGTTTCCTTCCCGCAGCGATGTTCAGTCCTAGAAGACTGAGAATGCAAGCTCTTGCTGTTAAATAGACCGAACGCCTGTACCCCAGCGAGAGAGACACTGTTGCTGAAATCGATGCAATCTGATAGGACGCTGAAAGCGAGCCAAGAAATACAGTGATTGACACTTCCCTGCACCAATGTCCTGAACAAAAAGTGCAGCGTTTAAGATGGACCTACCAATTAGGTTGCACATATGGGGTGGGTCCTCTTTAGCTCCATAAATTAACCCTAGAGAGAGTGCCTTCAGAGTGTACACATAAACAAGGACGAAGTACGGTAGACCAAATGCGCTCCCTCTTTAATACATGAGCAGTAACTGCAAAAAAAACAAACCAGCATTTTGCAAATACTAATGTTCCTCACACGACTGATTAATGTGCTTTTATATAAAAGCTGCATCTCCCTGTTACGACTTTTTAAATTCATTTACAAGGATTTTAATAATTAAATTCACGGCTGGACATCAGACTCCTGTTGCACAGCAGTTTCACCCATTCCAGGTTATGTACTTGATTAACTGTTGTTATGTAATCCTCAGTAGACAATAGTTAATCTAAATGACAGTAGTGGATTTAATGGCTACTGCAATTGTATGCTTTCAAGGCAGGCACACTAGATCTTGATGTTTAACTGGGTGATGAGGGACTGGTGGTGCAGATAGCAGGAGATTTATTATTTAAAATAAAACGATTCTTCTTCTAATGAGCAATGCAACATGTTTTGCTATGGCTTCACAGAGGTTTTAGGAGATTGCTACTTGAACAGTAAGAGCTTCAAATGCATTTTATGATATTTCTAATTTGGTTCTTATTGTAATTATTGAAATTTTGTTGTTATTTTCTAAAGCCTGAGTCCAGGAGCTGCTCTTCAGCTTTAGTTACTTCTCATTGCTTTTCTGACATGTGCAAGACGTTAATTTGTAGGCTATTGTTCAGAACTGGCAGCGTTATGTTTTTGAAGCAGGCAAGGCTAAGTGCTTGCAGTAATGGGGTTTGCTGCCTTGCTGTGCATCCTTCTTATTTTCAGGGTGAGACTCAGTTATCCACAATATAAGTTAAGCCTACTGAAAATGGACCCTAATATTTTACCAAATCTTTGCAGAGAGTCACTGGGTGTTTTAAACTTCAAAGGCTAAAACCAATGCAAATGTCTTTGAAGCACAGAATGCATCCTGCAGGGTAATTCGATCAATACTGCAGACAAGAGGGTTGAAAATACACATCAAGTGAAGTATCATACGGACCGCACTGGTAGTTCAAAAGCTAATGCAAGGTGCCTTATATTTGTTTTTAAGTTATGAATACATGAAGCCACTGAAAGATTGTTATGAAAAGGCATGTTGATTACTTTGATAGCTGAACACACCCATGAGCTGTTACAGTCCTGGGCTGGTAAACGCACTCAGTAATTCTTCCTAACTGTTTTTGATTTGGGATGCTGTCAAATTACAGTGGTTTGGGGATCAAAATGTTGAAAGCAAATGCTTAGGGAATCAGACCCGGCCCGGTGAGATCAATGGCTATCTTCAAAGAAGGGATTTCAAATACAGGCTCATCTCTCTCCACTGCCACCTTGTGGTGATTAAATGCAGCAGCGCTTCTGTAGAATGTTGGGAGGGCATGTTTGTTACTAAAGTACATGTTTGTTGACATGAAGTAATGAAAACGATAAAGCAAGATCAATAACAGTTAACAGACAATAACAGTTATTCTTTACAATTATATATAATGCAGCACTGTTTGTTTTTCATGTTGTCACATTAAATGGTGTTAACTGAAGACTGTACTTACGGTACATACCCGGATATTGTATTAGGTCTTGAAGACATATTAAAACGATTCTATTAAATATGGTTTTTTTTAATACTAATACTTGTATTTACAACGAATGTATTTATGTTACCTTTGTTCAGTGGTTAAAAAATTAAAATAGAAACACTTTCCATAACACTAGGTTGTAGGGCCACTAACAACAGCCAGGACACGACAGGACTGCAAAGCATTTAAATTGATCTGGAGGGACAGATGCACATTCATCAACAAAGACAATGCTTAGTATACAGCAGGGGTCTTTGAAATGGAGCGCCTACAATTGGTGTGTTGCCCATTGTAACTGAATCTGACTTGTAATGTCAATGCAATATGAATTCATGTAGCAGCATACATGATAAGAGTGGGAAGAAATCATAGGAAAGTTATACGTAGGAGATGTAAAGTCCTAAGTAGGAGATATAAAGCCCTACCTTTTGATAGAGGACATCGAGATAATGCTGTGTATCGTTTCTCCAGTCAAAAAAGGATACATTTCTTACTTGCAAAAGAAAAACTAAGGAAGAAAACACATAAAATGCAAACGAGTATACCGTCCCTTCGGATCATTTTTATTTTTGCTTAAATTTTGTTAGTTATTGTAGTTTTATCTTGAGGTTTATGTTTTTGATGTTGTAAAAATTATGTAAATGGTAACGTGATAAACATTTACAGTGCAGATTATTTTGGATTATTTATAATAATTTTGCCTGATTGAAAACGAATACGTGTATTTCTGAAAATATTCCTAAATACTGTCTTTTGATTCTGTGCATTCAAAGATTTATAAAGTTTTAAGAATTACGGTTTCGTATTCTGTCCTAAACCACCAGTTTGTCAGTCCCAAACGGTTGTGATAAATTACGTATTAAATAAACAGTAAAAAAGTAGTAATCAGGTTATTCTGCCTTTTATTGTAAATGTGGTACCATTCAGTGGAGCTAAAATTGTAAAGGGGGTACTTGAGCTTTTTTTAAAGTTTGAAAACCACTGATTTAGATGATTGAACAGAACGGTAAGCAAGTATTTTTTTTAGCATGCACACAAAAGGATCATCTATTCTGGGATACTAGAAAGCAATGGTCTTAAACAGATGCCCATCATTATATTGCAATTTTTTTGGGGGGGGTGGGGGGGGTGATGAAAAGTGATACAAATAACAGCAATCAAAGCCTTTTTACATAAAGAAAACCCGCATGAAGCCCCCCTTCACTACATGTGCAGCGTGGGTACCGGTTCATAACAAATAGTTCGTTGTTGTATTTGCCAGCGCGTCGGCAGGGGGAGCCAGTGGTCTACTTGTGAGTCCTTTTTGGTTCCACTGCACAGTTAGCTGGGTTCCCTGCTGCTCAAGACCGACCAAAGCCGCCAGGATAAAAGGGTCGAGAATTGGCTGATTCAGACATACAAGCTGATGTGTGATTGTTCAAGAGCGCTCCTGCAACCCAGCGACTTTTAGCCCATCTCTGGAGTATTAAAGCGGGTTTATGAGCGGTAGCTATTCCCTATTGCGTAAAAAGTTTGCAAGAACATCATCTAATGAGATATTTTCAGGTAAGTTTGCTTTTTCTAAATATAATTTTGGGGAACACACTATATTTTTAGTCTTTTGTATGCAGAAAACATGAACACATAGACTATAGCATTCACATTTTTTCAGTTTCAGTTACATGCAATATAATACTATCGGTATTTAGATTTAAAATTAAATGAAAACGTTGAAGTGTTTGAAAAACCATCTCTCTCTCTCTCTCTCTCTCTCTCTCTCTCTCTCTCTCTCTCTCTCTCTCTCTCTCTCTCTCTGGGACGCTTTATTGTACATTCCCTTTGGTTTTATTGATCTGAACACTTAAAAGACTGGTTAAGTAAATACTTTCTAAAACAAATGAATATTATAAGCTACTTATTATCAGAACCGGGGTGGTGTTATTTTGTGGTTCCATATGCGTTAAAACGTGGTACTCTGTGTATTGTGCTTGTGGTACGGGTAACTGAAGGCTACTGTACACACCGGTACTGTAAATACATTTCTTATCACTGGAATGTATTCATTTTTTAAAGCAAATCCTATTCGAGTTAGCTGACTTTCAACTCCAGTATTGAGAAATAGATTGCCTATTTGTTTTATTTTTTCAATAATGTTTTTTTTTTTTCATAAACGTTTGATTAAAAAAAAAAAAAAAGCCTTTAAAACATATTAGCTGCCTTTAAACCGGCTTAGAAGTGTTAAATACGGTTAGCGTCCACACTACGCAGCGTTTAGTACCGTACGAGAGAACCGGACTCGAGACCACCTCCGGAGTGTTGGCGGCATTTGTAAGCTTGGACCAAAAAGACTCACACAATGAGCCGTCTTGCCTAGTTTGGTAAAAGCTGTTATAATTTACAACAGGTAGCGTCTTTAAAGAAATGGCCACACAAATTGACTCCAAGTTCTGCTCTGTAGTGCATAAACTATTGCCAGGAACAATGAGAAATCTGGCGACTGCCTTTTCTGCTAAACCGTGAAATCAGCGGTAGAACTACCCTTTGTGTGCAGAATGTGTGCTGAAAGTACTGATCAAAGTTGACAAGAGTCAACCATATTCAGTTGTTTGGAAAATTAACAAAATGATGCTCCAGTACTGAAACTTATGTGGTTTCAATCAGACAGTGCATCAGTAATACTATCACAGCATTATGATGTAGGCTATGTTTACTTTATATTATAATTACATGTACATAAGAGTGGACTAACAGACAAAATATATGATCATGTCTAGTGAGGTCAGTATTTTTGTAAGGTGTCCGTCATGTAACATGACTGTGCTGGCCCCTGCATGTGATATGTGTCATTATTTAAGTTGAATTAACGCAATTATATCTGGCCAAAAGTTTTCCAGCACCCTGTAGAATTAACCATAAAGTCTAATGTTAATTCCAATGCTACGTTAACATATTGAATTACATACTGCTTTGTAGTTTTTTCATATAGGCTACTTAACGAAAGACTGACATGAAATACTACTGCCATTATGGCTTCCGGTAGACTTATGCGATATAATTTTGTAGTTTATTTGATTAAATGGTGTTAAATAAAATATCGAAATTATGCTCATGTAGATGTTTTTTTTAATTACTGTATGTCACAATCCTAAAATGATATGCAAAGTTTTTGGCCCCAGCTGTAGATTTGATTGACATGTGTCATTAAGTTTTAATTACGTGCAGTGTCCCGGTAGGATACATTTTTTATCCACCCCTGTCGAACGTATTTTTACATGAATGAATTAACCGAATTTGGCCTGTTTCCATCACAGTTGTCGAGCTTTTTATATACGCAAGAGATTCAGCGCATAAAAAAAAAGTTTAATGGAAACATAGTTTGTAACTGCAGATACAAACAGCAGCCTTGGAGAGTGCGCATAGGGGACATTTTACATCAGCGCATCTTTATCTGAGTAACCACAAGTGTCGGGCGGGAACCAGCAACCCTGGTAAAATGAATAGACTAGCAGGTATCAGGATTGGACTGGTCACTGTTGTTGCCAGCCAATACTAAATAGACAGCGAAAGTAGTACTTCTGGAGCTAATCTGAAGACGTTGTCAACTAAAGGAGCCATTACAGGCTGTGTGGTAACCTGAGCTGACATTCTACCGAGGTCAATCTGACGTTTCAAGCGATAGCTGGCAGTATTTATATGACTGCTTGGTATTTAATATTCAAACTCCAAATCTACGTTACACAGCAATGCAACAGAGAAAATCAAGGAGTCTCTTGTACTTTATCAGAATTTTTACATGCTGATGCTGATGCAGAAAAGCAACCAAGGTCTGCCCTAATAGCTAGTTACAGCCATGATTACAGCATCTGCAGCTGTCAGTGTGAATAACATAGACTTAAACCATGACCTCAGACACGGAATGCTCAAAGATTTCTGTTTTGGGTTTAATGCACTTCAGTTGAGTGCCAGTGCACTGTCACTCTTTCATAGGAAGAGTAGGACTAGGTATTTTGCATTGACTGAAGAAAGATTAGGATCACAAGTAAATATATACTGCACTGGCATGATTTCTGCCCTACTATATTACAGTTCTGCAGAGATATGGTGTTATGATCATAGGAGCACGGAAATGGCCTGTCACTCTGAATCTTACACATGCTTGAACTTGACATAGAAGTTGAAATGAGATACCTGTATGAGCAGTTCAAGTTGTAATATCAATGTTGTAGTTAGGTTGTTCTTGAAGTTAGCCAACGATAATGCCTTGCTTACCTTTGAAATGATGTTGGTGGTAGTAGTAAACGCTATATGCGCCATCACCATGTTAATTTATATCCAATGAGAAAGCAGCATTTGGTTTTGACAGGTCCCCTTAGCCAATCAGAATCGACCGGAAGTCCCGTCTTCCAGTTCCGGTCATATGTTTTTACAAAAATAAAAATAAGTTTGAAAACAGGGATATACAGTTTGTTATATTCTTTATTTCACAAAATAAAATAAGCAGTAAAAAAAGGTATAGTGTTGAAAAATAAAATGAGTAAAACAAAAATGTGTAGTGTTGAAAGATAAAGTAAGTTTTGAAAATAAATGGAGCAGTAAAATGTTAAAAACAAGGTTACAATGCGTGTACTTAAACATGAAAAACAGTTTAAAAGCGGAGAAATGTGAACTGTTAAAACCTGCAGAGAACAAAGCGTGTCTTTTGAAAAAAGGCTAAAAATGTGCAAAACCGTTTAAAACACTTCTTAACCACCACATAAATAAATAAATAAATAAATAAAGAAATAAATAAAACAAAATAAAATGTGAGAACCTTTATACACGACTAAGTTAGCATTTTTTAAAACCTTATTTTACACAGCTTGAGACCAAAGCACTTGTAAAAGAAACACACGGCTCTTCTGAAATGCGCTACAAAGGGCCTTGAGTTTAAAACATTTAAAAAACCAATACACAAGAATACAAACCTTGACTACCTGCTGCTGCTGCTGCGGCGATGTTAGACTTGTTACAATGTATTTGCTTAAATAAAAAAAAAACATTTTTTTAAATATAATGCTACAAACCCTAATTGTGACTGCGTTTGTCTGTGTCTGAGGGAAAGAGAACACTGCTGTACACTAAACTGTGCCCCGCATGCAGCTAAGGGCATCGCTCGAAGATAAGAAACTAGGGGGCCCAGGCACTGGCTAGCAGCATCTCTGGTCAAACCTTTTCAGTGTCCGAGCTTGTCTGTATCTGACTGAACAAACTGAGGGAGAATTGCGAGTGTGGCTGGCAGTTCCCCCGGTGTGCTGAGGGCGTTGTGGAAATGCCACTACCTCTTCCTGTCATGTGTTTGTAGTTTTTACAGAAGTTTTACCTCGGTTAAGGGCCATGTGTGTAGTTTTAAAGCAACAGTTTTAAAGATTGTAGTTTCAAGTCAATTTTGATATAAAGAAAACAAATTGTTACCATAAAATGGTAAATAAAACTAAAGTATAGAGTTGTTGTTGTATTTTTTAATTTATACAAATAAAATAAGGCATATGTTGACCCAGCCGTGCAGAAAGATCAGTTTGGGTCTCTCTTGGCAATGCTGGAGCGGCCTGTATGCTTATGCAGAAGTAAACAAACACAAAAGTTTTCAAAACTACAGACTGAAGGATTATCAACTGAACAAAACAGTCGTTAGGCACGTATTTAAACACTTTGAAACCCAGTGTTTATGCTGAAATGCACGGATCATGAATGTTTAAGTTTATTTCATTTAAAGCTTAAAAACGTCAAAAAAAAAATGCTACAAACATTGACTATTAGCGGTCATATTTTAGACAATATCCAACTTTGTTACAATGTATTTACTTTAAAACAAAAAACAGTTTTAAAATAAAATGTGACAAACTTTGGCTGTGTCTATTCTTGTGTGAGCATGGCAAACTGAGAGACAATTGTACAAGCGCCAGGGCCCCCTCATGAGCGAGGGGCTGGGGATTACATTGGCCTGTGGTGATAGGCTATAGGCGATAAGTGAGTGGTGTGTTTTATTGTAAGATGCTGTACAAGAGTTTGCTGTAGTTCCTTTAGGTAGAATGAGAACAGTTTCAAAGAGGGGAATGGTAAACAATTTATAAGTTAATTAAAACAAGAATTGGTTGTGTTGGTCTTTGTGTTAAATTAAAAAACAGTCATTTATCGTATAGCTAGCCCCTCTCAATAATGACATGCATTTGTAATGACATGAAGTGCATTACAAACTACATACACGTGACAGGATGTGAGGTGGGATTTCCATATTTGCATTAAAACTACAAAACGTTACAGGACGGCAGGGTGGGACTTCCGGAATTGCTTAAAGACTACAAACATATGACCGGAATTGGGAGACGGTCGATTCTGATTGGCTAAGGGGACCTGTCAAAACCAAATGCTGCATTCTCATTGGTTAGAAATTAACATGGTGATGGCACATATAGTGTTTACTACTTATAACCATAAAATAACATGATAATAAAATCATAACTGCCAATAGTTTCTGCTCTTATATAATAACTGGTAGTGGAGTTTATACTTGCATGGAAATGGCCTGATTGTGTTACCATGTAATTACATCAGATAACAACATGTTGTTCAAAGGGCCATTTCCCTGTAATTACACGGTATTGTCGAAGTAAGAGTAGGAACCATCTGCAATTACCCAGTGATTACATTGTAATTACATGGTTATTCATGCCCCATAATCTAAAGCATACAGATTAAGACAATTATAGACAGAGATTCCATTGACGCCATCATTGGCATCTCTTGTGGAAGAGACTCCATAGAGCAGGAGTGTATCCTGGACCTTGAGGAGGGAATGGAAACTGCTTGTGCCGCAGGACACCCTCCTGGCTGAATACACAGTGAAGAACAGTTTGGAGAGCCCTGAGTAACCGAGTCCATTGGTGGCTTATTTAACAAGGCAACACATTTGGCTTACTTCCTAGTTAAATACAGTGCAGGCTTTGTGCTCTTACTGAGAACAAAGTGGGGAGCCCTAGACAGATAGCTGGAGAGGAAGCAGTCAAGAGCACAGTTTAAGTTTAGAAACCTTTCTGTATGTTTGTCCTTGTGTACAGTATAGCAGTTTTCATGCAGTGAATCCCCCTCATACCACTGAGTAATCTACAGTAGTACAAGCAGCACTGATGGGCCTGCTCCTAATGTAATGTTTGTGCTGGTGCATCATCAATATCAGACTGCTGGCAAGCCCAAAGACAGACGGCTGTATACTTGTTATAGACCCATCACCACAAAAAATGTTTGGTTTGACATTATTCTTAATGCAATGTGCCAGAATTCTAGCTGCCCTAAAACCTTGAAAGCACAAAAAACTAACACAATCATTCCAGTAAGTCTTAAATGTATTGTCGTCATTGCGTAGGTTTCACATTTTTCTAAAGGAAAGACGTAGTCATTAAAGTTAAATTGATTTTTGAAAGCTTTTAGTGAAGAGCATTTCTCAGTGACTCCTTGCACATACTTCAGTGCTACATTTTTGCTTCACCGCAACACATCTGAAGCGATTTAGGGGTATATTTTAAATGTGTTTTCTTTCAGTCCTACTTGAAAAGTGAAAAACACCTTTTAATTTTACAAAACTAAAAGCAAACAATTAAGCTATATATTTTAAGTTAATTAAAGACTACAGTAAAACGCTTTGAAAATATGGCCCTTAATATTTAACGCCCTACAGACTGGATGCCAGCCCAGACCTTTGCTGTTCCACGTGCCCATGGTGTCCCTACACCCCCATTGACTGTGCTATGGCAGGTGTTTCTACATTGTAATCTTAAAATGAAATGGAACATGTGAATAATTCCTGAAACAAATTGTGCCTCTGTTTAATGTTTCAAAGCACTTAAATACCTCCGCTATTGTGACATTATTAAGATAACCACGCAGTCCTTACAGAAAGCCTCTGATCTCTTGTAGACCCTGTGATCATGGAATCAAACCCGGTCCTATGCTGGAAAGAACAATCAATCTGTTCACTCGTTGTATATTAAAGGCAGACAGCAAGATGATTTAACTAGAACTTGTAATGCTGTGCCCAGTATCTTCACACATGATCAAAGACAAATATTTACAGCCAAGCATTTCAGAACATTGCGTAATTATTATTTTTTTGTAGTCTTTTTTTTATTTTTAGATCAGTGGGTTTTTTTTAAAGGTGCAGTGCGCCATTCTTTTTTAATTATTATTATTATTATTATTATTATTATTATTATTATTATTATTATTATTATTATTTTTTTTTTTTTTACGTTTTCATTTAATTTTGAGTTGCATAAATAAGTCTTCAATTGATATGAAGTTCATTACATGCTAACAGACAATAGATATGCAATTGGGGTGTTGCAATTCTGTATTCATATTCCATATGCATGTTGAGTTTATTAAAACTTATATTGGTAGTTTCCAACTGAAACAAATATTAAGACCTATCAAGGATCTTCCTATTATTATTTAGTCATTTAGCAGACACTTTTATCCAAAGCTTCTTACAGAGACCTGGGGCTGAACTATGCTGTCACTTATAATAGGACCTCAGTTTTACGTCTCATCCGAAAGAGCTGGTTGATCTCAAAACTGTCAAATCAAGCCTTAAAGGATTCCAATGATTCAGTATCAAATACCTGGCTGGGTAACCCATTACATGCAGTAGCATTTCCTTTTAGAAGATGGCCTTAGATGACCTAAGAGCGTGTGAAACCTACTGGTGAAACATTGCATTTCAGTAGACATCTGTGGCAAATCCGTTTCTAGTTAGGTTGCAGAAGATGCATGACAGGTTAATTAAACTGTTTATATCATTGACCTCAATTTTATTGAGGAAAATACTGCAACATACTTCGCCATTTCTTTTAGCTGGCTACCACTGTAAATTGACATACATTATTCCTCATGTTTTATATCCTGGAACTCCAGCTGTTTGAGCCGTTGACTTGCCTGCAGGGTGCTTTGCTCTTGCAAGAATCTGAGGCTTCATACTTTTTCAATCTTGTTTTTGAATAATTTATGATGCTAGATAAATTGACAGCGCTGGTAACAAGGAGGAATGGTATGCAGTAGATTACAAGTAGACCTTTGATTCTACAGTAAAGCATTTTTGGTTGAAAGTGTGAATAAACTGATTAAACATTGGGCTGGGTGTTTTAGTAGCTTAAACATAACTGACTTTCTAAACACAACGTACTGTTATTATTAGTTTATTTAGCAGATGCCTTTATCCAAGGCGACTTACAGAGACTAGGGTGTGTGAACTATGCATCAGCTGCAGAGTCACTTACAATTACGTCTCACCCAAAAGATGGAGCACAAGGAGAGTAAGTGACTTGCTCAGGGTCACACAATGAGTCAGTGGCTGAGGTGGGATTTGAACCGGGGACCTGCTAGTTACAAGCCCATTTCTTTAACCACTGGACCACACAGCCTCCTATACTGTGAGTGATATAGTAATATTATCAATGGAATCTGTCTGCTGCAGTAAAAAAAAAACAACAACAACAAAAAAAAAACGTCACAGAGGCTCCCATTCACATTTGTTTATTGTTATAACAATCTGTGATTGTGAGTGCTTCTTCCGCGACCATTAGAAAGGCATATGAATCCTCCAAATGAATCCAACTCGTCGTTTGCAAGGTGTAAGTCGAGAGCAGTCACAGAAACACAAGAAAACATACTGTATGTAAACAGTATGTGGGCTGACGGGTTATTTACCTGTGTGCTGCAGTAGCTAGCAGATTTCATGCTAATCCCTGTCAGGTATTATCTGGCTTCCGTGCTGTGACACTATGTCTGGGGCTGGTTAATGACAGCACACCGGGAGGAGGAGGAGGATGAAGCTGTGGGGAGTCTGCACGGCTGGGGAGATCTCTGTCTCGCACTGATTAAAGGCCCCCTGGCCCCCCACTTTCCCCTCTCCCCCACACCAGCGTGTTTTCTCTGGGGCCGCAGGAGGTCGGAGTCCTGCTCACCACGGTGTTCTCCGGTATCCTCTTCTCTGTGGTTCTGGGTTTGCTCTGCTTCTTCACCTGCAGACTGGCTGTGAAAATCAAACCTTTGGGTACGCCCATGAACTTCTGAGAGGCAAAACGGAGAGCAAGCTAGGTAATTTCCTGTATGTATTTTGTTTTATTTTATTTATCAATGAGATTCTACAAAAAAAAGCTTTACAATTCCAATGAAATACAGTACTATGATATTCTACCCTTTGATTATGAAAAGGCAGAGATAATATCATTATCATACGTACCTTTAACAATTGCTGTGTTCATTTTAGCACATCATAGTCCTTTACAGTCTCTTAATGAAAAGTCTTTCAGTTTCCTTTTCTGCAGCCTCTTTAAAGCAGGAATGTATTGAACGCGTGTCTGTTTACATCAGTTTACAATGCACACGTTCAGCTAACTGTATGAAAAGTATCACCGCTATACAGTAATATACACTTACAATATCACATTTAAACGAGGTAAATGTAATGATGCAGCATTGGTAATAGTTTTTGTATTTTGCAATTGAACAGCCTTAGGCGGAATATCCAATTAAACAATATAGACTTAAGTGGGGTAGACTGTTCTGTGTGTGTGTTTTAAGTGCCCAGTTTGTGAGTGTGTCGAGAGCAGCCCACGTTTATGATCTTACTGACCAATGCCTGCACAGCTCATCCCCTTTTTACCTTGCTCAGCTTTTACCTCCTTATGTACCTGGACACCAGCCCAGGTCATCGAGGCTGCTGGTGTTTAAGATTTAAACAGGACAGATTTGGTGGCTGTTCTTTTGGCTGTGTGGTCCCAACCTGGTTTGGAATTTGCTGACTGAAAGGATTAGAGATAGCTGTTCTACTTCTGTGTGCAACAGCATAAGCCAGAGCAACGAAGTGTGTCTTAAGTTTGGACTTGTAAAGCATCATGACGTTGTTTTTCTTATGAGCTTTTACTGTTAAGTGCTATGGCTCTATGTAAGTGTATGTATGTATGTATGTATGTATTATTATTATTATTATTATTATTATTATTATTATAAGTATGAGAATATATAAGAAAGAAAGAAGTGCATACATCATCTTGGTGTGATTAATTAACTGATGCCCATTTAAGAACTGTATAGGACTGCTTCAACACATGAGCAAGACTGCGACTCTTTCAAGACGGTGGGCTGAAGGAACATGCAATGAACTGCTGCAGCCCTGAGATCACCAATAGACATTGTGCTGTTTGCTGAAAGAAAAGGGGAGTTCGAAGCCTGAGACCGTGGCCTTCAATGTATCATATCTTTTCTCTTATGAGATAAAAAAAACAAACATTGAATTAAATAAACAGACTAAGGATTGTTTTTGTAATACAAATCTGGAGCGCCTTTTTAAGAAGCTTTCATATTCAACTGTGCCGTTGTGTGTAACGCAGCGTGAAATGTTTTCCAGATCTTCTGGTTCACCCAAAACCTCCTCTGATATACTACGAAGCAGCGATTCATATGCCACCCATCTGCCAGACTCAAGCAGCCACTCTGTGCGGCTTAATGGTGGTGCATTAGCTGAAGTAGTTTTGAAAAGGACAAAACAATCCCATTACAGCATACCATTATAGAATGTTACCCAGAACTATCAGTGTGTTTGGAATATAATAACTGTAACCCAAGTACAGAGATGGAGAAATGGATGGTTCCAAGGTTAACTGTGGTAATTGTCGTTATTTTGGCTATTAAACCTTGCTTTGCTGCATGATTCAGATCCTATTAAATTGACCTTGATAGCAGCTCATGCAACTCAATAGCACATAATCCTTAGCTCCAACAGCTGGGGTCAGAGTTAGAGCTGTCTGTCTGTCTGTTTATTTCTAGTGCTCGGTTTCTGTCTGTGTGCTTTCTTGTTTTTAATGAACTGAGCTTGGCAGTTAAAACTGTAACAATCTTTTACACAATTGTGGAATGGCCCCCTCGAGTCAATTTTCCATTTACTCCTCTCTCAATAGCACTAGCAATGTCATCACTGGCCCCCTTTTGGTTTTTGCTTGTATTTCACACTTGCGTGTGGAATGTGCCGATATTTTAAAGACAACGCTATAGAAATAAAAGTTTCTGCTGCTGCCTGGTACCTTGTCACTTCATGTGTTCTCGTTCAATCTCACTCAAGTGGTCTAGCAGCAATCAGACCCTGTGTTCTAGAACAGGATTCAGCAGTTTCGTCACTCAGTAAAGTGCCAACAATTGTCAGCACAGTAAAAGGGTTAGAGAATGGGCTGGAGCGATCACCACACCTGGGGTGAAATGAGGTCACCATTTAGTTTTTTGGTTTTTCATTTTTTGGGGTTCAAAAACATTTTTCCTGGAAAGTGGCATTGGAGGAATTGGAACATAACCAGAATATATCTTTGTTCCCCCCAGCTCGGAATCCAGCTGAGGTCCTAGAAGTGAAAGGTGACTGTTAACTCCACCATACCACCAAGCGTACTCCTTATCCAGTGGTGCTTTGTGACAAAGAAAGGACAAAACAACTGCTGATAAACAACAGTGGGATGAATAAGGAGAATATCTATCATCCACATGTCCTAATATCACATTTCTTAGCTGTTTATTATCCTATTATATGTGTTTCTAGATGATTCTCTACAGTGCGTGCGTCGTTCCCCACAATTATGAAGTTACAAAAAAACATTATAAAATGGCTTAAATTAAATGCTGTGATGCAGTAAGAGCTAGAGGCGAATCCCGTATGAAGATCAAAGCGTGCCTTGGTCAACATCTTAAAAAAAAAAAAAGTTAAGGACTTCAGGCCAAATAGATATTCAAGATTTCTTTTATAGTCAAACGCTGACAGAAATTAAATAGGATTGTAGAAATAAATGTATGATAATTCATTGTCGTGAATCAATTCTCTTTACAATCTCAAAATCTCGATCTCTTCGGCCGCGGTGATAGTTACTGTACCGCTCCGAGCTGGGTGGTTGAAGGCACTTGACCTACGGTTTTGTGCCTCACAACGCACCCAGGAGTGCGTAAGATATGTCCTACTGCACACCCTGTAGTGAGTTATTGCTTACGTACCTACGTCACGCATGTGATACGTCAGCGCTTAACCCTGGAGATTGAGAGGCTGGTTATCTGCTTTTTGCTGCAGCAGTAAAGAATTTTAATGCTAATCCCTGCTAGGTATTATCCAGCTCTCCCCGCTGAGTCCACTTCATTTCTGGAGTGAAATAAGGACTGGGAGGTGCGACAAGAAGCTGTCTGTAGCACTCAGTAACTGACTCAAAAAACCACGCCGACCCCCTCTCCTGATTCCACCGCACCACCACCATGTTTAATCTGGGACCCACGGAGGTCGGATACGTGCTGTTCTCGATCTACGCTGGTATCCTCACTGTCGTGATTGTTATTTTGGCCTGGGCCACCATGTGTAGAAAGCCTGTGAAGCAGTGACCCCTTGGGAACCCCTGCACTCTGGAGTGGGGGGGGGGGGGGAAATGGAGCGCAATGTAGGTCAGTCCATAAGAAAGTAAGTAAGAAAAAGCTCAGAGGAATATAATCAAATGGTGTTTTTTTTTGTATGTGTTTGCCATGTCAGAAATGTAAGTTTATTTTATAAGATGTATCTTATTTATTTTGACATGTTTGAATAGCTGATACGGTGATATCTTGCTGTTTCAATGTAATTCGGTTCATTCACAGTTCGGCTGTGTTGATAGTAACTCGTACTTTACTGTGTAATGTCTTTCAATGCTTTGTCCATAATTAAAAAAAAACACTGTAAGAAACTAAGTGAACTTGTGAAGTTGACAAATGTTTTGGGTAGTACCTTCATCAGTGTGAATTCACTACCCTCAGTATTTCACATCTGATTAATTGCGTTATTTTTCTCTTTTGTGCAACATGTATGAGTTTTTTTCTTCTTAAATTGGATAATTGGTGTGTTTTGTTGTTGTTGTTACAAATCGGGAGCACCTTTAAGGAAGCATTCATATTTGTGCTGATGTGCCTAAAACATGAATTTAAAACCTAAACCTATACCATAGCGGTCTCTCCAGTACCACAAAGCAACAATTAAAATGTCATCAGTCTGTCAGACTTAATCAACGTAACTAAGCTTTGTACAAATCAATGGTGGTTCATTGGTTGCAGTCATTTAAAAAAAAAAAAGAAAAATCATTAAGCCAGTGTATGACCCACAGAAATGTTAACCAGCACTACCATAATTTTAAGAATATAACATCTTTTTACAGCTCTGTGTATAACTCATATGAAGCATCTTTTATACTACCCTAGCAAAAGCATAGTTTACGATATAGAACACTATAACCCAAGTATAAAGCACACCTCAAATATACCAAGTAACTCATATATAACTCACAGCAATGCAAAGAGTGTGCTTTATACTCTAAAGATGATGGTATTAGACCACTGTCAGGTATTGATATTCCTCCATTTGTATTCTTCCATCAGTGTATACGCTATTTTTCACAAATATTGATACACTTAAATGGAGTAAATGATTAAGCGGATTGGTGCTCTGCGATGCCAGTTCTTCTTATAAAATATTACTGTACCGGTAACAAAATGCATTACGCTACAGTGCTAAGGGTTTGCTATTTCTTTGATTTGATTATTATTTCACTTGAATAAAAAAAACACAGTTTATAACGTATTTTATTTAAATGTACAGTGATACACAAGGCACAGTGATGCACATTCGCAAAATAGCTTTTTACTTTCAAGAGTGAAATGGAAATTATTTTTACTTCAATGTTGTACCTACTTTGCAGACAATTTACCATTTTCATTCTGAAAACGGTTTTAATTCTCGTCACACATCTATGTGCACTTGAAAATTGAACAGCATTATCATAGTCCTTTACAGTCTCTTAATGAAAAGTCTTTCAGTTTCCTTTTTGCAGCCTCTTTAGTGCGGTCATGTAGATCAGTTGGTAAGGGTTATAAAATGTAGGAGGCGAGGGGAGACGGTGAACAGAAATAGAAGGGGTCAGCAGTAGTGAAGGATCTGTAGATACAGCATGTCTTTACATAACTCGTAATTGTAATCCTCTTTAAATATTGACTCACTGCATGGAGCAAATCCTATTAAAATGACCTTGATTTAGCAGACACAACAAAATAACACAATCCTTGTCTCCGAAGAACAGGATCAGTGAGAGATCAATCTTATTTGTCTGGGTTGAGCTTTGTGTTCTTTTTTTTAAAGGGTCTATAATTTGCAACCAACAATACTTTAATGTGTCTCATTTGAACAGTCCACTCTCTGTGAGCTAAGTTAGTTGAAACAAAAACACATCGATTAAAACGTCATCAGTGGTAAAGAGGACCATTTCATATTCGTATGGCCCAGGTTAGAATTAAACCTATGTACAAACAAACAAAAAAAAATAATACAAAAAAATTGTTAATGATATTTTAAAAAAAAGTTAACAAAAGCGAACATTTTTAGGAGTCACGCAAATGCTTAATTTCGTGTGGCTACCAAATTAGTGTTCTTAATCTTTTCAGAAATCAGTGACACCACCAGTTCCATGTTGTGCTGTGTTTCATTGAATAGACTTTTTTTTTAAAAGGTACTATGAGGCTAGCAGTGCCATCATTTATAATTTATTCCTGAGGATAGTCCATCAAATGTTTCCATCATATTACAAAAACTCAAGAAGGCCGTTTACCCTTCTGTTCAATACCTTACGGGTATTGTAACTGATGTTAACTGTGCCTCTTTCTCTCTCCAGCTCAGAACTCTTGTTTTGCCTCAGCTGGCAGTCTTGGGTTAACTCTGTGGTTTTGTTTTCCCTTCAGCGTACAGAATGAACTGATCTTCAGATAGTAGTTAGAGTTGCTTTGAAGAATATACACATCTTGCATTAAGCGCTTTTAGGAAGTTGACTGGTTGAGGACAAGATGAATGGAATAGCACTACTCTTCTTTTCCAGCTTCGCTTACATCTGTGCAGCAATTCCACAATTCCCTGGTGAGTTTCTGTTACGTTTCTTTCAGCATTTCTGTGACTTTAACAGGCAAAGGCAAACTTAGAGAAGACAATATTAACGGTATAAAACTTGTAAGAAATCTCACGGAACAATATTGTAACTGCAAGTTGTATTACAATGTTACAATTCCTTTAATCCTCTTAGAAAGTTTGCTTTTGCCCTTCTGAATTAGTAAATTAACTGTTTCCAGCTCTTTGAGATAAAGATCTTCATAAATACGTTGCAGTATGTCTTAACGCTTACTGCAAAGTTTTTTAAAAAAATACACGGTGATACCATTATAATACCAGGAGCTTTGAAAGGCTAGTGTCTTCTGACCTGCTTGCCACAATTTTTCCCAAGTGTGGAACCCACTTAGCTGTGACACAGAACAGCTGCACAAACCTGCTCATCTACAGAGAAACCCCACAAAGCATTTTCAGACTGTTTAATTCAGTCCTTGGGGAAGCTGAGGGGTCTGTTCCTTGACTGGGCAGCTGCTAAAACCTCTAATGTTCTCAGCTGGAGTGTGATCAGACCACTGTTAAGGGAGTGAAAAAAATATATATTACTGTACATTCAAAGTTGATAACTCCATACATTGTTTTTCCAGATATAATTGGTGCTGGAAATATAATTAAAACATCTTGTTTTCATTTACTACTCAGCTTGAAATGGAAACATATATCAGTTACTTATTTCGTTACATACATTCAGCTAGCTAACTCAGAACATCTGCCTCACTGGTTCTAGAGTTTTTTTTATTTAAATAACGAAGGAAGTAACTATCATATGCTGTGCAATTCCGAGTTAACTATTTTTCCATTTCAGTCTCACTGGGGTGTGATATTCAAATAACTGAAATGTAAACTACTTTACCATATCCACCTTTCTTTAACAAATATACGAATGAGTCCCTTACAGTGTGTTGATACTACCATCACTCCAGCACAGCAGGCTTGTCTTAAAAGCCTTTTCATTTTACGAGCGACAGACATTTGGACAAAGAGAGCAATACAAGCTGGAAAACACAAGTGTGTTGACCGATTAACAACGTCATGAAATAGCACTGTTTTGAAGGCAGTGTGTTCTTAATATTGGACCAGTTCAGTGCTAACTCTGCAGTGTTCAGGATACTCATTTGTGTGTTTACTTGCTGCTGTTGTTCCAGAACAAGAGAAAGAGCCCAAATTCTGGAGAGACTGGGCTCAGAGAACCCTCACGAAAGCTCTTTCCCTGCAACGCCTCAACACAAACATTGCGAAAAATGCCATCCTTTTTCTGGGGGACGGTAGGTTCTACTGACTTTAACAATGAGCGACGCTTGCATTGTGAAAATGAAGCCGTTGGCGCAGAGCAAGTTGTTTTCTGATGCTGGACCAGGCTTCAATCCTCAGTCATTACCTTCAGTTATTATTATTATTATTATTATTATTATTATTATTATTATTATTATTATTATTATTATGTATTTCTTAGCAGACGCCCTTACCCAGGGCAACTTACATTTGTATACAAAATAAAATGCATATCAAGAATTACACTACTGCAGGCGGAGCGGAGCGGTCAGGTGGGGGTGTAGGGAGAGATGAGGATCTGGAGGTAGCTGGGTGCAGTCTGGTCAAGGCATTGGTAGCCGAATACAAGAGTTTTGAACTGGATGCAAGGGGTGATCGGGAGCCAGTGGAGTGAGCGGAGCAGTGGAGTAGCATGGGAGAAGCGAGGCAGAGAGAACACCAGGAGAGCAGTGGAGTTCTGGATGAGCTGGATCGGACGGGTGGCGGACGCAGGGAGTCCAGCCAGGAGGGAGTTGCAGTAGTTTAGGCGGGAGAGTACCAGGGCCTGGACGAGGAGTTGCGTGGAGTAGTTGGGGAGGAGGGTGGGATTCTTCTTATGTTGTGTTGGAGGAATCGGCAGGTGCGTGCCAGAGTGGAGATGTGCTGGGAGTAGGAGTGGCAGGGGTCCAGGGTTACTCTGAGGTTCTTGGCTGAGGAGGAGGGAGAGAGCAGTAGATTTGTGGTAGATTCCAGAGGTACAGAGTATTGTTTCAATTACTGTAAACCCCTGGATACATTTTTTTTTAATATTAGTCATTTAAGTTCGTGATTTAAAAGGATGCCTCTACATGAGCTGAAACGAATGACAAGCAGTATTTTATTTGTTAGACAAACAGAATCCCATTGCAGCTGGACTTCTACTACTTTAGTACAGAACATTGCCACTGAAGAATGTTTGATAAGGCAGTAATTCTCAAACTTAGATATTTGAACACAGTTTCATTGAAATACAAAAAAAATATCATCCTTTTTTTTGGTTTGGTCCCCCTCATTCAAAAAACAGGTTCAAACAGTTTGAGAAGGAACATGCTGTGGATTAAGGTCATGGTGACTTACCTTTCCTTGAAATGTGCATCTGTAATGTGTTATATCAATGTGTTACTGAAGTGTGGCGTTTTGTAGGCATGGGAATTCCCACGGTGACAGCGGCCCGCATTCTGAAGGGTCAGATGAATGGTTTCAGCGGTGAGGAGACACAGCTGGAGATGGATAAGTTCCCCCATGTGGCACTCGCTAAGGTATCTGCTCTCACATCCTGCACAGTTGGATGGTCTCAGCTCCCAGTGACTCTGGACACAATAGTCAGGCTGCGTGGGAGAAACTCAGGACAATGGCAGGCAGGGGTGTTCAGGACAGCATTGGGTAGCACTCTGTTGCTTATAGAGCTATGAGGGGAAGCTTTCCCACCACTGTGCCTCTCAACACTAAACTTGCATAATGTAGTGCTTGTTTGATTGCACTTAGAATATATAACAAAGCAGAAGTTTTCTTGAAAGGTTCTTTCATACTGAAAGGAAAATGGTCTTGTTTTGTGTGCTAGTCACTGCGACCCTTCTCAATGACAACTCATTGGTTGTTAATTTCTTTTGCTTGTTTCCTTCCAGACGTACAACACAAACGCACAGGTGCCTGACAGTGCTGGGACAGCCACAGCCTACCTGTGTGGGGTGAAGGCAAACGAGGGGACTGTGGGTGTGAGTGCAGCAGCTGTGCGCTCCCAGTGCAACACCACCTTCGGAAATGAAGTCACCTCCATTCTGAAATGGGCGAAGGATGCCGGTAAGGGACTGAATTCTCTGTTATTCCTCTGAAACAAAACAGATCTTCAGTTCTTTATGCCAAAACATGTGTTTTGAAATGTTTTCTCCCTTGCAGAAAAGTCCCATCGGGATACAACTGTATTATAAAATACCAATTGTTCTTAACAAACTCTGAACCATCAGCAGACCTCAGTACTGCCAGACATGGCAACACAATGGCTATAGTGCAAAAATTGCACAGTGGTCTGATTCATTAGCACACTGGTACTCATAAGAAACCAGTGGGTCAAGGAGTTTACAGCTTCAAGTTTTATGCAGTGATTATAACAGATTAACATGGGTCCCACATCAAAGATTAAAACATTATATAGAGCACCAATTTCATAGGGACACACGTCAAACCAAAGGGTTTTCCACAGTAGCAGTAGTGGTCAACTCGCTTTATAACCCCTTTGTATCACTGACGATGTGACTGAGCATTTAAACCTAAAGCAGTAACATTTTAGTAAGCCAGTGTTGCTTTATATATTAGAACAAGTGTTTTAGTACTTGTTTTGGTTCTCAAGAGGGTACCGATTTTACATCTGTGTGCGTGTCAGACCTCGACTCATTTCAAAACATTTTAAAGATCAAATGGGAGGTTACAGCCAATTGTGGGCTTTGAGCAGAACAGTGACAATCTGGCAAGTTCATTAGGCAGTCTGTGATGGTGCTTGTGCCAGAGCAAGCTGTGAAGAATTGGCAGAGTAAATGCTTTTGTGTGAGTTGTATATTCCCAGCTGTTGGTCTAACAAGACCCTGGAGCAATGCTTATAAAATGCACTCTCTACATTGCCTTCCAGTTTTGTCTTTGTATTGAAAAAATAGCTATAACATATTAAACTATAGCCAATTTGAAAAGCCCAATTCGATTGTTTGGGCTTGTGGTGGAGTGTCCCGCCCCTATTTATATATGTGCACTGTTTTGTTATTTGTATTATTGTTTGCAGCGCGGATAAAAGCGCTGCGTATTTGTTATTGTTTTATATTTTAAAAACCTTGTGAGAATGCGTGACTGATCAGCTACTGATTATTTAACTAGCTGACAGTCCCGCATCCTTACTAAACTTGTGCAGACGGTGACCATCTCCCGAGTTGATTCATTGATTAATTGTTGTTAATCGGGAGATGGTCACTGTATAAACCTGCAGCTCTCTACCCTCGGGAGAGTGGTTTTCACCAGCACGATACTTATTTGTTTGGTGTTTTGTTTAAGTCTTTTGTTTTTCTTTTATTATTTAATAAAATAGCTGAGTGCTGTAGCGCTCAGCTTCACCATCACCATCCATTGTTTGGTTTCTGTTTACTTCCTGGTCTGTGACATCATTACCCACATGTCACTGCAACAACAGCTCGGCCACAGGGCTTTTGCATGTTTTTTTTTTTTTTTTAATCTATAGCTAGGTAATCTATAGCTATTGTTTTTTTGGCAATCTCTAACCCATAATAATTTATTAACGACTTCCAAGTACTTTAACCTCAAGGTCAATCTGCTCTAGAACATTAGTTTAAACCAATAAACCAAGTGTACTACTCTAAACTGCTTTCCAGCTCTCAGATCTTTCTCACTAGGCCTCTCTGAGCTGTTTTCTTTGTTTACTTCGTTCTCAGGCAAATCAGTAGGCATCGTCACGACGACACGTGTGAACCACGCAACGCCCAGTGCTGCCTACGCCCACTGCGTGGATCGTGATTGGTTCTCGGATGGGGAGATGCCCCCTGAAGCCATTCAGGGGGGCTGCAAGGACATCGCGCGACAGCTGCTTGAGAACATCCCGAACATCGATGTACGCTGACAATATCACCTCTGCTTCTTAAATCTTAAATGACATTCTGCTATATTACATGTCCCTTAAACTGGGACCTTTAAAGGAATGATAACCATGGTTAAAATATACAGATTTTCCAAGTTTGGAATTCAACACACCCAAAGGGTCTATTTTAATGATCTAAACACTGGCGGATGTAAATACCACCACTCTGTAACTCTGAACTTCCAGCAGGGTTGTTCCCCTGAAGGTGATTTATTGACCATATGCTTCAAAATGACAGATAAATTAACTTTGTGAATAAGTAAACTGCAACTGGTCCCTGCAATGTAACTCTTGGAAAAACTGTATTAGATGCTCACCTTACCCAGCTGAATCCTGTGCGAAGAAGCTAATTAATATGAACCTTCCCTCTTTGAATGTATTCACAGGTGATTATGGGAGGGGGGCGGAAGTACATGTACCCCAAAAACACCCCTGATGTTGAGTACCCCAATGAATACAAGGCCAACGGCACTCGACGGGACGGAAGAAGGCTTGTGGATGAGTGGAAGAGCTCCAAGGGCAATCAGGTACAGGGGAGATACAGTGAATATATTGGGAATGGCCCATTTTAATTTAGCATGTTTAAAATCCAACGCTAAAGATGAAGATCTTCTGCTGCTTCCTGCTTTAGCTCAAACCCTCGCCCTTGTTTCTTTTTTTTTTGGATCTATAGCATTGTGTTTGAAATATTCACATATCCTTGATTAAAGTAAAGGGGTAGATAGTAGATAATGCTTATAGGAATGTGGATTGCAAAGCCTTGGTTAATCTTACTTTATGAAAGCTGTGTGAAGTGACCATGCCGCTGATTCATTTGTTTGTTTTTATTTTTCTCTCTAGGCTGCTCACTATGTGTGGAACAAGAACCAACTGCTAGCTTTGAATCCACACAAAGTGGACTACTTACTAGGTAAGTTGTGGTTACAAATAATCCCCTTTCGTACCCTATTGAAGGCTTCTCACTCTAGTGCCTCTTTAGACAAACATTTTGGTTTGTATTATGAGGGAGCTCTCACCTTTGCTTTATGGGCCAGGTGTAAAAAACACAATTTGGCCATTTCTGCTTTTCCACTCTGTAATAAAACCTTTATGATTAAAGCCAGTCATCTAAAAAGTTAGCTCCATAACGTAATATCGTAAATATATTTTTGTTCACAGGTTATGTTTGTACTGGCATGGTAAAATTAGATTATGATTGAAAATTCGGATTACAGAATAAAGGATTTTAATTTCTTACATAGCTATGTTTTTATATTCTTCTGATCAAGTGACCCCAAATAATCCATAGTAAGATGGTGATGTTGTTAATAGTTATTTAGTTCTCCTGTGTACATGCAATTGCATCTTTATTTGCACATAAAGGCACCCTTGATTATAGGAACTCTTCATCTTATATTCAGGACAATATGGTACTGTTTGATTTGTGATAAAGCTGAAATTAGTGTTATAAATGCACCAGCTACTTGGGAAATAACAAATTACAAAACTCTCTCAGAAATAGTCAGGTTTGTGTGAAACCAGTCCAAGATACAGATGCCAGACCCTACTTTGGTCTCTCTCTCTTTCTGGGGTTTTGCATTTCTGACACCAACTCTACAACTTATAAAAGCCAAAGAGGCCTACATGGCTGCCAGCTTTGTTTCTTCATGGAAAGAAGTCAAAAGATCGCTCTTGCCAGAGATTCAGCTTTCCTAGACCGCCTATTCCTTGCTGCCAGTCACAATGCACTTGCTTAGTTAACAGCTATACAGTAAAACAGAATATACACTTAAAATATTACACTTGAATGGGATAAATTTAATGCAGCATTGGCAATGGATTTGGAATTTTGGAACTGAATACACTTAAGTTTGATATACACTGAAACAATATACACTTAAGCACAGTAGACTGTACCAGTATTGGATCATACCATTGTGATTGGCATATCGAAATATGATAACGTTGCCACTGTGTTCAGCCTCATCCCATTGTAGCTGCCACAATAATGGCACTACTACTGCACTGCCATTGTAGATCAGTTGGTAAGGGTTATAAAATGCAGGAGGCGAAGGGAGACACTGAACAGAAACTAGATGGCACGAAGGGGCCAACAGTAGTGAAGGATCTGTAGATGTGGTATGTCATACCTGTTATTAACTTACCTGTACCTGTGGGCTACAATGTGGCACAATACAATGCACTGGAAGGTTCTGAAATGTGCTGTTTTTACTTTAATTTGTGATGTAACTTAAAAAAGAGGATGGTGAGTAAGTAGATTCAAGAAACTGCACAGAGTCCTTTTCTTCAGTCAGTTGTTATGTTTATTGAAATATGCAGGGAGTCTGGTCCCAGGTACAGGACACAGAATACTCGTTCTTACAATTGTTGCATGACATTAAATACCCTTCTGCATAGGTGTCTTTCTCCTCCTCTTTCTCTGACACTTAACCAATAGAAAAGGTACAACTCATTATCCTGTTAACATATATTTCATTTAGTGTGAGTGTGAGTGTGTGTGTGTGTGTGTGTAGTCCAGTGTGACGACCTCTGAACTCAGTGCATTCCTCAAACCCCTGGTGCCCCAAAAAGGTCCATACATCTGGTTTTTGTCATCTTCTCTCCGTTTTGCCTTAGACCCTTCAAGTCCTAGTGGTATTATCTCTTACTCCCTGTGAACCTCTTGGTCCAACAGCAGTCCCTGGGAGCCTTTTAGCCCCTTTATGCTTTGTATTCCTAAAAGTCTTAGAGCCTAGCCCCTCCTGGTCCACAGCACCAATATCTTGTTAGCTTGAGGTCAATGTTGGACAAGAAGCTTGTAGACACAAGGTCTCTTATCAATTGTTAGCAGTACATGCAATTTGAACCAAACAGTCTGCTATCTGCAATATTAGTTTCTTTTCAGAAAAGAACACCAGTATAGCTCTGCCAGTCCACATGCGTAGCAAACTGCTAATCAATTCTCGATCCATGTTTTCCAACATACCCTACTTTTAAAATATAAGATGGAGGGGGGTGACCCGCTACAACCAAGTTGCTTATGTGATCCCGAGCCCTCAGATGTCCTCTTCGCTGGTTCTGAGTAGTCACATCAAGTACCGTGTTTGTATAATATATTATAGTGAAGTATGTTCCTCTCATTCTAAGTCTCTCCATTATGTGTAGGTATCTACCTTGCCTTTGCTGTTTCTCCATGTAAGTATGTCATGAGCAAAAAACAAACAAAAAAAAACAAACATACGTACAAATAATACAAAAAATGAAAAATAAACATACAGTAAACATACAGAAAAAATACAGTAAATACAGTTTATCACTGTACACAGGTGTTATTTCTTATTCATGGTGGCTCCCAGTAAGTTTACAGTTTCCCATCTGCCAATGGTCCTTTCTAACTGTCGGTGTTGTTTTTTCCACCAAAAACACTGAATGCTATTCCATAAAATCAATACTATTACTATTAACAGTATTATTAAAACAACATAATCCCCAAAAGTGTGCCCTAAGGCCTGTCCTGACCATCCATATCGTTTCAATACGGTGGCTTTTAATTGTGCCAAATCAACTTCGACCTTAGCTTTGAGCAGCTTCTGTTCCGCTCTTTGTAGGGCTATTTTAACCAATTTGTGCACTTGAGAAAAAATGACCAAATATGAATCTAGATATGTGTCATCCCACCAAGCAGTAATTTGGAACTCCTCTGCTTCAGGTTCAGGTGTATATATATATATCTCCAATCTGAACTGCATGTGTTGGAGCAAAACAAAATCCTGGAGAAGTCTGACAAGTTAAATCTCCATATTTAAAATTGGTATGGTTACTCAACACACACCATTGATATTTCCCAACCTGCACTGCTTTTTTCCACCCCTCTAGTGGATGTACCTCTAATTCAATGCTTATATTTCTATTAATTCCGGTGATTGCAGGACACCGGCAAACTACATGACTATTTGTTTCATAACAACATGCTTCATGCACCACTCCAGTTGCCTCGCTGAACTTTCCATGTAGCCTTTTCCCAAACTTTCACTGTCTCATTGTGTAGTACTCCTATCGGTCTAATCTTCAAACTGTCTTTATACTGGTTATTAGGATCCAGGTATGGTATTGAGAGATAGAACTCTATGTGACTAGGTGGTTCCTTGCCATTCTCCTTTGGCCACACTAAACTAGCTCCCAGGAGGTCAGTCTGATCAGGGTGGATCATTGCCAACCTCAACCTCCTGTGCATGTCTAGGTACCACTCTTAGCCTAATGTCCATTATTTCTTCCTTCATTGTTTTTAAAAGGTCACCCGCAAATATTCTACAATCTATTGCTTTGGTCAAATTGCGCAGGGCTCCCCCTGTTCCTTCCATTAGCTCATATATAGCTGTACCCTGGAGCCTAATCCCTTGATTTACATACATCTGTCCATTCCCCAATCTTTCTATCCCTTCTCTCACAGCACTTGCTATCCAAGTTTGCCCTTTTGACGTTTGATAAATATCCCAGCTGTTTGC
This sequence comes from Acipenser ruthenus, assembly GCF_902713425.1. Lineage (NCBI taxonomy): Eukaryota > Metazoa > Chordata > Actinopteri > Acipenseriformes > Acipenseridae > Acipenser > Acipenser ruthenus. The sequence goes on along the minus strand of NC_081208.1, from coordinate 6,507,310 downwards.
AACAGAATTTCCTGCACCAAACCATCCTGCTATTTCATCAAAAAGTCCCCTCTTCCTACGTTTCTCATTACCTTCATACATTCTCATTACCTTCATACATTCGTTCGCCTATTCGCTCTTTGTAATCTCTTATTGTACTACCTATTTCCCTTTGAAGCCAATTCTGGATATTGGTGTGTTGCTTGCAATGCTGTTCAAACATAACAGTTTGATTTGTGAAATTATACATTACATACGATAATACTATATTCACATTATCCAAAACAGTTCTGAGAATGATACCTTCCCGAGGTAGGAGGTGCAAAGGGGACATACTTTCGTAGTGATTTTACCTCGATAGTACGGTTTACTGCCCTGTTTCAAGAAATTAGATCACCCCGCATGGAACAAGTGTAAATTACTGACGTACTCAATTCCTTACAGCAATCTATGCCTCCCAATTTCACCCACCCGTCCTGCTCTTTAGCTACGCAGTGCAGTGTTGGTTTAACTCTGTAAACTCATAATCACATCTTCTATCCGAAACTACAGTACTCTCAGAATAAACTCTATGTTCCAGCTGTGGATCCCCATCCTCTTGATCAGAACCACACTCATGTTGCTCTAACACATTTAGGTGCATCATTATTTTTAACCCGTATGTTAAATTACATCTTTCTAGAATCCAATATTCTAGACCATCTCAATCTTAAAACACTTAAAACTGATTAAAACCTAAAACTATAACTTCAAAAATGATCACTATGCATTGAACAAGTACTAAAATAGTGCCTCATTTTAGACATACTCAACACTACAGCATATCATTCAAAGTTCACATGATTTCCACAATTAATGTCTAATATAGGTAACCATATTTTTCAGTAGAACAGCTGTTTTCAATTGGTATTTCCATTCAACATAGGATGTCCCATTACCTTACAAGTACATATTAATATAGTCTTATGTTCCTAACAACACTCCAAATAATCCATTGCAAGACACCAACCATTTTACCTCCCTACCATGGATGGCAGATACAATGTCTTAACAATGCCACTCTTAAGTGTCATGAACAACACAAACTCCATACTCCCGTGCCTCTAGAGGTCAATGGTACAACCTTTGCAGTTTTTGTTATTTTACTGAATGTGATTAGTAATGAATTACATGAGACCTTCCCATCTCTGCACTCCAGGATCGCTGACATATTACCTTTAGTATCTTTAAACTAAGACAAATCTTTTCACCAATCATACATCTATACCCCAAGTTTATAATACGTAGTTTCATTATCAGGTATGTTAACTGAAATTAACAGTCCCCATTACATCCCCAAAAATGTCACTTTAACGTCATCATAATTTCTTCTTTTGATATGCAGACTGGAATGGTTCCCCATATGTAAGAATGTCTCTGTGGTTTCAGATACTTCCTCATGACCGTCTCTCAGCAACTTACACTCTTGTTCCAGATATATGGTAGAGCTTAATTACTACATATCATGGACAAGCATTGTAAAGTTCTGCCGGTTAATATGTACAGTTCCTGTTTGCATATCCAAATTGTCCCACAAGTGTACTGGAACTTTCTGCACAAACTCTTCTGAAATGGTCCTCTCAGTTCCGATGAACAGCATTGTGCTTCCATTCCACATAAACGCCATCAATATTATCTTGGAACCTGTGGAGAACAAGTGCAGTATTTATTCTTTTGATTAATATCTGATTTAATTTCAAAAAGGTTAATTCTTGAATAGTCTCTTTTTCATCTGCATTGATAATGTTATTGCAATTCTAAGAATCGCCAATGTCTGTTAATTCTATCTTGTATTTTTCTCAAAGCCTATGTCCACCCCATATTGTGAACATAATATAAAATATCAGTTCCAGCATGAACCTGTAGGAGAAGAGAAAAGCCTTAGACCTGTGTCTGTACTCTGAAAGTAACTACAAATCTCTATCTGCTTCATTGCTCACAATTACTACTCTAAACTAACTGCATCAGTGCACTTAGGAATTTCCATTCTCCAGCAGGCTTGCTTATCAGTGAAACTAGTTTTCACTCCCTCATTTTTGTATTGCCAATTTCAAATTGATTTCTCCCAGTTTGTCCATTATCTCATATGAACCTCCCCAATCAGCCTTCCAACCCCCCGCTTTTTTTTTTTAAATTTGAATGGAGACCCTGAGTGGGGTTGGAATCGGTGCCTGTTTTAATGCCTCAATTCAGGTGTTCATAGAGGGTGACAGCTAGTTCGCTGTATCCTTCCATGAAGTCCTGACAGAATCCAAATATGCCCAAAAAGATCTAAGGGGCAGATTTTTAATCAGCTTTTTATTTCCTGGGTCAGGTGTGTGTCCTCCAGTTTCCACCTGTACTCCTAAGAAACAAACAGATGATTTCATTAATGCAGCTTTCTTTAGATTTAATTTGAGAGCAGCGTGCTCCTCCAGCAACAGATAGTGCTTCTCCGCAGTTCCCGTTGCAACAGTATGTCGTCCACATACTGTATGATATTACCTAGTTGAGAACAGTCCTGTAAGATGTTAGTCATACATTGATCTCTCCCTTCTTGGCAAGACGTCCAGAGCACATATCACAATAACAGTTGAAAAGAAAGTTTACAAAGACATGTATTCAAACGTTAATGTTTCTCAATAACGCATACAGAAATAAAAGTACTGCCTATTCTTGCTGCAATTAATAACAGCATCCTTTTTAGCAGATCAAAATAAATCAGGATCTATTAAAGAAATAGTCCAGTGAGAAAAAGAAAATGTGTGTGCACATAAACCTGACCTTCATGAGCACCTGTTTATGATGCTTCCTTTTTAGAATGTGATCCACAAGCTCTACCAACCCAGAGCTCTTTGGGTGGCAGAGGACATGGAATCACTGTACTTCGCCAACCAGGGCGCAGGTTGCTTCATGCTTAAGCCAGCGAATATTGATTTGATTAATTTACACGGGCGTTTCCCCATGGTCAACCCTACCAAGTGCATTTGTATTACTGTGAGTGCATAATTACTTTTGCTACTGCAACTGTCTGTTCTGTATTAGACAGTGAGAAGTTGACTTTATTTTGCATCACAATATTTCCATTAGCTCAGCCTCCTGTGCTGAACTTCCACAACAGAGTATTCATACCCTATATTCACAGACAAACACACAAACATTAACCAACAGACTGTCTATCATACCAATATCACAATCCATCAATCCAGCAGTCCTATACTGCACCATCAATAATCTCATGTCACTCGCGATTTATTCATGTTTCAGTTATCACATTAATCTAATTATCATCACCTCTCCTGCAAGAAGCTCCGTAAAATACTAATTGTAACCACCATAAACAAAACACATCGTACACATGTGTGCAAACATCCCATTTCACATCACTCGCGTAGCTCTGAGTGACACTGCTTTTGTCTCCTGCATCACTGCATTCTGATGCCTTAGCAGAAGTTGAAATCCCTGTAGATCACTCTGATATCGATTGTGACCTCTTTTTCCCCATTTGAATTGTATTTTATGCTTTCTAACAATTCAACTTTTTTTTTTTCCTTCTACTCGTGTGTGCTTTAGCAACATCAGAATAAACCCAGTTAATACTGATAACATCAGTGCTTTATTAAACTACGTGTTTTCCATTCAAAGAGAATGCAATCTCCCTGTTTAATTCAACATGAACTAAACAATCATTAATAAACAGACCCCTTAAATAAAACATCGTTTTAACTCTGCACTTTTTTTAGCTACACCAATAATACAAACTCTACCACTCATGTGATCTTGGTTTCAAATATGTATTCATAGGTGATTCATAAAATTCACCCGTGTCTTAAACATAAAATTCACTCTCAAACAAACACTTAACATTCATTCATGAAAATATTTAATAAAATATTTCCAGGTCGATAATTTAATTTGTTTAAGATTTATTGATCTCCAAAAACATTTGTTCTCTTCCTAAAAGTCTTTTTATTTTTTTAGTCTGTCTAACAGCGATCTATTCTCATTCTCTACAGTCTTTTCTCTCTCTGCCCAAATATGGTCACGCAAGTTTTTTTCCCTATTCCTCCCTGAATCTGTGACCAGGGAGACACAGACCCTGCGTACCAAAATAATACCACCACTTTCTTTTCAAGTAAACCCTCTATCAGAAAGACAATGTTCCTCTTGTTTACCAATATAATCCTGAACAAACTATTAATTGTTGCTTTGTATATTTGCGTTATTGTTTTAGTTCAAAGGTTGGCCATTCCTTTGCATTCAAACACTAACACAATACAAATAACTCATCAGTTAACATGGGTCTCTTTCCCTTATCAAACCCTCTTATGATCGAGGCAAGACAATAAGTATTCATCCTGGTTCTTAGTACATAGTTTTTCTAAGATGTTACTTTATCTCCACGCTTAAGCAAAATCAGAATTACTCAAACAATCATTAATAAGCAACTTCTTAATTACATTTTAATGTGACCTTTTAATTTTACAGTTTTTTTTTGTTTTGTTTTGTTTTTTTGTGGGCTACCAGTTTTGAATTTCCTTTGTCTTTTTCTTCTTACGAGACACACACTCCTGACCTTTCACATGAACATGTACATTACTGTTCTGTACATAGCTTCCCTTTTTGCCATGTTTTAACACATAGTCTATGTTCCATATTCTCCTGTCATCCATTTGATGACATTGAGGGTCAGCTTCTAACATATTTGGAGTTGATCAGACTCCCAACAAAACACAAAACTAACAAAACAACTTGTTTTTAGTTTTGTCTTGTTTTTACTAATATTCTGTGTTTAAAGCTATGCTTAACGAAGCATAAACTTTTATTTTGGTTTATTGCACATTTAATTTACACTTTTGTATGTGCTATTTGGGCTTAACTGGAACTTATTGTCTGATTGTTCCTTATCTGTACCACCTAATGTGAACAGTTAAATAAGAGGCTTATCCTATTGCCCCCTTATCGTGACTTATAAACCAAACAGTAAAAACAAAGACAAAACAGGTGTACCAAACCCTCTCAAAAACAAACATAAAACATAAATCCGAGTATGCCCGTACCTGTTGAGCTATACAAGTCCGTGTAACTAGTCCAATAGACTCTACTGGCACGTCATAACACTACACGATTTACTCCGACTTTTTTAAGAATCCAGAGGTCCTCTTTCATACCTAAAGTCCTAATAGTCAATACACTTTTAGTTCAGCGGTCAATCTCTCTTGACTTAACTAATTGTGTCCTCAATGTACATGAATTATCAAGAAGTCCTCTTTCATATTCTACCCTTGATTCTCACTACATTCTAAACACTGCATATAAAACAATAAACCAGTAACTACTCACCAATGTACGTGGTTATATGTTCGAGCTGAAGTCCTGATTCAAAGATTCTCCACACCGTCTGGTCAGAAGTTAGAAGCAGTCTCGGTCCATTCGCTTTGTCCTGGTCCTGTGCACAGGATTCAGGCTGGGCAAATGGGTTTCTCTGCAGTCAGGTATCAAACCCCCCCGGTGTTTTGAAAAAAAAAACAGGAAACAGTCCGCCGGTGGCTCGCCAAATGATGTAACTTAAAAAAGAGGATGGTGAGTAAGTAGATTCAAGAAACTGCACAGAGTCCTTTTCTTCAGTCAGTTGTTATGTTTATTGAAATATGCAGGGAGTCTGGTCCCAGGTACAGGACACAGAATACTCGTTCTTACAATTGTTGCATGACATTAAATACCCTTCTGCATAGGTGTCTTTCTCCTCCTCTTTCTCTGACACTTAACCAATAGAAAAGGTACAACTCATTATCCTGTTAACATATATTTCATTTAGTGTGAGTGTGAGTGTGTGTGTGTGTGTGTGTAGTCCAGTGTGACGACCTCTGAACTCAGTGCATTCCTCAAACCCCTGGTGCCCCAAAAAGGTCCATACATCTGGTTTTTGTCATCTTCTCTCCGTTTTGCCTTAGACCCTTCAAGTCCTAGTGGTATTATCTCTTACTCCCTGTGAACCTCTTGGTCCAACAGCAGTCCCTGGGAGCCTTTTAGCCCCTTTATGCTTTGTATTCCTAAAAGTCTTAGAGCCTAGCCCCTCCTGGTCCACAGCACCAATATCTTGTTAGCTTGAGGTCAATGTTGGACAAGAAGCTTGTAGACACAAGGTCTCTTATCAATTGTTAGCAGTACATGCAATTTGAACCAAACAGTCTGCTATCTGCAATATTAGTTTCTTTTCAGAAAAGAACACCAGTATAGCTCTGCCAGTCCACATGCGTAGCAAACTGCTAATCAATTCTCGATCCATGTTTTCCAACAATTTGAAAGAGTGCACACTGATGAAAACCGATCAGTAGTAAACCTCTACCAGCTTTGAAAAGACAGAAGAACAAACCACAAGGCCTTTTCAGAATTAATGGAAGACCAATTAAGCAGCAAGACCCAATGAAGTGTTCACGGATTCCCTGCAAAACACAGAACCGCTCAAAGAGGTCATTAGCTGACAGTCGCTGTAATAGCCCCAATTGAGGGTGTAACTGCTCTAACGAAATGACATCTGTCCCTCATTAAGTTGTTCAGATTGTATATTAGCTCATTTTAAGGCTTCCACAAACTGAAGCAAAACCCAGACCAAACGTTTAATTGCGAGTTTCATTCTTGCCTGCTGTGAACTGTAGGCAGATGTACTGAATGAATAAAGCAAGAGGCCAATTACAAATGTACTGGTATTTCATGCTTCATGCTACCAGTTTGGACTGACATGACCTGTCTTGTGTTTTTTAGGTCTGTTCGAGCCAGCTGACATGCAATATGATTTAGAACGAGACAAGCAAATGGATCCTTCTCTGCCTGAAATGGTGGAAGTGGCTATTAAAATCCTGCAGAAAAACCCAAAGGGTTTCTACCTGCTGGTGGAAGGCAAGTGGCCAGCCTGTTTTCACATGGGATTCTTCCATTCACTTCATATTGGATAGATACTGTACAAGGATTTTGTTCAGAAAAATATGTGTTTGCTTTACCATGTATAAGGTTGGTAGCTACATTTAAATATATATTAACTACTGCAGTTTTTCCGGTACATGTGGGCTGACCTAAAAAAGTCAAGAAGCTAGTTTCTCAAAGATATTTTTTTAAAAAGGAAAAACACACACAATTAAATGAAGTAACCAGAAACAAACAACTCAGACATGTAAATGTAAGGACTTGTAAGTAGTCTAAAGTTGGTGTTTTTCCTTACTGAAAATCAATGTGCTAATGATAATTGAGAGTAAACATGGTTAAGAATCAAGCCGTATATGACATCATCGATTCGGATTCCGTGACCCTCGATTCTCAATCCATTCCATGACGGAACTGAACCGTGGCAAAGACTATTCCAAACAGTTTCACTTAATTAAAAAGTCATTTAGAAGGAGAGTAGAAAATGGCTTTATACTCAATGGATGATCCATTGTGCCCTGGCAGGCGGGCGTATCGACCACGGGCATCACGAGGGCAAGGCAAAGCAGGCTCTGCATGAGGCAGTGCAGATGGACATTGCTGTCGGCAAGGCGGGGGTCCTGACCAGTGAGGAGGACACGCTGACCGTCGTCACTGCTGACCACTCCCACGTCTTCACTTTCGGGGGCTACACTCACCGTGGAAACTCCATATTTGGTGAGTAAAAGCAGCAATCTAAAGTTGTCATGGTAAAACCACAAAGCTTACAGTAAAGTGGTTATTTAAAGTATTAAAGTGTATATAAGGACCTTTTTATTTTATTGTGTTACATGTTCCCATGTGTTGCTACAACTGTTTACGTAAGGTGTGTGTATTGTTTTACTTTTTTTTTTTTGACCACTTTTTTTAACTTTTAAATTGCATTCCCTGCCTCAAGATGGCTTCACATATACCTGCATGGACCTCTCAGAACTACATTTCCCATCATCCTCGTGCTCACGTATGTAACTGAGATGGATTTACCAGTGAGCAGGAGGATGATAGGAAATGTAGTTCTGAGAGATCCAAAAACATTTAAAACACCTTTGCATTTACTTCAATAGGACTAAATAAGGTTTGCAGTCCAGGGACACCAATACAATACACTAAAAATACCATTTTGTAGTTTTACCTGAGAATGTTTTAAAGTCCTGAAGTCTACACTTGTATATGGGCGTCAGTAGTGGGAAAGGAGGGGGTTTGAAAGCGAGGTCTTGTCTGTCTCCGCAGGTCTGGCGCCCATGCTGAGCGATGTGGACAACAAGCCCTTCACCTCCATCCTATACGGGAACGGGCCGGGCTTCAAGCTGTCGAATGGAGAGAGAGAGAACATATCCACCATTGACTACAGTATGTTGCCAAATAAGACACAGGGCTCCACTTGGTGTTTTATGACAGCCCCGTACCAGCTGTGGCTATAGGCTAGACTCAGTGTAGTGAATGAGCACATCTTCAGTTCACTGCATCGGTTATTTTTGTTATGAGGCCGTTGGAAAACCCTGATCCTGACACTTAACACCGACATATTCATTGAGCATTTATCACTATACTAAGCTTGCGCCATTTGTTGAGGACCAAAAATCAAACTGCTATTTAAACAGAACTAACAAGAAATAAATGCAGAGCAAGTAGAAGCGATTCCATTAACCTGCTGAGTTATTTATTTGAATTTTTTTTAACATTAGTGTTTTGTAAGCATTCATTTAGCACGGTGGTAAATATAGCCCTAATTGTCTTGTATTAACCAACACATTGCCTGAAAACGATAAACTTACCATAAATAATTAAATCACCATAAACAAGTAATGAATCATGTTGGTTAACATGCTAATAAGCTAATTTAAAATAATTAAATACAATAATCAGTTAACTTTAACTGTAATTGTAGAATAAACATACAGCCCTGTTTTTATATTCTCTCTCTCTGACCACAGAACAGAACAACTACCTGGCACAGTCAGCCGTGCCTTTGCAAATGGAGACCCACGGTGGGGAGGACGTGGCTGTTTTTGCTAAAGGTCCCCTGGCACACCTGCTGCACGGAGTCCACGAACAGAACTACATCCCCCACGTGATGGCGTACGCCACCTGTATCGGGCAGAACACAGAGTACTGCAAAGGGGGCTACCCCGTCCCTTGCGGAGCCAGCTCCCTCACCTCCACACTCAGCAACCTCCTTTCTTTCCTCATACTCAGCCTGCTGCTGTGCTGGCCCTGATACTGCTCCTTCACCTCCACACTCAGCAGCCTCCTCGCTCTCCTCGTACTGACCCTGATACTGCTCCTTCACCTCCACACTCAGTAGCCTCCTCGCTGTCCTCATACTGACCCTGATACTGCTCCCTCACCTCCAACTCAGCAGCCTCCTCGCTGTCCTCATACTGACCCTGATACTGCTCCCTCACCTCCAACTCAGCAGCGTCCTCGCTCTCCTCATACTGACCCTGATACTGCTCCCTCACCTCCACACTCAGCAGCCTCCTCGCTCTCCTCATACAGACCCTGATACTGCTCCCTCACCTCCACACTCAGCAGCCTCCTCTCTCTCCTCATACTGACCCTGATACTGCTCCCTCACCTCCACACTCAGCAGCCTCCTCTCTCTCCTCATACTGACCCTGATACTGCTCCCTCACCTCCACACTCAGCAGCCTCCTCGCTCTCCTCGTACTGACCCTGATACTGCTCCCTCACCTCCACACTCAGCAGCCTCCTCGCTCTCCTCATACTGACCCTGATACTGCTCCCTCACCTCCACACTCAGCAGCCTCCTCTCTCTCCTCGTACTGACCCTGATACTGCTCCCTCACCTCCACACTCAGCAGCCTCCTCGCTCACCTCATACTGACCCTGATACTGCTCCCTCACCTCCACACTCAGCAGCCTCCTCTCTCTCCTCATACTGACCCTGATACTGCTCCCTCACCTCCACACTCAACAGCCTCCTCGCTGTCCTCATACTCAGCCTGCTGCTGTGCAGGCACAGGACTGGGAGTGCATTCCAATGCACCTGGACATTTTAAAGCACAAAATTTTCTGGGGCTATTTTAATCCAACTGGGAATCATTGAAAAATGCTGGATGGCAGATATTGTTGCTCCGAACATCTGCTGAATTAAAATATGTGAGTTGTGTTTGTGTTGCCAGGACATTCCTCTGTGAAAAAAACAAAAAGCTGTATTAGGGGTGGCGTACCTTTCTGTAACGTTTGTTCGTTTTTCCATACTTTACTAACTGAACCACTCTGTGATAGATGATGGTTTAAAGTAGGCTTGCTACTATTCTGTTTTTATTTTTTTGCCAAATCGACGATTAATATCAATGTTTATTTTAGAAAGAATTTACCGTCTTTATTTTTCAATTCAAGCAGAGAATGGGTGAAATTGACTTTTATGCTTAAAAAAAAAAAAAAAGTCTAATTTAGCGAAACCCTTGATCATATTCAACATGCAACAAAACCATGGTTACGTTTGGTCATAGCTGAGCTATACATTTAAAAACTGTCTCAAATAAATGTAGTAAACGCAGCATATAAAAGTGTATTACATAGACCTTTATAGCATCAATTTATGAGTAAAAATAATATGCACAGAACAAAACATTAGATAGTTGAACAGAACTAACTTACACTTATTATTCTGCCTTGTCTCAGTCACTGTAAAGGCAAGGCAGACAGGCCTGCTTCGTCCTGCTGTGGAGACGTCAGCCGTCGGCCAGGGTATTGTGCACAATATTCATTAAGTGTTTTTCTCTTGCGCCCCATTTTCAAGTCAAACTAGTAACTGTCACCGTTTACCTAAAGCAAAAGCTTATGTACACCTTAAATGAAAGAATTCTAGCACTGCTTCAGTAAACGAGATCTGTCAGAACAGGCTGAAACTATAGTACTAACGGACCACTGAGGTGACTGACAGTGACCCCCAGGCATTCAGAGCGTAATGGAGACGTGACAGACAGCAAGTATAAAAACTACACAAACTAGAGAGGATTTCTAAATGATTATTTTTGGGTAAGAAAATAAAAAATAGCAAGTGGTTTTACCAAAGTTATTGTATATAAATTTATTTCTGTCTAACTCATGTTTTTGGGGAATTCGATGTTTAACAAGCTTTACCGATTAATATTGAAAAGTAGCAAGCCTACTTATAAGGGATATAGAATTAAATCTGTGTTAAAATGGGCTAACATGGGATACATCAATCTAGTTCACCAGACAAATAAGTTTGGTGTGATGGTCCAAATCTAAAGTGACTTACGAGTGTGTTAAAAAAAAAAAAATCAGGTTTTAAATGATGAGCATTGCAGGAAATGTCATTGTGAGAAATTCATTGAAGGAGGCAAATGTATTGGCTTCATCAGTGTTTGTCTACTTGAATTCATGTGAATGGCCAAGCCCTCAATTATTTCTAACTTAATGATCCTGAACAACGAACCAGAGTTGACAGAGGAAATATTACTCAAGAAATATCCTGAAAGGAAAAGAATATAAAAAAATATTGCAAGACCTTATGCTTTGCCCCGTGATTGGGCATTCTCAGGGATGTTGTGTTATTCACCACCCCTTGTATGGAAACTCCACCAATACCGACAAAGCTCCTCCCATCCTGCCACCCCACTCAGTTCTGATTTGTTAGTCAGTTTCTGTTGATGCGCTACGAAGGCGAAGCAGTTTGTACTGATGCTAGCAACCAGACAGCCCCCACATTGCTAGTAGTTGGTGTTGCTGCTGAAGTAGCATCTAAACCTGAAAACATAGACATACAGTAAAAGCTGATCGCTATGGAAATTGCATCGTCCATACCTAAACAATTTGGTGTATACAGTATCTAGGTACCACATTCGAGAGGCTCTCCAACTTAACAAAGGTTTTTTTTTTTTTTTAACAAATATATTCAATCAAACTGGTACAAATGCTACTGCACACTTACCATTTTAAGTTCCAGTATTACTGGTTATATACGGTTTTATGTGTAATTTGTATTGCAGTTGTTATACATTTTTTAAATAAATATATTACCCAAATAAATCTTGCCACTACGTCCCCCTCCCCCCCCGCTCTGATCAGCATTCAGATAAGGTGGAAATTATATTTTGTATGTCTTATGTAGTGTGTTTAACAATAAAAACAATATATTTGCAAATCAGTCTAACTGGAGTCTTTTAAACAAATGTGTCTTTGGAACTGCTTTCCCCCCCTAGAATTACTCAGGAACCAATTGTCACAGAGTTGTGAGATTAAGGAAATAAAAAATCTCCATGGCCCCCATCTAGCAAGTTTATTTTTCCAAGGAAAACTCTTTATTTAATTGGTTTGGTTCCCCATTTGATACTGGACAAGAAACACAAACAAACACAGACAACAGGGACATAAAAACATCCAAGGAAAACCATACTGTGCCATTCTCTAAAACCAGTGCAGGCCCGTACAGACGGTCTTCATAACCGCTTGGGACCTGAAAAGTCAATATATTTGTATAAAATCAAGTTTATTACATGGTCAAATGCAATCTGAAATGTCTATGGGGGACTAAGAGTGTATGAGAAAATGATTATGTAATAGCACGGTACATTACATCTGACACCGCTGGCTGAACTGCGCCCTGCACGTATAGACACATACAAGGGCATTTAACCAGATTTTGTGGAATGTACAAATGCCCAACTCTGCTGCAGCACTGTAATTCACTTGATGGAGTACCAACCAAATACAGAGGTTCATAATAAAGGAGCCAGACCCTTTATGTCATGAATTTGGGTGTGATTAGGGATTCAAGACACAATTCAATTTAACATTTAACTAGAAAAAAAGGTTCTATGAAAATACAAATTCACACATTAAAAATTAGGGCATGTCTGTTTGTCTCTCTTGCTGCTATAAACAAACGGTTTTTCCCATCAGTCCCATTATCATTTAGCTAATATGTTTCCCACACTGTCCTGACTATCAGGTGAAGTTTATCCTGCCACCACATTTTAAGTACACTTCCTGTGCAGCAGGTTCCACAGGAAGTGAGTTAGTGGTAGCTGCAGATAAAATGACCGACCCTAACTGAAAATAAAAAGCCTAGAAAACGAAATCCAAGCTAAATTTAAGAGATGGTGAATCAATTTCCCTTTTCCTCATAATGTTGTCACACTTCCCTGTTGTATTTTTAAACACACCGTCTCTCCAAAACATTTCAAAGTTCAAAGGTTCACTTAGACGGCAGAAGCTAGAACAAAGCTTAGGATCTACAGTGCCTTGCGAAAGTATTCGGCCCCCTTGAACTTTGCGACCTTTTGCCACATTTCAGGCTTCAAACATAAAGATATGAAACTGTAATTTTTTGTGAAGAATCAACAACAAGTGGGACACAATCATGAAGTGGAACGAAATTTATTGGATATTTCAAACTTTTTTAACAAATAAAAAACTGAAAAATTGGGCGTGCAAAATTATTCAGCCCCCTTAAGTTAATACTTTGTAGCGCCACCTTTTGCTGCGATTACAGCTGTAAGTCGCTTGGGGTATGTCTCTATCAGTTTTGCACATCGAGAGACTGAAATTTTTGCCCATTCCTCCTTGCAAAACAGCTCGAGCTCAGTGAGGTTGGATGGAGAGCATTTGTGAACAGCAGTTTTCAGTTCTTTCCACAGATTCTCGATTGGATTCAGGTCTGGACTTTGACTTGGCCATTCTAACACCTGGATATGTTTATTTGTGAACCATTCCATTGTAGATTTTGCTTTATGTTTTGGATCATTGTCTTGTTGGAAGACAAATCTCCGTCCCAGTCTCAGGTCTTTTGCAGACTCCATCAGGTTTTCTTCCAGAATGGTCCTGTATTTGGCTCCATCCATCTTCCCATCAATTTTAACCATCTTCCCTGTCCCTGCTGAAGAAAAGCAGGCCCAAACCATGATGCTGCCACCACCATGTTTGACAGTGGGGATGGTGTGTTCAGGGTGATGAGCTGTGTTGCTTTTACGCCAAACATAACGTTTTGCATTGTTGCCAAAAAGTTCGATTTTGGTTTCATCTGACCAGAGCACCTTCTTCCACATGTTTGGTGTGTCTCCCAGGTGGCTTGTGGCAAACTGTAAACGACACTTTTTATGGATATCTTTAAGAAATGGCTTTCTTCTTGCCACTCTTCCATAAAGGCCAGATTTGTGCAGTATACGACTGATTGTTGTCCTATGGACAGAGTCTCCCACCTCAGCTGTAGATCTCTGCAGTTCATCCAGAGTGATCATGGGCCTCTTGGCTGCATCTCTGATCAGTCTTCTCCTTGTATGAGCTGAAAGTTTAGAGGGACGGCCAGGTCTTGGTAGATTTGCAGTGGTCTGATACTCCTTCCATTTCAATATTATCGCTTGCACAGTGCTCCTTGGGATGTTTAAAGCTTGGGAAATCTTTTTGTATCCAAATCTGGCTTTAAACTTCTCCACAACAGTATCTCGGACCTGCCTGGTGTGTTCCTTGTTCTTCATGATGCTCTCTGCGCTTTAAACGGACCTCTGAGACTATCACAGTGCAGGTGCATTTATACGGAGACTTGATTACACACAGGTGGATTCTATTTATCATCATTAGTCATTTAGGTCAACATTGGATCATTCAAAGATCCTCACTGAACTTCTGGAGAGAGTTTGCTGCACTGAAAGTAAAGGGGCTGAATAATTTTGCACGCCCAATTTTTCAGTTTTTTATTTGTTAAAAAAGTTTGAAATATCCAATAAATTTCGTTCCACTTCATGATTGTGTCCCACTTGTTGTTGATTCTTCACAAAAAATTACAGTTTCATATCTTTATGTTTGAAGCCTGAAATGTGGCAAAAGGTCGCAAAGTTCAAGGGGGCCGAATACTTTCGCAAGGCACTGTAAATGTGATTAGGCTGGATATTTCACCTTGGGCACTGGAGAAAAAAGAAAAGAAAAGCACTTTATACCCATGCCATTGTACACAGCGCTGGCAAAGGTGTGCCAGCACCCAGCAGCAGTACATTTATACCCCTCCAGACCATGTTTGTTTAGCCTCGTAAAACTTCAAGTCCAAATGGCTAACCAGCATGTTCTCATGTGCAGATTAAATGTGGCAATATCACTGTATGTTACATCAAGCAGTGACAGTAATAGGGCTACACTTTACCACAATGATACAACTTGACATGAAACATGTAGGAATCTTATTTATTTTGCAATGCCATTCATTATAAAGGTCTCAAATATGCAGTTTTGAAACACAAGTTATAGTAAACCGGTCTGATTATTTTATCTTGCACTCCGCCAGGTTAAAAAAATCTCTGTTTACAAGCCATGCTTTTAGACAGTGCTGCTCTTTCCTGGTCCTTTCACCATTCCTCCCTTTCAACAGCTTCTTTCCTGTCATTAACCAATCAGCTGCTTCCCCATTTTGCTGACATGTATTCAGCCAGTAACATGCTTTGATAGAGAGGACACTGCTGAGGTGAAATGGACCCAGGAAGTGCAAGTGTAACAGCTTTTTATAAGAGTAATGCATGACAACTGAGAACTTCCCAAAACCTAATGTAGAAACAGATTTGAAAATCCAGATGGTTCATTTTGATAACTCCTGAGGCAGTAGCTCAAGCACAGTGTTTGAGCAAGTTAAAAGACCATATCCTTGCATACACTATCTGTCTCGTACTGTCAAGCCTGTTAAAATCTAAATTGGAGTGAATACCCCCTCTGGCTGTCCCTCAGCTGCCCAGTTTAATTGACAATGCAGCACTGTAACAAGCAATAGCTGTTTATAGACGGCAGCTGCTGGCTTTACACACAATTAATTCATTAGGGTTGTCGCTTCATGTTAATCCTCATTTGTTTAAAGGCAATAGGGGATGTCAAATGATGTTAGGTATTATTATTATTATTATTTATTTCTTAGGAGACGCCCTTATCCAGGGCGACTTACAATTGTTACAAGATATCACATTATACATTATTTTACATTATACAGATATCACATTATTTTACATACAATTACCCATTTATACAGTTGGGTTTTTACTGGAGCAATCTCAGTAAAATACCTTGCTCAAGGGTACAGCAGCAGTGTCCCCCACTGGGGATTGAACCCACAACCCTCCGGTCAAGAGTCCAGAGCCCTAACCACTACTCCACACTGCTAGGAGCGTTTGAGCATTCTATGTATTCCGAAGGAGTCTAAGAGGGTGCCCCTGGTGGTGTATACAGTATCAGCAGGTGTAAAACCTGTAAAATAAGAAAAACATAGAATATTGACTATTTTTAAATCTGCAAACTCTACCTTAATATAATTGATCAAAACTGTGTGGGGGCATTATTGATACATATGTATTAACCATTGTTTAAATGAGAGAAAGAAACAACTTTCATCATTTTGAAACCTTTCAATACTGTCACAGCAAAACCGCAGAACTGCAGACAGTAATTTGCAGAAAACGAACAATATTATAATCCATAAGAAACTGCAGGCGTGGATTTATCAAAATTTCAGGACATAGTATTGTGTGCCGACCAGTGCATAGAACACATCACTGGTAACTGTGAGCCCCCTCTTCATTTTTGTGATTTCTGTTGTGTTTAGCAGGTTTATTGTGTTATCTTTGTAATATATCTCATGAATTTAAAGTTAAGGTGTTACAACATCCCTTGACATGAGAAGAAATGGGCCTTATTCACAAAAAGGGACCTGTTTCAAGGAAGGGTCTGAAGACCTTTTCAAGAGTGCAAGTTGAATGAGCTCAATTAAAAACATACATGTTAGTTTATAGATAAACACACATTTAGACTACAAATAGTCTTGTAAAAGTTTGCCAGCTCCCATTAAACCTGCCTCATGCAACTCTTAGACAGCTTTTCAATAAAATATATTTCTAACTCAGCACCAGGCCAGCACTGTCTTTTTCAGTGTGTGTGTGTTCCTTCAGTTGGCATCGATTGCCAGTCAATTGAAATTCCTCCCTCACTCCTCCGAAATAAGATCCAGGGTCTTCAGGGAGTAGATGGGGTCAGACTGGCTACCCAATAAGGCAGCACACATCACAATGACGACTAGAATCAGCCTCTCATTGCTGTTGGAGAGGAGTTTGGCTCTGCCAGCAGCGTGACTCACAGTAAACTCCAGCCAAGTAAGAATAAAGGATGGAGAAAAACTACTGTGACTACCTATATAGGACCCTGAGTGGGGTGAAAATCAGCTTGTATCTTAAACATATACTATATTTATATACTAGTTAAATAAGAATAATTAAACAGGATAGCTCATTTCCGTCTGATGCAAACTACCCGATACAAAACAGCTGATACCAACTATCAGATATAAAGAAATTTAACATGGCTGTATTGAAGCAGAAGACGCTATAGACAATGATGCAGTGACATGTTAAACAAGAATCAAATCTATATTCCTGCACCCGGATGGATGTTCTGCCTGTTCTTTTAAAACAGAGCTGCCAGCGAAAAACCTCTTGAGAGCAACTTGACTGAACCCTTTGCCACAGCACATGGAAACTACCCTCCCCACCTCCCCCACACACACACTCCTAAGATAAACTTGCAGACACATTTTGAATGTGTGTGGAAATGAGACAGAAACAACCACAGAGGTTTCCTCAGTTGTATTTTAACGAGAAGTTCGCATCCAGTGTGGTTAAGATTATATTTCATTTTCAAGGCTGTTTTGGAGAGCCGAGGGATAGTTAATGTTAAGAGGGGCTAGATCACAAGCACTGGTGGAAAGAGTTTGCGGTTGTTTGTTTTGTTAATAAAGCCTGGATGCCTGAGCAGTGTTTTCGACCACAACCTCTGTGTCTCTCTCATCTATCAGTGGATACCTACACAGTAACAGCCCTGTTGCAGCGACTAACTCACTTGCAAACCTACCTAATAGTTATGTATGGCATACAGATGGGCTGTTTTCTTTTGTTTAGCATTACATCTAGTTTTCAATATGGGATGGCACTGGTATCACAGCAGTAACATTTCATATTGTGACATACTGATGCCATATCAACACAACTGTGTTAAAGTATCAAATTCTGTTTCAGATCAGCTGGAGATAGATGATTGTCAATGAAAGATTTTTCTTTTGGTTTTAAATCACTGTATCTGATTTATTTTGCTTTTTGGTCAAAGCTGTCAGTCACACGTGTTGAATGAAGTGTGTGATCTGCGAAGCGATTGACTACATGGTTGGTTTGCATCCATGCAACAGCAGAGAGGATGGTACATATCCATTGGCATTGTGAGAGGTACAAGGGAACACATTTCAAATAAGGAATAGTTCATTTGAGTTTAACGATTAACCAAAGCACCTCCTGTGTGGAGTAGTAGTTAGGGCTCTGGACTCTTGACCGGAGGGTTGTGGGTTCAATCCCAGGTGGGGGACACTGCTGCTGTACCCTTGAGCAAGGTACTTTACCTAGATTGCTCCTGTAAAAACCCAACTGTATAAATGGGTAATTGTATGTAAAAATAATGTGATATGTTGTAACAATTGTAAGTTGCCCTGGATAAGGGCGTCTGCTAAGAAAATAATAATAATAATATTTTACGGTAATCCATTTCATGGAAATGTGGCAATCTGGTTCTGGTATTGCAATGAATTTCAGGTATTTCAATGTATATGCACAGAAATTACAGAAGTGGTCAGAATTGATACATCTGGTTGTATTTAGTTACAAGCTAACCATCCATGTATGTAAAAATAGACAGTGGTTATTCATTGCAGTACTGTGGTGTATCATGTTTGTTCAAATCCATTGTGCTGTCTTTGCTGGTAATACTGTTGCACGCTATTGGTTCTGCTATGGACCAGTGTCAATATTCTTTGTGTTCTTGGAGGAAACTACACCAGTCAAAAATCAGTTCTACAATTTACTTAAGAAGTGACTACAGGCTCTTCTGTCATAAAATCAGCAACTAGGAACAGGATGAGCTTTGATGGGCCAAATGGCCTCCTTTTGTCGCTAGGTAAAATCAGAGAATCTGAGTCTTTTCTCTTTGAAGGTCCCTGATGTCTGCTTCCAATCTGACTTCAACTAAATTAGGCTCAGGCTCTAATAACACCTATGCTGTCCAGAGGAGACTTTGTGGCGTTTTTAATTCTGTCCTGCTGTTGTAGACTTTCCCAATGAAAGAGAATACTACATTCTAGATTCCACTTTTCTTATAAGTAAGCACAGATGACTGCTGAGTTCAGGTGACCATCAATACAGGTTTTACTGTGTTTCAAGACGGGCATTTTAAACACATGGAATAAAAAGCTTTTTCAGCTGGTATTCGTAAAGGGAGATGCACGAGGTCAGCTGCCCTGTTCCCATCAGGTGTCCATCTGATATCTGAGATATCCTCTCTCTTGGCTGCTCCCTGCAGATAAACCTGGAACCAATATCAAAGCACTCTAACCAATCAACCCCTTCTTGGTCTGCTGAACAACTGGCATTTAAAGGGTAGGTCTTTAAGGTTGGTTAGTTTTTGCTGTTTGTCAGTTTTACTTCAGAGAATACACTGTTGGGAATCAGAAGAGGCTTTTCTTCCCATCAAGACTTATACCTTGCATGTTTAACTATTTATTACACTGAATAAACCAGCAATGACAACACAATTAATTTGAAACAGATATTGCACCCTGCCTGGTACTGACATGGTACCATGGTACCGCAATGAAGTACCTACATATTCTGCGTTACTATGGTCATAAAAGGCATTACAGCACGAACAATATCCTTTTTTCATGTTTTTTCAGAATGCCTTGATAGTCTTGAGATTTCATTGTGCCCTGCACAGATTCCAGGCACCCTGTGCCAGGCGCAGCAAAGCAGCCCCAAAACATAACCGAGCCTCCTCCATGTTTCAATGTAGGTATGGTGTTCTTTTCTTTGAAAGCTTCATTTTTTCATCTGTGAACATAGAGCTGATGTGACTTGCCAAAAAGCTCCAGTTTTGACTCATCTGTCCAAAGGACATTCTCCCAGAAGGATTGTGGCTTGTCAATATGCATTTTAGCAAATTCCCGTCTGGCTTTTTATGTTTTTCTTTCAAAAGTGGAGTCCTCCTGGGTCTTCTTCCATGGAGCCCACTTTCGCTCAAAAACCGACGGATGGTGCGATCAGAAACTGACGTACCTTCACCTTGGAGTTCAGCTTGTATCTCTTTGGCAGTTATCCTTGGTTCTTTTTCTACCATTTGCACTATCCTTCTGTTCAATCTGGGGTCGATTTTTCTCTTGCGGCCACGCCCAGGAAGTTCCATGGACCTTAAACTTCTTAATAATATTTGCAACTGTTGTCACAGGAACATCAAGCTGCTTGGAGGTGGTCTTGTAGCCTTTACCTTTACCATGCTTGTCTATTATTTTCTTTCTGATCTCCTCAGACAACTCTCTGCTTTCTCTGGTCCATGTTCAGTGTGGTGCACACAATGATACCAAACAGCACAGTGACTACTTTTCTCCATTTAAATAGGCTGAATGACTGATTACAAGATTGGAGACATGTGTGATACTAATTAAAGAAACTAATTAGTTTGAAATATCACTATAATCCAATTATTTATTCTCTTTTCTAAGGGGTACCAACAAATGTGTCCAGGCCATTTTAGAATATCTTTGTAGAATAAGCAATAATTCATCTCTTTTCACAGCTTCTTTGCTTTATTCTATGACATACCAAAGGCATGCAAGTATACATGATAAAACAGCTTTTAATTTCATCACTTTTCAGGAGGAATGAAGCATTATTTCAATGAGCTGTAAGGGTACCAACAAATTTGAGCACATCTGTATATCTTCCATACACATTGCCACAAGAGTGCCAGACCAATGGAAACCCACCGTTGGATGTTACTATATCGTGGTTTATGGTAGTTATAGTATGAAATGACATGGTGTGAACCCACCAGACCATAGTGGCATAAAGCTTTGTGGTAGTGTATCTTGGTGAGATGCCTGTTTATTTTCCACACTCACATTACACCCTGGTTTTCCTGTGCGTCGTACCAAGGGTTTGGCACAGGCTTTCCTGCCATCATGTGGCTGGAGTTTTGAGTAGAACTGTGCATAATATTTCAGTTCTACCACTGCAGTATATTTCAGCGTGCGATGTGCACTGGAATGTGGCAACACTGGCTTTAAGCCGTTCAGAGCTAGGGGAACTCGGATTGTATTGTGTCCAGAGATAAAAGAGCTTCAGGAAACCATATGCAATTACTCTTTTTTTAGTAGCGCTTTACAGATTTGGCACACATGAAAAGGAGGAAGCAAGCATTGAAATTCAAGCACAAAAAAATCCTTTATAATCTTGATGAAAGCACTCAGTTTTTGGTCACTCTTAAGGAGATACGTGTAGCAATGGTTTTGTCAAGTTAATCTTAAAGAACCCCTAGTTTCAAACAATCTAAAATGGTTCGATATTTCTAACAGAGAGGATGAGTACTCTTTTTCCCAAATCTGCTCTATAAATGAAAGCAGCAGCTTGTGCTTGGGAGATTATCTCTTGTGTCACCCGTGATAGGATGCAGTGGTGCAGAAAGAAACCCAAACAAGTATCACACGTTCCTCAGTCTGGAACTTAGAGAAGAATTCCAAGCCATTTTAAGAAATAACCTCACACCAACAAATAGCCTTGTTTTTAATTCATCAAATAGAGCTGCATTTCACAAATTGCATATTTCCGTTTATGGTGTAATCAATTAGCATAGAAACAGAACTTCGGTATACCCCAGACGCAAATATAGACATTACTATTGCTAATTACTTAAATATATTTTCATATGTGATTGGATTTTTATATGGCAACATCAGTAAGCTAAGTGATTAGATTGTAAGATATTTTACGGGCAGCAGTGTGGAGTAGTGGTTAGGGCTCTGGACGCTTGACCGGAGGGTTGTGGGTTCAATCCTAGGTGGAGGATACTGCTACTGTACCCTTGAGCAAGGTGCTTTACCTAGATTGCTCCAGTAAAAACCCAACTGTATAAATGGGTAATTGTATGTAAAAATAATGTGATATGTTGTAACAATTGTAAGTTGCCCTGGATAAGGGCGTCTGCTAAGAAAATAATAATAATAATATTTTACAGTAATCCATTTCATGGAAATGTGGCAATCTGGTTCTAGTATTGCAATGAATTTCAGGTATTTCAATGTATATGCACAGAAATTACAGAAGTGGTCAGAATTGATACATCTGGTTGTATTGAGTCACAAGCTAACCATGCAGGATCAGGAAAATATATGCAATTATCCATATTGCTGTTTAAAGTGTTTGTACACATGAGAAGGGGGCTAATAGAAGAGATGGACTAGTGGGGCACCCTAAAGCTCCACCAAATGCTACTCAAAAATCCTTTATAATGACACCGCAGCCATACTCTGATAAACACATTTCATGTCAAACCATAGAGTTTTAAGAACTTGGTGGTACATCACAACCAGTCATTGCTATACTGTGAGTTAATGAGACAATCACAGATCGCAATGGTACCATGCGGTTTATCTAATGTCTGAGATTAACATAACAGCTTAACATAATAAATATTCTTGTTCAAACGGTTTCTCTATGATGCCAAATTGAACTCATTCTGATTTTTATAAGCAGTCTGATAAAAAGCAGTCACTCTGGTCTCTCAAATGTACAAAGAGACTGGCCTTGTGAACTCAAAATCTTGCAGAATTATCTGATACAGTCCTGAAGGACTGGAGTTTGAGTAAACACAAGCAGAACTGCATGGGTCAGCTTTCTTCTGTGGAGAGAAAAGGAAGGTTTTCATCGCCTGACTCTAAATCAAGATGATAGCTGCCAGCGAGAACAGGGGTAATGTACTAATGTGTCACAGTATTCACTGAAGTGTTTAAGATAGAGTTTTAACCACAAGTACCAAGCTCAGGTGGTTTAATATTGATGCTTTAACTATTAATCTTATATGTTAGCCCTGAATGTTTTTGCAGTAATACAACGCTGATGAAGGCATTAGCTGAATCGTTTGTCTACTTGTCTGCTCTGCTGAGGTTATACCCGAGAATCTGTGAATGTGTTTTGAAGCATCTTAAAATAATGCTTCAGATTGATATTAAAGGTGACTTATTTCTAAAATACTTAACAGGGGTGGAATAAAATGGCCAGCTTCTGTTAGGTATTAAAAATGTTGTCAACTAACTGGGGTGCACAAATCCGGCCCTCTAGGACCAGAGTCCAATAAAAAATGATCTGATTAAGACCTGAAAGGAGGTTAAATTGCTTAATTAGGGTACTGGTGGAACTATTAACACATATATAAGGCTTCTGTTTTTCAACTTTTATGTAAATCATTTTTTTAGGTACTTTTGTTTTTGATATACTGTATGAAATTAGTGTTTTTGGTTACTTTCCAAAATGCTTGAGCATTTTGCATTTTTTTCTCCTTTTACTGGAGCAATCTAGGTAAAGTACCTTGCTCAAGGGTACAGCAGCAGTGTCCCCCACCGGGGATTGAACCCACGACCCTCCAGTCAAGAGTCCAGAGCCCTAACCACTACTCCACACTGTTGCTACCTTTGCTGTCTTCCACAACGAAATAGGAAAAGGGTAAAGTCAACGTAAATTGATTAACCATTTCCAGTTTTTCCAGTGTTTATTGGCTGTCCACTGATTTCATTCTTTTTGTATCTGGGGTGTTCTATCGGTTAAAACCGAAAATCAGAAGCCCTACACGTATTTTTTTGTACAACCTTATACAAGTATGATTGACTCTGAAAGCTGTGCCGAGGCTAGGATTTTTTTGGTTTGTGCTTATGTGCAATGTGTACACACTTAAGATATGCACAATTCACTGCGTAAATGTAGTTTTTAAAGTAACCATAAGTATTTATTCAGAAACAGTAGCTGTATGTCATTTTAATCCTTTATACCTCTTTCTTCTATATAAAAAGCTAACCGGTTCCTCGCACCGATCCTCCCTGTCCTTGCAGTTTAGGCCTACTCCAAAGACCTTTCCTAAGAAGCCTATTTTACCTCCTCGTGGGAGGCATTGCCACTGCAGATCCTGGTTACAGCCTTTACAGTAACACTATTCTCGGAGCAACCTTTGGCAACACAATGGACTGCCTTGTATGTTACTGTACCAGCTTCCAGGAATGGCACTGTTCCTTCTTGGCTCGACAATATAAAGTTGTTTCTCTGCGTCTTTGTTGTTTCTCCATTTTAAACCAGGCGCAGGAAGGCTCCACGACTCTGAAGCCCTGAAGGATCTCTGTTTACTTTTAGCTGAGGAAATTGAAGGCCTGGACCCTATTTTATTAACAACTCTGTGGCACTCTGTTGTAGTGGCTGCTTTGGGATTACTCACAAATTGAAAGCAGGGGTCTCTGAACAGCCCGTTATGCAATGGTTGGGCCAAAGACGTTTCTAGATATCACTCAATTTTGAAGTTGTTTTCTGCTAGGACGGCATACAAATGCACACTGCGGATTGTTTTTCTGCTTTGTATCACACTGTAATGTTGCATTCTCCCAGTAAAGTTATTTTTCCTTGAGAAAAAATTATGTTATACAAGTAAAACAAGGTCCACTCCTATACACAAGAAATATCTGTCCCCACAGATCTCGTCTGTATTTGGCTACAACTCAACCCTGTTTCCGGTAAGTTTGAAAAAAACTGATAAGAGTATATCAATTGAATTAGTTGCAGTTGTTTGCATTTCCATCACATTATCCCTGAAATATTACAGCATCTCAACACAGCTGCCCTTTGAAAAAACTTTTTTTTTTTAAATAGCCTCAAATATATTGAATGTTTTTTAGAGTTTTATTTTTTTATGAGAATAATAAAAGTAACAGTACCTAAAGTACTGTTTTTTGTGTTTTTTTTGTCCTATACTGTAGTTGTAGGAGTGAAAAAACAAGGTAGTTCCAAATCCATTCAATAAGGTTGGCAAAGTGGTTTGCAGTGCGCAGGTGTAGCGGTGATGTGATTACGAAACAGAAGACAGACAACAAAGTTCATGATCCAAACAGACATTTATTTTGTAATCCCGGTCTGGCGACCGCAAAGAACAATTCCAGGCAATACACAGCAGCAGGTTCCAAACATTGGGTTACAGTCCCGAAATAATAAACACAGTATAACACACACAAAGACATACACACACGATCACAAGTCCAGAGTGAGTGCTGATGTGCAAGTGGTTAAATACAATTTATTAGTGCACAGTGGTGAAGTGTTGTCCGGGTTGGTGCTGGCCTTACGCGACAGCTCCCGGAACGTGTTAGCAGTCTAACAAGAACAAATGAGTACAATTAGACACGACAAAACAAACAAACACTAAACACTCACGGTTACTTTTTACTTTCCTTCGTGGGTTCGCTCTCAACCATAACAAAGGAACAGATCACTTAGCCACGTCCCCTTTTGTACCGTCAGTCACGCCCCCTTCGTTAGCGAGTGCAACCGTTTCTCCTCCAATCCACGGTTGCTACATTGCTTTCTTTCTGGGGCAATGACTTGGTGTACCGTGGCTCTGCCCCCTTTCTAGATGGCCGACTTCCACCTTTCCCTGGAATGAATTGTCAGACCATCCAGTCCAGGGCACTCTGTTCCCTTTACACAGTGCCCTCACAGGTCAGGAGGGAGATTCATAACCAAGATTCATTCTTTCTCTATCACAAATATATAGTAGCTTTAAAACAAAAGAAAGATTTGGGACCCATCTGAGATCCAGTGGTAGCTCTAGCAAGAAACCATAGCAAGACACGTGTTAAAAAAACATGTTACTCTGTCCATATGTGCTCCAGATCTTACAGACTCAAGAAAAGGACATCAGCCAAGTTCTGATGGAAACCAAATGTTTGCGGACCCTGCCAGGTAAAATGCAAACAGGATTTTTATTAGTTCTTTTGAATCGTAAAATCGTAAGAAATCCGTTGTTATTTTCTCTCTTTGAGCTTGCTTCTCCCCTACCAATGAGTCACAAGCACCCATCCTAGAGGAATGTGGTTCAATGGTCTCCAGGCCCATCATTCCTTGATTGCCCTAAAAGACACGTTATACCTATATGGTAATTATCATGGTGATAGTCCATATTTTTGTGATATGGACACTTGTCCGCTAAGAACTGGACTCACCTTTGTTCATTTCAGATGAGTATGACTTTCAATGGATCTATTTTCATTTGTGAGCTCACTGTTTCAATTGAAATACTGATAAGCATCACTCTGTTTCATTTTGTCCTTAAACACAATCTTGCTTCTGCTAAGATACAGTAACTTGCTGTAAGTTGTCTAGAATGTGGTTTCAGCTATTTTCTCCTACTGAACCTAAGCAATGGATGTAAACAAGCTACTAAACCCTGGAGGCAGGCCTGTGAATTCTCTAGCTGGACCCATTGGTGCTCCTGACCTGTAAAGCTTCACCAGTAAAGGCCAATGCAGCACTCCCTGTGGGTGCCTAGGCCAGGATTCAAACCATGCACAACTTACCCAACACTTCAAACAGCAGTGCTTTTACTAAGGGAGCCACTGAGTAACCAAACAATATAAAATACATAATACAATAACTATATACCATCCTTTACAAGCCACACAGGTCCGAAGTAAGTGGTTGTATCTATGTTGCAGCCCCACTTCACCATCAGTCCCTCGGTAATATTTGCGCTGCAGCAACTGACAAAAAACAAATGTATGGCAGACTTAACTCTCCAGATATGGCCCAACATAGCTCTTACTATAATTAAAGCAAGATAGACCTTCTGTTATGCAACCCACCCACCCCCATCCCTGACCAAGCATTCTATAAAGCTCTTTGGAGATATGCAACACATACCGTTTGTTTTATTTTCCATTTCTTATTTCAGACACCAGTGTGTTAGCCAGTAATCCCAGAGACAGACCGACTTATTCTAAATTAAAAACAGAACTCCGGATGCGTCAAAAAGCTAACAATAAACCACTCCTAAGACCAATGGCTTCTACTCTATGTGTGTAACCTATTGGTGAGATGAGATGACATGGTTACATCAATTGCTGAGGGTCGGAGGTAAGTGGCATCTTTGTTTAAAGTGGCTAATAGTTAAAGGAGAATTGAGAGGTACTGTTATGTTGTTTCCAAACGTGTAAACGCGGTAGACAGTATAATTTAAGACACTGCAGTGAGTTGGCTATATAGGATAAAGGGTAACTGAGACTGACATCAGGTTACCATGGGGGTCTTTACAGACCACCTTTGCAAAAAAGTCTGCAAAACAAACCAATGTGATACTTGAGTTATAATTCCACAGAATTAGCCTGAAGAAACCCTAGCATAAGAAGTATCTTAAGCTATATATTTTTAATACCAGTCCACAGCATCACCAGCAATAGCAACAATGGTTAATATTACACTGATACAGTATGATACAGTGCCTTGACACATTCTGGAAGGTGTCTAGGAGGATCCTTTTAGTCATTAATATTTCACACAATTGGTGTTTAGTTCCATCCCAAACAAGTTAAATTGGATTGAGATCTGGGGAGTGCAGTGTCCATGGAAGACGCCCGAAGTCTCTGTCATGCCCCTCAAACCATCTGTGCACAATTCTGACACGGCGTGTCTATTATCGCCTTGAAAGCATTGTTAGGTGGACTTGATCCACAACAATGCTTAGGCAAACTATGACCAGTTTTTTAAATTTAGTAATCGGCAATTGATTTTACCCCATTTTTTTTTCTCCCAATTTGAAATGTCCAATTGTATTTTTAGGCTCAGCTCACCGTTACCATCCCTGCGCTGACTTGGGAGTGGCAAAGACAAACACACGCTGTCCACTGAAGCATGTGCCGTCAGCTGACCGCTTCTTTTCATTCTGCAGGAACACCATGCAGCCAACCCAGACCTACAGCGTCAGAGGACAATGCAGCTCTGGGGAGCTTACAGGCAAGCCCGCAGGCACCCTGCGTGGTGAGCCGAGAACACCCTGTCCGACCTAAGCCCCCATCTGGGCGGCTGTCGGCCAATTGTGTGCCGCCCCCTAGGAGCTCCTATCCATGGTCAGCAGTGGAATAGCCTGGACTCGAACCGGCGACCTCCATCTATAGGGTGCATCCTGCACTCCACGCGGAGCGCCTTTACCGGATGCGCCACTCGGAAGCCAACTATGACCACTTTTTAGTGCTGCAGGGTTCAGATGTCACATGGTCAACCTTATTTTCATATCTATTTCAGGGCCACGTCCGATTGGGTTGGCTGGTCATATGAAAGTGGCCTAGAAGACCCACTGGGTCCTTGGGAACTTCATAGCCAGGGACTTCACTCAAGATACCCCCTAGTACAGTACATTACAAGCATATATTTCCGCAGGATTTTGGAATGGGTGGTGTGGCACATTCAAAACCTCTTGTGCTATTAGAACTGTTAGCAGCAGGGACTAAATGACTGGACTTGGCTTCCCAACTCCTACTTGTGAGACCAGACTTAAGGGGTAATTAACCAAGAATACACAGCTTCAAATGACTGGTCTTAAATAATCAGTGCAGGCACATTCAGAGGGTCCTCATAATCACATTTGTATAGAAATGAGTTTTTATCAGATTATATCCAAACGGATTCCGAAACGTAATTAGGAGAGTATGATACACACCTGGTGAAGAAGTGTGCAGACTCAAGGCCCCTGTCTGTCACCTTGTGTGAGAGACAGACAGACGTACTTCAACATAAGGGTGCCCATTTTTTTAACGAAAACCCCCTTTTTCTTTCTGTCTTGCTGATTTGAGGGAAAATCGTCTGACCAATGGAAGAGTTAGACAAGAAGTATCTGCCAGACGCATACGTCTGTTCCATTTCCTAACCCTTTACACTACTTTTACCATTTGTGGAAGGGAATATGCTCTCCAGACAGTGAAAGAGACACCCCATAATATGATGTATGGCCAGGAAACTGCTTTCTAATGGGTGCACATTAATACACAGCCTGATTTAGGCTCTAGTCCCTGCAGTGTAAGAAACATTGTGTGCATTCAAGCATTAGGAACGAAACCAGGCAAGGTCTGACTGCTCTGTGCATACGCTGACTGGCCCCCAATGCGGTCTAGGGAGCCCACAACTGTCAAGTCCCATTACTGCAGTGTGGCGACTATCTTGAGAGTCTGGATGTATGTTTGCAGAACATTTGAGATAACCATTAATCAATGTCACATAGTTCTAACTACAGTGGAGGTTAAGCAAAAAGGGCTTGAAACAATACAGAAAGCTATCAAGAATAACAACTTAAGCGATTGATACTAACAGCGTATCACAAGACATTAAGTTATGATGACTGTGGTTGGCTGTGACAGCAAAGTGAATGGTTCTTTCTTTCTGGTATACTGTACTCTTCTTGAATGTTAATGTTATACCCATGGTTTCACAATTGTATGAATAAGCAACACTGCTGGTAACCCATCGCAGTACAATGGTATCATATCACTACCGGACAGTGTCCTCCCATATCAGGACCATAGTGCATTATTGTGTTGTTGGTAAATAACGCTATGATTCTTCAGGGATACAGATTGATATCATAATGTCAATGGTTTAACTTTTCTGTAAGGAAGCCTGTCAATGACTAACAAAGCTCATCTGTATTGTACCTCCTGTGCAATGATGAGTGTAACAGTTTATAATTTGCTTACACATCCCTGCATCACGTATCAGTATGAAAATCAATGAGTATGGATCAGTCAACTGAGAAAGCTATAGCAGAAGGATGGTTAATTAGTACCCATGTAATAAACAACCAAGGATCACCAGATTTTTAATACGTTTCTCATACGTGCCTCAAAAAGCAAAGCCAAAGTCCAGTATGGAGGTCCACGATGCATTGCATGTGTCTGCAGGCTCGATCCACCATGACCCACTTGGTTACTGTTGCTATTCCAGGAACTCCCAGGAGACACACTTGTCAATGCAGCCACTGCATCGGGGAAGGAGACCATTTTAAAATTGGACTTCAATTCTCCTTTTTTTTGGCCAGTCCACATATAATGCTGTTAACAACACCCTGAGGTGCATAGAGGGGGTTGTTTACACAGTAAAGATTCAGTTCATAACATTTGAATGTCAAGACTGAGAAATGTCCATCATGATGAAACAGATGAAAGTAGTTCTTGTTACTTTTTTTAACGGTGGAATTATTTTTGTTATGCAGTCAAGCATATTATGAGACCCAGTGTTTTACAGTACGTGTCTGCTTCAGTTCTAAGGTGCAATGGGTTAAATCTCATCACACGTTCCCAGTAGAAGAAAGCACCAGTGGAATGAAATGTGAGTTAACCGGAGTTCTTGTGACAGGTCACTCTGTGGAAACATATTAACAGGAGCCGTTCACCCCTCTAAGATAACAAGATGTGACACTGGGGTTTGTTTTTTGCAAGTGATGGAATGTCAGTTCCTTTCTGTCTCCCAAGTCCTTGCTATTTGGAATGAGGACAGGCCAATGTGGAAGTCTAGCTTTTATAATTTATTTTGAACTGTCATACTCAACCCTTATCCATCAAATAAGATGTATGGCCCCTTATATTTTTATGGTGTTTAAAATCATTCAGGGTTGTACTTATTGTACTCAAAATATTCTGTTTTCAATATAAAAAGTCTGTTAAATGCTTTTACCTTAGATCTGGAGCTGTTCTTCAGAACTTGAAAATGTACACAGAAATAACATATATATATATTAAAGGGATTATTATTATTATTATTATTATTATTATTATTATTATTATTATTATTAGTGTTGTCCAATATATGTATAATTGGACCATGTTAAGTTTCCTATCAATGCTATAGACTTGTGTGTTGTGTTCATATTCCACACTCTACATAGTGTTCAATGGATGTAGATCATTGTGATTTACTTTTTCACACTGATAGTTTTTTAATGAATTTAATTACGTATAACCTCCTACTGTTGCATGTATTAGCAGTAGACTGGAGAGAAAGGCACTTTAGTGCTTTTATCTTTTCTGAATTTTGCACCCATTGTTCATTCTCAATCCCAGTCACACCACCTCACCTGTTAAAGATCACTGGCAAGTTCCATTCCCACTGTCAAGACAATACACACTTTCCAGCCTGGAACCCAGTAAGCCAACAATGATTTCTATGTCAGTCAGGAAACAAAGATAGGGATAAAATGTGTTCTACTGAGTTTTCTGCTGCAGTGCATTAAAAGATTTAGCCTCTTTTGTTACGAGAAGAGCTTGTGTAAAATGACATCCCATACTTAAATATGAGAAGACTAAAAAAAATAAAAAAAATCCTCGGTCATAAAGAACTAGTATGAACAACAGAAGCAATGTTCCGTTTGATACATTTTACAAACCACAACAGTCAGTTGTTTCTAACAAAAAAAGTATAAAACCCATTTTGAATCAAGAGCTTCAAAATAAACTTGTATGATGTAAGCTTTCTTCCTGTATTCCTAAGGACTGCAAGACATCTTCATTATTTTCAAGAAACTAAATCACTTCAATATGGTACATCCGGAGCCATTGTGGTTATGCTTTGCCAGAGAGCACGATCCCAGAGGACCATTCCTCCCCATGTTTTACAGGTAATATGATATAGTGAATTACTTCAGGGTCTGGATGGAGGTTTAATTGGTTACATTAAACAATTTAGAACAGGGCTGGAACAAAGACCAGGACTGGAAAGGTCAACTTTGGCTGCCCCTGTACTATGCCATTTACCTTTATACCTCTAGGAAAAGTCACAGCTGGATTTTTTTTTATGGAATTTTTTGGCATCGACGGAATCACCTGGAATGATATTTCTCAGTTTCTGTTCCATTCCCCCTGTGACAGAGAGCGAATGAATCCTGGTCAACAATCTCCCTCCTGACCTGTGAGGGCGCTGTATAACAGGAACAGAGTGCCTCGTACTGGATGGTCTGGCAGTTCATTCCAGGGTCAGTCGGAAGCCAGACATCCAGGAAGGGGGCGGAGTCACAATGCCTGAAGTCATATCCCTAATGCGGTATGCAATGTGTCATTCATGGATTGGAGGAGACGTGACTGAAGTAGATCGCAGGGGGCGTG
Organism: Acipenser ruthenus; assembly: GCF_902713425.1. NCBI lineage: Eukaryota > Metazoa > Chordata > Actinopteri > Acipenseriformes > Acipenseridae > Acipenser > Acipenser ruthenus. Next base: position 6,475,350 of record NC_081208.1, on the reverse strand, counting down.
ACTAAGGGTATAATAGGGGATGTGACGATGTAATATGTTCCTTGATTTGGTTATGATAAAGACCGCTAAAGGAAACGGACTGTGAAAAGTGTATCGTGAGTGTTAAGTGTTTTGTTTGTTTGTCGAAACTAACTGCCTGTGTTTGTCATTGTTAGACGGCTAACACGAACCGGGAGCTGTCGCTACAGGCCAGCATCAAGCCCGGACTACACTTCACTACTGTCACTATACTTGCACCGCACCTGCACTAAGAGCATTCACTGTCAGGAGAAGTGACCGTGTCTGTGTTGTGTGTTATTCTTTGTATTGTTATTTCTGCATTGATCCCCGTAGTTTATATGCTGGCAATACACATCGTTGTGTAGAGCCAGTATTATTATTTAACCGGTTTGCAAACTGGGAAACAGCAAATAAAGAACTGTTTTAAACCATGAACTTTGTGTCTGTTGTTGTTGGAGCACCTGTATCACCTGTACACCTGCACACTGCAAACCACACGATCACACCCCCAATGTATAATTATAAATGAAACTAAAGGGCAGTGGGTCTCATTACACCCAGGAGCTATAGAGCATCCATAAGCTATCAATCACTGTAGGAAAAAGGCCAGCCCTGCATGTCTGCTGGAGGAGAAACAGGCCCTGATTTTGGCTCCCTAACTCTTGGAAGCTCAAGAGCCAACACTCCCTGTGGAACCCATAACAAAGAGCAGTAACCTCAGCCAGCCAGGACACAAACCTCCAGGCCCCTGACTGGATGACTCAACCTGCACACCACACAGTCGTGCCTTTAACCGGTGAGCCACTCAGAATCCAGCTTTGGACTGCAGCTTTAAATCGCTGTGGATATCTCCCATGTAGACTTTTATACAATCAATCTAAACACCCATTCTTCAGCTCACATAAATCCTTTGCTATCCTTGTCGGAATGGATGCCCTCTCCTTGATCTTCCAGTAAAATAAATCTCTCTATCTATCACAGTCATAAAGACGGAGGGTCAAAATCAAGGTGCTACGGCTCATTTGTAAAATGCATTTGTGTACAGAATTCACTGTTAGTTCTCTTGACCTTATCAGCTCTTCAGGGTGCTGGGGTGAGGCTTGGTTCAGACAAACTACAAATGACCCTCCACTGAAGGACCTCCGATTTTACAAAGCTGTCTGGAAAAAGCTGCTATTTTTATTAAAGGGGTTCTAGCAACCAAGGCTTTAAAGTATATAAAGCTAACAAAATAATGCCAGTAAATCTTACTTCATACGTCAATACGAAAGATCCACCCATTATGTTCCCCAGGTACACTTGGTATTCATGTTCGCTGCGCTCAAACAGGGCGTGCAGGGGTTGTCCGCAGCGGTGAACTTTTCATACAGTACTCTCGATTGAGTGTGTGTGTGTGTGTGTCTATGATTAACCCCATGCACCACAGCTATTCCACACCACAATTAAAAGGCCTTGTATCAGAAAAGGGTTAGGGTGAGAGTTAGGGTTAGGTGGGTTAGTGTTAGGGATAGGGTTAGGATTAAGGTTATATCATGCAAAACATTTTTTACACATTAAGTACATTGTAAGTATACAAAATTGCATTGTAATTTTGTGTAAGTTCATGTGTATATATGAAGTAACTACTATGTAAATACACAGTAATCAGAGACACTTAATGCAAAGTGTTACAGAATCATATTGTAACCAATTAAATAATGAGCATCCTGATTTTGTTTGACATGATATCCTCTGGGGGATATCGTGATATTATTAAGATTGTTTTATATTTTACTGAACTTTTCTGGGAAAGTGTTCATTTTATCATAGCTTTGTAAAATATGCCATGATTTGAAATAATGTCTTGCAACCTTAGAAACTGTACAGTTTTACTAGGTTTAGTGTGGCAAAAAGCATAGTAAAGCAAAAGCAATTGTAAGAGGATGGAGCCTGAGCACCAACCATGCACTGCGTGCACTGCAAATGACAGCTTTAACCGCTATGCAAAAGAGGCTCTTTGTGGTTCTATGGCTTTCCATATAAAAGTTTCCCATAGAAAAGTGTTATAAAGCAAAAACAAGGTAAAGCTTTGGTAAGCATTGTAAAGCCCAGAGGTATGATAAAGCATATTTAAAAATTTGTCAAATTATGGTAAACAACAAAAATACTGTTCAGAAATACAGTGAAAAACATGACATAACATTTATAAGGGTAGAAGCTTGTAACTGCAGGAAGATGCAACAGATGTTGAAAGATGAGTAACGTAACTCCCATAAGAGGAATTGTGAGGGAGTAGTGACTAATTATATTATACAACTAAAGTCAAACGATTAAGCAAATAGAGGCAGGACATGCACACTCGCAGATTTCAATTGGTCTAAGTATTTTCAGGTCACAAAGTAAAATTAGTTTTGAACCTAGACCTGTGCAGTATACTTGAATTTGGGTTAAAAAGTTACCCATGTCCCCATTTTTGAGGAATCGAGTTACATATTTGACATAAGGAAGCAGTTAACAGAGCACATGATTTCCAGCTATTTGAAGGAGTGAATAACAAACAAACAGGGGGTGAATCAGAAGAAGATTGATGTGCATTTCATTACATCACACTGTTGTATGCATCCTGTTTTTATCATTTATACAGTATAGAGTATTGTTTTAAACAGCATCGAAGACTTATTTGTATCTAGGCATAAAAATAAATGAATTAACTTGGTATTTGTTCAAATGGAAATTAAGATTTGGTGCAGTCAAGGCAACTAGAGGACTTGCACTTCGCTAAGGTAGTGCCATTCAGTTTATTTTTTAAGAAGCAATGTGCAGTGCAAATTGTAGGCAGCAATTATGCTTTTAGATGGTTATTTACTAACAATTTTAGGCAATTTTGGAATCCGAACAATGGAAAATTGCTTGTACAATGTTAGTATACCAAATTATTATTATTATTATTTATTTCTTAACAGACGCCCTTATCCAGGGCGACTTACAATTGTTACAAGACAATACATTATTTTTACATACAATTACCCATTTATACAGTTGGGTTTTTACTGGAGCAATCTTGGTAAAGTACCTTGCTCAAGGGTACAGCAGCAGTGTCCCCACCTGGGATTGAACCCACGACCCTCCGTTCGAGAGTCCAGAGCCCTAACCACTACTCTACACTGCTGCCCTAGTTTACAATAATGTGTATACTATCGCAAACCATAACCTGAACCTGAAATGTCAAGGATGTCTAAACAAATACAGTGCAGAACATGCCCTCTGGTGGTCAAAATATGTTAGTGGAAAAAATTTAGGGAGAGACCTGAAGGCACCAGAATTGTGCACCACTGCTATGATATATAAAAGCTGCATCTCCCTGTTGCAAGTCACTGTCAGTCACAATAGGCAAGACAGCAACAACAACAATAATGCACATTTCTATAGCTCCTTTCATCACAGGGATTCCAAAGCGCTTCACACACACAAAAATGAACAATTAAACTATTACATTAAAAACAGCCTAATCCAAACATAATAAAACAGAAATCAAAAAAGCGATACAAAATTGTGCTTTTAATTATAAAAGTATATAAAACCTTTGCAGACCTATCCCTTTAAATGTATTCCTAGGAAAAACTATCAGAAAATGATTACCTTAAACAGATCTGCCCTGCATGATGTCCAATATGTTCCTGTATGTGTCATGCACATGTATCAATAAACCTTAGCAGCAGTACCAGGGTGCAGAATTCAAAAAGAGTAACCTTTTATTATTATTATTATTATTATTATTATTATTATTATTATTATTATTATTATTATCTTCATGCAAGAGGTTAACAATTACGCTTCACCACAACAGGCTCATGTATTTGCCTGAAACAACATCACTATATCGGACTGGAGCATCATTGTTTTGTCAGGTCTTATCTTCTTAGTTACTTTTAAAAGGAACAAATGCTTTAATTGATATTAAGTTGGTCTACATGATTAACTAATTAAAGGCTAATTAAACAATTAGGCTGAGCACACGCGCCTTCCTGTTTCGAAGAGACCTTATACTGCCCTCTGACCTCTCGTCTGTAACATGAATACTGTTTAGGTTCTGAAGACTGGAAAGGAAAACATTTCTTTAAAATTCTTCAGGAGGAAAGAGCAACCGGCCTTTCTTTTCAGAAGCTACAGTTAGTGGCATTTTTTTAACAGTGCTATACGGTTGGACTGAATTGAAAATGGTTCGATCTGGCTTGTTTTGGTCTGGTTATAGTTTCTTAGGGTAATACTCTGATATTGTAAGTTAATAAATTAATGCTGTTGGTGTTTCTCAGACATCTCTATAAATGTTTGGGGATGTTTATATTTGTCCATCTCCTAAATGGATGGCAGTCACTTATCTGCTATGTATAATTTTGCATACACTGGTTGTATTTGCAGATAAATGAAACGATTCAAGGGCATTCTCAAACAGGAGAAGTCAGATATTTTCATGGCTGAATTGATACATAACTGACTTTATTAAAAAGCTTGAACAGGCCTGAATATATATATATATATATATATTCTACCTATATCTAGAGGATGCATTGAGTGTACATCTTCTAACTGGTATAAAATCCTTGACTCCAGCTTGGATTTGATGATCCACAAGGAAGACTGTTATCACCTTGTACACTCGAAACTCCCTGTAGTTATTACTTAAAGTAAGTATCTTCAATTCACATGACAATTAACTGCTTTAGGGTCTGGATGGAAGGTTAATTGGTTCATTAAACAATTTAGAACAGAGTTGGAACAAAGACCAGGACTGCAAGGGCCAACTCTGAGCACCCCTGAGCCAAAGGGTTTATATTTGTAATGGTCAACAGCGCCATCTAGTGCACAGCAGTGTATTGCTAGCAAAACAAAAGGAAACTTCCACTCAATGTGGCATATCCCTTACTTCTCACTGGCTTACTTCTATAATGGCACTACAGGGATCTAAAAAAAGGGAGCTCATGAAATAAACATGGAACAAAGATAATACAGTTTGCAATGTATTTTACTGAAGATATATCACATTGTCCAGGGCATTTCTGCTTGTGTCACTGGTGTGTTAGTACAGTATTCCAGTAGTATGTTTCAAAATTCTTGATTCATATTTAATTATAATTTTCAAATTAAAGGAAAATGTGTGTATGTGTACTGTATGTTAGTAACATAAAATATTTCAGAACACAATATATATACCACAAACAAAACAGTATTCATTTAATTACATTTAATAGATCTGAGAAAGGTAGAAAAAATAGAATATAGAAATATACTAGAAAATCTATTATATCTAATAAATCTGTAGTCTACCAGTAACATTCTTTGTGGTTTAAAGAGAAATACCCCTAAGGGCCACTAAGGGGCACTGTGGGACCAATTATTTATACACTATACTGCCCAACAGCATGATAACGCTTTATATAATGAACTATGCAATCAAGGTTGAGTCTAATTCACTTACTAGTACAGTACTACCAAAATGATGAGGATATTTTAAATACGCCATAGCTCAAACCTCTATAACAATACAAATTGGAAACAATTACGGTAAACAGCCCTACTTTGATTAGGTGCATACACTAGATCAGGAATGTATTTATTACATTCACAGTTAGAAGCTGCATGTGTGCATCCCTATTGCTGGGATAGGAGTAAAAGGTGCAAATTGCTTTAAAAACAAACAACAAAAGATGTACCTTTTATATGGTTCTTACAAAATATTATCAGTATGCAAAAAGGCCCAAAAAAGGGGAGAGGGAAAAGAAATAAAAGAGCTTATATATTGCATTCATAACCTCCTGCTGCTGCAAGCAGTTGGAGGATGGCTGTTTGGTTCATAGTGGCAAGAAAGGAAGCTTGTATTCCTGCAGTTACAACTTTACATTTGGACAACGTAAAAAACAAACTGGAACACCAACAATGCCTGGAGAGGATGCAGCAGAGTGCACAGAACACTACACTATGGAATCCTATTTTAGTTGCAAATTGAACATGATAGTGGCACTCTGCAACTTTAATGATTAGTTTCTAATAGAATAAAGTCCAGCATTGTACAATATGTTTGTGTGTGCTAAAACCATTTTAAGAACAGTAAAACTGGAAAAGCCTCTTTGACTCTCGACCAGGAGTATCTACACACAATGTGAACAGCAGACTCATACCTTTAGGTTTTAGGCTGCTGTTTCAATGTTGCTGTAAGTCTCTGAATGGCACAGGTGGTGGTGGCCTCAAGAGTCAGTTGACAATATTCAGTTCTTTTTACAATTTGTTTTAAAAGCAGTAAGTCTTGATTGTATTTCAATTTTCTTTTGAGCACAAGATTAGGATTTGTTAGTTTGGCTAGGGTTTTATTGATTCACATCAGCCTTTTTCAGTGGACAAATCAATAACCTGCATGGAGGCTAGGCAGGGTTAGGCATTACAATGAAGCCCCTTTAGACCACACTGTCTGGCAGTACCATTAAATCATATTTTCCAAAATGTGTTTTCAGAGCATTCAGTGGTTGGGAGCCTCTTCACAGTAAATCCTGTTTTTGCTACATATTTATTTGATTGATTTTTTAGAGATGATCTTGAAGAATCATTAGACGCATCCTGTGCAGGCAGCCATGGCACAGATCTCACAGATATCTGCATGATCAGCCACTGTTTCTGGTGAAAAGAAAATATTGTATTGTTATTCATTGTGAACTCTAATAGTTGTCAATAAGATCCCACATCACCAATCGGTTTTCACACCTTGTCTTAAATGACTAAGGTATTAGGATCCAACATGATGCCACCTAAAGTCCTACAATGTGTGCAGCTGTGGGAGTTTAGATGCAGTCTTAATACCTGTTGCACTAGGAGTGAATCTACAGTGTATTGTCGGGTTAACGCCTTACCTAGAAAACTAAATGATTAATCTTGCAAAAAGTATTTATGAGAGGTGAGATAATGCTTTAGCCTTATTACTGCTTTACTTTGAAGAATGATTAACCCCCTACAGAAGGTAACAGAGAAACACTCTGCACAATAGAAGAGCTCTTTGGAATTGACACACTTTTTAATCAGATCCAGACCTCGTGACAGTAGACAATTTAGAGAACCTCATTTGGTCTCAAGTATCTTGTTCCACTATATAAATTTGTACATACATATGGGGATTACAGAATTGTGAAATGGCAAGGAAGTATATAAAAGCGGCATATCCCTTTTGAAAGTCAATTTCTATCAAGATGGACTAAGCAGAGGTGATAGTAAGAGATTGGTTGGCAGACAGGCAGGCGCTATTCAAGATCCAACAATCTTAAAAGTGACAGCTATGTAAGTCATTCTGGAGCACAGCTTCCCGGTCTCTTTCTTTGAAGGAATTCACTGGACATGATCAAGGTCTGCATAGAGGAAGAGACCTCAGGAATTGATAATAGAGATATGTGCTTAAAACTTAGAGAAGAGTAAGGAGATTCCCCTTGGCCCCTTGGAGAGCCATCCTCGCGGAGGTGAGACCGATCCATTCGGTCTCCAAGGCTGGGAAGCAACCAATACTTACCCCAAGGGGGATCTAGAGGAGAGAATGGGATGATGACAGTGATAGTTAAATTTGGCAGGGGGTCCCCCTTGACTCGCGGAGGACGAATCCAGCGACGGCTGGGCTTCTAAGGTTGGGACGTGAGCTTCACTTACCCCCAAGAGGGAGACCATTGCAGAGGTGTGCGCAGTTGTAGAGGTGGAGAGCCGAATACAAGAGGAAACGTAGTGGGGGAGGAGGGGAGGATGGTGGAAAAAAAAAAAACCGCAAGACATAGAGCAAACTCAAGGTTTGGGGTTTAAAGAGGGGATTAGCCGATGTTATTGGTAGGAGGGAAGTAGGGGGAGGAGCCCTTGTTCATGCCCCCCGAATAACACACAAGTTTACAATACAATACCGTAAGGAATGTTTCTGTGCAATTTAAACACCTTGTAGACTTGACGCATCAGGGTTTTCCTGTCCTGGCTGCCTATGGTTCTGACCTACACAAAATTATCATTTGTCTTATTTAAAGTTTTCCGCAGGCCAAGCAAATAACTTATTGGTGCGCCTCGTCAGTTTTATTACTTCTTTACAGCCCTTGGTAACTTCACATTGGATGTGTAGTCATTGGTAATCTGCCATGTGATTTTAGTTCTGAGTGGGTCAGATTAATGAAATCAGAGTTTTCTGTTATCCTACTTGGATGTGTTCCAAATACCAAAGGGGCTGAAGCAAGCATAGTGGACAGCCTAGAACTCCGTTATAAAGGTAGCAAGCACTTTTGCAACAGAGGTAGCTGGTTCCACCAGTCTTGAGTTTTGCAATGCAGATCTAGGTGCAAAACGATGGTTCATCTCTAAAGACCATGTCTTCCCCCTGCAGGTGGTATTGTGCACTGCCCCCGCTAACACTCACCGAGTCTGGAGAAGACCATGCCTGCTCCTGTGCTTTGGCACACTGCTCTGAACTCCTCTGGCAGGGCTGGGTTGGCACACAGCACTGCAGAGCTGGACATGCGAGAGCTTTTCAACTGAACGCCGTCCATCAAATCCTTCAGCTTCTTCACAGCCTCCAGAGAGAAGGTGAAATCTCCATCCTGGACATGGGGAAAGAGTAAGGAAAGGTGTCACTTAGTTTATAATATGAAGAAAACGAAATACAGGACAAGGGGTAATTAGGTGGGATGGTGAAAAATGTAAACACATTAGAAAAATATATATTTTTGCCATATTGTCAGTGTAGTGTACAGTAGTGTCATAATTTGCAAGTAATTCACTGTTTACTATCACATTGTTTACAGTCTAAAATGAGATATTCACATCTATTACTAGTCTATTATGACACTACATTGCCATGTCTCAAGATCAGCAGCCAAACTATCCACATGTTGATCCTTGTACCATTATTAAAACCATTTTTGATTACAAGATGGCACTCAATATTTCTGCAATTATTCCTACTGCAGCAGATAAAGAATAAAATGGAAGATTACACTGACTGCTCTATTTTATGTAGAAATAATGAAGTCTGATTACAGTAAATTGCGCAAATGGGTGCATGCACTTTAGAGTATACACTGACAATCCTGTTACTTCCTTGGTTCCACATATTAGCCAAGCGCCTGGGTCTGATTATATAGCTGGTGTAAAATGGTTACAGATGAGTATTACTATACAACAGCATGGGAAGTTGTTACAGCAGCATTTGTAAAACACCATGGGCTAGATTCTCAAAGCTATTTACTCCAAATTGACATTAGCTCATTTTGGAAAAACACCAACTAAAATGAATAAAAACAGCTTAATACTTCATTCCAGAACCTGCATTAACAGTCTGAGTTATTTATTCCTGGTTTGGTAACTTTATTTGGGCGTGTTTCTCCTTGCTGAACAAAATGTGCTAATGAAGAATAAATAGCTTTGAGAGTTTAGCCCCATATGAAAGGCTTGTGGGTGGAATTCGAATAGATATTCACTGGGCTCTTTCCCCACATAAGCGCTCCCTTACATAATCCAGTTTAGAAAGAGTGAAAATCTGTGAGAAATTCACCTACGATGTTTTCATATGTCAGTTTGCACGATTATACAGTTAAATACCTTAACTTGACTGTTTCTTTCCCCCCTGCAGTTTACTTTTGTATGTTTTTAGTTTGGTACCATACTTGTACTTTATATAAAAAAAATCCTCACTTTAATACCTGCAAATATATTACAGTACAATACTGTGAAACCAAAATATGAATAAAATGGAGTGTTTTGAATTACCTCTGGACTACAGTACCTAATTCATTCAATTACATTTCCTGACATGTATTCTGTAAAGTGACTGAATGTTAAGCAATATTATATCAACTCAATTAAAGTAACTGTAGCTAACACAATCATTTCGTAAATGCCAAGTGTCCATTCACTATGCATGTTTTATATGTTCAGTTTTGAAAGAAACACATTTTAATTTTTAACACAGACATCTGGTTCTACTCTAGGTTAAAGAAAGTTCTCAGTTTGCTTACCTTGCTTTCCTGGAAGTCTTTTACTTCTTTACTTCCTAGGTCATTAGTTTCTTTGCAGTGAAAGCCTTTTACTGGCTGTAAAGCATTTCAGCTATGAAGCAGCTGATTGGTTACTGAGTCATTTCACTCTTCTAGTGAAATGACTCAGGAAGTGTAATACAATCTGAAAGCAAGGCTTGGAAACAGATTTATTTAACCTAGCGCAGTACCAAATATCACGTATCAAAATAAAGACGTTTGCTAAAACATGCGTTTCTTTCAAAACCACACATTTGAAATCTACGTAGTGAATGGGTGTGCACAGCAGGAAAAATGTATGGAGTTATTTATGGAATAACAACTTTCAAACATGCAAATGTGAACCAGTTTGTACTCGCACGTGACTAATAAAAACCATCAGACTTACTGGAAAACAATATTCCTGGTTTACAATGTGGGTTACATAGTCAAATTACAGAAATGTCAATATACATCGCATACAGGTGAACTGAGTTTGAACTGTGAAAATTTATTGGTTACAATGTTTAACAAGGTATATAACTGTGGTCCCTGAAGCTTTACATTCATCAGCCACATAATCAATCATTCTAAGGCATGATGAAGATTTATAATGAACTGCTCCACTTTGCAGAGCTATAGAAAGATGTGCCCTTCAAATGTAGTACATAAATCAACATGGGTGTGTTTGATTTATATTGTGAAGTCATTTTATATAGTGAAGTCATGGACTCAGATGATTTATAGTAATCCTAGTCAGTATGAACTGCTTTATTTGTTTGTGTTGCATCTATTGCAGCACCACAACACTGTGCAATATGTATGCCTAATCCTTGGTATTATTGCCTTTGGTGGTAAAGCTGACTTCAAGGCAATATAATGGAGTTGCAATGCTGTAAGGCTTGTATATTAGCACAAATGCAGAAGTGCATACATTCAAACCTGGAACTGAAAGCTGTAGAAGCCACAAATGACCTTTCTCTCTTCTGCAAGCATCCAGTATTGAATCTGTAATGTTTATGCAGTCTACAGGATTACACAGTGATCCAAACAAAGAAGGGATATTCAGAGCTGGGTGTATTAATGATGTGTATACAGGCATCCACCCACACACTCATTCATAGTATGCAGAATCATTATGCAGCCCGCTCAAGTGCTATAGACGTTCTCTGATTATTGTAACCACTTCACTGTTTTCAACATGAAGCCTTGGCCTCTTGGCCTCCGCCTCCTGATTTTTATTGACTTTTTTATTTAATTGTGTGCAGACTTTGCCTCTCAGTGTGATAGCTGTTCCTTTTGGATGAGCTGCATGGCTGAGCTGCTGGAGGTAAACAATGCCGAATTCACACAAGTTGGATTTCAATAATACAGGGTGATTAAGTTTACCACATTAACGCACCATATCACTGATGTGGTAAACTTACTTTCTAATCACCCTGTATATTCCTTCAAGCGCTGATAAAATCCGATTGACATCCTGCTTGTGTGCTGTCAGTATTGTTCCCTTCACTGAGTGTGCAGCCAGACATAGTTCATTTCAAATATATCGCATTGAGTGGTAAAGCCTTAATTAACAGGTTTCATAATGTTTCGAAGGTCAGTGATTTATTACGGTATTTTGAGTACCCACCTGTACATAACTGACACTTAAATCCGGGACTTAAAATAGGAATTCTCAGCAATTCTCCCAATAGAGGACTTATTGAGTGTACTTGGGAACAACTACCCCCCCTTGCTAGTTTAAAAACCTTGATTTTGCACCCTTGAGTTATCCCTTATAGTGCTTATATTTTATAATAATAAAATATAATGCAATACCGTTTTGGCACATTCCAAAAACCAATTCAATGAAAATAATCCCTACTTTACCAGTGCTATTCAACGTGAATACATCTTGGACAAGATAGTCTTGGACAAGATAGCTGATTTTTGGGCTGATTTTTGGGACTGTGGTGTTAATGAAAGGTCAAATCACTAGCCACAGTCAGATACTAAACAAAGTTTCAGGCACCCACTCACAGTTGTAGTGCGAGTGTGTACTGCAGTGTGCTTGGTATCTCTGTTTATCCAAGATGCTCTTAAAAACAAAATCATTTAAAATTGGCTGTTTTCTGGTTAAAATAAAATATACGGAACAGTTTATAGATAATTGCCTCTTTTATACAGGGAAACATTGTTACTATATTTCAATATATTGAAACATGTTTGGAGAATATATTTACATCCTATTGTATAGAGTTTCATAAATATATTTGTAGTCTACAATATATTGTGATTAACCCATATATTAAACTAGTGAATATAGTGGTGGTCGTCAAAATCTTGAATACTAGATAATTATATTCTGTTTAAATTCTTAAACAAAATGCTAAATTCAATGATCAAACGGTTTATTCTTATGATAAAGACTTCTTGTCAAAACATTAGAAACATTGGAAATGTAATAATACTTCTGTTTAGTATTCCTAAATATATATGTAATTTATTATTTAACATATTTTACGCCCCCCGCCCCCCCCCCCCCTCCCCCCCCAATGATGAATAATCTATATGGGTATTACTACCTAGCCATTATCCCCTAACCAAACTAATTAATAACTGATAAATAAATAATTACATAGACACTTACCACAACCTTCACACTGCCTGAGTTGCACACAAACAAAATGAAGATGATGAAGACAATGGCGATGGCTTTCATTCTGTCGTTGATCTCTTGTATTGTATCCTGCTTCTTCAAAGGACGGTTTGGTCAAGGGCTAACTAGTCTTTATAAAGTTCTTGTGGCTTGTTTATTTAGTAAAGTATTATTTACCATGAAGTAAAGAGTGCATAGCACAGTGACATGTATTTACTGTTAGACTAACTGAGAAACACTGGCCGATAGGACACTTGCCCATATTTTATCTGCTTTTATGGGGGCCCTAAATCTTTCGCAACAGTACAATCACAGAGACGTTTTGTTCAGATGCTCCAATCAATGGATAGGAAAAATCCAGTTTCCAAGAAAATACATTCGTGGAGATCGTGAAAGGTGGAGAGTGCTCAATGGATGCAGTCAACTTCAAGGGCAAATGTACCCAAACATTTTTTCAATAAAATAGGAAAACAATATACAAATTAATATAACTGTGTAAAATTTCATTACTTAATGCAAAAAAAGTTATTTTGTTACCTTTTTACTTTATTTATATTTAGTTTTTGGCACTAGCCCTCTTGTTGCTATGATGGTTACATAGTTTTTGTTGGCTTGTTGCCTGTTTGAGTATAGGTTGTTTTGTTACAGTAAAAAAGGTAATACACCATTCATTGCAAATCAACAATGTAACATAAATCATGTGAAACATATCATAAACATGTTTTAGTATTTACATACTTTTCACACTGTGTTTTGTTAAAACTTTGTCTGTCTAAAGTATGCTCTTAAACAATAAAAACAAAACTAAAATTCTGTTTTATATGCTGATTTAAACGAGTAAGCATTTGGATTTACAATGCAATATGTTAATGTAAATTAATTCAGGTTGTTTGAGCAATTGCAATAAGAGCCGCCATAAAAAGGTAAGGGGATCGAAGCTACTCTTTAAAGAACATTCAAGATGCTTACCAAAGTTTTCACTTTAGGTAATGCTTTGTAGAAGTTAATACTTTGTATTCAGAGTGTCTCTTGTTGTTCTAAGAGACATCTTGTGCAGTTTGAGGCTTGCAAAGCTTATTTTTTTAACTTTGGTACTATGCCTTGTGATCTCTGCACTCTATTTTACACATATGATTGATGGTGATTTTCTCATACGTGATTTATAAAATACAAGTGAAGTGGGTTAAGCGCTTGAGGCAGGCGAGGGATATAATGGACATCAAGGCACAGATGGCCCAGGTCCTGGAGTTATTTGCTGCTCTGGCCGCAGCTCCGGCTCTGCCATTGCTTCAAGGGACACATGTGTTGGGTCAACACATCAGTGGTGGCATATGTCAACCACCAGGGTGGCCTTTGGTTACATCACATTGCCTTCCGACTCCTGACTTGGGCACAACGGAACCTGTTGTCCCTACAGGCGACTCATCTTCCCGGAGTGGCGAACCGGGCAGTGAATCTCTCGAGGGAGGGTACGCATCCGTCGGAGTAGCGGCTCCACCCTCAGGTGGTGGAGCGCATTTGGGAACGGTTCGGGAAGGCTCAGGTCAATCTCGTCACCTGGGTGGAGACGACACACTGCCCCCTGTGGTACTCCCTCCGCTGCTTAGGCGGTCCAGTCTGCATCGACGCCCTAGCCCATGAGTGGCCCAGGACACTCCTTTACACCTTCCCGCTGCACCCGACCTTCCTAGAGAAGGTCCGGTTAGAGAAGGCGACAGTTCTCCTGGTGGCCCCCCGGTGGCCCAGGAGAATCTGGTTTTTGACCCTGTGCCAGCTCCTACAAGGCCAGCCCTGGGAGATCCCGCTTCACCTGGATCTCCTGAGTCAGGCAAAAGGCACTCTCTGTCATCCCTCAACGGGACCGCTGGTCAGCCCTAGGGCTATCTGACGCGGTCATGGGCACGTTGCAGAACGCTAGGGCAAGCTCCACTAGGTCACTATATGCCTATAAGTGGAGATACTTTCAAAACTAGTGTCTGACTAGAGGTCATGCCCCGTATTTTGCCCTATGCCAGTTATCTTGCAGTTTCTGCAAGAACTGCTGGATGCCGGTAGGTCACTTTCTACCTTGAAGGTGTATTTGGTGGCCATTTCTGCATGCCATGCCCCCGTTGATTCTGTATCTCTGGGTGCTCATTTCTTGTCAACTCGTTTTCTCAAGGATGATCGGCAATTACGCCCTCCACGGAGGGGCGTTCTCCCCAAATGGAGCCTTGATATTGTCCTGTAGGCTCTCATGAAGGCCCCGTTTGAGCCCATACACTCCATAGAGTTGAAGCATCTATCACCGCCACAAAGCGGGTCAGTGAGCTACAGGTGCTGTTGGTGCACAGCTCTTGTATGCATATTTGGGATGATGGCAGCTACGAACAAACCCTGCTTTTCTCCCTAAGGTGATCACAGCCTTCCACATGAATCAGCCTGTGGAACTGGAGTCTTTCCATCCACCTCCCTTTTCTTCAGAAGAAGATAGGAGATTGAACTCTCTCTGCCCAGTGTGGGCATTGAGGTGATAGGTCAAGAGCTCTGCGTCATTCTGACCAGCTCTTTGTCTGTCATGGTATATGGACCCTAGGACATGTCCCTCTCAAAGCAGCGACTGTCACACTGAATTGTGGACACAGTTTCGACTGCATATGACAGTGCCGGCTGCCCTCACCTGGGCGGGTAGCCGCACACTCTACCAGAGAGTTGGCTACATCTTGGGCCTTCTTCGGAGGGGCCTCGCTGTCCGATATCTGTACTGCGGCTAGCTGGGCTATGTTGCATACTTTCTCCAGGTTCTATCGCCTTAATGTGTTAGATCCTTTCTTGCCTTCATTAGGCATGAGGGTCCTTGAGGTTGCACGCTCGCACCGCTAACAGCCTTTGGGTAATGTGATTCTGATGTTTTCCTCATCTGCTGCCGTTCCTTCTCCCTTGCGACTGCTCTGGTATACTTTCCCATAAGTATGTTTGTGGTCGTCTTCGAATTGAAATGGAACGTTAGGTTACTTACCGTAACCCTGGTTCCCTGAAAGAGAAGATGATCTCCAACCAGCGACGCCCTCACGGGTTCGATGCAAAAAGAGAAAATGGTCACCGTGGGTCGACTGTTTAATCCCTCGGTAGGCGGGACCGAGGATGTCACCCCACAGTGGGGCCTATTGGCAGCTCTGACATAAAATGCTACCTACCTATGGCAGGCATATCTCATAAGTATGTTGGTGGTCATCTTCTCTTTCAGGGAACCTAACGTTATTTTGTTTCAATCGCTTTAAGTCAAAAACAATTTTTAAACAATTTTTAGCTTGCCTTGCAGAGTAATGGAAAGGGTGACAGCACAAGACTTGCGAGTTTCACAGGTAGTAATAAATATGGACACCTCAGATAGTGTGTTGCTTGTTTATTTTTTGTTCCTCAGTAGTATACAAGCAAAATGCAGATCCTTTATATAAAAATATATTAGACAAGTCTTTTTTTAAATAAGTAAAAAAAAAAAAAAAGCACTTAAAGTTTAGAAAATTGATTGATTTGGAAGCCATGCAAGATCTTTTTTTCTTATAAATTATTAATATTAGAAAAAAGATCTTAAGTGACTCCCAAACAAATTAAATATTTAACAGTATAGAACATATTATTAAAAATAAAACAATTCTATAAAGCTTACATTTAAAAAAGCTTACTCCACACAAGATCTTAACAGTAAAAAAATATTTAACAGTAGCTAAATAGGTACAAGTAATAATCAATCAAAACAGTAGCAAAGTGCTTACAAGGTATTTGATAGCTAAATTGAGATTCTTAACCCTGATGGGGAATTTATTTCTTAGCAATGTACATTCTCTACAGGTTAGTTGGGTGACTTTTAGTGCAGTGAATGGGACTTGTCCATTCAAACCAATTTCTTCTCTTCACACAATAGACATTGAAGTTAAAGCTGCAGTCTCACTGGTGATATTTCTGTTTGTAAGCCAAACACACTTGTCCGTTAAAAAAATGGGTTTACACATAATAATAAAGGCCAAGTTATAAAGTCAAATAGTGTTACTGTATATTTCTATATCTTTTTATATGGGGGAGCACAAGGTGGCTGAGCTTGTTTAACATCCAGTACAAGCAGCATAGGCACAGATCTCACACACATCTGGGTGAGAAGCCACTGTCGCTGTAGAAAGAAAAATAAATCACAATTAGGATCTCTGGGGTGCTAATAATCTGTTAGTGTGGCCTCGTGGTTGGAGTTGGGGGACTGGGAGACAAGTATATATTCCAAAACAACAAAAAGGGTTAATATGGAAATTGAAAATTAAGATTGCACCATTTTTTTTTGAATAATTTAAATTTTAAATAATAATTTAAAATGCAAAGAGAATCCAGACTGGAGTGATGCTGTGTACTGCCTCAAGTTCTATGCCTACTGCAAGGCCATTGAGCCCGCCCCCTGCAGGTGGTGTTGTGCACTGCCCCTGCTAACACTCACCAAGTCTGGAGAAGACCATGCCTGCGTCTGTTCTCTGGCACACTGCTCTGAACTCCCCTGGCAAGGCTGGGTTGGCACACACCACTTCAGAGCTGGTCTTTGCTATGCGGGAGCTTTTTCGAATCCCCCTGTCCATCAAATCCTTCAGCTTCTTCACAGCCTCCAGAGAGAAGGTGAACTCTCCATCCTGGACAGAAGTAAACAAAATAAATACAGGAAATGATTATAACTTAACTTACCAGTCTCCTGAGACTTTCCTAAGCTAATCATTAGCCGTTAATGACCTGTTCTGTTAATTTCAGTATTAACTGCTTACTAAATTTGAAGCACAGTTTATATGCACAGTTAGCAGCTGTGGAGTTTATAAGCAGTTTTGAGCACTCAAGGTAAAAAGATATCTGAGAAAGATATCCTTTGTTTTTCTCATTGTAGCGTTAAAAGGTTTTGCCACATTTCTACTGTGCCACCAGACTAGCAACCAAAAACTCGCAGCCGCATGGGATCCATTCTCAGATTGAGAGCAACACGTGACTCCTCCTACAGTATTAAACTGAGCTCCTGTGTAATACTGTATTATTACAGCAGCAACAAATCTCAATATTTCTTAGTGGTACCAGTCTTTGCAGTCACCTTGGCAATATTTTTTGGAGTAAAATTGACTAATTGTTGTTTTTTAAACCAGTAAATTGATAACATGTGGGGTACCACTTTGAAGGAGGAGGCCATTTGGCACATCGGTGCTCATCCGGTTCCTAGTAGCTGACTGATCTCAAAACTTTGTTGGGTCTCTAAGGATCCCAGTGATTCAGAATCAACAACATTGCTAAGTAACACATTGCATACCCTTCCCACTCTGTGTATAGAAGTGGCTTCACTTAATTTCTAACTGTGTCCTCTGGTCCTGGTATTAGGCACTTATAAATGCCTACTTTCTCAATGTTTTCAAAATACTCATTACATTATATATTACATTGTATATATTATATAAAAAAGACACTTACTTTCACTACAACAGCTTCTGAAAGCACAGAGAGTGTAGAAAAGCAGACAATTGTTGCCAAAAGAACTCTCATTTTGTAGAGAGGTAATTTGTCTTGGGTCTCTGGGTTTTCCTCGCTGAATCAATCTCTTGGTTGTCTCTCCTGTTTGCTGGCTGCCAACCTGCTTTTGAAGCCCAACTCTCTGGTTATTTAGTAATCTATCTTAGCCGCTATTGGCTACAGTCTAATATTTAACGTGGTTAATGTTTAACTGTGATACGAACCTTTATAATGTCATAAATTGGGATTACTATATTGTAGGGGGTTACTGGTGAAATGGTTTGTTTTTTTGTGTAAGCCAAAAACAACCTTCTGCTAAGTAACCAAACTCACTGCAATTTCATAAGCAGACACACTGTAAAGATATTTGTCTATGGTTTTATATTAGGCACACTCTAATGGACAATGCATTTAAAAAAAATAAAACTATATACTTCACCAGAGCATTCATTCTGAGTTATATCGCACTCCTAGAGCCTACGGCCAAATTGCAACATTACACAAATGGTCAATTTTGAGATATGACCATACATCCTGGTCTCCCGGAACAAGGTTTCAAGCCGTTCATCCTGATAAAATGGCTTTGTGTTCCCTCTGCATCACAATCCCTCCCCAGCCTGCCTTCAAGAATCTCTCTGCAGACTACCCTTCAAGCACTAGTCCCCCAAACCCCATGACATATTTCCTTATTTTGTCTTGCAGAATGTAAATTCAATCTTATTTTTTATTTTTTTTTTTTACCCCCTGGTTTTTTCATAAAAATTGATCTCTGGAAATGTGATGAGTCTGTGTGTAAACCTCATGCCAGGCTCTCGCTCAGTCTGCACCCAGCTTGTCTGACTGTCTTTTTTTCTGTGTTCCCTGCCTTTGTACACCCTGTAAGAACGATCACACAGCTATTTCTTCTTGTAATGCTGCAAGGCCTGGCACCAAGGCAAGTGTTTTTCTTTAGGGAAAAACAATTTAAAATTAGATTTTGGTGGGATTTGGTCCCAGTGCTTCACCTCTCACAAGAAGAGCTGCACATTAAAGATCCTATATTCATTGGTTTCAAATGACCATGCGCCCCTCCATGCCATTTCCCCTTTAGAATGAAAAAAACAAACAAAAAAACAAACAAACACAGGGATACATTATAACTGGAATATTTACACAAAATATTCACACATACCCGTACAAATGTGAAGAGAAAAATAAAGAGAACTTTTATTTGATGAACTCAATGGTAAAAATATGCACACTTTTAGACTGCAAGGCTTGTGTGAATGACCCCCATCCTTAACCCCCTCAGACTTTCCTGTTAACCATGGTAACATAATGCAGACTTTAAAAAGCCAGCCCTGTTGCCCAAGAACCCCTTTCCTAAACTGAAGGATTTAACCCTTTAACATCCCATTGAGATACTATAATTGCGTATTACTCTGAAGTAACCCTGGCTGTACATTTACAAGAAAAACTTTCCTTCTGTGTTGATGCAGGTTAATGTAGCAGCACACTCTGTTCTCCAAAAGGGGATAGATACATTAGTGTGTACACATTTTAAATACCAAGGTTTTCAGATAGATCCTTTTATAAACATGCTTCAGGTGCACAGCCTTGGTAAGAACATCAGAGTAATATTTGAATCGCAGGAATAGAAACCGACTGCCATTTCAGAATCTTACCTTGGATGGATTATAAACATTTCTTATATAAAGGATATAGCAGGAAAACTGAATTGACATTTTCTATGAATTAAAGTTCAGTAGAAATATACTGCAGCTCCCCTAGCTCATTTTATTGCACTGTACGGTAATCGAATACTTTTTACAAGGCAGTACAGCACACCTCCCTTCTGACAGGTGAGCTGGATGCAGTGCTTTCTAAGAATACAGTGTTTTGAAATGTCTCTGTTGAAATAGCCTCATTTAAATCAAATATTACTTTCATTGCAGCATGTCAAATAAAAAAAATAATATCCAGCTGTGATCTGGATGGCTGCTGGGGTGACGTCAAACCAGGAAATGAATCCACAACAAGGCAGATTAACAAAAAGATTAACTTTTTATGTATTTTTTTTACTACTGAATTAATTGTATTTTATAACTGCTCTTATCTTTAATATGATATTTTGTAATGTTATATTTTGTAACGACACGACAATAAAATGCTTACGATTAAGTAACAATTAACCTTGTAACAGAAGTCACTGATTAACGTTTACAATGCTTTCGTTTGGGGAACTGTGTTTGTTTTCAAGGGTAACGCAAGGAGAGGCTCTTCAATAATGCAAGGCCATAAAGTAGGAAAGGTGTCTTTGGTCCGCGGCTTTAAACAGGCGGATTGATGCAAATACACTCTAATTAAACAAAGACCTGCAATAAAAAGTATTGTGATTCATACACACTTCAAGCTGAGAACAGAAACACTTGAAGTTCTGCGGTTTGAAAATTCTTCACGTTACTCAACTTTCCTTTCCAATACATGCTGATCATGGTTTGTGTGCCGGCTTTTTGCACTTATATTGCTTTGCATATTGGGAAAACCAATGTCACATTTTTATGAGGTTTGAATATTGAAGTTTTAGTTAGCATGAGAACAATTAGTTAATCACAGCTCACAGCATGTGACTTTCCAAAAATAAGATAAGCGATTTTAAATTGAAACCAAACTCTGTATTCAGTAAATTAATTAAATATTGTATTAAACTTAAAGACTTAGGCAGTTTAGGTTTTACTTTTTCTATGAAGCTAACTTTAAACCCTGCGTTTTTATACTGTACAGTATGTTAGCCACTATATTTATTATTGGGGGGTGATTTTTAAATGATTTGTTATCAGAATATTTAAAAAAACAATATGAAGATGCAGTTGAAATTATTTCAGTTTTAATTATCGTATTCTATATTTCTCTTAAAACATGAATTCATGCTTTTTGAGCATATTCATAAAGCATTTACAGGCCATGTAATGCTTCATAAATGCTATCTCCTGTATGGTATAATGGACAGTCCTTTTTTTACCTTTTTCTTTTGGTCTCATCCCTTTACCATAGTAAAAGCATGGCAAAGTGTAATAAAGCATAGTGAAAGCATGGTAAAGAATAGGTAAGCACTGTACAGCCCAGAGAGGCATGGCAAAGCATATTAAAAAAACATGGACAATCATGGTAAACTACACTAAATGCATAACATAACCATGGAAAAGCAGACAAAACATACTTGCCATAGTAACCTTTTATAAGTGATGATATGCCATAAAGTAAAACATTATGAAATATGTTGCGACATCTACAAGTAGTTACGTTATTAACTAGCTATTATTCTTTAGTCCATGAGTCATGCTTGCAAGCAATAGCCAACCCCACTGATACTGTAGATCACGGCTTCTCAAACTCGGTCCTGGGAACCCCCTGTGGCTGCTGGTTTTCATTCCAACCGAGCTCTCAATTACTTAACTAGACCCTTAATTGAACTAATAATTCGCATAATCAGACCTTTTTACTTGTTTTCAGCTCTTACAGTTACAGTTCAAGTTACTTATAAAATGTTATTGCTAACTTGAAATATGCAACTGTTCAAGAGCTGAAAATAAGTAAAAAGGTTGAATTAAGCAAATGATCCGTTCAATTAAGGGTCTAGTTAAGAGGCTAAATAAAACATTTAATAAAAATGTTTACTTTAGGACTTTCAATGGGAAATACAAAGGCACTGACGCAGATACGGCAATGACTTTACACAGAGACTTTATAACAGATAGCTATCTCGCACTGGGAAGAGAAAGCTGTTTTTTATTACACCTCACCTCAGCAGACAAAGGTTTATTGTCGACTTAAGGATCTCTGACGTCAGAAAAACAGATAACGTCAATGAATAGCTCTACAAATGCTTGAAGCCATAATTTCACAATACTGCATTTTCAATACAGTCATGGGTTGAGAAGCTTGCATTCTGCCACGTTCAGTTATTCCTGACAGAAAAATGTAACAAATGTGATACTGTTAGAATACAGGTGTATTAAAAAAAACACCATCTTAAATATAGCACAGTGGCTAGCACACTGTGTTGAATTAAAAACCTTCCCTGCCAGAAATACCGTGCCTGTTTATTTTGTTCCAGTGTTTAGTTTATTGTTTTATTATTTGTGATTAAAGTGCACAAAAACATGTTTAAACCTGCAGCTTTGTGTCTGAGTCTTCTTCTTGGTAGAAACGCTGTCCTGTCACAGTTGGTGTTAGTACGCCCCTAGATACTCAGACAAGAAAGCTGCAGGTTTAAATGCGTTTTTGCATACTTTAATCACAAATAATATATATATATATATATATATATATATATATATATATATATATATATATATATATATATAGATATATATTTAACTCTGTGGTTGTAGACCAAGCCGTTGCTTTCAAAACATAAACACGGCTACATAAGCTCCCCTACACCCCAACGATAATGAGCTATAGACATATATTTACACAGCACCTCACAACACATGCCTTCACCTACTAACAGCAACATAAATTCTCTCCTCTCATTCTCCTAACACTGAACAACCCCCATTTCAGCACACAGCTGCCATTTATATTGATGTGGCCATCCTTAAATTGGCCAACAATTAGCCAATTTGAAGACAGTCACATTCCACACGAGTATTTCTGGCAGGGAAGGTTTTTAACGTCACGCCATCTTATTAAAAAGGAACAGAATCCGTTACGACAGTTCATCACACAACATTGCCTGTTACAGTGGTTTAGCTCCAGGGATCCGTTTTGTGGCTCTATTCAATCAAACACGGGGGGAACCTTTGAAACCTTGTCAAAAACCTTCTATTAAGCATTTCTCCAGGAAAGTTGGATTGAATTTCGCCATACTCTTATTTCATTGAATTCCCCATGTTGTCTTCTAAACTTTACCCTTTTGTCATTAAGTGATTGCTAATGTATGACAATCCTGTGTACACAGCAATAAAACCTGATTTCCCCCTCTAATCTCATATTGGAGAAATGAACGGATAGCACTAGCCATCTGCCTAGCACCGAGGGGTGACTCTCCTCTTTATCAGCCCCTTATCACCTGCACAGTAACTTATTGTTTAAACTTCTAATGATATTGTTGTTCTTAGGACTGGCATTTTATTATTTGTTTACCGTGAGTAGGTGATGCAATTCTGCAGGGCTCCTGTACTGCACTTGCAAGTCGCCTTGGATAAAGGCGTCTGCCAAAATAATAATAATAATCCTAATAATGAAATCCAGAAAACATGATATTAAATCTTCCCATTCTAGTACATTTTTCTTTAGCTTATAGTCTTATATAACGTGTATGTGTTACTTGCTTGTGGGAAACATGTTGAAATTGGTGATAAAGCACTTTATCTGTCTTTTTTTGGAAGCAACAACACACACACACATACCTAGAAGGACCAAGGGGTCATTGTCACCACTTGCTGTATTCTTGCCCTTGAATGGCATTTGAAAATGGCATTTTCCTTTGAATGTAGTTTATTTTTTTACAGCGACAATGGCAGCTAGTAGAAGAGGTCTTACTGCAACACAGGTTTTCGAAAATCTGAAAAACATCAAAGACAGGGATTCAGATGATGGTTACATTTCATCTAAGGAGTCTGACTCAGAATTTCTAGCAATGGGAATAAGTCAAGAAAGCTCCCTGAGTTCCATGTGCATCAAAGGAGTTGAAACGGATCATATTCAAAAAGTGTGACTCTTCAATGAAGAGCCATATTGTGCCTGTCTGTTCAGTGATAAATCATTGTTGGGTTTCTTTTTCTATTGTTTTGACTTCATATTTTTGTTATATTCCCAATGATAATTAGTTGAATGTAAAATAGTAAAATACACAGTGATCTGGTAAATTTACATGTTTTGTTTTGCATAAAAAAAATAAAATTTTTCTAGTCTTTTTTTGTGTCCTAAAAGAATTTGAGATAGACCTACAGTATATATATATATTTTTCCAAACCTGGACTTATGGACTGAGGAGGAAAACAAGGGTAAAGATATATAAACCACTGGTTCATGCCTTTGTTTTCTCCAGTATCGATTACTGTAACACCCTCACTAAAATTCAATTTGTTCAAAACTCTGCAGCCAGAATTTTGTCTCGGTCCCGCTCAAGAGATCACTTTGTGCCTTCAAGAATCTCTCTGCAGACTACCCTTCAAGCACTAGTCCCCCAAACCCCATGACATATTTCCTTATTTTGTCTTGCAGAATGTAAATTCAATCTTATTTTTATTTTTTATTTTTTTTACCCCCTGGTTTTTTCATAAAAATTGATCTCTGGAAATGTGATGAGTCTGTGTGTAAACCTCATGCCAGGCTCTCGCTCAGTCTGCACCCAGCTTGTCTGACTGTCTTTTTTTCTGTGTTCCCTGCCTTTGTACACCCTGTAAGAACGATCACACAGCTATTTCTTCTTGTAATGCTGCAAGGCCTGGCAGGTTTAGAACTGATTTTAAAATTTTAATGCTGACATATAAGGCTCTTCATGGGCTAGCTCCGACTTATCTGTCAGATCTTTTATCTTTTTACACTCTCACTCGCAACCTCCGCTCTGCTGATTTCAGACTGCTGTGTGTCCCGCCTATTCACCTGCGCTCTATGGGCGACAGGGCCTTCTGTTGCTATGCCCCCAAATTATGGAACTCAATTCCACTAGAGATCAGGGACTCAGCTTCTTTGAGTGTTTTAAAGCTAATTTAAAGACTTACCTTTTTAGAAAGGCGTTTTTATGATTTTTATGATTGTTTTATTTCCTTGTGCTTTATTATGTATAATCTGTTTATTTATTGCTGTACTATTAATTGTGAAGCACTCTGAGATGATTGCTTTTAAGGGCGCTATACAAAATAAAGTTTATTATTATTATTATTATTGAAATAGAAGGTGTGCACAGCCAAATAGGTTTAACAAAAGGGATTGCATTTTTATTGTATGTTATAACCTGTTTAAAACTGTACTGAGGATATATATGGTTCTGTGAGTATAAATAACCTAATAGCAAGTACTATTGTACGTGTGTGTGTGTGTGTTGCTGAACTCTGACCCCAACATAAGCAACAAGTTTGTTATATCTGCAATTAATTTGTTTGGTGAAGCAATGAAATACCTGGTGACTTCCTAAAGTGAACATGTAGTGTATTTTCAAAGTTATTTCATACCGTAGTGTTCATATCGAACCTAGGCCTGTGTGTGTCTGCTCACAGGGGTTACAATAGTTTTTAGACCAGTTTGTGTACCATTATGATGTTGGAAACTTTTACTTTAACCTAAAACAACAACAACAACAATAATAATAATAATAATAATATATTTTTACAATCCACTTGGCAGAATTGTCATATTCAGTTTTCACCTCCATTAAAGCTCAATAATGAAGATGGTTTTAAATGGCTTTTCAAAGCATTATTTACAAAAGAAAAAATAATACAAAATAATGTGAGTTCATCCTAAGGGAATGGTTTTAAAAGAACAAACACATTCCAACCTAAAAGGTTTTTTGACAATTCTAGAAATTGTTCAGAGCGCTGAAATCATAGTAGGTGTAGGTGGAATACTACAGGTTTCTTGTATTATTTCTCCTTATACAAGTCTTTTATAACATTATTAGGAAATGTTAACCCTACTTAGTGACACAGCTGGCCCACTCATGTGTTAAAAGGGTCATTCTGTTGATGGAGGATCTAAATACAGCTGCCCTTTTAAAGCATTAAAATAGTCTTTCCTGGCATCCTTGACATACGCTGATAGATTTTTGTCCCTGGCCCTGTTTGAAATAGTTTTCTATGTGTCCAAGGACTCACCCTTTCACAATATTGAAAATGAAGTTTGGAAATGTGAGTTATCCTGCAAGTTCGTGTTGCTCAGTGAAAGCCTAAAAATGAATATTTCATTTCATTTTCTGATTTCACCATAATCACATTGGATTAGTTGACTAGTAAACCTGGCTAACTTGCAAAGACTTGGCTAAATGTTAAGTATCAATGCATTTGCTTGACAAGAATGTTACACTCTTTGGCTAAAAGCATAAGTAAGCGGTTCTCAAACTGATGGTACACCAGCAGCCTGCCAGTGACACGCCAAAGCACTTCATTTGTGTTTGGGAATCTGCATGCAAGATGCTTCTGGCAGTTCTGATAAGTGTCCTACTATAACAACCAGTGATTACTAGAAGATATGATCCCAGATATTTAGCATTTGGATTTACTTGGAGCGGTGAAGAAAGTGAACCAGTTAGTGCTTTATTTGCTATGAACTCTTATCAAATCATTCTATGAAACCTTCCCTTTATTATTATTATTATTATTTATTTCTTAGCAGACGCCCTTATCCAGGGCGACTTACAATCGCAAGCAAATACAAATACATTCAAGTGTTACAATATAAGTCATACAATAAGAACAAGAAATACAATAATTCTCAAGTGTGACAAACCACAATTCAATAATACAGCAGATAATAGTGAAAGTTACATCAGGATATGATTAAATAGTGATAGTTACATCAGGATATGATTAAGTACAAAATACTACAGATTAAACACTTGGCAGATTACAATATTCTGAGGTACAGGATTAAATGCAGTAAAATAGGGGGCAGATAAGAGCAAAATAAAGCATATTTAAATGAAGGGTGATAGTGTCCCAGGATACAACAGAGGAGTGCAACAACAACACAGGTGCTGTTTGAAGAGGTGAGTCTTAAGGAGGCGCCGGAATGTGGTCAGGGACTGGGCAGTCCTGACATCTGTAGGAAGGTCGTTCCACCACTGCGGAGCAAGGGTGGAGAAGGAGCGGGCTCGGGAGGCAGGGGAGCGTAGCGGAGGTAGAGCCAGTCTTCTAGTGCAGGCGGAGCGGAGAGGTCGAGTGGGGGTGTAGGCAGAGATGAGGGTCTGGAGGTAGCTGGGTGCAGTCTGATCAAGGCATCTGTAGGCTAGTACAAGAGTCTTGAACTGCATGCGAGCGGTGATCGGGAGCCAGTGGAGCGAGCGGAGTAGTGGAGTAGCGTGGGCGAAGCGAGGTAGAGAGAACACCAGGCGAGCAGCAGAGTTCTGGATGAGCTGGAGCGGACGGGTGGCGGACGCAGGGAGGCCAGCCAGGAGGGAGTTGCAGTAGTCTAGGCGGGAGAGTACCAGGGCCTGGACCAGGAGCTGGGTAGCATAGTTGGTGAGGAAGGGTCGGATTCTTCGGATGTTGCTCAGGAAGAATCTGCAAGTGCGTGCCAGAGTGGAGATGTGCTGGGAATAAGAGAGGCAGGGGTCCAGGGTGACTCCAAGGTTCTTAGCTGAGGAAGAGGGAGAGAGTGTGGTAGATTCCAGAGGAACAGAGATAGAGAGATCAGAGGAGGGGGAGGAGGAGGGAAAGAAAAGGAGGTCAGATTTAGAGAGGTTGAGTTTGAGGTGATGCGAGTGCATCCAGGAGGAAATAGCAGACAGACAGGTAGAGATACGGGAGGAGATGGTGGAGTCAGAGGTGGGGAAGGAGAGGAAAATCTGAGCATCATCAGCATAGAAATGGTATGAGAAACCATAGGATGCGATGAGGGGGCCCAGGGAGCGGGTGTAGAGAGAGAACAGGAGGTGAGTGAGGAGAAGAGGGTGGAGGTAGCAGAGTCTACGGAGAGTTGTGAGAAGGAGTCGATAGGAGGGAGGTGAGAGAGAGCAGTGGAGGCAAGGACAGAGGGGGAGAGAGAGCGGAGGTTACGGCGAGAGGTGACAGTGGGGGTAGGAGGAGCAGGGAGAGGGGGGAGAGACAGAGAAAAAGAGATGAAATAGTGATCAGAGAGGTCCAGGGGGGTGACAGAGAGGTTGGAGGGGCAGCAGGCCCTGGAGAAGGTGAGGTCCAGTTGACGGCCAGCTTTGTGGGTAGGAGGGGACGGAGAGAGACAGAAGTCGAAGGAGTGAAGGAGAGGGAGGAATCCAGCAGAGTGGCTGGGGTTGGAGAGATGGATGTTGAAGTCACCCAACAGGACAGTCGGGGTAGACAGAGTCGGGGTATATATATATATATATATATATATATATATATATATATATATATATATATATATATATATATATATATATATATATATACTTTTCAGGCATTTTTAAATTGTAATTGTCTTCTAATTAGAGACTGGTCAATAGCATCTGGTATTTTTCAATGTATTTCGACGGGGGTCCAAGAGGAGGCTTTTAACATCCTGAATTTAATTTGCCATGGTGAATAAAGTAACGGATGTTGAGTAATTCAGAAAGGAATTGTTTACACATGGAATATAATGAAGTGCTTGACTCACACTTTTATTAATGGGTGCTCAGACAACAGGTTTCCCTAAACAAAGCCAACCGTTTGAATGATGAAATAAAAAACAACCTCTACTACTGAAACACAGTTGAAACTAAAACTGCTTTGGATTTTCCCTCTGTTAGGAAGTGGAGGGTAGTGTCGACCTACACCTCATAAAAAGGACACACTCAAGTGCCTTTAATATGCAATGTTTTTGAAGGTGCTTATTCCATATCTGGGGCACATACACCCTTCATACATGGTGAGCAGGAAAGTTCGAGGGGTCAAGGGGGACAAAAAACTTCTGTTAAGTGTCAAAGGATGGAACAATAAACTGTGTGATGGCTCATGCTCAAAGAACACAGAAAATCTGACAGACAGGCAAGCCTATGGGGTAGAGGTTATTGTAGGGACTCTGGGGTGGCTCAGAACTAGCTCTCATATCTCTCATTGCCTTATACCTCCAATTCCTCAGTCAACATTTAGTTGGTTTAATTTCTGCTCTGTTCTCCCACTTTCAGAAAGGTTGTATTACTCTGGGTGATACCCACTGCTGTATGATTAACTTAGTTTGGCCCAAGCTTTATCTTATTGGTAGTGAACTGTCAGTCCATCCCTGTCACCTCCACTGATAATTATTTGAGAAGTAATATCTTGTTGGACTATAACACAGGTAAAAAGAACCCAGCATCCAGAGAAATACAAAGTTTGAGGCCCCTGTAACGTATTTATTATTATTATTATTATTATTATTATTATTATTATTATTATTATTATTATTATTATTATTATTAATTTTGATAACAATTCAAAAGTATAACAAAAAGAGTACAACTGGCTCTGTAACAGTGACTCCCAAGATTCCCAGGCACTGTAGTCTGAGTTCTAACTTTTGTAAATGACTTCAAGGTCAGGAAATAGTTTTTCTTTGTTTCACTGGGTTTGTCTAATCAGTCAGGAAAAAAGGAGCTTGCAGGAACAACTTTAACCAACATCTCCGAGCAACATCCAGCAAACCACCCAATAATTAATAAACCTTGCAGTCAGAGAGAGGAAGGGCATCGATTAACAACTTGAACTGCCATTTCCTAATAACACCCAGCAAACACACGTATAATTAATAAGTCAGAAAAATGGGAGCTTGTAGAAACAACTTTATCCAACAGCTCCAAGCAACATCCAGAAACACACCCAATAATCAATAGAATTTGCAGTCGGAGAAATGAACAGCGGCCTATGACAACTTGAACTGCCAGCTGAAAATAACACTGAGAAATCACCTTGAATGGTTCAATGAACTTGGAAGAAAACTCAAATATTGTTTAAAAGACTTGACATGAGCTCCATTAACTGGATTACCACACAAGAAAAAGACAACTAATAATTAAAGAATTAATAAAGGGACAAAATTGGCCTACCTGGAATCTGTCAGTTTTACTGGAAGAATATCTGCTTTTATTAAACAAAGCTTGAAAGATATGAAGGTCCTGCTGAGTTGTCACACACTGTATCAAGAATGCAAACTGAATTAAGCAAGTTCTCCAACTGAACTAAAGAATAGACAATTACAGAAACTATACTCGGTGAATGAAATAGATGTATATTTGCAGAAAGGTTGACAGTTGTGAAATGTAAAAGGGGCGTATCATACATTGTTTTCTAACAAAAGGGGCAAGTTTAATATTTGATGAGAGTGATTTAAAAACTAAACAAGGAGAATAACAGTGAGCTATTGAATTGCTTAAGAGATGCTTCATTTTCATTAAAGAACAGATGAATAGGTGTTAAAATATGGTTGTGCTTCTTAAAGGATATATTATTATTTGTTTATTTAGCAGACGCCTTTATCCAAGGCGATTTACAGAGACTAGGGTGTGTGAACTATGCATCAGCTGCAGAGTCACTTACAACTACGTCTCACCTGAAAGACGGAGCACAAGGAGGTTAAGTGACTTGCTCAGGGTCACACAATGAGTCAGTGGCTGAGGTGGGATTTGAACAGGGAACCTCCTGGTTACAAGCCCGTTTCTTTAACCACTGGACCACACAGCCTCCTATATATATATATCTTATAGGATTATATATATATATATATATATATATATATATATATATATATATATATATATATATATATATATATATATATATATATATATATATATATATATATATATATATATACATATATATATAGATAGATAGAGATATAGATACATGATTTATTACTATTTCAAAATATCCTACTGCTTAGATTGAACTGAATTTATATTAATTTTATTTACTGACTCACGTTTTCTAAAATACATATTTTGCTTGCATAGTCATATTATTATATCTGCTGATTTGTAGAAAGACAAAGATATTACCTGACTATCATTGCTTACTGAGATTGATGTTCTGATTTGTGCTAATTTGGTATTAACCTTCTTTTCTACTTTTGTGCTGTATTTTATTTACAAACTTTTAAATTTATCAAAGATAAAACGATGTTGCATGTTTTTTTCTGCAATTATTTGCTTTACGATCTTGAGCTTGTTTGGGAGAAGTTTGTAACTAAGAGTGGTAACTGAATTAAACCATTACACATGTTAATTAAAACCGATGTTTCTCAGAGTGACAGCCACATGAATATAATCCCTTCCAACAATATTGTGAGGGATATTTATAAATGCAGAATGACTTGCCCAATATTTATAAATGCACTTATTGCCCAATTTACCACTCTGATCCCTTACATGCTTACAATACCCTATTGACACTACCCCTCATCACACATTGAAAACGTGATAGTGAAGGAAGTGAGTGCCAATCACTTATTGTGCATTACCTTTACCACAGGAAGTGATTGGGTACCAGGAAGCAGCAAAGCAAACGAGCAACAAAAAGATCTTCAGACCAAATTTAAGGGTACCAGTGATGCTAAAAAAGGTAAGAACATATATATATATATTTTTAACTTAGAGCAAGTAGCTTCTAATGTCATTTTATTCTTCACCTTTCCCTTGCCTTTTTATGCTGTTTGCAATTGTACTGAGCGGTTCTGAGTTCTCTCGATCCAGTATTAAATTCTTAATAAAAGGACATTTAAAGTAGATTGCTCCCAAAATATAGTCAACAGTTTTAAATGATAATCCCTAAATTATTACATAGGCTTTTCCCTTTAAAAATAAAACACCTGTCAGTTCCTTACATTTTTCCATGTGAGGTTATTTTATCTTATGAATGAAAATGAGTTCCCAGCTCGTAGGCAGGTGACCTTGAACAATGCATATTAAGGCCAGCTGGAGAGAACATTTGCACAATAACTAAATGTAAAACAGCTACAACTCATCTCTTAATTGGGTATGCATTTGGTAAGTAAACAGTGTGTTTTCAGAAGTATATGCTAGTTACATGTATAGAAACTGTACATGAATGCTGTGTCATGACCGACATGTTGCTGGGACATTTGCATTGAAGTTGATGGCAAGCTGCTTAATGCTTCCAATGTCGTTGTAGACTCTTGTTGGCTGAGGAGAAGTGCCGGTGTCCATCTTTGTCAAACACAAATACCAATGGCCTAAGCTGTATGTACCATTGCACTACCCTTTTCCCACCCATTTACCATCATTTTTAAAAGCACAAGCAATTCTCAATTCAATGGTCTTCTTTCTAAATCAGAATGCATGACCAAGGGCTACCTTGAATGAATTATATTTTAAATAAAGCTCTGTGCCATCGTGCGCCTGCAGCAAGGGCAGTTCTACACAAGCATCAAGCCTGCAGTTCTTAACCCAAGTCGAAGGTCTTTTTCAATTTCTTTCTTTAACTTTGCAGCAATTTAGCGAGCATCTGATTACCCAGTGATTCCACCCATTTCAGTATCAGTAGATCGAATAATCAACCCATCTCTTGATAACATCAGCCACGGCTCTGCATAGATCACAGCCCATTGACCCAAACATTGAATTGGATTGGATTGAGATCTGGGGATTGTGGTTGCTGTCTAAGGAGTTATTGTAGGTTACTGCATTTTTTTTCTGAAACACTAATAAAAAAATAACAACATATTTATGGGGAAAAAAATCTGTCTAGGCACCTTATAGATGGAGTCTAAGCCACGTCATGTTAGATACAGTGCATGTCCTAAAATAACGGCCAGGCAGTGAATACATGTGGAGCAGGTTGCAGGCTCACATGTTCTCGGGTGCTACTAAGATGTATGGCTGTTTAGATAACAATTGGGCTTGGGAGTTGTTGTATGAGCACTAAAACAGAATTCCATTTTTCAAACCTACGCTGTTACCTTGATTATTGGTCATCAGATTTTGTAACTGCACTTTAATTAGAATTAGAAAAACATTCAATTCCTAACACATGTGTTCAACAAAGATGCTACCTGGATGTGCCACTGAGAAAACACTCTAGGGTGTTAAAATCAATCAATTTCCGTTCCGGTTTATGGAGAAGAATAATCTTTAAAATTGGAATTCTTAGAATGAGCCTGTTCTATTTCTATAGACGTCATGCCAACAAACAATAACAGCTCTGGGAAAGTGTTCTGAGCAGGCTTTAGGCACAGCTTCAGAGCCCAAAGAGGCCCTTTATAGTAACACACGTGCCTGTTCCATTTCATGCAGTGCTTTTTATAGACAGAATAAAATGTGCTGGAGAACCCAGAATCGCCTCTTTAATTTCTTCTTACGCCTAGCTGGAGAGCTGAGAGTGGACATTGTTAGTGTTTATTAAGGATAATGGAAAGGTGCCAGAATGGGATGTTAGGTTAGTGCTCATCATGTTTAAGGTGCAGGGCAAAGTAACATTCGTCTGTGCTGTACCTACCCCCAGCAATATTATTTAATTATAATTGCAGTCACATTTATAGTTACTATTCACATACTCTGAGTCATTAGTAAACTGTGGAACAAAACCAAACTCATACCCCTTCATAAGTCCATAGTAACCAGTCTGAAACTGGGTTTAAATGCCATATCACTGTGTCATATTCAAATAACAGGTCCCATTTACAAGCATGCTGAGCACAGACTTCACAATCAGGAGTTGCTACAGCATGGGTGTAACGAGGGCCTGTGATTAAACAGAATACAGCCGGTTTCTTTTAGTATCTCCCCCCCCATCTATTTATCCCAATCCTTCCTTATCCCCAGTCACTGTGAATCCTGATCTCCTAGGAGGTGAGGTTAGGGAACTAACATTCTTGTCCAGAAAGTTGTTGGTTCATGTCCAGCTTTTTCACTTTTTACTTTTTTTACCATGTTTTTTTTAATGTTATTTTTTAGGTTATACTTTTTCAGAGATGCCAAGGGTGCTCCTGGTTTTAGACACTTTACTATGCAGTGTAGAGTCATAGTTCCATAGCCGATTTACAAATATGACTCGGAATACTTGATTAGCAGTTATCACATCAATCACAATTATGTCAGGCTAATTTAATGTATTTTCTAAACAATCCTCGTTGTTCTGAAACACTTTTAACTACTAGCAGGTGGCCAATGTTTCTGATTGCTTGGACTGCCTCTGTAAATTGAGTATGCTTTACTGCTAAGTGCAACCATTCTATTTGGAATTTTCACTAAAAGCAGATGAAGAGTTGACACTAATTGTGGTTGCCGTATGAATGGATTTTTAAATTAAACTTTTTTCTCTTTTGTGTCAAAATATGATAACAAATCTGCTAACTACATTTTATATAAAGAAACACCAAAATATGCACAATGTACAACGTTTTCTCTAGCTGTATTGCTATAAAGTTCAATATTATTCATCTTTTCCATGTTGGATATGCCATTGGCTCTAATTTGGAAGGTCACTGGATAAACATGAACACATTTGGATCTATTTTAATGATCTAAATGGTGGCGGATCCAAAAACTGCCGGTCTTTATTTCCGCATGGGGTTTTCTACCAGAGGTGATTTATAAGCCCATTTATTAACGTCTTACAAAAAATACATTTAAATTAGGTTTGCAAAAAAAAAGGCTTTATAAAAGCAGTATAAAGGTTCATCACTGTTAAAATAGATCCCAGAAGGAATGATCATGGAAGGTTAATACATCTGTGTGGCAATGCGCCCCGACACGGGATATAAACGGGTCTGTGTTTCACGTGTATTTAAAAAGTGTAGATTTGTATTTAGGCACGAGGAGAGCACAAATCACTTCACGTGCTGGTTAAATGTAATATGTGAGCACGGCGTTGCACAGAATTAATTCACGTGCTGGGATTCAAGTGAATAATTAATTAGTAATTGAATCCCAGCACAATAGTATATATAGACGCACATTTCTTGCACTCAGGGTTGGGTGTTCGGAAGAGGAGAACGGGTGAGAGAGAAAGGAGTTAAAATAAGTGATAAGAATAATTATAAGTGTTTTGTACTCACCGTGTTTGTTTGTCTCCGTGCACCGTTTGTTAAGTGTTTAGTCGTTTTGTCTGTCTGTTTATTTTGGCGTCAAGTGCCGTGTCCTGTTTTGTATTCCATTGTTCAAACCTTTTATTTGTTAATAAACGCTGAGTGCAGCCATTGCACTCAGCTCATCATCACCACCGTCTCTGTCTGTGTATTCCTGTCTGGTCTGACGCCACCCACTCTGGCCGTCTTTGTGACACGTGGTGTCATCGTGGGATAGCCGCGCCTCCAAGCGTCAGACCAGGAGGGGTCTGGATTAAAAAAAAAAAAAAAAAAAAAAAAAAAAAAAAGTCAATGGCAGAAGACGCCACAAAATGGCGGGACTGGTTCCTGGAGAATGCTGGGCTGGAGGCCCAGGCTCTGCCCATAGTCGTTCGGGCCCTGTGGATGATGGACAGTGAGAGATGGGAGGCCTATCAGCAGGAACACACCCCAAACACCTTGGAGGAAGGTGTGGAGTTTCTCCTCAGCTACCTGGAGGCAACGATAAACGGAACAGCAGCCCAGGTAGCAGGACCACCAGCAGAGGAGTACCTGCTGTCCCCATCTCCACCAGCAGAGGGTGAATGCCTGCTGGTTTTGCCTCCACAGCCCAAGCGGGAGACAGATAAAGAGGTGAAGGACAGGGAGGAGGAGTGCCGCCTAAGGGCCAGGCATCCACGGCGATGTAACAAGCCATCGTCAGGGTGCCTCCTCTGTGACCAGGATCACCTGTTCGCCCACTGTCCCTTCCGCAGTTATGGGGAGGAGCCTGAGCGTCCACAGCCCAAGCGGGAGGAGCCTGAGCGTCCACAGCCCAAGCGGGAGGAGCCTGAGCGTCCACAGCCCAAGCGGGAGGAGCCTGAGCGTCCACAGCCCAAGCGGGAGGAGCCTGAGCGTCCACAGCCCGAGCGGGAGGAGCCTGAGCGTCCACAGCCCGAGCGGGAGGAGCCCGAACGTCCTACGCCTGAGCGGGAGGAGCCCGAACGTCCTACGCCTGAGCGGGAGGAGCCCGAACGTCCTACGCCTGAGCGGGAGGAGCCCGAACGTCCTACGCCTGAGCGGGAGGAGCCCGAACGTCCTACGCCTGAGCGGGAGGAGCCCGAACGTCCTACGCCTGAGCGGGAGGAGCCCGAACGTCCTACGCCTGAGCGGGAGGAGCCCGAACGTCCTACGCCTGAGCGGGAGGAGCCCGAACGTCCTACGCCTGAGCGGGAGGAGCCCGAACGTCCTACGCCTGAGCGGGGGGAGCCCGAACGTCCACAGCCCAAAAGGGAGGAGTCGGTGCGTCCACAGCCCAAAAGGGAGGAGTCGGTGCGTCCACAGCCCAAAAGGGAGGAGTCGGTGCGTCCACAGCCCAAAAAGAGGGAAGTCGGGGCTTCCACAGCCGTAGGACCCAAGCTGCCAGCAGAGGGAGAATGCCTGCTGGTCCCACCTCCACCAGCAGAGGGTGAATACCTGCTGGTGCCGTCCCAAGAGCCAGAAGGGGAGGAGTTACAGGCTCAACCCCCTGAAAATTTTTGGGGGGGAGAAGGGCAGGATGCTGGTGTCCCCCAGCAGCCTCGAGCTATGCTGCTGAAGGCAGCACGGCGCGCACATGCCCAGCCGCCACAGCAGAGGGAGCCAGCACCGCCACAGCCTCCCTCTGAGTGGCCAGCATCAGCCCCATCGCCTCTACCTCCGCCACCTCCACCGCAGTGGGAGGACTGCTTGCCCCTCCCACCTCCACCAGCAGAGGGTGAATACCTGCTGGTCCCACCTCCACCAGCAGAGGGTGAATGCCTGCTGGTTCCACCTCCACCAGCAGAGGGTGAATGCCTGCTGGTTCCACCACCGCCAGGAGCAGAGGAGCTGGAGCTGCCTCTGCCTCCACCACCGCCAGGAGCAGAGGAGCTGGAGCTGCCTCTGCCTCCGCCACCGCCCGGAGCAGAGGAGCAGGAGCTGCCTCTGCTGCCCGTACCTCCGCAGGGAGTACGGTGGCCGGAGCCCCAGAAAGGGGAGCTGCCGGCCACGAAGGGGGAGGAGGTCTGGAGACCACCAACCCCAGCAGCAGTTTCGCTGCCGGAGATCGTGGGGGAGGTCCGGAGACCTGCTCCCACTGCAGCTTCTTCGCTGCCGGCAGTACTGTGGTCGGAGCCCCACCAAAGGGAGCTACCGGCTACAAAGAAGGGGGACGAGGTCTGGAGACCACTTTCCCCAGCAGCAGTTTCGCTGCAGGAGTTCTTGTGGCCGGAGCCCCACAGGAGGGAGCTGCCGGCTACGAAGAAGGGGGAGGTCGGGGGACCACCTGCCCCCGCAGCTTTTTCGCTGCAGGACGGGACCAACAGGCTGTCAGCCGTGCCACTACCGGCAGGGGTGCTGACAGCATGGCCAGCCATGGGCCCACTGAAGCCTCCCTTCCCAGCCCGAGACTTTGTCCTGGACTGCTGGGTTTTTAAGGGGGGAGGTGGCCGTTGAGGCCATGTGTGCTGCGCACAAGGGGGGGTATATGTGGCAATGCGCCCCGCCCCTGTGTGCATTTGTGTGTTTTGTGTTGTATGTTGCGTGTGTTAATGTTGGTGTATAGATTGGTACACAGGATATAAACGGGTCTGTGTTTCACGTGTATTTAAAAAGTGTAGATTTGTATTTAGGCACGAGGAGAGCACAAATCACTTCACGTGCTGGTTAAATGTAATATGTGAGCACGGGGTTGCACAGAATTAATTCACGTGCTGGGATTCAAGTGAATAATTAATTAGTAATTGAATCCCAGCACAATAGTATATATAGACGCACATTTCTTGCACTCAGGGTTGGGTGTTCGGAAGAGGAGAACGGGTGAGAGAGAAAGGAGTTAAAATAAGTGATAAGAATAATTATAAGTGTTTTGTACTCACCGTGTTTGTTTGTCTCCATGCACCGTTTGTTAAGTGTTTAGTCGTTTTGTCTGTCTGTTTATTTTGGCGTCAAGTGCCGTGTCCTGTTTTGTATTCCATTGTTAAAACCTTTTATTTGTTAATAAACGCTGAGTGCAGCCATTGCACTCAGCTCATCATCACCACCGTCTCTGTCTGTGTATTCCTGTCTGGTCTGACGCCACCCACTCTGGCCGTCTTTGTGACAATCTGTCAACAGCACCCTTTGTTCCACAATATAAAAATGGATGACCTCCTCCACACTCCATTTCCATGAAAATGTGTTTGTTTGAATGGCTGCCTAGATTGTCCATACATGTAATCCAACACATTTATCCAGCACTAAACATTCATTTGATTTTATATAATAATACTTAGCTTGGCATTCATTATAAAAAAATACTTTTCACCACTTAAAACCAAGCCACTACAATCTGTAACACATCTTTGTAAAATGTAAATTAAATAGACCCAGAATATTTTGTTCAATATTCTCCTGTTGTTATTCTCAGTTTGATCCTTCTACTAAGATGGTTGACCCCCCCTGCCCCCCCCCCCCCACTTCCAGAATTTTATCCCCCACCCCCACCCCCACCCTAAGGCCATCAAAATTAATGACTCCCCTCCCCATTTCTGACAACTTCTGACTGTAAGCTCGGTCCTGTTTTCAGTGCTACTCGGTTCTTTCTTTCTCACAGAAGCAGTGTTGTGAATGAAAGTGACTAGAGATGGCATCTCTGGATTGTCACCAAGGTTAACACCATCTTATTAAGTGTCTATTCATTTCTGCTGTTTCCGAAGCTGGCATAACATTCCTGTTTTGCAATTGCTTGGGCTGAAAAGGTGATACATGCATCTGCATTAAATCGTGAATACTGGTGATTCGTTGTTTTTTTGTTTTGCTTACCTTGCCAGCCAATTTGGTTTGTTTAAGAGTCATTTGTCATGCCTTTTAGTTACAGCACGTTTTGTTTTCTTGAACATTTCTGCCAGAGAGTGTTGCCAGAATGCTGAACAATTGTGTTTTATTATTAAGTGGTTTGCTGTGCTTTATTAAGAAATAACATACAGATTGTTTGTAATTGGTGTAAAATCCTTGGTTTGTCATTATTAACCCTTCAAAATGTTACCTGGTTAACCACCACAGAGAATATTGGGAGGCTAAATGAATCTAATGGGGTGGTTTGTCTATATTCCTGGCATTTGCTGTCAAAAGTGTTTTTTAATAACGTATGTGAAAAAGGAATGTAATATTAATAGATGTTGCAGAGGGACCCTCTTCACATACACACAGAAAGTACAGTACACACACACTCACTCTGTCACTGTATGTGTGTGTCACTAAGTGAGGGAGGGGGCTGTTAGGAGGAGCTGAGAGAGATGGGCATACGCAGGGAGCTCAGGCAGTTGCATCATTCAGAGGACTTACCAGCTTGCACAACTTCTTTTTGGGTGCACAAGGGTGTTTGTGCAGCAGGAACTAAGATTGATTTGGGTCCCTGTGTCTATCTGTCTATGAGTTTGTATATGCTTTAGTTTTTTATTCTAAGATGATTTTTTTAATGATACCTGCCCTCACACGGTGCTGAGAGCGTCTCTCCTAGTTATGCTTTTCTCTTGTGATTGAGATTATTGTCAGGGAGCTCGGAGTTTAGCATAGGGATTTCCTCAGAGATCTCACAATGCAATCTTTAGCTGGGCGCTTTGACATGGTGCATATAATAACATAGAAACAAATTAGGTAAGTACTTCTTTTTATTACTTAAAAAATACAGTATATAAAATTATGTTTATTGTATAATGTGTACTGGTGTAATTAAAAAGAAATACTGAAACAAGCAAAAAAAAAGTTTTGTTATTCTTCATTCCTGTATAGTAGGAGAAGCAGATCTGGTCTTGATAATACCTGAACTCAATTAGGCATATTATAGAGAAGCTCAATTGGGCCCAGTTCAACTTTGAGCTCAAACTACTATGCAATAGGATTCTCCAGCAATGGTACCCACTCATATATATATATATATATATATATATATATATATATTATACACATTATTATCTGCTAGCATGCACTAGCCTATCGCCACCTACTGACCACAATTTACAGTGGTGTTTTATCTGCCACATTAAAGGAGTTCTTATCAATGATTAGAAATCCATTAAAAAGTGCTGAGAATCTTTTTTTTTTTTTTTTTTTAACGTTAATTCGGGATACGCAAACATTTAAAATACAACGCTGCAGATAAATTGCTGCATCCTTGGCACCTTGGCTGTAGGTCACAATTTCTAGACCATTGGAATGAAATTATTAATTAAGTTGATTAATTACTATTAGTCATTTCAAACAATAAGAACTAATACAGAAATACTCATTTAAAAATAAACACACAATTTACAAGCCCAGTAGTTCAGTGATTGCATTTAAAGTTTGCAATGTAATAGTTAAACAAGCTCATCCTACATCATCTCATAGTTGAAATCAATTGAAGATTAAAAGGTATGGCATTCCACAGTGAAAGACCAACATGAGCAAATCGCCCAGACTTAATTCTGCATTTAGGCAGAGACAATAATCTAACTCTACACACTCAACTCAAGGCATGACACACACAGTGCAGGGCTGGTACCATTACGATAAGATAACATGACACTGCCACATCAAAATAATCTGGCATACAGACAGAGTGATTTATGATTCAAGACATCAATCTTTTTAATCCAGACAAGCCAAGCAGAGAACAAAATTTTCAATTGAGGAAAAAGTGGGACCTGAGGCAAGGATTTGATTTTACAAGCAATGCTTTAAAATCCATGTCCCACGTGGGGGGCAGTGTGGAGTAGTGGTTAGGGCTCTGGACTCTTGACCGGAGGGTTGTGGGTTCAATCCCCAGTGGGGGACACTGCTGTTGTACCCTTGAGCAAGGTACTTTACCTAGATTGCTCCAGTAAAAACCCAACTGTATAAATGGGTAATTGTATGTAAAAATAATGTAATATCTGTATAATGTGAGATCTTGTAACAATTGTAAGTCGCCCTGGATAAGGGCGTCTGCTAATAAATAAATAATAATAATAATTAGTAACTTTAACATGGTACCTGGTCCTCCTGTATTGTGCTGAGACTCTTGGTTGTTCACTTGTTTTGTTCTTTTAGGGTTAATCCCAAGGTGAACCAAGCCTACAGGGTTTTATATTAGTGGTTGAGGATAAATGCTCCTTTACTGATAACTGAGATTAGGTAACAGGATACAGAAGCTAATGTCCTTCTATAGCATTGTCTGCATTGACCAAGTGGGACTAAAAAACAACCAGACAAACCAGCAATCTTCAGCAGGAGACAAAGGGAGATCCGAGGCTAGAAATGTGTTTTAAAACTTTGGTTAGCACTTCTTAATGTTTCTATTATAAATGAAGGAAATCTTCTTAATTAATGACCGCAAAGAAAAAAAATAATTAAATAGAAAGCTGTGTCACGGTTTCTGGTTATTTAAAATATACTTAAATTGAACCATTTTTCATTGCATCTATATTTTTGTAAGTTTAAAAGTGTAAAGCTCACCATATCAGTTCATGG
This sequence comes from Acipenser ruthenus, assembly GCF_902713425.1. Lineage (NCBI taxonomy): Eukaryota > Metazoa > Chordata > Actinopteri > Acipenseriformes > Acipenseridae > Acipenser > Acipenser ruthenus. The sequence continues at coordinate 6,434,079 of NC_081208.1, read as the reverse complement.
TTTTTATCCAATATATCTATACATTGTCTACCCTTTTGCCTGTTAGCCTTTTTGCCTGATAGAAGTGGGACGTAGTTCAAAATATGGCGATACTGTTATAGGGACACCTTGCTCAAAGACTGATTCAAAATCCCATTTGAAATACTATAAAAAAAGCCAAACCATTTATTTTGTGTTATTAAAATTGAATTGTTTTCTCTAGAACTTAGTGTATGATATAGAAAATATCATAATGGTCTATATAATATAATGGTCTACGACATGCATGTAGGACAATGCTGCTGCTGTACCCTTGAGCAAGGTACTTTACCTAGATTGCTCCAGTAAAACCCCAACTGTATAAATGGGTAATTGTATGTAAAAATAATGTGATATCTTGTAACAATTGTAAGTCCCCCTAAGAAATAAATAATAATAAGAGTTAACAATACATCAGTAACTGTGGGTGTTCTGTAGGAGGGACTGACAGCTAGGATTGGTTCCCACAGCTGTCACTCAAACCTTGTTTGGGTTTTACTGTTGGGAGTGCCTGTTGGTTGTACAATTATTTATTTACTTTTTTTAAAGTAGAATTTTCTGTAGAAAAGCCTACTTGGCCAAAATCAAAAGGCTGCCCCTTTAAGGATTATGGCATGACTTTCCAATACGTTTTTTTTTACAAAAATAAAAGCGAAAAGCTCTTTAAAACAGAAAGTCTCCTGTAATTAGTAGGTAGACATCATGAGCGCATTACATTTGCATTGTTCCTACCACTCTCCTGTTGAGTGAAGAGGTAGTGTATTTGTAAGTACAAGCACGCCCCAGCCCTGAATTAATCTCTCTTGCCATGCTACTGACCCATTGAGAAGACGCTGCTCCTTGGAATACATTGTGGGAGAGAAGTAGAGAAGCATGGGAAACAAAATTACTTCACAGTAGTTATCTCCTAGGAGTTTTGCGGTGGGAGGGGAGCCAAGATAGGCCAATTGGCTCACGACTGGCTTGACAAATGTAATTTATGTAATACTTCCATGTTTTGTTTGATGTAGCTGAGGTGCTTTCACTGGAGTGCAGGAGCTCCTCTTCAGTTCTAGTGGCCTGTCAGATATAATGCAATCTAGGCGAAATCAACAAAGAGGATGCTGGCAATTACGAATGTAAAGACACTGATATTGAAGTGATGGGAATAATACTCCCATTGCATTGATCCATTTGTTACTATGAGTTTAATAGAACACACCTGAGCTTGTTACCTGTACACTTACCTGGCTAATCAAGCTCGTATTAAAAACATGGAATGGGTGAAACTGCTATGCCACAGGTGTCTCATTTCTATCCCTATCTTACATATGTCTAATAACCTTAACAAATAACAAGACACTCTATGCTTTCAGCATGGTGTACCGCAGTTTGTTTTTACAAGGGGAAATCTTGAATCCTGGCTGTCTCTTAGAATTAAGGAAATCTTTTGGAAGCCTAAAAAAAGGGATGCCATTTTGAATATAGGGAGAGCTAAGAAAGGAATATGTCTAGATATGCTGACCTATAAAATGAAGAATCTAAAACTGGGGCAATAATATATTGGCGGGAATGAATGATGCATCACCATTCATTCTCAGAATTTTACCATCACAATAAGCTTCTTTAAATGTGCCTCTAACTGCTACAGTGAATAAATACAAGTAAATGCTAGACTGTCCTTGGATAAAAATGATGGCAATCCCTGTAATAATGTAAATAGGTAATCTCTATCATTCAGAAAGGAGACACTGTCAATGGAATGAAATAAATAATTTATTAAATTGACAGATAAACATGCTATGACTGAGTACATTGATATTTGAGTTTGGCCCATGGCCTTGCCCATGAGAGCTCATTAGCTGCCCTTATGCTGGCAAACTGGTGAATGAAGTATATGAATTAGATTAATTTCTAATGCCAGCGGGCAGGACAAGTGGCACTTGAGGCCCACCTTCCCCCTAGATAAGGCACGCTGCATGGTGAAGGCAGGGGAGGAGGGGGACGAAACAAAAGAATGAATGATAAGGGCCGTAGATGAAGTTGGGAGATTTCACCTTCATATTTAATATTGGCAAGATTTCTCCTGTGCCAATTTAACCGGTCCAGATTTGTAAAAAAAAAGCCAAAATAATTGGAGAAAAGCAAATACTGAACATATGAGACACACTGTCGTGCAGTGGGCAGCTGGAGAATTATTTTGGAACTCTGAAGCAGTTGGAGAAACAATAAGGATGTTGGAGAAGGGTAAAACGAATACTGTACTGTAAGGAGCCTTGTTAGAATTAGGTTTGTGCGCAACACATGTGTTGTGTGTGAAACCAAAAAATATACTGAACTTAATAAATCTTACATGCAACTCTGTGGGTGAAGGCTGAATGATTATTATTATTATTATTATTATTATTATTATTATTATTATTATTATTATTATTATTATTTATTTATTAGCAGACGCCCTTATCCAGGGCGACTTACAGTTGTATACAAAAAATACATATCAAGAATTACAGTACAATTAAGAGCAAGATACAATATACAATGACTTCAGTCCTAATAACAGCAAATACAAAACACAGTACGATTTGATATGGGGGTAGTTCAAGAGCAGATAACAGTGTTGATAGTTACATCAGGGTTAGATATGAGTGCAAGTGAAATACAAAATACTACAGATTGGGTTAAGTGGAGGATTAAATACAGTAAAATAGGGAATAGACAAATGCAAGTTAAAGTGCATTAAAGGCAGAGTGCTATTAGTCCAGAAGGGAAGAGTTGAGTTTTACAGGTGTTGTCTGAAGAGGTGTGTCTTGAGGAAGCGCCAGAAGGTGGTCAGGGACTGGGCAGTCCTGACATCCATAGGAAGGTCGTTCCACCACTGCGGGGCGAGGGTGGAGAAGGAGCGGGCTCTGGAGGCAGGGGAGCATAGAGGAGGTACAGCCAGTCTTCTACTGCAGGCGGATCGGAGAGGTCGGATAGGGGTGTAGGGAGAGATGAGGGTATGGAGGTAGCTGGGTGCCGCTGGTCAAGGCATCAGTAGAGTACAAGAGTCTTGAACTGGATGCGAGCGGTGATCGGGAGCCAGTGGAGTGAGTGGAACAGTGGAGTAGCGTGGGAGAAGCGAGGCAGAGAGAACACTAGTCGAGGAGTGGAGTTCTGGATGAGCTGGAGTGGACTGGTGGCGGACGCAGGGAGGCCAGCCAGGAGGGAGTTGAATTATTAATTTATACTGGTCTACCCTTGCTCCTCCACCTACAGAAAAGAAGCCTTACAAAACCCAATGTTCCTGAGGTGAAAAGCAGGAGAAACTACCAGATTAGCCCTCTGAGTCACTGTGACGGAAATATAATGAGTTCTGGTTGTAAATCTCCCTCTCGACCTGTGAGGATACGAAGTAGCGAAAGGGAAAGGCTTTGGACAGGTTGTCCTGACAGTTCATTCCCTGGGTCAGGAAGTCAATCAGCCTGGAAAAAGACGAGACTCCAGTGCGAGAATGTATTGACCTAGAAGGTAAACGAGGTAGCAGCTGCAGGCAATAGAGTCAGCTGTAATCGTTTACCAAGGGGTCATGCATAATCGCATAAAAGGGGCTGGAGAATTGTAAATCTTTTCCTTTGCTTGGGTTTTTGTTACGAGGAAACTGGAATGACCGGGAGATTGACCAAAATAAATAACGAAAGGAGTTTGTGAGTGTTTTGTTTGTTTGTTTGTCTGTTCAGTAATTGTCTGTGTTTGTTATCACTAGACGGCTAAACACAGATCCGGAGCTGTCGCCAAGGGCCAGCACGAAACCGGATCATCACTGCACTACCGTCACGAATAAACATTGTTATCAGCACTTGTTTCACTAATAGCACGTATTATATTGTACTTCACCACAAGCACTGAGAGCACTCACTTTGGAACAGTGATCGTGTGTGTCTAATTGTGTGTGTTTTGTACCGTGTCTATTATTTGCGGGACTGCAACCCTTTGTTTTATTACTGTGCAATACACATTGTTGTGTATTGCCAGCTCTTTATTATTTACTGGCGGGTCATCAGACCATTAGATTATAAACCATTAAAACAATCATTTTCACCCGTACTTTGTTGTCTGTGCGTTCTTGGAATTACTGTATCCGCACTGCACCTGCTATACACCTGTTACCACTTACCACTGCTAATACCTCATACCGATGTCCATATGTGCAAAGTACAGTAGCTAACGGAAGTATTCGATAAACTTTGAGCCTGTCTGAGCAAAACAACACATTGATTTTGACAAATGCAAGTTGAAATCAATAGCACTTTTCATGTCTCTATTTTCAGCCTGAAGAAACCATCAGCCACTTATAGTCCACAGTGATGGTATTTTAAACTGGAGCAAATATGAAAGCAATAACGCCCAACATGGTTGTCAAGTGAATCAGGCAGAATGGTTCTAAAAGCTACAGTATGCTGTTATGGCGACATTTCTACACAGATTGGAACACTTGTGAGATTGCTCCCTTTATTCCTCCCATTTTATAATACTGGTTCAGATTTGGTGCCTTTGTTGCTGCGATCAGTTACTGGTTTGTATTGGTTCATCACATTGTAATATCATTTGTATGTCAAGGTATGTGTTTATTGTGATACCACTCTACCAAAGGCAAATCTTGTGGCCATAATACAGGATCATTGCATTGTACTACTGCATTGCCATTCCAGATCATTTGGTAAGGGTTATGCACTAGGGAAGGCATTGGCTAAAACATTTACCCACTTGGCTTTCTATCGCATTGTTTTACTTCAGTACTTATGATTGACAGAGTCAATTGTTTTTTTTTTTCAATGTCTTCATTAATAAACTTAATCTAATTTTTTTTTTCATATGAATCTTATTTTTTCTTCATTAATATTTTATTGTTGACTTCCATTCTATATACAACCTATTGTATCGATATAGTGTATGCATATCTTTGGCAAGGGTGAAACGTTTAGGAACAATTCTAACATGGAAAATGTTTACACGTTTAAACTATTAACATCCCTACCCCGTCCCAATGAATATTTGGTTTCCCAAGCAGTAACAAATGCCTCTAGCTATAAATATGAGCATTAAGGTTTAGTGTTGGTTGAAATGTTCAGACTGCTAACCACTAACTTATGCTGAGCAGCAGCTTTAGTTTGAACTGTTTTAGGTACAGAATGATTTTTTTACAGGTAGCCATTACCACAGTTAAACATTAAAATATCAGCCATTAGCTATGATAAGTGATGTAAGTATGTGGTCATATGGGTTATTCAGCCATCCTTGTGGAACTACTGTACTCAAAGCAAAGTTAATAGTGCATCTATATATTTCTAGAAAGAAACTTACCTTCAAACCAATTAGATAAGAGCACATGCTATTTATTTTTTTACCTGATTCTTCGATCGTTTGTCATCTTGGTTTGTCGCCCCCTTCCCCTTCTCCCACCCTTCTTTACCTTCTCCACCTCTCAGCTGGCTTTGCCTATTAGAGAGTCGTTACATTATGCACACTGTTACTCACCTTCCCTTACTGAACTGTGAGCGGGTATTCTAAACACTAGGTGACACTAGGTCATTATAATTTCCTTCAGATAAAAAAAAAAACCAAAACCATTCCACCCTGGCCCTCAACTTAAGTAGTCATTTCCTTGCTCACTGTGAACTTTAATTTGTGAAATAACTCACATGACTGGGAACAGTTATCAAGCAATGGAAAAAAGTTATCTTAAAAGAAATCATTAATTCTTGTCAAAATGTGCCTCATTAACTGTGGTGGGTGGGGGTGTTATGTTATTCATAAAGATTATTTTCTAATTTACTGCATCAGTTTGAAGGAAATTTGTCTCCCTCCCCATGGACAACTCTATGCAGACTTTAAATTGCAGCCTAAAAAAATGTGAACTAAATCCAAACTAATGAAGAATTTAACAAAAAAGGCTTGAGAATCGAATTTGAGGTTCACACAGTTCTAATTTAAATATATTTTAATAGTGTAATCAACATAACTCATGGAGATTCTTTTTAATGTGTCTAATTTTGCAAAATTCATCTGTGCATTGAAGTGCAGCTTCTCAATCCATGCCACCTGGCTGGATATTTTTCATGGGAGACCTATGCTCTGCCAAGAACCCATTACTTGAATATATTAACACTGAGGGCTACATTTTCTATGCTATGTACTCCAGTTTGTCATTAGCACATTTTTTCAGAAATCAGAAACACACCCAATAAAGTTACCAAACTATTAAGTATTAAGTTGTTTCTTATTCATTTTAGACGTTCAATGGGTTTTTTTTTCCCATTCAGAAAAAAATTGCTCTAATGACAATTTGGTATAAATAGTTTTGAGAATCTAGACCTAAGTACACACATTCATCAACACATGACTGTGAACTGTGAACACGTAACCATGAAACGAAATGTTATGCTCTTTATATATACCAGGGATGTAATAGCCTATTGTAATTTATCAAACATAGCAATTTCAAGTTTGATAGTAAGAGTCCCATTGAGTAACACTTTGAGTCATGCAGTTTGTCTAAATCAGCTCAGCTCAGACTAATCTCAATTTCCTTGCAAAGCTGTGTGTGTGAGAGAGATATTGTAGCTGCTTTCATGTTCAGTGGATCTGGCGTTAGGTAGTTCATCCATTACTTAATTGCAGTATATTAATTTTTCACTTACAGTAAAGGCAAACTTGCTCACACCTCAACAAGTATGCCTTAGTTAGTCACCAAAGGGTTCACCTAAACACTTCACTTACATTTGACAGCTGTAAATTCCTTAAGAAAGAGCTACTGATATAACACCCCACCCTTGATGACTCTGATTTCAATGTTGAACTTCTCATTTTTCAGTGGTGTTGACTGGGTTGTCAGCCAATGACATAGCTCAATTTTTACCAATCAATTTGCTGATGAAACGGTCAAGAATCTTCACATCAGTTTCCCTATTAACAGCATCTAACCTAATAAGATCACAGGGAGGCGATGAATGGGTAACTCTCATAAATGGTCACCCGGTTGAGATGTCATGACACTAGTGTCCTGTAGATTTCTGTCTGATCCACACTCACGCATAGTTGATGCGACCTTGAGTTGGTGACACTGCAACAGCTTCTTCTCTCAAAAATAAGGTACCTACCAGAAAATATCTTTTATCAGTTTATTCTTCAGGACTGGCGAAATCTGTCTTGAATAGTCTATTTAATATCAGCTTAATTGACATGGAAGGGGCATACATTTCATACTGCAATCAATCTGTTTTTGTTACAGGGCCTATTGTGCACTTCAAAGCAAAACTGATTACTTAAGGCCCTTGAGGTGAAAACCTTCCCATTTCTCTCTGATCTGATCAGATCTGGCTGAAAGTGGGTTTGGTACAATAAATGCTTCAGCTCACAAGCTTGTGCTAGTGACGTCAATGTTACCAGTATTGAGAACAGCATAAAGTGGCACTCAAAATAGTGTGGATTTATCTCATGAATGGGTTTTGTCCTTGAGGTGGTGCTGCACAAACTATGTACTGTATAACATTATTCAGTAAATGGATGAAATTCATAAAACAGTGTTTAATAGTTATTTGACAATGGTCAATACACTCAGTCATAAATTCTGTATTAAACTGCGAGAGCAAGGATCTGCTAGTCTGTGCAGTATAAAATTGATCAGAATCCAATAGTCTCTTCTTGTTTTTAACATATTTTGATTGTTTCTTTCTACAGGTTTCCTTGAGAATAATAAGAGATGGAAACTGGTAGTGTGTCACATGGAAGGCTTCTTTGTGGTCTGGATCCAATCAGACTGTAGCATTGAGTTCCTTTCTTCACTGGAACGTTCCTCTTGCTGTGATTGCCATGTACCCCTATTCAAACAAACATTTCAGTTAACGCCCCAAAAGTACTGATTTATAGGTTACAATGTCTTGGGAAACCTTAGAGGACATGATCCAGAACTGCTCAGAGCTTGGTTCACAATCCTGCAACATCACTGGACTCAATAAAACCTTGAACGACACTGGGAGCCAGAGGCTCTTTGTCACTGAGGAACTTCTTCTGAAGTTTCTAGGGCCTAAGAGATCTTCTTTCTTCCTGCCCATCTCCCTAGCCTACCTGCTCATTTTCATCTCAGGTGTGGCAGGGAACCTTCTTACCTGCACAGTGATTGCCAAGCACAAGAAGATGAGAACACCTACCAACCTCTATCTTTTCAGCTTGGCCATTTCAGACCTCTTGGTCCTGCTTTTCGGGATGCCTCTAGAGACCTATGAAATGTGGCAGAACTATCCTTTTCCATTTGGCGCAGGAGGCTGTTATTTCAAAACCTTCCTTTTTGAGACTGTTTGCTTCGCATCAGTCCTTAACGTCACGGCTCTCAGCGTGGAAAGGTATGTTGCGGTGGTCCACCCACTCAAGACCAAATATGTCATGACCAACACCCATGCCAAGAGGGTCATCACTACTGTTTGGGTCATATCTTTGGTCTGTGCTATTCCCAACACATCTCTCCATGGGATGTACTACTTCTACCTCCCCACTCTAGAGAAAATCGAAGAGTCGGCTATGTGCATGTTACTGAAGCCTAGGTGGATCTATAACCTGGTGATCCAGATCACTACAGTCTTCTTCTACTTCATCCCCATGACTATCATCAGTGTCCTCTACCTGATGATAGGCTGCCGTCTCAACAGAGAGAGGAAGTTCCCAGTTGGCAAGCTGGGGAAGAACTGCAGCACCAAAACCAGCTGGAAGATCCACTTGGAGAGTGGGAGAAGGAGGCAGATCACCAAGATGTTGTGTAAGTTGCTACTTAGCTTTCTACTTATACTTGGTTGTGTTTTTGCCTCCATTTCTTCCATTAAGTCATTCTCTTTGACTCATCTAATTTCATTTCCATATTATTTTATAGTTGAATTTTAATGCCAAAACCTGTATTTCTTTTTTTGGGAGATAACGTGCAGTTTTTTTTAACAGTTTTTCTTTTTCCTTAGGGAATCTAGCAAATACGTCTGTGTTGTATGAATAATCTTCTCAGTCTTTTTTTAGAGGTTGTAAATTGAGTGCTTTGTGAAACATTTTCTCATTAGAGACAAATGCGTTCTGTTTGTAATTTTACTTATTTGAAATAGAAAAGAAGGAAACAGCTGTCGACTTGAAAGAGCTATGAGTCACAACCTAATAGCTTAAATATGTGGAGCTGAGTATGTTGAATTGTAATGAACAAGTATGAGCACGAACTGTCAGCTTCAATAACTCAACATCATTCCCTCACCAACCTCCTGTAATAGCTTTCCTTTAACCAAAATAAATTGTGACAAATATACAGGACACTTCTGGAATATCTATTGTTCAAATATTTCCTTAACCTAATCTTAAAATAAAATAATGACCTGTTTCCCTTTCTCTAAAGGCAACTAAACTATAGATATTTCACTTTCTTCAGTGCAACAAACTAGCCTACTCTTAAACTGTTTAAAAATAAATTAAAATTAACAAGAAAATTAAGTTTATTAATGCTAAAAAAAAGAGAAAGTACATTCACACAAGCCAGACCCAAACCCATTTTTACACATAGCAATGGATTATGCAATGGATAACAAATACAATGGAATTGTATATTAAACCATAAAGCGGAGCATGCCCCCTAGTGATGCAAAGTATATGTGTGAAAATACAAGCTATGCTCATGGAACAATGCCTTATTCTCTCTATCACCAATTTCACAGTTTCAGTAGACGTTACTGTTAAATCTCCTTGGGTTCTGGCTTTATTGTTTTGGAGCGCTTAATATATTACACTTTGCAAGCAGGATACATTCTTTGTTAAGCTGGGATTTATAAAATCATTAATGAAAAACATTTATGCTGCACTCAGGAAATACTGCAGGAATTACAGGCACATAAACAATTGTGATCTTAATGGATGTTTACTACCCGATAAAACAAACAAAAAAAACCTTAGGAAATGAGAGAAAGAGAGAGTAGGAGAGAAACACATTGTAAATGTTCCGGATACAGATGGTCACAGAAATGATGAAAACACAGGGAAAGCTCATATTTCTATTATGTTGCTGAGAAGCAAAAAAAAAAAAAAAAAAACAGCTCTGGCTGTACTGTAATTGGGATTTAATGCCTTTCCTTCTTTCTTCTGTTTTCCCAGGTGTAGTAGTGGTGGTATTTGCCATCTGCTGGGCTCCTTTCCACACAGACCGACTGCTGTGGAGCTTCATCACTCAGTGGACGGACTTCATGCACAAAGTATTCCAGTACGTGCATGTCATCTCGGGGATCTTTTTCTACCTGAGCTCCGCGGTCAACCCTGTCATCTACAACCTGCTCTCCACCCGCTTCAGAGAACGCTTCAGAGAACTTGTGTGCAGTAACCAGGAGTCCAGTGTCTCCCGCAGCAGCTCCCCAGCTATCTCCAAGATCCGGAAGAGCCCAGCACTGGTTTACCATGTGCCAACCAAACAGGATGCTCCAAAGTTCCTCCAGCCTTCTGTGAGCTGGGAACATGAGGACGAAACCACTTATATCTAAAGAAGAGACATTTGCCATTACCTTATTGAGGGAACTATAGTAGGTTCATTAGGGTTAGTCAATGCAGAGTTTGATACTCATGGTGGAATTTTGCAATCATAGAATCCAGTAGTGGGAAATTCATAATGTTCTTTATAATGCAGCTAATGTTTTAAATTCATAAAAAGCAGGTGCCAGTAAGTGTTCTCCTCTTTCAAGAGATCACACTTAAAGCAAGAGTTATCCAACCAGTTATTAGTCTCCTCTGAAGACTAAATTTAGTAATGGAGTGAAGAGTGCATGTGAACCAGTTAGTCTGGTTGCAAGGAATGCCAACTTGACGCTGCATTGTCTTTTAAGAAGCATGCCTTGAGAAACACCAGAAAAAAAGAACTAGATCTTTTTTTGCCTCTTTTAAAGTCTGTATCATTTAATGTACCTCCATTGAACTTAAGCCTCCAAGACACAACCAGGACCATAATTAAACACCCCACCCTTGTTTAGCTCCAAACATGTAAATGGAATGTAAATATAGACTGCTTGTTTTTCTGTCGTCGACATTTCAAAGAGATATTTTATTTTTATTTTTTATTTGGAACAGGAAACACTACTAAGAAAAAGGCCAGCAAAGCTGCTGTTGTTTCAAATGACAATGTATAGCCTACAGTATCTCTATGATATAACTACATACTCATTTTTTGTGTTTTATACATCTAAAGTAGTTTTATTGTCAAAATAGTGTTTAACAGTTGTTTTTAGTGTTTGCTTGTGTAAGTTATCTTGCATCATGATTTGTGAACTGTTTGTTTTTATCTGCCTCTTGAACAATTTTAAACATGTAAAAGAATAAAAGTACAGGTAACTTTTTTTTATTTTTTATTAGTTAGGATTAGAGTGCCGTTAGTGTATTTGTGAAAGTTAAACCTTATAATTTCTTAATGAAAAAAAAAAAAAATTTAAATGACTTTTAGTGATTACAAATAACTGGTAGCCTACATGTGTTGATGCTAATCATGCTGTTTGCTCAGTAACTTGTTCACAATCTCCTGGCTTTGTTAGAGAAGAGAGCATCATGCCTGTATTGTTTGTTATTATTTGCTGGAATAAAGTTGCTGAAAGTAATCAGTCTGCATCCAGTAGTTTGATTTCTACAATTTTTAAGCTGGATCCGGCTACTATTGCTGTTATAATTATTGTAGTGCCACTGACACCATTCTCAATGTATTTATTTTTTTAACTGTATTTGCTATACTACATTTAAATAGAGAGCTTGAACATGTAGAATTGTGATGAAGCAGGCTTAAGGCTGGTTCATACTTCAGACCGACATCATTTCTGGTCGGAGTCAAGGGTCTCTTACCCTGTGCGACATGTCAGAATTACGTCATCCACACTCTTGCGACGTGCGTCTTTTTTGGAAAGTCGTACAGCCTTTTCTCATGCGTCTGCCATCTGCAATCGCATGTGGTCGGATGATGTTGAAAAATGTCAACATTTGCTGCATTGTCGTACGCTGGTAACCATCATGGAGCAAGACTTCAAGGAACTTTTAATAGAAGTAGTTCGAAAACATCCACACTTATATAATCCCTCACTTAAAGAATATAGAGATGTCCAAATAATATAGAAACAACGTTGGTGTGTATTCAATTTATGCAATTCTCCCTTTCGGATTCGCTGTTGCTTGAGAGGACAGATGTACCAACAGCGTCACTTTTGATTTTTTTTAAACCTTGTATAAGAGGTACAAACTCAGCACATCTCCTAAAATGTCAATTTTTCCAATTAAGCGAATGCAGTCTGATTTTAAAGAATGAATGACAGCCACGCAGTCAAAAGTGCAGCAAATAGTACAGCAAATAGTGAAGCTGCACAACTTTTATAGCTGTCTGTGCCTGACATACTGCATTACTCTGCTACAGAAAAGGTAAAATACATAAATGAAAAGTATATGTACATATTATCCGGTGGATTTATTTGGAACAGGGATTAAACATCATTTCAATGATAACATTCAAGGTCCTTTACCAGAGATAAGGGACCTCATATTGACCAATCAGGTTAAATGAAATCTCAGATCCATTTTTGAAGAAACGCTCAAAAGCTTATACTTAATGGATTTATTTTTGTGGATTAACAAGGGGGCCTGTAAGATAAACATATAACATTCAAATTCGAACCATTTCCATTTGTTTCCATTATCCAGATCAGATTCCAGAGACAGCCTCAAGGTTGCATCTGAATAATTTCCACAGGGAGAGAAAGTCATCATTGGGAACTCCCAGTTTTCATTATGAATATACATGACCTAAAACAGCCTCTGAAATGACTTAGGGAACTTATTTAATAGGAAAAAAATGCAACAAAAAACGCTTTATTGTGTCTGTTGTTGCCACAGTTCATGCACTCATTTATCTTTTTCTAAATTAGTGAAGCTAACCCATTATTTTCCTATAGCGTTTTTTTACAGCCAAAAACAGATATTGTATTACAAAACCTAAAACGGCTGCAGGAACTTTTCCCACAAGCAATATTCAGAAACATGTATTTAGATGCTTTTAAAATCGGAAACTATACTTTTTCCAAACTCTTACTAAAGGTCTGTATGTATATAACCACACTCTCAAACTCAGTATTGCATTTCTGCATCTTAAGTTGTTGATTTAAAAGCAAAAATAACTATTTTTTTGTGTTATTATTTGAGATCATTAGCGTGTTAAATGTTTGTTGTTTCAGAAGCAAACCCAATCATAATAACCTACAAAAAAGTACCTAACTTTGTGTCAAAGCGGGGAATTCAGTGAGAAAAGATCTGAATGTATTCCTGTATGTGTGATTACCAAAAAGGAGGGATTTGCGTTGCGATACTGATTGTCCCATTCAAACTACAACTCCACTGGGAGAACACGCGCACATTTATACCATGAATGATTCATTTGCATACATTCTCCACAATTGAATTTAATGAATGCGATCCTCATTGGCCATTGTTCTATTTCTGATTGGAGAAGGGTTTTCTGAGGGCAGGAGGTGGAGAATAAACTTGAATAAGTTTATTCAACAAGTGTGGAGCAAATGTTATCAATTCCCACATTCTGTGGAGGGCCAGTTCTTCCTCAGATTCCTGTGTTTGAGAATAGAGGCCAATACAGATGGTAATGAATTGTATGTGTGCTCCACAGGAAGTGCTGGTTTCTGCACCTTGAGACAGGGGACATGGGTGCGATCCTCTGTTGCTAACTCAATATAATGCAAAAATATATGTTTCAGGTAGCTCTTTGTTCAGAAATTAGGACCAAAAAACAGAACCTGTCAATTAATTATTTATTTTGGTTTGAAATAATTTAGCCACTGTAATAAGTCATTGAGATTCACCATTTATTTTAAGTCAATAACCTGCTGTAAGCAGTTCTGCCGCTTTCGATTAGGATTTTGATTAATAATTTTTGAGAGGGAACAGTAACAAGACTTAGCCAAGGAATATTTACATTTTCTTTCAGTTACCTGGGGAGTTAGTGGCTAACATTTCACATTTTCACCTAAAATGGTTTATTCACATTACTTAAATACATATTTCATTTAAAAAGTCAGTGGTAAAAATCATTTTATGACATATAATAGCAGAGCAAGTAAGATATCTATCACAAGAGTCCATAAAGTTTGGTGGTAAGACAAAAAAAAAGTGACTGACACAGTGTTGCTATGGTTGCGAAAAAAAAAAAAAAGTTACCAGTGGAAACAGGTAAATTCGAGTTCTAATTTGTTTTTGCTAGTTTTTTTTTATCAATCAATCTTTATTATTATTATTTATTTCTTAGCAGACGCCCTTATCCAGGGCGACTTACAATTGTTACAAGATATCACATTGTACATTATTTCACATTATACAGATATCACATTATTTTACATACAATTACCCATTTATACAGTTGGGTGTTTACTGGAGCAATCTAGATAAATAACCTTGCTCAAGGGTACAACAGCAGTGTCCCCTACTGGGGATTGAACCCACAACCCTCCGGTCAAGAGTCCAGAGCCCTAACCACTACTCCAAATACCGCCTTTCATAATGGACCACCATCACAAAGCAATTTACAGAAAGAAAAAAAAAAAACATAATACATTAATTACAGTGAAAAACAAAGCATAATACACTAAATACAAGGCTAGGATGTGAAAAGTCTAAAACATTGTGGCTGCATATGTCATATAGAATCATAAGAAGATGTAGTGAAAAATCAGAAGTAGCAAAGACACAGCAGCTAATAACAGATATCAGGCTTAAAGAGCATGGAAAGCAAGAGAGAACAAGTGGGTCTTGAGAGTTGATTTAAAGCGTGCGACGGTGAGAGCATCACGTTTTTTACATCTGGTAAGGATCCTTGCGACGGCATTCTGAACTAGCTGGAGTCAGTTGATGGCGTGTGTCGGAAGACCACCATAGAGAGAGTTGCAGTAGTCAAGTCGAGAAGAGAAATGCATGACAGAGATCTCCGCATCCGGGAGGGAAAGGTAGGGACGGACTTTGGAGATGTTTCGAAGGTGGTAGAAGGAAGATTTGACCACAGATGAGATGTGGGCATCAAAGGAAAGGTTGCTGTCCAGAAGTACACCAAGGCTTCGTACAGTGGGGGATGGCAGCAGCAGACAGTTTCTAAGGTTCAGGGCAGCTATATTGAGATTCTTAAGTTGAGTTTTAGATTCTACTAGAAGGAGTTCAGATTTGTTAGTGTTGACCTGAAGAAAATTGGCAGGCCAGGCCTTGATGTCTTGAATTTAAGCCGAGAGCAGGACCATGGCAGAGGGGCTTCCAGGGTCGAGTTTTAAGTAGAGCTGGGTGTCATCAGCATATGAGTGAAACATGAGGCTGTTGGCGGATGAGGTGACCCAAGGGAAGCATGTAGATGTTGAAGAGAAAAGGGGCCCAAGAACAGACCCTTGAGGGGCACCACAAGTGACTGAGTTTGCAACACCACTGCGTCCAGCATAGAAAACAGACTGCATACGTCCAGATAGGTAAGAGGACATCCAGGAGAGACAGGTTCCAGAGATCCCAGCATACTTCTGAAGGCGGTCAAGAAGAATGCTATGATCTATGGTGTCAAAAGCGGCTGTTAGGTCAAGGAGGACAAGCACAGAGGGAGCCGCAGCATCAGCATTAAGCAGGAGATCATTCACAATCCAGAGCAGAGCAGTTTCAGTATTGTTTCAGATTGTTATCCATGAGATGTTTCATTAGCTGACTGGCTTTTCTTATTGTTTTCAAGGGAGCTGTAGAGATATCTAAAATGAAAACTAGGGGGTTAATCAGCTGTTAAATTATTACCTGCGTTTGGTACGTCTCTGCTATTTACAACTTATTCGTGTGGCAGGGCTGAGGTCCTGCACTTTTAAAGAGTGTTTTTTTGTTATAAATAAAGGTTAACATCCCATCCCTGGCAAATCCATATACAGAATGTGGCTAGGTGTTGACTGATTAATTGATTTCCCTGACCATTTGGTATATAAAGGGAGCCCGCTCATTTAGTTTAGGGAAAGGACTGATAGCAACAGGTTGTGCTCCCTGTTGCTGCTCTGTGATATCTCTGCTTGGGTGCATTGATTTAATTGGTTATTCTTGTTTGTTTGTTTGTTTTGTTTTGTTGTGTTAATAAAAAAGCACGGCTGTGCTGAACTGCAGTCTTCTGTCTCTGTTTCTGCTATTCTTACCACAATCCCCCTTCAATTTTGTATTTAAGTTGCGAATTGACCTGATTGGGGATATAATTACTTCTGAACATTAATAAACTCTTTTATTTCTGCATATTTCTCATGTTGCTGCCTTCAAAAAATACTCACATGACCATTGGACGATAACCATCAACAATGGCAACACAATGGATTTGGAACAACTACTGCACAATACAGAAGCATACTGGTGTGAATATGATCCAGTGACTGCAACAGATCACCGATGTATTGGTTGATAACACACTATTGGTATATCAAATATGAAAATGTTACCACTGTTGTACCATTCTGACATTGGTGTATACCATAGTACAGCCTTGGTAGAGAACCATTAAACCATTGAGTTACTGTGGTATGGGCAGTTATTAGATTAGGTTTGTTTGATCCAGCAAGATCTTGGATCTTAGTCCTTTTTTGCTAAACCCTTCATCAATCGGCTAACCTACAGTGTAGAGAATTATACACAAAACAAACCAAATTATAAACACCAATTTAATATATGCTACAGGTGCAAATCACAAATAGACCTTAGGTGGTGCTCACATCTACCGATGTATAGATAGGTGTTGTGAGAATATTTATAGAATGGGAAAACAGACTATATCCACAATGCAAAATGTTAGTGTTGTTTTAAGCGACATTGCTTCTGCTTGGTTAAACCATTTGCTATATTCAGGAGGTTTTGAGTCTTGTTTGAGACAAATACACCCAAGGGTCTTCCATCTGCACTTAATTCATGAAGCTGAATATAAAACACTGTTTGTGACGCACAGCGCTGTTTTTTCTATGATGCTTGGAGTATATGTGTGAAACAGTAATAAAAAAAAAAACTATTTGCAACTTCCCTTTCTCACTGCATGTCTGTGAATGCTTATTATATTTTTGTAATGAATTAGCACCTGAATTTTCATAAAGCAAATTATCATGAGATTTATTCAACCATATGGTGTACTTATTACCATGAGTTCTTCATTTACTAACAGTGCTGGATATATAAATGATATCAAAGCAATTTCAATGAATTTCAATAAGCAGGGGGCCTGTACATTATTTTGCACCTGCAGACGGTTGTTTGTCAAGCAGAGATGACTGATTATTAACAGGAGATGACTTTTCAGTTCCATGCAGAATGCATACAGTGTCTTAACCAGGGAAGCAATGTAATTAAAATGTAGTGAGAAGACTGGAAACCTTTAAACCCTTGGAAAGTGGCTTTTTAAGCCTCTATCAGTGTTGAACTGCACAAGAAAGACAGATATCTGATAAGGGTGAAAAAATGAATCTCATGTATATTTTTAGTGTGACCTTTTACAACCCAGCTATTGTGTCATTTTAATTCCCCATCATACCCTAAAAATCAAGCAAGCAGTTCATAGAAAACAGATAGAAAAATAAATTCCTTCTTAATGTCAGGTTCCTAAAAATCCCACCACTCTTACTCCTTTCTTGTCTTCCATAAAGAAAAGTTTAAATGTTAAAAGTGGGTCTGCGGGGAATCCGGACCACGTTGTAAGTGTTGAGTCCTGGAGCGTCGAATCCAGGAGACAAACCCTTCTTGTCAAGGGGGTAAAAGTTAAAGAGCTGCCCATCCTGAGCTTCCAGAGAGACGGAGGCAGTGCTGACTTGTAAGACACAGGGGTATTCTTTCTCAAAGACCACTTGGAAGACCCTGTCTTCCAGGTAGTGGAGTTTTATGGTCCTGTACCTTTCTGGGATCAGATCCGCGATGTGTGGACCAAACTGTTGCATGATCAGGACCCTGTCTGGCCCGGGTTTGATCTCGTAGAAGGTGATGTTGCTGTAGGTGAAGTATCCAGCATAAGAGACCGGGTTGGGAGGCGGGGTCAGCACTCGACTGGCTTCTCGGAAAGCTGTCTCCATGGCTGGAATAAGGTAGTTATAAGCCTTGGTTACCACATCCTCGTCTTGGGGTCTGGTGCCAGACATCAGGACGACCAAGCCCAGCTTGAGCCTGGGAACCAGGGAGAAGGTGGCAGAATAGCCATCCAAGTCGCCATCCTTCCGCACCACCTCATAGCCCAGCTGTTCGTTGGCCTCCCAGGGGGTGCCCGTCCGGTTGGCAAAGTAATCCTTGGCGCAGCGGAAAAGCGGAGTAAGCATGATCTTTAGGGTGTCGGGCTCTAGGAGCTTGCGGTGGTAGGCACCCAGGAAGACCATAGCTAACTTGGCCAGGTCGGCTGCAGTGGAGTACATCTGCCCCGAGGGACGGTACCAGCCGAGATCATAGAGGGGGGCTGGGTGCCCGCTGGTATAGAAGCCCACTGCCATCTGAGCCTGGATGGTGGGTGTGATGTCGAAGCCGGTGTCCTCCATCCCAAGCCGGTCCAGGATGTTTTCCGAGATCCAGCGCTGGTAGTCGGAGCCCACCACCTTCTCTGCCAAGACGTGAGCCAGCAGGGAGAAGGCTAGGTTACTGTAATGACACCTTTGATGTGAAAGGGAAATGATCTGTTTCAGTTATGAAGACCCTCAATCTTCATAAGCATGAATACTATACTCCTCTAATTAAAATTAAGCTGTTCTTGTACAAAATATGCCCAAAAGCTTTCGGGTTTCAAATGATCTAGATCCAAATAGTGCAATGTGTAATTAATAAATACTTTATACTTTTTAGGCACATTTTATCCTGTGCTACCTGGAGTGTTGCAGAATACTGGGATTTCCTAATGTACCTTGTACCAGGATCAGCCACCAAGACATCATCCTGTAGCAGATTGATCGCTGTCTGTGTCTTGCCCTTCCATAGTAGGTTGGTCGCTCGCAGTCTTCTAGGTAAACCTGTGGGGCACACATCAAAAACTCCATAGTAGAGAATAACCATCTATTAAAAAGCCATACACCATAGTATAGAATAACAATCCATTAAAAAGCCCTCATTGTCATGAATACACTGTGCCCCTCAACTATATTGAATTGCATATAACAGTCTATAAAGGAATAAAGAGTGATGGCCAAGTGTTATTAATCTCTTAGATGTCAACGGCGCTAAACGCAACACTGAAGCAGACCTATATATAAAGTTAATTTCCCTGGCTTACTCATTCTCTTGCCTTTTAAAAACACCCCTAACCTTCCTGATACCATATCTATCTATCTATCTATCTATCTATCTATCTACCTATCTATCTATCTATCTATCTATCTATCTATCTATATATATATATATATATATATATATATATATATATATATATATATATATATATATATATATACGGTTTCAGAATTAATTGCAGTCAGCCTCCCATTTTTGACAATCACTTAATCCTCCAGTGCACTTGTCCTGTGGATAATCGGAGGGAACTGTCAATCTCACACCTTCCTAAAGCAATTCATCCTCTACAATAGCAGGCCTGTGTACAGAATAAGAGTTTCCCTTTATGGTGCTGTCAGTCACTCACCTTTCACAGATATTAAGTAAACCCAGTGTTGTGTCAGTGAGGTGATTGATAAATACACAGCTACAGACAGACCCACACTTTTCAAGGTAACTTATGATGTAGTTACCTCTGTGTCTGTACATAGTACATTTGCACAGTTTACCATTGGTTGCCATGGTTATTTAATTTGCTGTACAATGCTTGCCTATGCTTCACAATGCTTAACTATGATTTTACCATACTTTCACTGTGCTTTATAACACTTTGCTATGCTTTTACCATACTTAATGTTTATAAGGGTAGTTTTGGACATGTGCTGTCCTAGAAATATCACTCAAAGCCTGCATGTAGACACTAACAATGTTAACTGAAATAGAGCTCAGGAGGACTCCAGCGGAAAATCAATCATCTTTTCAAAATTGTGTATTTACCAGTGCACTGGTGCTTTTCATGCAAGCCTTAAGTGCTGAATTGAATTGATTTGCTGGGCATTTGTAGTCATTCAGGAATCTGCTCACAAAACATATTTCTGCAAGTTCAGTTTTCTGACCTTTAACCAGTTTACTTGGTTATAAAATTGACTTAAAAATAAACTTCAAATAGAAGCATGCATTTTTCTTATTCCTAATGAAAGAACAAAGGGTCTATAGATGGGAAAATTAGTTGTTAGAGCTAAATTTAGAAGTTGTTTCGGCTACTAAACTACTACAGGGTATGTTTGTAAAAATGAACTTGTCTATTGCTGCATTCTTATTTTCCCCATATGTATCAAATCATATGTATCCATTTTTTTTAAACAAATTCAGTCTTCTGTATGTTTAGCATTATAAGATGTGATAAATATTGAAAGACGATACTGTTTATAGATGGTGCTCACATTAAAAAGTGGATGCAAAGTAGGAACCATGACCCCAAAATTTAACCTACAAACAATAATATGGCAGTAGTTAATTTTTGCAACTATACTCTATGGTATTCTCATTATACGAGAAGCCAATTCCATTGTAAATATTTCATTTTTGACCATACCGGAGAGCTGGCTTGCCATCCTGCGCAGTGTGACGGAGGAGGTCCGGATGGGCACTTCCCCACTGTCGTGGAAGATGAGCCCGTCAGTGACGTACTTGTGCTCCGAGTCCTTGGCCTTCCCCAGGGGGTTCTTGATGGTGAAGTTCTCAACGTACTTCTCCAGGGGGTCGTCTAGGGATGTCACCTTCCCCTCCTCCCACAGCCGGTACAGCATGAGTGTGGGGAAAATCTTGGACAAGCTTGCGATCCTGTGGGAGAATGTCGCTGTTAAACCGTGGTTCTCAGATGCTCGGTTATTCTTACCTGTTTTGGGGTGTGGGAACCTGAGTAAAAACTCTTAGTCCATTTTATTACAGATTCAGAGATCATTGTTCCAGCAAACAAAGGAAAGAAAGGTTACATATTCTGTATAAGAAAGAGTGAAAACAAGTCAAGTTCCGAATCTAATAGATATGCCACTTTACTTTGTGCAAAAGGTGTTGGAACAGAAGTGTCTAGTTTAACACACCAGGCCAGATGTACGTCAAACCATTTAAACTCTTAAGCAGCAGTTCTACTACATATTATTCAAGTCCAGAATCTAGCTTTGCCCTGTGGGGAGGCATATATCATAGAGATGCACACTTGTGACAATGTACACATTTTAAGATATTGCATAGCTGCAGACTGTTTTATTAACATGTAAAGGAACTACAATACATGGGTAAGTGTAAAAATTCAAAATGTATTCATGGCATGCCAAACAAAGTGTTCCTGTGATTTTTGAGTATAGGATGAGTGTTTTAAGTCAACAACTGGCTTGAAACTCAAAAACCTGGCTACTTGAGTTGAAAACCTCTGCTACAAAAAACAAGATTGCCATGAGATTTACAAGAGTTGTTGTTCAGTTCTTGTTACCATGGCGTTCTTATTTTACAAAAAGGCCCATTGTAATTCAGCAGAATGGAACGGAATCTGCTTTCAGAACCTTCATTGTTATTAACAGCTCCTAAGAGGAAATTGCTTTGAGAATGGTTCATATTAATCGACAGTCCTCTTACACAGAGCCTTGACAAAAGTACAGTAGCCAAGCTTTTAGTGAGTATTGTGGTGCTGCTAGAACTGTTAAGTTCATAATAGGAACTCATGTCAATTTCTCAGAATGTGTGAGCTGAACAGGTTCTGTTTTAAAGTGTCATAAATAGGTTATTAAATGTGCGTTTGAGTATTCTTTAACAATGGCAGTGTATGAATTCCAGTGATGCTGCTGTTATTGCGAGAGTGTTACTTAAACAACAAGAGTCTCTAAGATGGAAATTGTGCCAACAAGTGACAGCAAAAAATGAAATATTTACTATGGAAGTTGTTTCACTTTCAATTAAACTAACATAAGGTATCTTTTGAAAAAGGTGACTTAAAGTAGCAGTGTTATTTTTTTACATGTGTATCAAATCCTATGTTGACACACGTGAAATTGTACACATATTACGTTAATTTATCTTGCTTTGTAAGAAAGAGGCATGTTCTTTTCATGATTTTTTTTCATTTTCACATTCGTTGAATGACAGTTAATTGTTTTTTTGTAAAGAGAGAGAGAGAGAGAGAGAGAGAGAGAGAGAGAGAGAGAGAGAGAGAGAGAGAGAGAGAGAGAGAGAGAGAGAGAGAGAGAGTGTGTTGTGGGTTTTGGTGGTGGTGGACAGGGATGGGGTTAAATCCTATCCCTGCCAAATACATGTGAGAGTGTGGCTGTTCAAAAATAAGATAATTGGTGTTAATTGGGAACAGCCACACAGTATAAAAAGAGGGATTGAAGCTCCATTGGGAGAGACTACCAGGGGGCTGAGAACAAAGAGAGTTTAGTTAGGGCTCCATGTGGGAGCTAGGCTTTTTTTGTTTGTTTGTTTTGTAAATAATAAAAGTGCACAAATGCTAAAAGTTCAGTTCTGTGTCTGGTCTGCTAATTAAAGGGCAAACAAGACTGACCAGAGAGAGAGAGAGAGATAAAATCTACACACACATTTATCCAAAGACTAAATGCATATTGATTAGGTTTCTACAATGGGGAATGTCAAAATGCAGTTGTAACTGAAGCTCTGAGTGTAAATGATGTAATTAATCAATAACTCAATTTGGGCAGAAGTATTTAAAGGAAGTCCTGTACGTGTGTTTTTTTTTCTATACAGAATGTTGTATTTGAAGTTGGATCAGCATTCTTCAGAGCTTGGGGAAAGGTGTTCTTGTTTGCTTTATTTGAAGGTCTAGTTCCTCGCTTTATCAGCCCTATTCTTTTGATTTGGAATGTTAATACAGTATCCAGCATTGTAAAATGAAGGTTCAGTTTGCGGATTGTGTTGTATTGTTCGTATGCCACTCCTTTTCAAATGGACACTGAGAATGTAGGACTACATCTGACTTCAAATTGGTGTCGCCTGGATGTTGGTAGAATCACACTAATCATTATCTTTATTGCTGGTTTGATTTATATTCAGTGAACTGTGAGAATTTGTGCATAAACTGCTTTTTTATTTTAAAAGGACTGTTTAAATGTACTGTAACTAAAGTAGTGTGAATTGTAAATATTGTAGTGCTTCATGTCTCAACCAACAAGGGGAGACCCTGGAGTTTATTCAGTAACACTAAAATAATGGTTGCATAGGTTTTAGTATTGCATAGTAGTAACATGCTTTGTTGTTTTGTAATGATTTTTCTAGTCCTGAAGATCATGACGAATTCAAGTGGAACAGCACAGGAACAGCAGCTAATGCATTGGAGTTTATAGGCATTTGCGGCCATTATTTTAAACTGTTGCCATTTATTAAACTGATCTAAACAGACGTGGCTCTAAACACAACAGTGATTTTAAATCATTAAAATTAGGGGACGTTGTAAAATAACAAGATCTTGGCGTGAGCCTCTTCAGTGTATTTTAGTCTTTAAAAGTAATTCATGTCATTTCTATTCCCATTTTAGTACTTAAACAGTGGTGGTATTTTGCTGAGTTTAAAGTAGCGTATTAGCCAATGATTTCTCTAAAAAAAGGTGTGCATTTATGTGACAGGGAGCGTGAGGATCTGAGCTGCAAATCTTCCCTCCCGACCCAAGAGGGCGCTAAGCAGAGGTACTTGCACGCCTTTTCAGACGGGCCGGCTTGGGGAGAGGGGCGGAAAAGGAAGTCGGCCATCTTGGTGCAGGGTGGAATGACCATATTAGGGGACAAGATTACTGTGATCAGCTGTGCTGCATTAGACAACTGGCAGGTGTGCTGAGTCGCGCTGATCATGGGGTGGCGTCTCCTAGTATATAAGGGCTGTCATTCTGTAAATGTGGGGCCTTTGAGGGAATACTAAACCTGGGTTGCTGAGCTGTGTGTTTGTTTTGTTTGTTTGTGTTCTATGTGTTTTTGATTTGTTTATCGTCAGGACTGGGGTCAAAGTGATCCCTGACGCCAAGGAGCTGCCGCACTACTGCCAGCACTTTTCACCTTGGACATCACACGCCCCGCACAACTGAACTGGACACTTCAGCACCTGAGCACCTGCACTTTTCACCACCCCAAAAGTGCACCCAAAGAGCTGAGAGGGACTTGCTCTATTGGGACTTATGATTTGTATTTTTGTTGCTTTGGACTGTGTTTCCCTTTTAATAAAGTTCACCCTCTACCATTGTGGTAGAGTTTTTGCACCTCTATAAGTGACTCTGTGACGTCTGTTCCACATCCACACCCACTGCACCGTCACAATTTCTCACACTGCCTTTATGAAGTGTTTTGAGGTGTGTGATTTTAAGGGCTAGCTTGTAGGGTTACATATTTATTTGGGCTCCAATCTCTGCCCCCGGCTCTAGGTGGTATCTGTGACTGCCTTTTATTTAATCTGAACCGTGTCTTTCTGTTATATTATATGCTGATGCCTTTACATTTATTTTTTACTATAGATCCCCCACTTGGAGTCAACACAAGCACATCACAGGCATGGCACTAGAAGTATGAATTGATCCTTACCTGTAGATTGTGTATTCGTTAGGTGGGGGAGAGAACGGGTCTGATCCATTTCTCTTGCCGAAATTGCCAGTCCACAGGACAGTGTCATTATATATGACGATGGCGGACATTGATGGGAGGCTGGTGGCATGGATGGTGTGTCGAAGAAGCATGTCCACCTAGCAGGGATATACAGCTGTCAGGTTTTACAGTGGATTATCCAGGGACACATCAGCATTGAGTTAATTTAAGGATGGATTACCATGTGGCTTTCATACCATTCTCACTAGGGTGAGGTGAGGCTATTCCACCCCCAGGGTGATTACATGCCAATGTGCTGGAGTTCTCCTGTGTCTGGTTAATGCCTCATTCATTTAATGAGGGGGAATAGCCCTGTATTGGGGTGAGGCGGGATCGCCCCACATTGTTGTCTGGCGAGTGGAGTATCCTGTTAATCAATAGTCTAATAAATGTCTACCTGTCTTGTGTTGGATTATTTGCAACCTTGGAGAGGTACATTTTGAGTAAACTATGTTTTTATATGTATGAACGCTTATGATTATCATTTCAAAATTGAAGTGAAACAGCCCCACCTCATCCTACATCCTATTCACTATATAGTGTTAAAGAAAATTGCTTTAAACAGCTACTATTTTTTGATATTTTCTTTTTTTATCCAAATGACCTTGGCCTCAAGAAAGCAATTCAATTAAAAAAACATTCCACAATCCTAAAGTAAAACTTCTTGGCACCAGCTGAATATATCTACTTGACTTATGAGATATATATTTGCAAGAATACATAAACACAGAAGTGTTTCGGGAGAAGGGAATAAACTCCAAACCATCTTCAAAACAAGCTGGAAAAGTTACATGGATACCAAATATTCTTCAGACTTCTTTAAAGAAAGCATACATTCTGAAAGTCAGGCATATTGTTAATGTCCTGTCTTTTTGTTTATGTCAGGGAAATTAAGGAAAGGCGAAAGATATAGTACAGTTAAACACTATGCCGTCTGGCAAGCACCAACCTCCCCTCACAGCTCAATCCTCACCTAACACCCCCTGCCATTCACCCTGGCAGTGGCATTTGTGTCACATTGTGGGCTGGATTGAGACCATCAAACTCATTTCACTTGTTAACTGATTCAGATTAAAACCTCCAGGAATCTAGCGATAATGAGAACCTCTCGGTTCTCTGAAATAAAAAGCCTGATCGCCTACCTTCTCAAGCGCCGCCTTGAGAGAGGGGATGGGGTGCTCCAGGGGGGCTGGTTCAGGGAATCGGGGGCACATTCGCTCAGCATTATCATTGCCTGATGACCTGTTAGCTGCACAGAAGCAATACACAAGTGAGACTCACTGCATCAGAGTACTGCAAGGCATGGATTTAATAGATAAAGTAAAATATTATGATTAAGTACCTGTTGGAAAACATGGAAAACAAAGAATTAACGCAATATAAGATGCAAGTATTTGCAGTTTTGTACACTCTTCATTTTGCAGAAAACGTGGCAGAGAACGTATAAGAAGCTGAAAAATGCAAGATTTCATCAAATAGTGCTATTCGGCAGAAATTGGCCAAACCCAGAAGTCTGTGCATAAAACATCAGCGGGAGTTAGCAGCTGAAGAAACTTAAATCACCCAGTGCTGGAGGGATCGATATGACCAAGATAGCATAGTTTAGGTATAGTCTGAGAACACAAAAGGACAAGCACAAAACATAAATCAAGCCACAACCAGTTTAGTTTCAGCAATAGCAATCTTTAGATCACTTTAGCACACGACACATCATTGTCTCTGCACATGGGACCCCTCTGCAGGGTTAGCCTACAGGGTGTTGTCCCGTGGTGATTGGATCTACAAAGGAATGGGGGAGGGACAAAAACCCAGGTGCAAATGGGTATTAACGAGCTTGTTTCCGTATGCATCTTGGAATCTGCTTGCCCTGTACTGGGAAAACGATTCCATGCATATATTGAATAAACCAAACTAATGTTTGAAGGAAAGGACTCTGTGCATTTCTTTGCAGCTAGGTCACATCAAGAAACAACTACTCACTACTTCGAGATCATCTCCAGTACCTTGTAGGTTAAACTAGGCTTAATAATAAAAGACTTGGTTGGAACAAAGACCTGCACTGAAAAAGCCAAGCTTGCCTTTCCCTTCGGTAAGAGGTTACAACTGGGTTTTAGGTTTTTTTTTCACAACCAAAAGCAACTTATCCAGCATCTATTTTCTAGTGAAAATACCAGGTTATATCAGGTAAATCTTTTTCACCTCATACAGCAGATATTCAAATAACTTGATTTCTGCCAATGCAGTGTGATGGGTGGAACATTTGACCTTTATTTTATATTATTTTAAAGACGGTGCCACATTGATTGGCTCCCTAAATGGCTTTCATCTGTCCCTATACTTCAAGGTGTGTGTTCAATATAATTGTACGTACAGGATTGGAGATCATCCGTGCGCAACTTAACTCCCCTCTCAATTTGTTTACAAACTATTTAAAATAATTATTTATTATCTTGATATTTCTTAATATTTTAACTTAAAATGCCATCTGTTTTTTTCTCCTGTGTTCTTTTTTTGTTTTGCTTGGACCACTGCTCTATCTTTTAGAGCAAGCCAGGGTTTAGCAAGTTCCTTGTCGTACTGTTTTTGTGTAACTTTTTTTCCTTTAGCTTCCCTTGAACTACTTTCAAGTTCAATACTTCAGGCTGCAGCAATGCTACAGCAGCAGGTCATTTTGACTTTAGTCTGTGGCTCATCAGTAATTGTGCTGGTGAACCAACACCATCAATTGGAGTTTTGCCACAGGGTACTTTTTTTTCAAGACAGCCTATGCCCTGAAATACATTTTCGTTCTCTTCTGTGAACACCTTCTTTGTTTTGCACGTATATGTGTGAAGTGCTTTTTTCGTTACTTTTCTGACACATTTGTCCAAACAGCAGGCAATTTCTAGGGACATGCTGCCAGTCACATTTCCTTTCCTGAATTTCAATTTGTATAACTGGGATTTTGACGTGGTCTTTGACATGACAACATCTTTTGGTTATTTCTGCAGCTCTACACATATCAGTTAAGTTCATTCTAAGAGACAAGATCCAATTGGATTCCACCCACAGTTCTGTCTTTAAGAAGAGGTTCACACAGATCTCTGTATTTTCATGGCAAGCCATTTTAATATAGCCACGTATTGATCAATAGTTTTCGTACCACCTTGACAACGAATATTAATTGTGTGCCTTTAAAATGTTACATTTTTCTTAAGATTACAATACTGTTACAATACAGTAGCTCTATTTTGCCTTGTAAATCGGTAATTAAGCAGGGATAAGCAGCTCAGAGGGCTAAATGATTCTATGGAGTTTGAAATTAGTTCCTGATTTAAAGGGTCTAGAAATAGCCTGGATAGGAACGCCTAAATCCTTATTTTAGTTTAAGACTTACAAAGGATTGCTTATTCCGGAGTCCTCAGAAAACTTAGAAACTATTCTAAAGCTGCCTATTTCTTTAGTGTTGCGTGGCTTCTTTTATGTGAAGGTAAAATACACCCTTATAAAAAAAGTTTAAACAACCTTACAGCTCTTTATTCGGTTTTAACTTCACAAAGGCATCAACAAACCATCAAAAGCTACATAAACAGGAGGCTGTGTGGTCCAGAGGTTAAAGAAAAGGGGCTTATAACCAGGAGGTCCCCGATTCAAATCCCACCTCAGCCACTGACTCATTGTGTAACCCTGAGCAAGTCACTTAACCTCCTTGTGCTCCGTCTTTTGGGTGAGACGTAGTTGTAAGTGACTCTGCAGCTGATGCATAGTTCACACACCCTAGTCTCTGTAAGTCGCCTCGGATAAAGGCGTCTGCTAAATAAACAAATAATAATAATAAATATCAGCAGTATCAATGTCATGTCTGAGTGTCAGCAAATTTTAAGATCTGTCATGGGTCCGTGCTTCATCTTTTCTTTCAGCCTAGTCTTTGTTCAGCCTGTTATTATTTTAGCAATGCATAGTTTCATTGCTGGATATCTCATTGCATAAACTGATCACATAAAATGTGCACAATTAATAAAAAGTGTAAACAGTACAATGTACAGCTATGGCCAAAAGTTTTGCATCACCCTATATAATTATTATTTATTTCTTAGCAGACACCCTTATCCAGGGCAACTTACAATTGTTACAAGATATCATATTTACATACAATTACCCATTTATACAGTTGGGTTTTTACTGGAGCAATTTAGGTAAAGTACCTTGCTCAAGGGTACAGCAGTAGTGTCCCCTACCAGGGATTGAACCCACAACCCTCTGGTCAAGAGTCCAGAGCCCTAACCACTATGCCACACTGCTAATTAATTTAGCTTTATAAAGTCGAATTAAACCTGCTGAATAATGTAGTTTTCCATATAAACGAAAAACTGACAAAAACTGAAAAATTTGACATTTAGAAATCAAACATTAAATATTGTACTACTATTATGGCTTCTGGTGACTTACGCAATACAATTTTGTAGTTTCTTTGATTATATGATGAAAAATACAGTTTGTTTTAAATGTCTCAATCCTAAAGGATGCAAAACCTTTGGCCTGAGCTGTAGTTCACTGCAGTTAGTATATATTGTATGTTTGCTAATACCTGCAAATGTGGAAGCTTAGTAAACACCTATAGCACCCTGAGAGCCCATCTCCAATACATTCAGAGATGCAGCCACTTGAAGGTAAAATCCCAAATGTTGACGGGATGACTTGCAGTACATATTGGATGTGGCCTACGATGATGTGAAATTGCATAAAACAAAGAATGTAACGTTTCAAAGAGGATATGCTCCACCAGAAACTGTCCTCTGTTAACCTGCAAGTCAACTCAATGACCGTTGGCTTTGACACAAAGATGCTACTGCACATAGCACGTACCACAGGGTATATGTGTTGCAAAGGGGTTCCACTGTGAAAGAGCAACCAGACTAATAGATAGATGGGTAAAGAATTGTGTTGCAATACGAAAAGTTGCCCTTATTGCAAGGCGTGCTTTCTCAGTTTTCTAATATTCTGCTTTAATGAATTTGATAGGGGGATCCTATTCAGTGCACCTGTTCTTCAAGCCATGCATAGCACTACAGAATTTTTGAAAACTCAAGCAACCTTTATTCCCAGTTTTCTTTATGGATTACAAAAGATCAGTGAAACTGTAAACATTCATCTTGAATTGTTCAACTTACATATTTAAAACAACATGTTTAATAAGCGTTACAAAGTTCCACAGGATTAAAAGGCAGATTTAATTCATTTTTAATAAGTGACTGAAAATGTTGCATAATGTACCATTTCCAGTATTTTATCAAAAGGAAGGACTGTTGTACAATGACAAGGTTATAATGTACTTCTGTTTGCTAATGAGAGTCAGTCATCTGCTTTTCAAATGTGTCTTTTTGCATTACAGATAGACTGTACATTGGACCCTCAACTTGGAGAACGAGATTCAATCCTCATTCACTACCTTATACAGATGTACCTTCTCACCGTTCCTTAGAAGTAATTTATTTTTCACTAGCTGTGGCAATTTGGACCTGGAGGTTCAGCATGGTGGTCAGAGTTGTCCATCCAGCTCAAGCAGACCAGCTTTTCAGTAGGTGCTTCCTCCATTTGTGGTTACTGATGGACCCACTTGTACTGGAATGGCTCTGGTAGGTACGACACACTTAGGGTAAGGGGCAGGAGAGGGTGGCTGGCTTACGTACCCTCCTCAATCTTGGGAAGCTTGTACTGCCACAGGAAGCAACCAGTCATGACGATGGACAGAAGCAGGAAGAAAACCATGCCCAGTTGGGTCCACTTCACCTCCATCCTGATACTGTTGGTTATGCCCTGGACACTCCCTGTGGGCTGCTGGAAAACAAGGCAAACAAGATGTTTATATGTTAACCACATTACGTTTATTACTATCAATGTTTCCAGAGCCAACCAAAAAAAGCCATTTTGACAGCCTTGAAATTTCTTAGTTTAGGAAATTATAGACTTTCCTGCTGTCGAGCTGTAAAAAGAGCTGTAAAAACAATATCGCTTTGATAAACATGTTTTTTTACATTTTGACTGTACTTTTTGTCATTGTATTCAAACCCATTATCATCCCAATATGAAATACTGTAAATCAATAAATATTTTGGATTTTATTGCGCAATATATAGCCAAGAGCCATCCGTTGTGCATCTCTGGTGTTCTTTATGTGGCCTACCAAATTCCAGTCCTCTGTCAACCAGATTATTTCTACACCATTGTCTCCATGTGACTTTTAACCACCCCATACAGTAGTAAAACTATAAAATATTGTAAATTGTGTATACTTTTTTTACTTTATCATATAATAGACTAATACAGCACTATTACCAAAGGGCACTAGCATCCTGCAATGGCTTCTTCAGTGTGAGGTTCTGGTATCATAATGCTACCACAATACTAACTTTTCAATTTATTTAAGTTTACTTATCTTTAGATGTACAGACTTGTGATATATTTACTAGGGAATGTGTAAATGAACTGACATAAAATCTTGCCAAAGTGCTCCCTGTGAATGACTTTACTGCTTTTCACAGTGAACTGATGTTAAATATCTCAGTCTACCTACATCCACAGTATGGGATAAAAATAGCATGCAGCAAATTTAATTTAGAACAGGGTTCAGTGGCATCACCAGGATTTCCTGTGTGGAAGTTATAGAAAAACATGTTATGTTTTCTTGTTCTAGGAAAAGGAGAGGAGAATGTGCATTCAGTTGTGGAACCCATTGCCCTTTTCTATTAGAGATGCTGCATCGGTCATTATTTTTAAGTCAAGATGAAAGGCTTTCTTTTGTAGTTTAGCTTTTTTAACCTGTCATACAAAATTATTGTATGTGTTTTTTTAGCCATTCTGTTTAATCTTTTGTTCTTATTCATTTCTTGTTTTATTCAATGGTTTTTATTTAGATTTTTTATTATGGTTATTGCTAGCATTATTATTCTAATTATTTACTGTTATTTTGTCATTTTACCTTCTTGATGCTACATTAAGTACTTATATAATAGAATGATATCATACATCTTATAGACTCTTGTCCTTTGTAGGAGGCCCTGAATGTTACACAACCTTGTTTTAGCAAACAAAAATGGCATGAACAAAATGATCAAGCTTCTTGTCAGCTGCCATAGTCACAATGTTGAGTGAGTAGAGAGCAGGTGTTTGCTGCAGTACCACAGTGTGTATCCCTGGATCGGTAATACTCATCAGAGTTGCATAACTGTACAACCCATTCTGACCTTTTCCTTGGGGCTACCAAACCCTCAATCAACATAGGAAATGGAGTTCCATTCCATCATGCTTTTCATTACCTTGTGATGAGACAAAGGGTAGAAAAGCAGACAAACAGAATTTAGAATAGCAAACAACCTTTCAAAAGAAAATTTTGCAATCTACTTTTTCAGTAGGTTGCAACTTGCATGTGATTATTCTAAAATTGCATGCAGTGGCAATAGTGTTTGTAATGAGTTTACCAGCCTCATATTTAAAAACAAATAAATAAATCTACTTTATTGTCATGAGAAGCTACTACAGAAGATGGAAAGTGGGCACCTTTACATTTTCAAAGAAGTATAAGCAAAATGACATTGAGCAATTGATCACATTTCTCAATTCACCATTAGCAAGTGCCACTGAAACCGAGCCAAACTCAAAGAAACAAAAGCTAGAAATTACATTTTGTTGAGGTCATCTGTCATTGCCAGCTTGGAAGACAGGGTCATCTTTCTAAATTAAAAAAATTCACTGTCATCTAGCTGCTTCAGTTTAGTCAAAACTTCAAAAAGAACCATTTTAAATATTTTTTTTAATGACTTACCAGGTTTTTGTTTTTTTAAATGCAGAAAAACACCTCAAAGTAAACTCCTGTCAGAACTATTAAACTAATTTCAAACAAATTCCAAAATGCCGTATTTTAAGGGGGGGCTTCTTTATGGCAGCAGCTGTTGCGGGATGCTGGGTTGGGATATGGTTTAGGGGCACCATTCCTTCGCTGATTGTGGTATAATCCGACTGATTCCCCCTCTACTAACAATTCAATTTCCTCTTTCTCTCTCTCTCTTAGTCTCTCTCTCTCTCCATCTCCCCTGACATCATAATCTCTGGGATTTGCTCCACTAAAGCCCAGCGGAGCAAGGTCTAATCTTTCAATTAATTTCTGAACACTGGCCAGTTGCACACTAAAGCAGCCATTTCTCTCCTAGAAAGCTCTAGCAGTGTATTTTGATTTACCAGTACAAGAAACTAGGTTTAGATAAACTAGTTTAGACTTTAAAATAATACCTGATTAGATAAGGCGATCAATATAAAACCAAATGATTCCAAAGAGAAGTTATTGAATCATCTTATATCCCACATAAAATTAAACTGTGTGTGTAAAGGTAAGGTTATACCAAGACAAGCAGGCTAATATATGGAACTCCTACCAGCCTAGATGAAGGAATTGCTTATTTCGGTCACCAGATAAAGTCCTTGTCTTGGTACCAGAAGGTCCAATCTGTGCAAGGTTGCCCATACATGGTGGTAGTGGTGGGATTTGTTCACCTGCCCATAAACAGTATGTGTAAGAAAGTACAATCTGATATGTGATGAGGTGTAATCTGATATGTGATGAGGGTAAGGAAATGTAATGATTGGGTTATATTTTGGAACTCTGGAGCTTGGGTTCCAGAAGGTGCTGTTCCTATCCCCAGATAATTACTGAAATGTCTAACATAGGGACTACCATACCGTACCAAAGGGACTACAATATAATGTTCTTAAGCGGCAGCAGCCTCTTAACCTGGAGTGGGTTTGTTCATGAGTCATTCTATTATACAATGTGTTAGGGATGCTTACAAGTGACAAGTCATTCAGACAAGCTTGTTGGCTACCTCCTGAATTTTCTTTTTGGAAAGCTAAAACTCAGTGGTGGCTGGCTGTGATTTACACCAGGATTAGTAGCAGCAGCTAAAAGGAGTCACATAGGGGTTATTACTTCTATAAATAAACTGTACAAGCAAGATTACAGGGGGGAGACCATGGTGGAAGCATAGGGAGAGTAGATTGAATACCTAAGTGTGCTTTTGTGCATTAGCAATTGAATGTTTCAGCTCAGTTTAGATAATTCACCACCTGTCATTCAAACGATTCCACAGATTCACCAAATTAAAATAGGTAAGCACCTCCCAGAGCCCTTACGGTGCACACATCCTGTTAAGCATGTCATTCTCTAATATTGTATTTTTATACAGGGAAGAGAACACAATTCAATGAGCAGTAGGCTTAAAAACAAAAATGTGTTATGATACCTAGTTTAACATTTCCAGTCCGTAAAATATGTTTGTCATGAACCATTTGCTTTTGACTTATTGAAACATTGCTTTCTCTTGCACTTCATTGGTGACCTGCAGAGTGAAATTGTCCCCTGCCCCTTTAAAGCCTTCTGTAATTAAACAACTAGCTGCCTCCCCTATTGACTGACATCCTTTGCAGCTAGTAACATCCAGTTCCACCGAGAGGTCGGGGAGGATGGGGAAATTTCCCCGGGGCCCAACGTCTCAAACGGGGCCCAACACCCCGAAGGGGGGCCCTGATGAAGGGGGAACTTTTTTTTTTTTTTTAATATATATAAAATATTTTAAAACAACTAGCCCTGCACAAGACCCTTTGCGTTCCCACCACCACATTAAAAAGAAAAACTCCAGTACTGCACACCGAGGCTAAACTGACCTGTGAGAGGAACTTCCAGTTTCTTCTTCTCACATGAAGAAGAGATCGTTCTTGACAGCTCGTGTAATTTATTTTCAGATCAGTGTATCCTATTAAACGGTATGTTAATGGGCTAGAGCAGCTTATTCTATTATACAGATTTATAGATAGAAAATAAGATGGGCTGTAGAATGAAAGCAGCTGTATGAGCCAGTAGTGTAGACTTCACCCAGGAGTCTCCAACAATCTAGCATAATGTTAAACTGTATTCGTGGGTTAGTCTCAATGTTTAGAGCATACACTGCCTGATGACTTTATTAGGACCTTTCTACCAGAATGGATTTGTCATTTCCCTGAATTAGAGATGCAAATAATGTGATGAAAGTACCCTGGCGATGGCTACTTTCAGGACGATATTGCACCCATCCACCATGCCAGTGCTTGAATGGTTTGAGGAGCATGACAGAAAGGTTGTGTTATTTTGTGTTAGTTAAACAGTCTGTGACTTATTCTAATCAAAAGCTGGGGAGAGGTGACTTAGCAAAGTTTGAGCAACTCAACAAATAGCAAGACAAACAAAGATCCCAAAGATCCTTATTACAAAGCGTAGTGATATTTAGAGTATATTCAGCACTTTCCAACTGTCTTGATTGTAATAGACTCAGTTATACAACTCGGAACATTCATACTCAATTGATGAAATTGCCAACTGGCAAAAAAAAAAAAAAAAAATGCTCTACTGCAGAAAGTTACCAAATAAGCTTCTATGCAATGGATGCAATAGGCAGTTGGTAAACCTTGAACTGAACAATGCTGCTGGCAGAACGAAGGCTATGAATTCTTTTTTTTTTTTATCATCAAGTTGATTAGATGTAATGGCCCTTTGCAAGCCAGGAGAAGGTTTGCTGATCTCAGCACTTAAGGAAGGGCTTCCCAACCCTGATCCTGGGGACCCCCTGTGTCTCCTAGTTTTCATTCCAACTGAGCTCTCAATTACTTAACTAGAACCATAATTGAACTAATCATTTGCTTAATTATACCTTTTTAATTGTTCTCAGCTCCTAAAAAGTTGCAGAGTTCAAGTTACTTATAAAATGTTATATCTAACTTGAAATCTGCAACTGTTTAAGAGCTGAAAACAAGTAAAAAGGTCTAATTAAGCTAATTATTGTTCAACTAAGGGTTTAGCTAATTAAGAGCTCAGTAGGAATGAAAACCAGAAGACACAGGGGGTCCTGGGGACCAGGATTGTATTACTATACAATGTCATAGTCCATTGGCCAACTGGCATAAATCTCTCCAACTCACTCAGCTGGTGCCTAATAAGGTTTCAAAGCACAGAACACAAGAAGCAGGCTTTAAACCTTGAACTGAACAAGGTTGTTGGCAAAATGGAGGCTATCAATTCATTTTATTATTATGTTTTTTTTTGCTGTAACGGTAAGTGAGAGGAAGTTTTACTCAACTCAGTTTACCCAGGGGAAAAAGCAGGGTGGAGTTATAATTCCAATACATGTAATTGCATTCTCAATATTATCTATACAGCTGCGCAGACATTTTCTGTCCATAAAACATAACCGTTACCTGAGGCTGAATTCCATCCATCGCTGTCTCTCTCAGCATTTTACTTCCAAACTTCCCCATGACAACAATAGACACCCTACAAATGAAAACTAGAAAAGTTACTTATCTGTCTTATGTCAGCAATTGAATCTTAAACTCTTCCCTCTCACTGTTCTCTGTGTAAAAGCTGAACAGTATTACCAACCTCCCATATATTGTGGCCCATAATTCTAATGTCTTTCTAGCATTGCGTTCATTGATCTGGACTGGCTTAACCGCTCCAGAACCACAGTGCATTATATCAATGTTGTTTATCTTGGCTAAATAAGACATATTATGGGAATTTTTTTCACATAGTTATTTTATCCTTTTTTTGTCATTACATAATTATTTTTGTGCAGTTAGGCAATCCTTTGCATAATTTCTTGATCGTATCTTGTAAAAACTATACAGTATCATGTTATCCCATGAGATCTTTCATGTGAAAACTTTCAATCCTACTACCCTTGTGCTATGATTACCCCTTAGTAAAGAACCATTGATTTGCAGTGCTATTTCTGCATTGCTATTGAGGATCATTTGGAAAGTGTGTTTATTTATAATTGGAAAGGAAACATATTGAGAGACGTTACTTATCCATAGAAGCTATACATTGTGCTGGAAGGCCACAGTTTGGGCAGTCGCTGTTTTTATATCTAGTTCAATCACTTAGTAATGTGTGCAGTCACAGTTCATGTTACAGTGCGGATTTTGAATGCTTTAGGATAATCAGTCTATCACAAATGAATATTATGCTAAGGGTATTTAAGGGAAATTCTTTTTTTTATCCATTTAAAAAACAACAGAAATTGCACTGTATGTGTGGTTCCTTCCGTTCTCTATCTTGTATAGTGAAGCCCATTTCTAATGGT
Source organism: Acipenser ruthenus (assembly GCF_902713425.1). Classification (NCBI taxonomy): domain Eukaryota; kingdom Metazoa; phylum Chordata; class Actinopteri; order Acipenseriformes; family Acipenseridae; genus Acipenser; species Acipenser ruthenus. Next base: position 6,397,226 of record NC_081208.1, on the reverse strand, counting down.
TTAGTAATTTCAAAAACACATCAGTCTTATTATTCATCTTCTGTTTGTCACATAGCATAATGTAGGTTATACTTATATTGTGTTAGCCCTTTGCTGTGATTTAAAAAATGTATTCTTTGTTAATTATTAAATCTATATTGATATACATTCCTCATCTCAGTTGGATTTATAATGTAATAGAGGTATTTGAATATAATCTTTGAATACAGTATTTAAGTGGAAATGGGGATACTATTGATAGATTACATAAAACAATCTATACCATAATGATTAGAATGATACAATAAGGATGCTTCAGGATTTTCACATAAACCAAAGGACTTTACTACAATAAAGCACTTACTACAGGATAATGTTCATTGTATTAGATTATATATTTCATTTAATTCAATTTAACTTCTGTGGTGCAGTTGCAGGTAACAACATATTCCAAACAAAATGTGATGTCTTTCAACTGCAAATAAAATAGCCAAAAAAGTTATAGAAAAGAAGTAAAAACACATGCATTATTATAACTACTGAGTAAGAAGCAATCTGTTTGACGCAGCAACAAATATTCAGTCCCTACATTGGCCAGCAGTTAATGCGTGCCTCCATGCAGGAACCATCTTGTAACTTCAGTAAGCATATTAAAGATTGATGCACATTAATGTATGGTCATTAAAGTTGCCAAATGGTCCCAATGTTTTCAGTATGCCTTGCAGGGGCACACACATATCCTATTTTTTAATTTTATGTAATGTGTGGCATGGGACTGCACAAGGGTGAATCACACATTACAGACACACATTATAAGTTTTGCTGCTTGATTTGATAAACCAAGACACTATTTCTTCAAAAGACACATACTATCAGTTAATTAAATTATACACTGGATACAGATGTTATCAAGAGAGTTTTAAACTGCGCCTTCCATTTAGTTTTTTTGTTTCTTTTCAAAATTCCTGATGTCAACCCTACCTGTAACTGCAATTACCTGTATTTCAACAACGCTATTCAAAAGCACTCCCTGCTAACCAGCTGCAAATTTGCCTTTAACCTTTAAACAGGCGTCAATGTTTTGCACAACAAAAACCAAGTCTCCTAATACCAGTATAAATTTAATATATGACGTAACATACAACTGCCATTCAAGATCTGCTTCCAGTATCAACCCTCACCCCCACCCCCGAACAATAGGAAACTACGTATATACCAGTTGAGAGCAGTTTTTCAATGGTTAGTATTAATGTTTCTCCCAGTTTCGATGCACTTACCGGCACTCCTGTTGTGTATTTAGTGGTCTGCCTCTCTGGAGGGATCCCCCACAGTGTGTCCCTTTCTCTGTATAAATTTGGAATGCAGTTGTGTGACAGATGTTGACATCACAGCAGCAGATAAATCCATCTTGTATCAGCCCCGAGACCCTGGATTATCTCTTTCGTCCATCCCCAACATCTGCCAAGGGTTGGAATGTGCAGATTATCATGTTTTGCGTTTTATTCTTTTGTAAAGTGCTTTGGGATTCCTGCATGTGATTTGATTTGGTACCAGTACATGTTATTGGGTTAGTGTTTAGTGTTTTGTTTCTTAATTGTTGCGCAATTAAGGGAAGTTATTCAATAATTCTGCCTTGCTAAACACTGTCATTGTTCGAATAGACAGAAAAATAGCATATTGAATATTGTTAGGATGCAAATGTCTATTTCTGTTTTTTTAAATAATAGACCAGCAGCAAAATATAAAAAGTGCTACCCAAACTGGACTGGACTTATACACCACCAAAACATGACCCAAAACCAATCCAGCTATATAATTCAGTATTTTAACCCAGTTGTATGTACATCATTACAGACATTTCCCGGCCAGTACTGAATTATTTTAGAAATGTTCTTCTGCTGTTTTGGGTTCAAATGTAAAGTGCTAATACTAGTCACAACATTTTAGGATCTAAATACCTGTAGAACTGTGGTTTAATTCTGTTATTGTCATTATCAATAAAGGATCATTTAAACTTAACATGATTACATGTATTAAACTTCTCTTACATTTAGTTATGTAAGGCGGTCACTAGTATCAAACAGCAGATTTAAGATAATCACCCAGTTATCTTTTTTTTCCACTGAGAGGCGATGGTATATGACTCTCTCAGGTTGTGGATAGGAGGTGTTGGTGTCATCTTGGGATGCCTCAACTGCACTTATTATACTGAAAACATATTGTTCTGGTCAATCTGGTCATAAACCAATTTCAAACAGGCTACTATGCTTCTCTCCCAGCCATCACCTTACGATATTTACCACAGGTTAAATATAGGTCAGTACACACATATATTCTCTTGCCAAAGCTTGATTTAATACACCTATCGAAACCATGTGTTTGAAATAATCTTTTGTATATTCAGTCAATTCCACTTTTCATTTTTACTTTCTATACATAATTCAAACTCCCACTTATTCCCAACTGTGCTATAAAGTGCTGGCCCAACTTGGTTTACATGATTATTACATTTCTCTATATATCAAATAGGTGGTATAGCAGGCTCACCTAGATAAAGACCTCGTGTTGTAATAAATCCATCGCTGTCTGCAGCCAGTGTGGGGAAATAATAAAAAAGGCAAACAGTATGCTTGGGTATATAGGCAAAAGTGTAGAGCACAAATCCAAGGAGGTTATCATAAGGTTGACCACACTTAGAGTACTGTGTCCAGTTTTGGTCAGCACAGTACCAAAAGGACATTGTAGTCCAGCAAATGGTCTAGCGAAGAGGAACCAGATTAATCCCAGTACGTAAGGGAATGAGTGATGACGATACGTTGAAAGAACTGAATCTATTTAGCCTGGAACAAAAAACAATTAGGGGGACTTGTTTGAAGTATTTTGAAATCTTAAAAGGAATTCACAAAGTTAACCCTAGTCAAGTCTTTAAGTGCAGCATGGAAAACAGGACCAAAGGACACAGGTGGAAGTGGAAACAGATTTAGGACAAAGGGGTATGATACACTTCTTCACACAGAGTGGCGAGGGAATGGAATGGGTTACCTAGTAATGTTGTTGAGGCAGAATCGCTGGGATCCTTTAAAACCCAGCTTGACATTGTTTTAAGATTAAGAAACCGGACGAGAATATATAACCCAAATGTGAAGGCCTTCTTTTAGATTTATTTTTTTATATCCTTTAGAAATAATTCAATTCTAGGAAGAAAAAGACTGTTCCTGTTTTCATTTGTGTGGACATTACCATTGGCCTTGGGAGGAAAGTGTGGTGATGTGTGGGTGTTTAACTTGCAGTCATGCGCTTCCACACACAAATGCCACCAATCCTTGAATGAGCGTCTGCGTCAGCTTCCCATCAGCCACTGTTTCTGTTTTTGTTCACTTTGTTCAGTCTGAAATCACCCCAAGGATTTTTCAATGGGCAATGAAACTATGAAGATATTTCACCAAGAACTGTAAACCCATTTCCCAGTGGCAACATTGAAATGATGCTCTTCTAATGAATATTAATGGTCAAGTAACAAACTACTTGGTTCACCTACTGAAGACACTATTGAGTAGAGTGTGGGGGGGTGTATGTGACTTGGAGCTTGATGGTTAAATCCTAGTTGAGTGGTTGATCTTGGGTGGGGGCTAGAGAGGAGATTTGCGTGGGATTGGTTTGACTGAGACCAGACAGAATGTGCACTAGCCTCCAGAGTTCAGCAGCAGTTGAGGTAACACTGAGGATTCCAGGGTAAAGAATTTCGCCACTGGGGAGCACCGTTCATAATTTCTCAATGTAACCTCCATGCCAAGTGACAGCCCCTGGGAATGTTTACACATGGCCAGCATTAGGAATTGCAAACTGAAGGCAGCTGGGCCACCACAGTAGAGAGGCGGTGGCTATGGAACTGAACCATACCTGTATGGCTATTATTGTGCCCTGTGGTTCAGTGAATGTATTCCCGAAACAGTTTACCAGTACAATAAAGGTTGTACTGGTAAACTGGTAAAATTGCCGTCCAATGAGGCCAAGAAAATGTGTTAACCTTTTAAATGCAATGGCACCACATTATTTATAATATCACTATCCATATCGTAGTTCTACAAGTTCCTGAACTCTAGACCATTTCTGCGGTATAAACAAGCCAGAAGAGTGTGAGGCAAGTGACCTTATGATAAATGAGCTGGATGATCCAATTAAGGCTTGTTCTGTAATTGGTCTAAGTGCAAACTATGAATAAGCTCCATTATCTATTCTGAAAATATCCTAATCCTACGGTCAAAGAGGTTACTAAGAGCTCAACACCTGCACAGTTATGGAATCCCCAACACTTTTGCCTTTTGTTGTGGCAATTGCGAATCCTACTTGCCAAGAAAAAGGGAATCCTTAGCCACACTGCATCCCAGTCATGAGAGCATTGGCTATTGCCAGTCAGCCTCTAGAGCTTAAACTAGTGGTAGAGGGACCATTAATGTGCTTTCCTGGTCACACTGCCTCCCGGTTTTCATATTTAACCACTAAGCCACACAGCCTCCTAGTCCCTCAGCTCTAACCAACAGGACACACTGTCTTGCAGTCGCTTGGCTCTAACCACTTAACCACACTGTCTTGAGTGCATGCAATGAGCTTTGTTCAGTGTACTGCTGTTAAAATTAAAATACAAAATTAATTTAGAAGCAATGAGCCCAGCTGAAAGTACTTTTCTGAGTGTATTTGTTTTTAATCGTTTTCTAATCCAAATAAAATGGCTCGTGTAATTCCGTACAGAGTGAGGAAGGGAGAAAATCAGAGAGGAAGATGAAATTGCATTAACATGATACCATTTCAGTACCAGACAGTATGCTACCATATCAAGATCACTGTGAAAAATGTGTTTCAAATCCATTGTGCCCATTGCTGGAAATGCCCTGGTGTGCTTACAGTTATGGTACCCCAGTGATGTTTTTCAAAAGGAGACAAGAAGGATAAATAAAGGGAACATGCACGTTTTTATTTATTTTTTTAAGTGAAGTGAAATGGTCTTGCAGTAATAAAAAACAAACGCAGATGCTGTTGTGTAAAGTGATTAGAGATTAGTGGGGAATTAGTGAGGACAGGCTGGAAGTAATCAGTAACTAAAGCCAGCATGTCAGGCTGAGATAGGGACTGGTAGGTTTCTCAAGCCCAACAGGGCAAAGGAAGAACCTGCAACACGAAGGAATCTCAAGAGGCACCACCTGCACGAGCCTACAAATACGTGCTTGATGCTCAGTGCTGTAGCAGAACCTATGAGAAGAGAATTGACAGTGTTGAAAAGAACCAAGGTTATGTCATGAATCAGCAATTGAAAGAAGGGTTTATTTCAATTACACACCGATATGGATTAAGCAAGACTAAAACAGATGTTATCAAGTATAGACTACTTTTTTCTGTAGTTCTCAAGATATTTAAGCAGCTTGACATTTCTTCCATCAGGCTTGTAGCAAAGTGTCAGTTGCTCTGTCCTTATAATTGTAACTGGCATATACTTGTGTAATTCGATCAGATATCCTTGTCCTGCTGGCTCAGTTATGAATTCAGAGTTCTTGCCCTAGGGGGGCAGTCCACATCACAAATCCACCATGTAAATGTACACATCATTTGGTCACCTTGGCTATCATTATTAAAGAGAGAAGTCTAAGTGAACAGCTGGTCCCTTCAGCAAGCCAGGCTTGAGTTATGCATGTAGGGCACGTGTCACTGATTTGGGGTACACCTTCTCAATGATATAAACAGAGATTTCTATCTCGGTCTCCAATTCAGCCTATTATTTAAAAACAAAAACAATACACTAATCCCATCTGTATTTTATCTTAATACTAGCTTATTGCCCTGAAGAAATCCAAGCAGAACTGTTAGACTCCACAACGACAACACAATAGAGTGATCCTGACACAGGAACATTCAGTGGGTCTACAAATTTTACTGCTAAAAGTATGTCAGTCAATAAGGGAAGCAGCTGGTTGGTTAATAAGAGGGAAGAAGCCATTGAAAGGTGGGGAGATGGCAAAGGAAGTGCAAAACTATCTGAAAGCATGGTTTGCAAACATAGATTTCTTTAAACTAGTGTAGTACCGGGCATTGTGTTTTAAAATAAAGAATACATGTTTCTTTCCAAATGGCCCATGTGAGCCCAATAGAATGTCTGTAAGTGCAAAGCGGGTAAGACCGATGGAATTATCTTGTTTTACACTATGTGTGTGAGTAAAGACATGAACAGCTCGGTGTCTGTCTTCCCTTTTTGTGTGTATTCTCTCGAATCATTGTCATATCCTTTCTAACTACAAACACTTGAAGATCATTTTGTACGGGTAGCCCGATGCGCAAGATTTACCCCAATCACACTGCCAATCAAGCTGGGATTTAACCTTTGACATCATGCTGACTCTGTATTCTCGTCATGTCTCCTTGACATCACCCCAGCAGGCTCCTGGCCTGACCTTTGTGGTGGTAATGTCAGTGAGTGGGCTGACAGGGAAGACCCCCATGTGTCTGTCTGAAGGATGCAGGAGGCCCTTTCACCTTGTTACATGTTTAGTAATGGATTGTGATATTGTGGACACATCAAAGGTCTCTCTGTTAAAAAGGGAAAGAGAAATACGTTTCATGTGATCTGGAATATTTATCACATGTTCTTGGGTAGTCGTCATGTCATAATTTCTCTTGTTGTTCAATGTTAACTTCTACCTATCAAGACACCCTCCCTTAGAAATGTTTATTGTCGTAAATGTACTTTACCAGACACCTTTACTGTGCTTCACAATACTTTGATATGATTTTACCTTGGCATATCATGGTATATTTTTTATATTTAAATACGACACAATTTGGGAATTAAGTATACTAAATATACAGACTAATGTACATCAAACTGTATATAATAGGGCTCTAATTTCTTCAAGGTTTTTGTCAACATATATAGATTTGATTAATCAACGTTTTCAATGTTGCAATCTTATTAGTACAGTAAGGTGTATTGTATTTGTTATAATTAGTCAGACAATTTGATAATATCACTTTGCTTATTATAACACTCCAGTTAATATCAATCACATTTATGTCATGCAAACAAACGCCTCAATATTAAAAGGTTCTATTTAAATAAGGTGCTGGACAGTATTAAAATGGTCTGAAATGTAATATAACATATAGAAAACTGCAATGCATATGGTAACAGCTTTTTAATGCTTTTAAGTATTGCAAAGTTCAAATTAAAATGTATTAAGGGCCACTATTGAAAGCATACCTTTTACTATATAAGCAAAACAGGCATATTTGTTCAAACTTTGATGTTATTTTGCCAGGTTATTGGTGAGCTCCTGATGCAATGAAACCCGCTTGTGTTGAATTAACCAAGTCTGTGAACTGCATTCAGCCACCCCATGAATAGTCAAGGCATTCAGTATAAAATTAGAATTCAGACAATTGCATTCATGCCATACCTCTGCATATTTAAATTAAATGGCGATCACTAATATAATAATTATGTTTCTATAAATCTTTAGCTAACTGTGCTAAATACATTATTCTATGCTTCTTGGTGCAGATCTGAAAATGTATAATCATTGTCCTTGAGCTGGGGTCACCAAGTGTTTTTATCTGCATCTCTGTCCATTACAGATTACAGTGCAACTGCTTTTAACCCATAGTAATACTGTGGTTTGAAACCAATACAGCAAAGGTTTTCAAATGTCGAAGTTTAGGTATAAGAATGTCGATTGTGACCGATCTATTGCAGAGGATTTGCCGCCCTCTATTGGCAGAAAGAAAGTAATGCTATATCCAGCTTGTGTTTTATATCGGCTACGTTTTATAAGTTGAAAACGTGATTGTAAATATTATAATGTCGAATATTATTTAGTAGTAATGAAAAAAATGTACTAAATTAAAAATGCGATGTAAATAAATGTAAATACAGCATAAGCTAGACAAGGAAGGTAAATGAAAGTGTTATAGGTAGTGTTGCATTAACACACTTGTGAATATAACACTACCTATAACACTTCGTTTGAGAATTTTTAAGCAGTTATTATATTTTTCAACACAAATATCAGGCAGATCGCTTTACCCAGAGGCATTCTGCAAAGTAAGCAGATCACCCAGAGCACGACCTGGACCCGCTCAAAAATTAATACGCAATTTCAGCGAAGGCCCGGGCGTCACCCCGGGACGTTATTTTCCTTACTCATCAGTTTAAGGCATAACAACACAGCGCTCGTCGTCGGATAGGGGCTAGAGGGGCCAGACAGCCCTGTCATGGTGCATTGAGTGGGGGCGATACATTAATAGTGCCAGAGACGAATTTAACATCAGAAACATTCTTAACACTATCGGACATGTCATTGAAGTATATGCATGTATTTAAACACGTATTATATATACAAACAAAACACGTAATTCAAGATAATACAAATAAGAACGACGCAATGCATTGTGGGAGACATGGCTATAGCTTCGGCAGGTGTGGTGTGCTACAGGTGCAGCGCAACGTTCATTAGGATGACTTGCATATGCAATATATTGTATTCAAATGCAGTTTATTAACATACAAACATGTTAAGTTCTGGATTTATGTCGACTGTCAAAATTACATCACCTATGGGGTGGAGTGGGGTTTACGGAATTCAAATGTAAAGTTTTAAATTAATCAAACTATGAGCTTAAAAAAGTAAACATAACATTTTAAGACAACCCCAAGCTTGCAGTGCATTGTGGGAGGTTTGCACAAACTAAGCGCAGTTGTGGTGTTGAAAATACAGAAATGCCATATTCAATTATAAAGCATAACTCTATTTGATAAGACTTGATAGTTGCATTTAGTTACAGTAATGCAGTTACTGTACATATATGACTAGCTATGTTAATAAAATGATTGAAGCCACAAAAAAGAGAAAGCCATTATCCCAATGCATTATGGGAGTGTACAGTGTTTGTCTGTGTGTGTGCGTGTATGTTTGTGTGTTATGATGTTGCAAGGAGACGTTTTGTTTTGAAGAGACTGTTAGAGGTTTTCCAAAAGTTTGAGTTTGAACTACTTGACTAGAGATACAGAGTTCCAATGACCCACAAAATTCCACCAAGCTTTTCAAGATATGAAAAGTGTGCATTACACCATGGCCACTAGATGGCACACTATCCAATGCAGTACCGTATTACAGGATCAATGGCCTCTAGATGGTGCACTAACCCTGGTTTTGGCAGATGTCTTACTTTCCCTTTCTTCAGTCAATGCCAATTAGGAGCAGCAGGGGGAGAGATAAGCAGGAAATGTTACAGAGACGCGTGCATTTGAATGCTCTGCAGAACAAGCTGATAACCAGGGATGCCAACTGCTCTGACCTATTTGTACTCAACCCAATGAATACCAGACTTGCCAGTCACCATTGAGAGGAAAAAAATCTATTCAAATATCTGAAGCAATGGTTATGACTGGGGTAAAACAGGCAACTAAAGTTTCTCCTTGTCAAATATTTACTCTGATCTCAAGACAGCTGTACTTTGAAGGTTCTGTAGTGTATATTGAGAACCAAAGCACGTAATGCTGAGGGAATTCAAGGCATGTTTTATCCTGTGACAGTGATACACAAGTCCACAGAGGCTGCTATTGGGGGATAGCAGTGCACAAGCCTGGAGCAGTGCCATCTGCTTAGACAGATTTCAAACTGCCACTCTCCTATCTGAACAATTACATTATTGGGCTTACGATCTGAAATGTCACCTAGCAATCTGAGAGCCAGTGTAATGGGCAGTTTTGTGTGATGCATTGCCATTACGGATTCTGTCCCGTCTCTGGTGAGATCAGGTTCAAAGCTTTAAAACCATGAATGCAGACGAGCCCGGTTCTTTTGTAAAGTGGTTAAGATGACCACGTGGTGTGCGGGGTCGCCGGTTCATGCCCAGCCTGTGAAGAGGTGCCAGAGGCCAAGTGTGTAACACAGATCACAATTGCACACAAACACTAGAGGGCGCTGTGCCTCCTTAATTTAATTTAAATGATGGGAAACAGCCCCACCAACAGGTTACTGATGAAGGCATTATTTGAAAAGTTTGTAACAAAATGATAACTGCAGTACTAAGAACTTGGGGCATGTTTTCACTGTATTCTTATTGTATGTAATTGGACAAAAAGAGATACTCTGAGTAAACTGAAACAAGATGACAAGTCTTCAGCCAATGCAATCATTGCAAAAAAAAGAATGGTAATTGAAAGTGACATAACATGGAAAGATGTTCTGAAACAAGGTGCATGCATGCAGCAAACTGTCAGCACACACAGATGGCAAAGGCAAATAAAGCCAAACATAGCAAATGATAGACGCTTCTAAAATTGCTTTTAAAAGCAAGGCTTTCAGATTTGTATCTCTTATGAGCTCTAGCAATATTATCACCAGCCTCCCTTTTCTTCCGCTGAAGTTGGTTCTTAGTTTGTGTTTTATAAATTGGTTTGGAATATGCAGGTATGTTAATACTTCAATGTATATTCAATAATATGAGGGATAGACTCCTATTACATAGCAGTTTCACCCATCTCCATTTTTATTACTAGCTTGATTAGCCACAGTGTGCAGGTAACAAGCCCAAGTGTGTCATGTTAAACTCCTAGTAAAACCAGGAATGGATAAAACAGCTATGCAATGGGAGTTTAATTTCCATCCCTGTTTTCTGTATATACACATATGATTAACATTTCAAAAGGGGGGTGGAATAGCCAACTGGTTTTTCAAAGACTTCAGTCATGAGAGTTAACCCCTTCCATCTCAATTCAATTGAACATACGTGGGATGAACTTGAATGTTGCATGTGTGACCACAATCCTCTGTCCATTGACCCTGGGCCATAATATTTGAGGAAATATTCAGGCCTATTGGAGACCTCAGATGAAAAAGATATACTCGGTGAGTAAACTGGAAATAAGACTGCAAGTCTATAGTCCCGAAACAGCCAATGCAATCACTGTAAGAAAAAAAGAAAAGTTAATTGAAACTGGCATACAAATGGAAAGATGTTCCAAAACAACACACACACTTACATGCAACACACAATGCACAAACTGTCACACTGATCATAAAGGCAAAGAGAAAAAAAATCTTGTATATAGAAAATGCTAGATGTTTCTGCAATGCACACACACACACACACATATATATATATATATATATATATATATATATATATATATATATATATGTATATAGCTCTGGAAAAAATTAAGAGACCACTGCAAAATTATCAGTTTCTCTGGTTTTACTATTTATAGGTATGTGTTTGGGTAAAATGAACATTTTTGTTTTATTCTATAAACTACTGACAACATTTCTCCCAAATTCCAAATAAAAATATTGTCATTTAGAGCATTTATTTGCAAAATGGCTGTGTGGCATGGAGCATTGTCCTGCTGGAAAAACCAATCCTCAGAGTTGGGGAACATTGTCAGAGCAGAAGGAAGCAAGTTTTCTTCCAGGACAACCTTGTACTTGGCTTGATTCATGCCAAAGCTGCCCGATTCCAGCCTTGCTGAAGCACCCCCAGATCATCACCGATCCTCCACCACATTTCACAGTGGGTGCAAAACACTGTGGCTTGTAGGCCTCTCCAGGTCTCCGTCTAACCATTAGATGACCAGGTGTTGGGCAAAGCTGAAAATTGGACTCATCTGGGGGTGCTTCAGCAAGGCTGGAATCGGGCAGATTTGTCTTTGTGAAGGACGCATGAATCAAGCCAAGTACAAGGTTGTCCTGGAAGAAAACTTGCTTCCTTCTGCTCTGACAATGTTCCCCAACTCTGAGGATTGGTTTTTCCAGCAGGACAATGCTCCATGCCACACAGCCAGGTCAATCAAGGTGTGGATGGAGGACCACCAGATCAAGACCCTGTCATGGCCAGCCCAATCTCCAGACCTGAACCCCATTGAAAACCTCTGGAATGTGATCAAGAGGAAGATGGATGGTCACAAGCCATCAAACAAAGCCGAGCTGCTTGAATTTTTGCGCCAGGAGTGGCATAAAGTCACCCAACATCAATGTGAAAGACTGGTGGAGAGCATGCCAAGACGCTTGAAAGCTGTGCTTGAAAATCAGGGTTATTCCACCAAATATTGATTTCTGAACTCTTCCTACGTTAAAACATTAGTATTGTGTTGTTTAAAAATGAATATGAACTTATTTTCTTTGCATTATTCGAGGTCTGACAACACTGTATCTTTTTTGTTATTTTGACCAGTTGTCATTTTCTGCAAATAAATGCTCTAAATGACAATATTTTTATTTGGAATTTGGGAAAAATGTTGTCAGTAGTTTATAGAATAAAACAAAAATGTTCATTTTACCAAAACACATACCTATAAATAGTAAAACCAGAGAAACTGATAATTTTGCAGTGGTCTCTTAATTTTTTCCAGAGCTGTATATATATATATATATATATATATATATATATATATATATATATATATACAGTAATGGTAAAATGGATTTTGGGATCCCGTAACAAAACCCTAATTAATCCCTGTTAATGGTATTAGTATTTGCTATTACCTGAATTCTCACCAATTAAACCTATTAGTAGCTTACACACAGAGAATGTGAACTCTATATCATTTGTAAGATTCAACCCACATTAATTCAAGTAGCAAAGCATTTTCTGACTTTCCCCTTAAACATTTCATTGCCAAGTAGAGGACAGGAAGTGTAATTGTGCACAGCCGAGTTACCACAGAAACATAGGGACTATTGATCACTGTAGGACACTTAACTCAGGTCAGAGAGACTGCAAGAGAAGAAACCTAAACTTAAATTCCAGGGATTTTATAGAAATATATTTATTTATTTCTTGCAGTTAACTCCTGACCAGATTAATGGAAGGGAATGTGCTCTTGCATGTGGGATGAGTTGGTGCTGTAGACACCTATCCATTGTGAGGATCAAAGCCTCAGGGGATAGGTCACAATGGGATCCTACAGTTATGCAACTCGTTATCAGTGTTACAGCTCCAGCAGCATGCACTGCAGCAGATTGTAACCCAATACTCTACTCATTCACTCCATTGAAGAACAGAGATCTGTTTCCATTCCCGTGACTACAGGCTGCTAACAAAAAAAACAGGCAGAGGGTAGACATCATTTTTGTTGACGGATCACTTTCCAGTTTTATCCAAGCAATCAATAAACAGCCCAGCCCATTATTAATACTCTAACATGGAAAGTTATTATATGTTCAATAGTGTGAAAAAATGCATACATGCAATGGAGAGTTTCAGTCTGATGTCATTGTTTTATATTTAAAGGTAGTTATAGTCACCTGCCATAGATATATGTAATGTAGGCTAGATCAGCCAAAGTGTTTTTTTTTATTATTTAAGTAAGCATCATCACTATCTAGTGTGCAGCCTTCTATTGCCAGCTAAACAAAAGGAAACTTGATCCAAAGTGGTAGATCAAAAAAAATGACACTGCCTCTTACTTCTATGAAGACACTAGCTGATCTAGCCTCCTACATATAGTATATCTATGGCAGGCAAGTGGAACTGAGGAACAAAAAAACTGAGTATTGCAAACACCATAAAAAGGTAAGTGGACAGTAAATCTAAGAAAATGAAAATGTACGTAAACAAAAATCACAAATTTCCATGTCTGGATGAGACGCACACATTTGCCGCACTCTAAAATATGTTCCTGGGTCATCAATTTCACCAGGCAATGCTGATCAATCTTCACAGCTCTCTGGAGTGTCACAGTGTTGACAGCCATTGATTTGCTGTCATCAACTTCAGCAGATCCTTACGAGGAAAGGGAGGGCCTTTCCACACTCCATGCAGCATCTGTGAAAAATTGTGTTAAAACATCAATCACTCTAGATGTTAAACCTTCGACTGTATATTGTACATTTGACTTTCACACTGTGTTTCAGCTCCTAATGGGGGACTTGGAAGTGTGTGAAACAAATACAGCAATGTACAACTTGTCAGTCTCCTTTTGTGGTTTGCCCTACGGGGAATGAGGAACTTTGAGAACTTTTAAAAGCTAGTAAAAAATGGCATTAATCTGACCTAATGTTCTGCCATACACTGTAGGTCTGCCATTCTGGGGTTTTAAAGAAACAAATGCATATTATAACGGGCAAACATCCAAAAAATGGACACCTGTATGCGCTGATCATGTCAGTCTGTCTGTCTATCCCACTCTATTTGGGACTGCATGTATTTTGCATCGTCACCAGTTTTTAACATACACTGGTAGCCTCCTATTCATATTTCATATCGCATTATATAACGTTAAAGGGTGGCGGTATTTAGATCTGTCACGGTTTAGATCATTAAAATTGATCTCAGTGTTTTTGTGTAATATTTCATACATTCAGATTTCATACATTCACCATTTGAAGTAAATGTTGCTAGGCATGAAAGTGTACCTTTCTTTTCACCTTTTCTCAGATGCAATATTTAGCCTCTTACTTGCCGTTTGAACATTAAAATCATTATATATTTCTCTTGCATCCAAACACCCCAGTTTTCTTTATTATGCATATCAATCTTTGCAGAAGACTGTAGTTTTTTCCTCGGACGTAATTTTCTGGTGCACCAAAGGTCTCCTCAAGAAGCTGTTTTTAAAGAGCGAGCGCGGTCTGTCCAGACCAGAGTGACGCGCGGAGCTCTGCAAGAACGCATTCAGTTGGACAAGAACTGCAAGCATTGATATAACACTATTGTAGAGTTATGGCCATTATCGTGGAGATTATTAGCTAGACATGCAAGTAAACTTTATTTACCTTATGCTAGAAAAAAAGTATCCTATTTCTTCAAGTGTGAATATTTTCATTTAAAATCAAGCTCTAACCACTAGGCCACTCTGCCTCAGTCTTTTCAACTCTAACCACTAAACCACACTGCCTCCCAGTCCCTTGACTCTCAACACTTTACCATGCTACCTCTGATTCCTGCAGCTCTAATCACTAGGCCACACAGCTTACCTCCTTGTCTCTTATGTCCAGATTCAAATGCCTCCCAGTCTCTCAGCTCTAACAACTAGGCCACACTGTCTCTTAGTCCTCAATATGAACAGAAGGGCACACAAAGTCAACTGCCAGTTCTAATTTATTCATTAGGCATTCTAGTTGAATCCTCTTTTAAAAATACATAAATACAGAGTACAGTATATATATAATAAGACCAGTAACTGCTCTGTTTGCAAAATATTTTTTTATCCCAAAGTTAACATTTGCTAACATGGTGAACAAGAAAAAGATTTTAAAATGATAATTAAAATTAGAAAGGTTCATATGTGAGGTTGCTTTTAGCCGTAGGGTTGACTCATTGCTGACTGACATCTATACCTGCTAAGCTGCTTAGTGAGTGTTTATGTTTCATGATTGTGTTTTTTACTCCTCATTTATTGTGTTTGAAGTTGTTTGCTGTGGTGGTGGGAGCCTCTTGCCAGGTCGTCATTGGAAATGATAATTTGTTCTCAATTGACTCATCTGGATCAATGAGGTTTTGATTGATTGAGTGGTTGATTGAAATGCGGCTCGGATGAAGATATTGAAGAAAGGAAAATTATAGCAAATTAAACAAGTGCCCATCATACATACCGCTTACCTATTGCTGACATTCATCGGCAGCTGGTCAGAAACAACTCATAAACATAAACTCTAAAAGGCGGGTTATTTTGTGAACCCTTGAAAAATAAACAATGGAAAGGAGCAAGCCCATTTATATCTAACATATTAGTATTCTTATAATCTCACCCATTACAACTTTACGAATTTTAGATTTCAGTAGGTGTGGTCCAGCTTGAGGGAGAGAGCTCTTCTGTACTGGTACACAGGGACATGTCAAAGTGAAGACATGCATTCTAAATTAAAAGTTCAGCTGCTGTAAGAGAAGGAGGTTTGGGGAAGGCAGTGAAGTTAATAAAATATAGGCAATGGATTAAAACCTTCAGGACTACACTTCTGTAAGTATTCCAAAACTTAGACAAACTGAAGCTTCGTTAAGTGCTGCTGTACTTAACCCAGAGCATGTTCATCCAGAGCATTGGAGCAGAAAAGGTCAGCTGGGATCAGACTTTTATTCTCTGCTTCGAGATTCATGTCAGGTTCTGGAAGCAGTGTGGATGTCTGTACTCTGGCTGGTATTTTGAAGGGGAATTTCCATGTTCTAGATATTAAATTACTCATGAAATATTTGCTTGGCCTCCAGGCTCTTTTCCAGCCTTTTTAGAACACTCCATTTAGCCCTGGCAATGTCTCAGAGAGAAAGCCTGCGTCACCTCTCGTAGCAAGGTCAATTTTTTCAATTTAGAGCAGCAACATTAGAAGGCAAGCAGCATTTCAACACACATTAGAGTCAAAGGGCAAGCACTATACATTCACTGTTGTGTTTTATTTTTTTTTCTGGAGCTGTTTGGGGTGGGTTGGGTAGGGAGAATGAAGCCTCCAGGACTTAGCAGAATGGCGGGGCAGAAGAAAATTGTGTATATATTTCTATTCATGTATTAACAGAGTAAGACGTCTGCACTTTCCTCTCTTTTGGATGAGAGGGTTTGTTTTATAATTTCTCCTTGGAGCAGGAGGCTGGGGTGACCTAAAGGTCAGCTTGAATGCGGGTGGCAGTAATGTTAGAACTCTGCACTAGAAGCCAGGACTCTTGATCCACACAATCGATGCACCGCAGTAGCACACGCTATATCAACTGATTATAAATCACAAGACTGTTCTCGGCAGGGTCTGTCCCTGTCCGTAAACCTGTAAATGACCAAAAATGTCAGTGATTTTGGATCTAAATAAAGGATGGTATATTTGTTATTGATTTGCGGCTTTCCCAATGGCTCGAATGACATATACCTACACCTTATGTGATGGCAGTGAAAAGTATCAAAAGAAGAATGCCAATTAACAATACTGTCCTGAAATCAATATGCGTTCTTCAACCAAGTAGCCACAGCACAGCGAGCTCGGGAGACATCGTCCAGCTTGCAATGTTTTTCCCCACAGATTGTTCTTGGAAATATGCTGGTTAGCCTAGAAATGGAATGTATGCAGTACCAAGTGACTGACTTGACAGATCTTAGACGGGATCTAGAGGCTGATGAAAACTGGCACAGAATTGCGCTCTTGTCTACACCTAGCGGAGAGCCGCGCTTTGCTTCACTTGCCAAGCTTGCCATGAATATGTTGGCTTTGCCACACAGTACTGCAGAATTAGAACAGGTTTTTTCACAGATGAACCTTGTAAAAACAGATGTAAGAAATCAACTGGATCGAATTCTGACTTTCAAGACTGCTGTTAAAAACAGCACCAGTAATGAAGCAAATGATCCAGTCTGCAAATGTGTTCATGTATGACTATAATTAAATAATACTTAAAGAAATGTAAATACATACAAACTGCCTGTTTTATAATGTATTTTATTGTTTCAGATTTTTTTAATGATGTCTGTAAAAAAATTTGCAAGATTGGCAACCATGGTTCTCTGTAATGCCTATTTAACAAAGTGTATGTTCTATGCACAGGATATATACCTTTGTGTTACCAAGTGTATGAATAAAACAATTCGATGTTCATGACACTGTTTCTGTCTTCTTTTGCAACATGAATTCACAACTTTATTTTATTAATAAATATATTAATTTATTGTAGCTTGCAAAATAACTCCATAATTCTCCATGCAATGTACATCCATTCACTGTATACTGTAGGTGTAAAATGTGCAGATTCGAAAGAAATCTATGTTTTAGTAAACATGTATTTTCATTCTAAAACATGCATTGTGGAGCTACACTAGGTTAAATAAAGCTCTTGGCAGACCTGGCTTTCAGATAGTGTTGCACTTGCCTAGTCGTTGATATTGTCCTGATCTCTTCAATGGCTGCTTTCCTCTCATAAACTAAGCAGCTGCTTCCCCTATTGACTGACATGCTTTGACCAAGAAGGCACTGCTGAGTTTAAATGACCCAGGAAGTGCAAGTGTTTCTGAGTGCAAGGCATGGAAACTGAGAACTTTCTTTAACCGAAAGTAATACCAGGTATTGTGTTTTACACAGAAAATACATCTTTGCTTTAACATGTATTTCTACCAAAAATGCACATTTGAGGCAAAACAGGTAAGTTCATGGAATTATTATGTTAGCTACAATTAAATAACCTGCGAGTTAAACTGTGTGAATATGGCCCAATGATGAAATTTAGATGGGTAGTGACAAAGTACTGTTTATAAATTTATTTCCTTTTATTTAAAAAAAAATCGATGTTGAAAATTATAGCTCTGAGCGCCACAATCTGGCTCTTTTGAAGTTTGAAGTTTATACTTACATAATATAATATAGTTTATAATAAAAGACTGTCAGACAGCAGAACTAGCTGCTCAGTATGTAGCTGCCACAGCCTCAGAGACGCCACATAGACAGACACTCTACACTGGGACCAGTCACAACTGTTCTTGTGTTATTGTAAATATGGGGGGGGGGGGAGTATAGGGAGTGGGGTAAGGGTTGTATACGGGATGGAGGGGCGTATAGGGGGAGAGGGTACTGGGGTTATCTATTTGTATTGATGAGTTGTGTTGATGTTCGTTGTTTAAATGCTTTGACAAAACGTAATTTATTTTGTCATGCCAAGAAAGCATCTTTTTTTTTTTTTTTTTAATTTGAATATAGTGGGTTTGAAACACAGCAAGGACAATCTGTAGTCTTAGAAGCACATGCAGTCAAAATGCAGCACTTTGATGTTTTAATGAGAAGGAAACTACTAAACAGGGAGTCTTACTGTTGCTGCTTCTCTTTAGTCAGGGTCGTAAACTAAACATTTTTTTTTGTATGGCTCTATTGCCAAAAGCATTTTTGCTTTCTTAATATAAATAAAAATATATATTATTCTCTTTTCTGCATGCATCTCTCTTTACAATTTAGTGATGAATCCTCTACTCAAGTTAATATTATTTTTAGTCCACCATGGAGAAAGCTTCAGACCATTTCTTTTAATCCAAACCCGTTGCTAGGTTTAGACCTTTTCACTCATAACATTAAAATTGAATCCCAGTCTTTATTACTCCTGCCACTGCAAGCCTTTTTTGTAGAAAATGTCATTTTTGTTTTGTTGCAGCAGTCTCGCCCCAGCAGTTTACTGTATCCAGCGCAGTCCTTTTAGCCTTGGTGACCAACCTTGAAGCGCTGTGCTGAAATATTTATATCTGACATTTTAAAAGTGTAACAAATCCTTTAAAACCGTATTCACGTTTTTTATTCACCGGGGTGCAGTTTCATTAAAATTATATTGTAGATGATTTCCAAAAGGTGAGATTCCAGTCATCTGTGAAGTATTAGCATTTAGAGAATACATTTGAACAGTGAATATGGAGAATGTGTGGCACAGTGGTTTGAGGTGAGGGACTGGGAGGCTGTGTGGTAGTGGATAGAGATGTAGGATGTAGGACTGGGATACCTAGTGATTACAAACTGAGAATTAAAATACCAGTGTTTTATTAAGCCCTACCAGAACCATTATAGGTAGGGATTCTGATTGTTAGGTTAAAAATAAAGGTTCTGTTTTGTTTTAATCTGGCTTTAATTCTACACTTACACAGAGGGAATCTGGTAGAATCAGGTACTATTTTAACTTGAAAAAATTAATAAAGTATCCTTGATTTATGAGAGCTAATCATGTTAACTTACATTTGATGACAGCTTTTTCGTGTTGCATCAGGCCTAATCCCTTTATGGGTTGTGGTAGGGTAGCTTTGCAGCCAAGGGTAACTTTGAGAGAATAGGTAGGCACAAAGAAACAAAATATTTACACCAACAAATCTAAATAAATCTGCACCCAAACAAAGGCTAACTCAGTACAGCTACAGGGAGCCCAATCTGCTGCTCCTGAAGTAACTGCCGGGAGCCGTCTCCCAGCTCCTATTTTGTAGGAAGTGGACAGGTGTAATTAATCATCAATGAATCAATTAGGACCGGGCCATATTCCACACATGTTTTAGTGGGGAGGATATTCTCATCCCAGCCTTTCCATATTAAACACATCCTTTTTGCCAAAAGGAAAACAAATATTTACAATAGGGGGGTAGAAATCGTGTGTTCCCGGGTTTAACCTTAAAATCTAGGGTTTCTTTGTATTATAATTGGTATACGGTGGTGTAATGATATCCCAGTGGTATTTTTCAAAGTGTAACAGATGAGCAGTAAGGACGCAAAGAAAGCATTTGAGCTTCTATCCTTCCTTCCCAGATTTCCCCGGAGGTATCACTATGCCTCCCAGTACAACCAGTTAGACGAAGTCAGAGGTGACACTGTAGTGCATTGGCTGGCAGTTGTATATCTTTCTTCATCCATAATTATATCAGAGTAGTTATGTGCTTATCTCATAAGTGCTTCCAATTATGTTGAATGGGGTTAAAATACACCACTGGAGTGCAGGGTGAATCATACAAGCATTCGAATCCTGGCAGTGTTGCATCTGGGAGTACAGCATTGGATCTGCTGGGGAAAGGTCACCTCATTTCACTTCAGCGCCCCCTACTGGTGAGACACTATGAGGCGTGCAGGCAGAGACCTCAGGGTTCAAATTAAGCAGTTTTCCCATGCTTTTCCCATGGTTACACTATGCATTTACCATAGATTACACTGGTTTGTATGTTTATTAATACCTCACCATACCTCACTATTCTTTATAACGCTTACTTATGCTTTACCATGCTTTCACTATGTTTAATAAACTTTGCTATGCTTTTACTTTGGTAAACCTTTATAAGAACTACAGGGTGAATCATCCAGTCAGGGTTGGAGAAGCAAAATTGTCTGGGTCAGAGCTAAGATCTATAGGTGCCTGTCACTTGCCTTTTATGAGTGCTAAAGTCACAAAAGAAAAGCAATTTAACAATATTGGAGCAGTACTCAAAGCTGTTTAAATATTTAAGGCCCATTAAACATCTAACTGTGTTACTCTCTTTAGTTTGTATATGGGTTCATAATTTAATAATTTGAACTTGAAAGGGGGTTTACACAATAGAGTACAAATCTTTTGCAGTCGCCTCTTGTGTCACTTCTAAAGACAAATAAGAAAACTGACTTGGAGGGTTTCCATAGAGTGTGGGACCCTGTTCTCTCACTTGGAGAATTCTTGTTTTCAAAGAGGGAAGTTATGTCTGTTGACTGGAGGTTATAATGACACTCTTCTAGAAGGTCAATAATGGGTCGCGAACAACCAAATGAGGCGGAAACGTCATGTTTGTTTTGTGTACAAATAAACCTGCTGGTCCTAATGTACATTCTTTAAGGAACCTAAAAGGGAGTCTTGCAGGTCTTAATGGAATATGCTTTGCTAGTCAAATTGAAGTGGATGCATGTGACAGAGATCGAATGACTCTTGGTGTTAGATCTCCCTCTCGACCTGTGAGGGCACGGTGCAAGAGGAACAGAGTACCCTTAATTAAATGGCACGACAATTTATTCCGTAGGGTAGGTGGAAGTCGGTCATTTAGGAAGGGGGCAGAGCTACGGCACCCAAGCTCATTGACCCGGACGGTAAGCGGCGTGGCATCCGAGGACTGGAGGAGCGGATGCGCTTGTTAACCTCGGGGTCAGGGGCGAGGGTATAAATAGGGGGCATGGCTTGAGTGATCTGTTCCTTTGCATATGGTTAAGTTAAATAACCGAGAAGGAGCCCGTACTGTGAAAAACCGTGAGTGTTTTCGTGTCTGTGTATTAACACTGTGTGTCTTGTGTGTTATCAGTCACTGAAGATTACTGAGCACGATCCGGAGCTGCAGCCGCAGGCCAGCAAAAACCCGGACTTCACCATTCACCTTTTCCACTATCGGAACTGTCTTTGTTTTCACCACTAGCACTAGAATCACGCACTGTCTATTTGTGTCTGTGTTTTGTGTTTTGTGTGGGTGACGGAATGGGACTTTGGTCTACGGGTCAAACCCGTGGGATTACAAACCGAAGCGATACACGCCGCTGTATCACTTCCAACACTGTTATTATTTGCAGGTTTGCCTTAAGGCTCTGGACATTTATTAAATTAAATAAACACCCTTGCACCTGTACAAACGTTGTCCGTGTGTTACTCTGCACTGCACTCACCTGCACGTCTTTACCACTTTGCCACAATGCACTATTTACATGGAGTGATTGCGCCTGTAGGCCTTAATGAACTGTGTTCAACTTTTGCCCCTGAGATACTATGGTTAGTTGTTGTGGGTCATACGTTTTGGTGATCTTAGCCCAGCTGAATAATCTAGTTTTAAAAACTGTATTATTTTGGAGCCTGATGGAGATTTAGTTCTTAGATGGATGACATCCAAGGAACATCAGGTGCTACAGTAGAAAGCTAAACTAAGAATGTAGTGCACACCCAATGAGTACAATGATCTGCTTTTCATTTGTCTCTCTGTCAAGCATCGTATGTCACAAGTAGGCCACGGAGGTCATTGTCACACAGGTAAACCTAGTGATACACAGAGATTGTGGGTAACTTTTGACCTACAGGCCAAGGTCACAGGACACTAGGGTCAACCTTCTGTTTTTCTCAAGTGGCAGAGGACGGAAGAAGCTACTTTTTTTAAATTTGCTTTGCCATACTTTACAACTAAAATCTGTATTAAAAAAAAGTCTGGTATGACATCAATCTGCTTAACTACACCTGTTTAAGCTCTATTGTCAGATGCACTGTGCTGGTATTATCTGTTTGCAGGACCTTATCAAATAGTACTAGTATTAAGGTAAGCCTACTACTAAATATGGAAATTGTGCAATTTTGAAATGTTTTTCTTTTTAATACCAGAAGCCAAATATTTGTAATAGGTCAGCCAGCAGGGTAGTGATTTGATGGGACAAGACCATTCCGCAATGATAATCCTATCTAATTCCTTGAGGCAAGTCTTTTTTCCAGAAAGGCACATACAGTCATCTTTTCTTTTCCTTGTAAAATGTCAGTAATGTGACAGGCTTTTCTGTCTTGTCCATTGTGAATGAAGGGAGATGCCGCTTTTATATAAAGTGGCATGAGTAATATTCAGATAGTTGCCCTTTGTAGCTCTTGCCTTCCTGCTGCAGTGTGATCCTTTTTCTTGGTCATTGTGGAAGGGTGGGGGTATTCACTGACACGGGAGAAGATTTTAATGGCAAGCACCACACAGGTGCCCAGATTTATTTATTTCACTTATTTATTCTTTTATTTAGTTTAGCCCGCAGAGAGCGCTGTTGTCCGTGGTCTGGATACTGTTGGCAGTAAACCAGGACCACGGGGTTACCAACACAGGTATCCCAATCCGTGCACCTTCAAGTGCTCAAAAATAATAATGAAAACAGAAGGCGAAAGAAAAAGGGAAAATAAAACACAGTAATAAAACTACAAACAAAAGTGCTGCTTATGCAGTGCCCCCACTGCCGCTACGCCGGTCAGCACGGGTCTCCGTCCTACACTTAGCTGTGCCTATACACTGGGGTTGGCCAGGGTTCCCCGTACCTCTACACACGTCCCCTCGGGTACGTATTTATTTATATCGCTCTGTGAAAATTAGTTTTTTTTTTTTTTTTTTTCCGAAAGGCAGCCCCCTCAGCCGGGCTCGCCTGCTCCTTGTTTCACGCTGGCCTCTTCTGCCAGCGACATTGTATTTTCCCCAACACGGCCACCCGAGTGCATAACCAAGCCAGTTCTTATGGGCCAAGCAGTCTCCCAAGGCCCGCCCCTCAGCCACTCAGAGAGAGGGAAAGCACACACACACTCTTCCCCACCTCCCCTGTTACAGTCATATTTAATGCTGACTGTGAACAGGTCAGCGTCACGGCCCAAGTGTTACAGGCAGGGAGAGAGACTTAGCACTATTGCGCATTTTTAATAAACAAATACAAAGAAAAAGACACAGTGGACAAACAAAATAGCACAAACACTCACTCACTCACTCACTCACTCACTCACTCACTCACTCACTTGCTCTGTCTTCTCTCCACCCTCCTCTCTAATGAGGAAGCTGGGCTTTATATAGCATGTGGCTGAGGGATTGATTGATCCCAGCCACATGCTCACATGGAGTTGGCAAGGATGGGTTTTAACCCCATCCCTGCCAAACTTAAATAAAGAAAACCTTTTTTTTTCTTTTTTTTTAACCCACCATCAATACACTCTTATTTACAGGGCAGGCCTCAACCCCCCCAGACAGACACATTTTCAACTTGACAGATTTCATGCTGGTTTATACCACAGCATGCCATTTCCTTCTTCAATAACTCTATTTTTAATTAAAGCTAGTCCCCTGTACAAAAATAGGAAAATGATTTTCATTCTCCAAGTGGCAGATCTGATAAAGGACTGTGTGGTGTGCAGGGTGAGTGCAGGTTCGTGTCCTCACTGTGCTAAGTTACCAGTCTTCTCTGGGGATTCCACAGGGAGCGTTGCGCTGTCTCTGGTGCTCCTGTCTGAAGCAAGAATCCTCAGGGATTGTTTCAGCGGACCCTTCTGGCCAGGCCTTTGTCCTGATCAGAAAAGTGTCGACTTCCGCTAGAGCTCCTGGGTGTAAATGGCTTGGTCATGGGATCGGAAAGCAAGTACCCATCAGCTCTCCTGAGCTGTTGTGCGGATTCTGTGGAGCATACCTAACTGAACATTATAAAATTGGCAACACATAGGGGTTAATAATTGGGAACACCCAAAGCAAAAAAACAAAACAAACAAAAAAGATATTAATAAGCAAGACGCACCCATAGTACAGAGGTACCCCATTTAATTTTATCCCATCATTTTATTATGTTGTCATAAATGTATACATTAATAAAGAGCCTTTATGAAGAGACACAGTAAACGGCAGGGCGCACCATCTTTGCAGTTTAATTTCTGACCTACAAGTCATGACAGATTAGACCTGATTGGATTGTTGGTGCCATATGTGACCTACAATCTGTGCTCTGCTTAGACTGGCAGGCAGGAGGGTCGCTGATCTCCCCGGGCAAAGGTTGCCATGGGAACGACCTCTGGATTCTCTCTTGTGCTGTTCTGCAGCCATGCTCATGTTGAGGCTGACTCATTTTGGATTCCTTTGTGTCAGCCCCATCGCATTCCGCTCTGTTTCTTCACTCCTGTGCTCGCCTCCTTCACTCGTTTTTTTCTTTCTTTCTCACTCTTTGCTCTTTTCCTTCTACAGCTCATTTCTTATTGTTTTCTTTTATCCCCATCCTTGTCATTTCTCGACTTTGTTCTCTGCTAGTTTTACACTCGCTAGTTTTCTTTATATGCTGTCATATTTGTTCTCTTTGTTCTCTTTATTTGTCTTATTTGGTCTTTCTTTTGTCTTTATTTCTCGCTTTCTTTTGTGTCATTTCCTGACAAATGCCTCCCTTTGATATTAGGACTGTGTGTCAAAGTGGTTTGCAGTGCGCAGGTGCAACAGTGATGCGGTGATCAATTAAAGACAGACAACGATAATCCAGGTGCAATGATATTTATTTATAATCCTGGTCTGACAATCACCAATAATAATACCAGGCAATACACAGCAATGTGTATTTGTCACAAAGACGGCCGGAGTGGGTGGCGTCAGACCAGAAGCAGGAAATAAACAGACAGAGAGGTGTGGTTTGGTGAAGCATTCGCTCAGCATTTAATAAACAGAACAGAAAATAAAAGGTTTGAAACAACAAAACACAGGACACGGCACTTGAGGCCAAAATAAAAAGACAAACAAAACGGACTAGACAGACAAACAAACACGGTGAGCAGATACTTATATTTACGTTCTTTTACTATTTTAGTTTCTCCTTCTCCACACTCGTTCTCCACTCACCGAACACCCAACCCCGAGTAAAAGAAATGTGCATCTATATATACTGTTGTGCTGGGATTCAATTACTAATTAATTATTCACTTGAATCCCAGCACGTGAATTAATTCTGTGCAAACCCCTCATATATTACATTTAACCAGCACGTGAAGTGATTTGTGCCCTCCTCGTGCCTAAATACAAATCTACATTTTTAAACCACACGTGAAACACAGACCCGTTTATATCCCGTGTACCAATCTATACACCAACATTAACACACGCACGCAACATACAACACATAATATGCACACAGGGGCGGGGCACATTGCCACAGTATTGTACTGTTCTAAATAACGGGTTACAGTTCCAAATAATAACGCAGTTATTTAACATACACACAAATACACACACGATCACAAGTCCAAAGTGAGTGGTTTAAGTGCAAGTGGTGAAATACAATGTATGTGATGCCAAAGTAGGTAGAATTTAAAGCAACAAAACTCAAAATATTGGGCCACATGGAATAATCCCTATTAACTCCAAGATGTAATATGAATACGCAATGCTGTTGATATTAGGCTTATAGAGCTGGATAAACATGTTTAATGGGTGTTTAACTAGAACGCTGCTAAGAGTTACACACATTCAAATTCGCATGTGTGGCTATTTCAACTGGTATTGATAAAACTCCTCAAGCACTCAGACAATAGACACAGTTTATCGAATGCAAATACAATAAAGTATGCAGTTCTTTGAAGATCCAGATTTAAACAATCTCTACCCATGTTTAACAATTGTACTTTGGTTAGCCGCAAAATACAAACATGCAAACAGGATGTTAACCTGGAGTAGGTCTACATTTAAAGACAGGCTTAGATGTAAGAACCACCACAGGTTTTAGGAGCTGCTAAAAATAAAAAAGTAAAGCATAAGAGATAAACATGCTTTATGAAATAGGCCCTTAGTTTGTTTTAGGATATCCCCAATTTAAGGTTAAGGAAGTGAAGTTTTTTTTTTTAAATATAATACTATATAAATTGCTGAAGTTTCAACAGGAAGTCTTGCTTCATGAAGAACTTGGCACAGGTCTGAAAACAGCTGAAGTTCATAATCACTTTGTGTTACAGTTGGGACATCCTGGTGACTAAGTTTAAACACCCCTGTGGCTTCAGAGGGGCTCTCAAACATGTCTTCTATCTGTTCAGCTGGTACACCAGAGTGTAACCATTAACCTGTCCCCCTGCAACACTCTGCCCCTAGTGGATGTAAGAAAGACATCAATCAGTAAGAAATACCACATCAAATAAATTGTTGGTATTGCTTACATTCACAGTGTTGCAGGCGGCAGTTTAATGGTTAAAATCTTGTGTATCAGCTACACTGAGCTATAAAAAGTCCCCAGTATGTGAAGACTGAAAAAGAAAATGATATACAAAGCGAATCTAAACAAGAACAATACTGTATATTGTTAAATTGACTGTGGTACGTCATACTCATACAATTCAGGTATCTCCTTTTAGGGAATTACATGATACATATTCCCCAGTATGATCATCTTTCTTTCTTTCTTTCTTTCTTTCTTTCTTTCTTTCTTTCTTTCTTTCTTTCTTTAACAGATCTGACATTTATTAGCGACACATTCTTTAATCTAAAGTGTCACCAGAGTTTGCATTTCTCGCCTTGGCTTTGTCACATTCGCCCTGCTGACTCGTGCTGGAAGCCGTCAATAACACGCTCCTCTCACTCCGAGTTGGCAGACCGTGTGAGTCTGATACCCTGTTCATTTAGCTAAAAGCAGAGACTCTCCAAGTGGGCAGCCAGCAGCCACACAGAAGGGTTCAGAGCTGCCTTCTCCTAGGATTCACTTTCACTTCAAGCTGTGTGTAAAGCCAATGCCAATTGCAAAGGAAGACTACTGCAGCGAGGACTAAAGTGGTTTATGTCTGTATATTATGAGAGTCTAAAGAATATCAATAAATGTAATGATTAAAAAAAAAATACTCTTCATGTGGAGAAATGTGAATCCTGACACAATTATATTAAAGATACAGTATATACCAAAAATGTGTTTTTGTACTTCGAAAACCACTGATCGCTATATTCTTAAATCTGCTTTTACACGCAGCTTCGCATAGCTAAGTTTGAGCTCCCAACTGAACCTGTCAACAGGTATGTTTAATAGGGACTGTGGGAGGAAACACAGCAGCAAGGGGGATGTTTGCGATGGAGTGAAGTTTTACAGGTTTTGCCATTGACTCAATTGAGGATTTCTTGTGACGTGTAGCTTGATTAGCTGTAGGTCTAAAGCATATCCTGCTCCTATTCTGTGGGCTGCTCAGACGTGGAGTGTACACACTCAGTGGAACTGAAGCCAGGGTCCCACCAGAGCCAGTCTTGCACATCAAACGTGAAGAAGATTAAGTAATTTGTAAAATGAGTTGATTAGAAAAAATGTAGTGGCGGATTTAAAGATCAAACCTTCTTTCAACCAAACCACGTGTTAGTTAAAGAAAAGGTAACGAGAGATAACGCCTTGCATGTTTTATTTTCGTACAGTGTGGCTTCACATTTTTTTATTTTTGCAATAACATTTTCATAATCGAGTAACAAATACGTTTTTATTATCACAGAAATTTAGATCTCTGGTAAAACAAGAATATTACTGTAATAGACTGAGATGAGCTATTTTAGAAGAGTCTATCTTGATACTGTACTCCAATTGTGTGACATTGAATGTCAAACCGGAACCAATGTTTGGGTGAACGATTGATCGCTCAATGTCACACATGTCATGGGGGGTTCAGGATAGGGTCATGGGGATGCGCTCCATTACTTCCATCAACATGCATGTTAATCTTACCTCTTTAGTCAAGAAGGAAAGCGATGCTCCTTGTATGCAAGATGGAGGATGAGAGACTAATGGTAAATGAGCCTGAACCCTTTCAGATGTTAGAGATCAATCATCTAATTATTGTGGAGGCCACAGAAGCTGGGAGATTGAGAGCAGTAAGAACCTGGGTACAGATGAGGGAGCTATCTAATCTAGTTAAGCAGGAAGGGAGATTAGAGGTTAGAGATGGTCTTGAGGGAAGCGATATGTAACACAACAAACTGAAAGAGAGAGAGAGGGAGGGAGACTGTAGGCCGGCAGGCAGGCAACTCTGTCCTGCTAAACCACTGACCTCTCAGCATGCAAACTGGATGTTAACCTGGATTTATGCAGTCCAAGTGCAGGTCATATAGGGCCTTTAGGGTCTCTAAATCCATCTAAAACAAGCAGACACATTGGAGTTTACCATAATCTGTGCCTGGTAATTCATGGTGAGGGATTTCAAAGCATTGGGAAAGGGGGTGGGATTGAATGAGGAGGCTAGCAGGGCAGGGTCATGTATGGAATGGAGCATTTCAAGGTTGGGCTCATGAAGCAAGAAAGCCTATAGACTAGGCAAGAACAATCCTCTTAGCCTTCTGAATCCTGTTTGTTATCACTCCCCATCTGTTGCTCAGGACAAAAGCTGTAATCCCTTGTGCAAATATCTCCCAAGGCGAAATTGGATTGGTGTGAAAAATATGTTTCCAGTGTCTTCTCCATCCAGTAGCTTAGGGCATGGGTGTTGGGCCTGCCAGTCCAGGTCTTTGATCCAACTATTTTCTGAATTGTTTAATTAAACTACTCATCTAAGTATCAGTTAATCTATTATACATATGAGTGAAAAGCTAGGAAAAGAATAACCGTCTTGGTTATACCACCTTGTGTATCTAAGGTACATCCCTCATCCATCAACAAGCATGCAGAAATGTAATGCATGCTTTTTTCCACCTCTGCGCGCTTGTAATTCTCTATATAAGGGCCTTGTCACCTCCTCCCTCACTTCCCTCTAATTGATCCAGGTTCTATCTGATCCCTGTCCCACAGTGTGTGCACTGGTTTTCTGTTAAAATCTTTTTTTTTTTAAATCATGATCTATATATTTAAAAGTTTAAAGCCAACAAAATAATCTCAAATTGTACCTGTAATGCACTTCCATTTGTTAAACAGGTCTCAAATGTGCAGTTTTGAAAGAAACACATGTTACAGTAACACAGTAAATTTGGAATTCATGTTGCACAGTGGAACTGGTGGAATACAACTGAGCAGAAGTGAGTATACCATGGGCATGTGAAATTCCACTGTGAAAATCATACAATTGTAGATGCCCTTGTGCTACCATTGGAGTACAGATCCATTGGATTGATATAGAAAAGTGATGGGACTCTGGGACAGCTGATGGGAAAAGGGGTTAATCTCAGTCAAAGCGGGATGTTTACATTTACGAAGCATTCGAATCAACACCTTAACATTTCCAGTAGCCCGACACTTCAACAGCAATAACCACACTGCTGAAGACATCACCATCTGTGGAATCAGTCAGTGTTTTGGTACAGAGGAAGGAACGGCTCATTTGAAGCCTTGACGTAAGGAAGAAAACAGAATCTGGAAGAACGCAAATAATTGTTAGTTATGGGAATCGAGCACTAAGAGTGTGAGGGCCATGTCCCGGGAGGATAAAGGAGGAAGTAAGACAGAGCCTTCTTTCTTGAAGCAAGATATAGCACATAAGCTGTGAAAGAATAGTGTGGCCAGTGGTCCCCTCTGACCACATGAAGTACCTGCCGAGTTACTGGAACTCCAGGTCGGGGAAGTGAGACTCACTATCCCCCCAGAGGGGACCGACACAGAGGCACGCGACATATGAAAAAAGTGAGGAGGAGGAGGGAGGAGGAGGGAAACAGCAAAACACAAGAGAAAGAGTTGAGCTGTGATTGGGTTTAAATAGGGAGTTAATGATGATAGACAGGTGAAATTAATAATGAGCGAAGCCCTGGATCACGCTCCCTGAACTTTCACTAACTTTCACACAATTTTTTGTTCAAAGAGTGCCGCTGTAGTTACACTTGCGAAGCAATAATTGAACTGTCAACTCCATCCCTTCACTGGGAACTGCAGTCATAACGGCTCAACAGAAATAAAAAAAGGAAGCACAAATCCATGTAATGTTGCATGTCACATTAATTCTGCTGAAAGATCTCAGTGACTGTACAGGCAAGTCCCATTGACCCCAGTCATCGCCACTCGTCTCCAGCAAGCACAGGAACAGTGGAAACAGAACAACTGTGTGGGGGGGGGGGGGGGAAGATACCCGTTTAACCCACCCTGATCCATTCCACACTAATGTGACACTTACAAGATCTATTTGAATAGCAGTACAAAAAATACACCAAAATAATTAGAAAGTGTAATATTTATACAATAACTGAATAACCTAAAGTGCAATTGTTGAAAAGTGAAATAACAAATAAAACTAAATGTCTTCTTTCATATGTAACTTAATAGGAATGCTTGTCTTTCATTTAATTAAACTAAAAGGAATCAGCACAGAGAAGTAGTGAGATAGTGTTTCCCGGAAGGAATGTTTTGGAGAAACTCAGTTTCACCCTCAGCAAGAAACCAGTGTCTTGTATTGTCTGAACTCACGTTTTGCAGGAACATTTATGCAGTCATTTAATGCTGAACCCTGATGCAGGTCACCGTTTCCAAGACGATAGTGGAATGGTCTCGATTGTTTAAACTCACATGGAGTCTCAAAGTCTTACATCGTTTCTTGCTATACTGCTTTAGATAATTGTCTTCTCTTCAAATGGTAATGTGTCAGATGAATTGGACTCATTCATAACACCTTTGTGAAGGCTACATCACATTAACTATGTGTATATTCATTTTATAATCACTTTGGAAACTGTATGCAAGTATTCATAACACTGTTGTCAAATTTCAAATGTCAGATCTTAATAAATCCAGGAACATTTTAATGAGTATAGGTGATAGAAATTCCCCAGAAACACTTCTGAAGTACTTTTTGAAGCATGTTATGTTGGTTTCCAAAGTTATTAGGAAGGATTACGGACACAGTTAAAAAGTGTTGTGTAGCCTTGTGAATGCTACAAAGTTTCCCATTCACATTGTTACCAATATTTTCATCAGAAATGGTGTAGTACACCAAGATGTAATTCATGCACAATGATTTGGGCTGGTCCATTCTCACTCTTTGCTGAGATTTTAATGTGCAATCTGTCTCACTAGCGCAATAGTACCAAAATGGGTTTTCTATTTACTGGTTCCACATTAAATTACCACCCTGTTGCTTTTACAGTGGTAGGGTGTTCAGTTGGAGTTAATTCATTGATCAATTGTTGCTTTCTGCGCTGCAGGAGAGAGTGTCAGAGGCGAGACGTGAGTCTAAATTAATAAAGAAACAATTGCTATATCTAGAAATATACTTGTTTAGAATTGTTAGTGTTTGTTTTACTTTGCCCTTTGCTTTGTTTTGTTTAAACTGTTTATTTTGTTAATTATTAAATACGAGCGCAGCAGCGCCGTTTCGCCCGTACAACCATTGTTATTGTTTCACTTCCTGGTCTGACGGCACCACCCACACGCACCACTCAAGCCACCTGATCACAAGGCCTCACTTAGTTCAATTCCTTCAGCTCAAACCATTAGTCCACACTGTCTCCTAGTCCCTAAACTACGAGCCCACACTGCATCCCAGTCCCTTGTCTCAAATCACTAGGTACACTGCCCCCAGCCTCAGCTCTTAACAGCCACACTGCCTCCAGTTCCTTCAGCTCTAACCACAAGGCCACACTGCTTCCCATTCGTGGATCTATCCACGAGGCCACACAACCAGATGAAAAGATACATTCAGCTATTCAATACTGTTTCTTTGGTTTGCTCGTGTTGGTGTTTTTAATGGACTAACTCTTTCCCCCCACTATTAAATCTTGTATAAACCTCCCCCACAACACATTCTCCTGGTATTGGCTAGCAAAAGGTTGTGTTTAAACCCCTGACGCAGATCACAGATGAATCACAATCTAGTCTGAACCTTGAGTTTGCTGGGTTTAGGTACCAGATGTGTTTTTGTACTTGGCAACGTTGCAGGTAAGCCAGATCGCTTCATGCAATAAAAACCTGGCTCCCTGGCTGACCTCACAAAGTTTCGGTGCTAAATCCGTGACATTAGAACATTACATTGTGTTGCGTAAATCCTAAATGTACATTTTCTTTCAATTTTCAAGATTTTTTAGAGAGTTTTTTTTTATGTTTAGTGCTACTTATTAAGGTTCAGAGTAATTAGTGCTGGGGTGATGAGAATGGAGTGTTTAGTTGCACTCATTATAAAGGTGCATGTATGACAATGCTGGAGAGCTCAGAATGAAGTGATACACTAGCATTCAATTGAAGGTGCTGGAAAGCTGATATTAATTTTGTTCTTAAGGTTAGAGGTGACAGTGAAAGCATAAGTTTAAAATGTTCACAGAGCTGGACAAATACTCTTTTTTCGAGATGATGTAAATGAATCCTAGTATCCCCAGTGTTGTTCATTTGCTGTCTTTGTTGCATCTTGGCAATTTTCAACTTTCCACCCCTAGATGGCAATATTGCTGCAAGTTGGATGGAAGCTAAATTGCAAAGGCAAGCGGTTTTTTTCTTCCGGAAAAAGAAAGTAATTTTTTTTTTTATTAAGTCATGTGAAGTTCCAGTGTATTACATATGAGTTTGATGAAACTATTCTATATATTTTTTTTTTTCGATGGCCTGAACTAGCCGCCGTAAAAGCAGAGTTACTCAATAATGCATTAGAATTTCCCACTTAAGCCGATTTTACAATTGCATTACACATGAAACTGTCAGTTTCCTTTAAAACCACTTCATTTATTCACAGCTAATATATCCTAGCATTTATAGTTTAGGTTGTATAGGTAGTATCTTAGGCAGGCGGATCAATACAGAGGTACCATGTGAATTTCATGTATGTTGGCTAATAATGGTGAAATATTTCTGGGGGGAAAATCAACTATTTTTGGTGCAGTGCTGTATTTACATCTGAGATGCGATTGTTGAACTGTGTGACTGACGATTGATGAAATGAATGCATGGCCCAGGGGATTTACAGCAATAAAATACACTTACAAATAACGGCGCAATCGTAATGTACATAAATCGATTGCATTTCATGTCAATACTGCTAAATAAACACATATTGCACATATACCGGTGTGTGAGTTCAAAATACAAAAACATACACATTAAATGTGCAGTTAACAACCTTGAATTTACACTATTATTTTCCCTAGTGTGTTCTAGGCTGAGTAAGTGCTCGTAAAAAAAAGAAAATTTAACAGAGCATACTGTATATGTTTGACTAAGCCTACAGTCGCAGGCAGAAGTATTGGTATCCTACACTTAATATAACATAATTCAAGAAAACGTGTTAAATGCAAAAATTTAGTGAAAATTAGCCACTAATTAATATGACAATGCCCAAAATACACAATGTGTGAAGGTTTATAAACAATCTTTATAAAAAAAAACATTTTTAAAAAGCTATTTCAATTATTTGTTTATGACAAAGGCACCTTTATTATACATTAAAAGTCTGTAAAAATATAATAGAAGTATTTTAAAAACATATTAATTGATTGAAACCCATCACACACTAACTAAGCTGCATTATAACGTCAATAGTCAGAAAATAATGATTTCCAACATCTGTTGAAGAAGAACGTTTTGGCAACACAACAGATGATGGTCAAGACAAATGAGCTGGATTCACGTTTGAGAAAATCACTTGTAGCAAACTACAACAAAGGAAATGGGTACAGAACAGAATCAAAGAAATAAAATCCACAATCACAGCAATAATCAAGTAGCCTACCACAGAACGAATTCAACTGAAACGCTTGAAAGAAGTGGACATCCAAAGACGATTACGGGTACAGCAGGTGGGAGGGGAATCGTTCAGCACGGAGTTAAGAAAGATTTAGAAGCATCGGGCATAATAATGCACAAAGAACTGCACAGACTCCTGAACACAGAATAGTTGCATGCAGGTAGATCTCACTGCAGACCATTAAACAAACCGTCTACAATTTGCCAAGAAATATGAACAGGAATCTTCAGCATTCTTCAACCAAATTCTCTAGTCCAATGGGACTAAAAAATAACCTTTTGCCCAAAATGGACCGCAGTATGTTTGGAGAAAAAAAAGGGATAGCCTTCAATTAGGAAAACCTTGTACCTACAGTTGAACATGGACTGGTTAGATCATGGGGGTGTTTTAGCAGTTCAGGGACTAGAGACATTCCAGTGATTGAAGATCGAATGAATGCAGCCATGTATCAAAACATTCTACAAAGATCTGCTTGTAGGCTGATTTGCAGACAGTTTATCTTCCAACACGTCAATAACCCACAGCATACGGCTAAATCAACCCTGGAATTCTTGAAGAAAACGAAGAAAAAGTTGTGGAATGAACCGCAATCATCAGATCTCAATCCAACAAACATGCTTTGGACTGATCTGAAAAACCTGCAGCCAAGCATTGTGTATCCAATCTGTTTGAGCTGAAGGAAATATCCAGAATGGGCAGATTTCACCAACAAGATGTCACATACTGGTTAAGAGTGATCATAAACACCTGAACGGCCTAATAAAAAAATAAAGGAGGACACAGGAAATACTAAAGCAGGGGTGCCAATACTTTTGTCATGAACGAATACTTCAAATGAAATAAGTTGGTTTGTTTTTTGATAAATATTATTTGTTACATAACTATAAATTGTGCTTTTTGTTTTATTAAAAAGTGCTTAAAGTTTACTAAATGCTTGTCCTTAATCTGTTGCCTTGAATTATGGTATAAGCTTACGGTGCAAAATAATTATGTCAAAGACTGCGACTGAATACAGTAGATCTACAATTAACACATTTTGCTTCAGAGAGTCGATTGAAACCTGCTGAATAATGTCACGTTAACGTATTGAATTACATATGGCTTTGTAGTTTTCCATATCCTTAACGAAAAACTGACACATTTTAAAATGTAACATTTTAAAATCTAACACGAAATACTAACCTACTACTATTATGGCTTCTGGAAGATTTACCCAATATCATGTTGTAGTTTCTTTGATTGCATGATGTTAAATAAAATATATAAATTATGTTTATGTCGTTTTTGTTTCAATCCTAAAATTCTAGGTGATGCAAAACCTTTAGCCATTGCTGTATGGGTACTAAATATTCAAACACAATTTTAACATCGCTGACAAACAAACCTGAATGTTTCTGATTGGTTTTGATGAAGCATTACAATTAATTCAGAACTCGGACTGTGTAGTATTTTCTAACCAAAAATAACATTTGTGTATTAAATTATGATAAGTGGCAAGCCCAGACTCTGTTTACATCACACCCATAAATAAACATTGGAAACATAAAGCTACGTTTAAATATATATACATAACCCATAATGTAAATAATAGCAATACATAATATATAATGTAACAATAAAGTACATGTTAGTATTGATATAGGATATTGATATTGATATTTGATATGAACTCGGTATCATCTGATTTACATTTCATAGAAAAAAGTGAATTGTTCTATCTTTTTAAGTAGATGTTTTTTTTTTTCTTTTTTAGTATGTTTATAATACAGTCTGTTGGGTTGTATCTGTTATTCATGAATGGATTTATACAAAGTAAAATAATCTTTATCTTGAAATTGTACATTTATTTTAATATATTATTATGTTTTAGACAGATAATCATATAAAAAGCTTTTGTTCTATTTAGAAAAGTAATTATAATAAAACACAACATGGTACGGTTTTTGATCCATTCCATATAACGTTCTTATTAGTTTAACAACTGAACACTTTCGTTTTTTATTCTACAGTACAAGCACCAGTCGCGGGCATTGGTTTGAAAGTATGTTTCATTATTCGGAATGTTCATAAAGTTAGTGGCGGCACCGGGACATCTATTTGGAGGGAAACTTCAACTGAAACAGAAAAACTGTCAATGTGCCCAAGCAGTCTGTGTGTGTGTATATATATATATATATATATATATATATATATATATATATATATATATATATATATATATATATATATATATATATATATA
This sequence comes from Acipenser ruthenus, assembly GCF_902713425.1. Classification (NCBI taxonomy): domain Eukaryota; kingdom Metazoa; phylum Chordata; class Actinopteri; order Acipenseriformes; family Acipenseridae; genus Acipenser; species Acipenser ruthenus. The sequence continues at coordinate 6,360,478 of NC_081208.1, read as the reverse complement.
AACATTTATGTATGTATGTATGTATGCATCCAGGCGATTGAGAATATATGTTTGGATAATATAAATATCGTTTAAACTAATATTATAAATATATTGTAAACCTGTTGATAACAAGAAAAAAAGAGCAAATAATACCTTTAAAACAATACAAGAACGAATAAATTGCGTATTTCGAGAACCAATTATATAGAGGGACTGATATACGTGCAGTTGTCAATGTATACGAAGTATAAGGACCTGCTTGACAGGAAATGTCACTCCACAAACCAGGCCATTTTGAGACGATAAAGAATTTTCACAACGCGAGTTGTTGCTTCGTTAGCAATTCCAAGAAGGAAAAAATGCCCTCACAATTTAATAACTTGAATTGAACTCCTGCCCAGACATTAACGCTGTTCCCACTCCTCGTGAAATATTCATAGCCAGAAGCATATTGGTCATTTCTTCGGTATTATCAATTGTGATGATTAAACTGTGCTCATTTATTTATTTATTTACCTACTGTAGCCAAATTGCCGAGTTGTTTTTATTAAGTGTGCATGTTGCATTTGTTCAAGTAACTAACTGATTACAATTCCTTTTGATGTTTTTTTCAAATGTGCTAAGCTACTAAAGGTATGTTGTTATCTTTTCAAAATAAAACATTTTTATATAAGTAGAACAGAAAACAAACATATAACAATTGTCTTGGTTAAAAGAACTCCGTTTGTTTTGAAGTGTTTGAAATAACTGCTTAGCATAAAGAAACTTTGCTTAATCGAACACTTTTTTTCAAAAATATAATGTAATGCATTTTTAACATAAATAACTTTTAAATTACATTCTATATGATGGTTATAAAAATGGAAACTGTAAACAAATATTCGTGTATTTTCTGGGGGGAAAAAAACAACCGTGTAGCTAGTAACGACCGCAAATGAAAGCAGGAATACGAAATTAGTAACTTCAGCGTCCTCATCTTGTTAAAGGTGTGTTAAAAATATTTTACATTTATATCATATGGTATTTGCGATTTAAAAATGAAATTCGTTTAAAAGGGAAATTCCAGTTCATTGAGAATAATCAAACTTTTTTTAATTAAGAGATGCAACTACATTATGGAAGGTAAATATTGCTCAGATCAGATACTATCAATTATATTTCAAATATCTTTCTGAAGTAAATCTCAAGTATATAAGGGTTATGGTGTACCACTTCTGTTCTAACAGCTGAAACATATAAACAACAAATACAATATACGGATTTTGCACTCAATCATAATTGCGTGGCTATAGTATATGCCAAGGTTCCCCAGTGTCCCAGTGGTCTCAGGTGAACAATGTAAATGGTGTTTGTGTTCATCGTTCAGGATCAGTTTAACCTGCTGCATTACAAACGGAGTATCGCCAGGCCGGCTTAACTCCCACGCTATTAAATATTTATTATCAGTCGGCGGTCAATGCCGATGTATATACAAATTGTAATAAATCAATGGCTAATTAAATATCCCTCCCTCCCTTACAGATTCAAGAGTTATTGCTGTGATAACAAGGACGAACTATTGTACCTAATAGACTATTAACACAGTAGTTATGCGTAACGAAAGCTTAATTGTTCATTTAGGGCGCTTAGCGTTGCCCAGCAATTTCTCAGCTGCCTAAAGCGAAATACTCATCTGAAGTGAAGTCCCCCTTATTTAGAAATTGCATCTACTTCACCCACCTTTATTAGAATATGTGCTGTCATTTGTATAACCCTGTTGTGCCTTGAAGTTTTTTGTTTTAATTCTTTAGAAAGACGTTCTTCTAATAAACAATGTTCAATATAAAGGGTTCAATAGCAGACCAACTGCTAGAACCATTAGGGCTTGCATAATTATAGTGAATACTTAATTAGGAGGTTGTTTTCTATAACACAATACTAAAAAATCGACATAATTTGAAGGCGGCTTTTACCGGATTATAGGTTAGGATGGAACCAATGATCTGGTTGCTAATATAGTACAGGGTCTTATAACATGCGATTATTTATTATCTACCTTCAATCAGTTTCCATCATTTAAAGAATGGATAATCCTAAAATTACATGTAGGGTTAGCTAATCACTAACAAGTCCTGCTCATGCAGAACTAATTTATACAAAGAATTTTCGGCCAGAAGGCCATCGCGTGACGCTTATTGTTCTTAGTGGTACTGTAGCAGTGACATCATTTCCAACAAATGGAAATTGTGAAGGGAAAAATAATATGTTAAGTTCCATGTTTTTAGGTCAGAATAGGGTCTTTCCAGCTCACGTGGACTCAATTCTGGGCAGTTGTGCTCTCCATTTTTGTGTGATGATACACGTGAGTCAATTCATATATATATTTTGGAAACACGTTTTATGATACCAACTTTATTTGCCTAGGTCAATTCGGTCAAAGATGATCAATATTGGTATTTTATTACCATCTTCAGACACTTTCTCACCATGTGGGTGGCATGAGTTCCACAGCTCTTCTTTTGCAGGACCTGGCACCATTTTCACAATTCATATAGAAAGATTGAGTAACCTCTGTTGGTCCACTTCAGCTGTAAAGAGTAAATTATTCATTGATCAGTAAGTTAATGTAATAGATCCTAGGCTGATTTAGGTATTTCTTAATTAAATCATTTTTATCAATGTAACAAATGAATTCAAATTCTAGCACAGCGATGTGTTATTATCACATTGAGGAGTGTATTAGCCAAACCATTTGCATTGCCTAAAAGCTCATAGAGAAAAGTAAACCCCATTCCAATACAGGTGTATTGCTCTGAAGAATACCTATACACACAACGCAGAATTGCCTCCAGTTACACTGTCTGGTAATGATATGGTTCAGCAATGGACTACAGTACTACTGCATATAAAACACTACCACTGTGGTACCAATCCCTATGGTTCATACCATTGCAGCTGCACTGCCATTGCCTGTTAATACACAACAATTATATGGAAGCATTGTTGTGGTACTTTGTCACTGAAGATGATTCTATGAGGGGATGTTCACTGTGTTGAATGATGGGCTAATAATGGGTAGCAGTATAGCTCTTTGTGATTTTCACTTTCATTAGCAGAAAAGCTCAAAGTGAAAGCTGAAAGGGTTTTTTTTCTCTGTCTGGGTCTCTTTGCTGCCCTTAGTAGAAGTCAGTTCCACCCGAAGCTATGTTAGTTGGAAAGGGCATTTCTTACTAAACTGGGTTTGTGTGGAGGTTTGAACTCCCAGGGTTGATGTCGTTGTTTTCCTAGCGATTAATCATTGTAACCTAAAATACTGTTTGAAAAGAAGTGGCAACTCATGGTGAATTTGCACAGGATTTTTGATTACCATGGTTTGCCATGGTTTTATTATGCTTTACCATACTGTACCTCTCTGGGCTTTACAATGCTTACCTTTCACTATGCTTTATTACATTGTGCTACGCTTGTACTGTGATACATTTTTATAAGGGAATATTGGGTCCAATGCATCAATGTATATTAATTCCCTACAAATGTTACATGAAATAAAAAATGCAAACAGGACCTAAACACTTCTAAACACATAACCATGTTTTTTGAGCATCATGTTTACCAGTGTCTTGTAAATATAAATAGAAATCTCAGTGTTTAGTATTGGCTTCTAAAATAACTGGACTTTACAACACCAAACCATGCACAGAAGGCTATGGAATAATTTAGTAAGAAGACACCAAATCATATTTCATTGTAAAATGGTAAATGACTGTGGAACACTGCAGCTTTAAGAGTTGCAGAATTTTTTTTCCTGCAAGCAACAATATATGTATTAGTTCAATTGTTGTGATGAAAACCCTGCAGTTTTAGCAGAGATTGTGTTAAGCCATTAATCTGGTTCTAAGATGTCCTCTTTTTGTCTATGTGCAATCTGGTGAACATATGCTGCTACTGCACCTACAGAGTGTTGATGTACATAATGAAACTTCATCAGCTATGTAACTGTAACACTTTTGTATAAACATTGTTCTGTTCATAGTTTACTAAATCCATGCACTGTAAAAACATAATGGTGTCTTTTCAATTGATCTAAACACCAGCCCTGTTTAAATCTTTAAAGGAAATAAAATGGCAGTTTTTCCCATTTATATTTTTATAACAAACCAAAAAAGTATTTAGCTGTCCAAATGCTTCATTTCAAATGCATTTATTTTATGGTGTGTACCCGGATAACGCTGCTTACGATTTTCAGTTCCAATTATTACCTGGGTTGTACGTTTGACATATTATTAAGTGGAAATAATGCTGCTTTTAGTCAGATTTACAGTTCGTGGGTGGGGGTGGGGGTGGGGGTGGGGGTGGGGCATAGGTGCAGAGAGGTCAAGTGGCTCTCCCCCAGGTCACAAAGCCAGGCACAAGCTGAGCTGGGATTACTAGCCTGGTCCTCGTGGCACTGGGGCAATGGCCTCCTTTTCTTAGGAATAAACGAAACTGTCTTTGAAAAACAGGAATACAATGTGTATGCCATGGCATGGACAGTCCTAGAATTCCTTGTGTTTAAGGAGCTGTTTTCTTTGTACCGATATCCCTGTACTGTCTTGTATTAATTATGTGATAAATAAGGCCTCGTCTCTCAAGCTGTATCTGCATTAAAACACGTATTCCTATTAAAAGTTGATCATCAAGGGCTCCCGAGTGGCGCGTCTGGTAAAGGCGCTCCGTGTGGAGTGCAGGATACGCTCTATAACCTGGACATCACCACTTTGAGTCCAGGCTATTCCACTGCCTAAAAATAATTAGATATTCTAAATTGAGAGAAAATAATAAAAATAACTTTATTAACTACTAAATTAAAAAGAAAGTTGATTGTCATGAAAGCCTCAATTCACAAATGAATCACCTTGCCTGTATTTCTTTTTATTACTAGCACATGCATGTTTTCATTTGCATGATTGCTTTTCATTAATACAGATTTTGTTCAATGCATATATTTTATTACTATGTCTAATGTGTCTAAAACTGTTTTTGTGTGTCTGTGTGTCTTCCATTTTAATATTAAACACATTGATTATTGTTGATCATTTTCTGTCTGATATTCAATTAGGAAATTAATTGCTGAAATGCATTCTGCTCTCCAGTATAGTGATATGTATTTCATTCATTTTTAAACATTAGTTTCTATCTAATTAGCAGAGAGCGTTATGAAAAACTTACTTCAGTGTTCTGCATTTGTCCTTCGTGCTAAGTCTTACTGTATTTTTATGGTTCATAACTAATACATCCCCTAAAGCTTGCCTGATAAAATGCTTCTGATTATTCAATTTACAGATTACTTTAGGAACAGTCTTTTAATAGATATGTCATATTATTTTTAACTTTGCCCTGCCAGGTGTAAAATGTACTGATTTATTTATTTTATTTATCATCTTCAGTATTGGCCTTTTGGTGATAAAAATGAGTTATGCTGTTGTTATTGCTTTTAACACAATTGAATATAGAACCACAAAATAAAAGTCTATTTATGATGCATAATCTATACGACTGTATGTTGTCTATAAATTTGAGCACACATTTTGGATTTGAAGCAAAGATACATTAATACAATAATTTAAATGGTGCAAACTGTACTAATGTAAAGTTCCCTTTCTGTAGTAGTTTTTGTTGTTGTATACCATTGCTGGTTTGGTTCTTAATGGTAACCAGTATAAACACTGCAGACCCATTAAAAAAATGACACATTTGTTACATTGATAAGTCATCTGAATTTAGGTTATATAATAAAACTCAAAAGCTGGATCATCAACATGTTTTAGGGTTTCCAGTAGCTTGAAATTGATTATTTTTCCAATAAAACAAACATCACATTTTCAAAGAATGATCTTGCAGTGGCATTGAGACTTTAATAATAGTCTCATAAAGACGATTTAATTCCTAAAGCATTTAACAGTATCAGTCTTCAAGCCTGAGAAATGAAGAAGTCCCACTGGGGTAATTATGAGAGACTGTAATGTATGAGTGACGAAAAGAAGTTCTTGAATAATGATTTGCACATAACCCCAGTAAGGCAAGGTAACTTTTTAACTTTTGTTTTTACATTTTGATGAGAAATCTCTGGTGTTGATTGCTTCCCGGATGCCCTGATGACCCGACTGTTAATAAAACCTTTAATATTCCTCAAACAAGTTAAAACAAAACTGAGTGCTGCATATATAAGTAAATGTCAACACATCATAGAACATGCGATTTACGGTAAGTATCTCGAGGCAATTTCACATGAATCTAAAACGACTTTAACAATAAAACGCAATGCACGAGTAGAAACGTTTTCTAATCTGGCGTGTCCCGGTATGTCAAGTGTTACAGCAAAGGTTGAGTAAACTAGCGTAGGTCTACAGGTTGGCAACATTTACGGACGAGAACAAAGATCCTTACTTTATGTTTGTTTTGCTGAACTTAAGGGTCAGTGGTAGCCTGTAGATACGATTTTAATAAATAATATATACTGTATATACATTTAAGGCATTTTTGGTATATGTATTGATATGTGTAGTCCCTATAATTACACAGCAGCACACAATGAATGAAAAAGACTAACTTCAAATAAAAAATAAAAAAAAAGATTCCAGCAGCTAATGTAAGAATGTTATAATATATGCATGCCACATGTACACATGTGCTTTTCATATTCAGTTTAAATTGCGGATAGGAAATTTGTCCAAATGTTTTATTCGGAATATGTGCAATCCATTTAATTTCAAATGTCGGGTATTTCCACTGCATTTCTCTCTGGTGTTTCAGTGATTTCTAGACCAAGAACATTGTAAAATGTATGTATGCCGCCACATTAAATAAGCAGAAACCACACTATAAGACATTAATACATTTTTTATAGTACATGCTTGTCAATTACACACAATTGCCCCAAGGTAAAGAAAATATATGGCAATTATAGGCTATATCCACGCCAGTTAGAAAAGTATACAGTATGTTTTGCATCACCTACAATTTTAAAGATTGAGACATAATTTAATGTCTATTTCATATTAGATTTCGAAATCGTCACATTTCTCTATTTTGGTCAGTTTTTCCTTAAGTATGGAAAACTACAAAGCAGTATGTAATTCAATAGGCCTTTAGCGTAACATTATTCAGCAGGTTTCTTTCGACTTTATCAAGCAAAATTAGATAATTCTATAGGGTGATGCAAAACTTTCGGCCATAGCTATACACTATTTGCACCACTAAATTTAACACTGCCATGTGATTCTGGAAATGTGCCGCTAAACAGGCATTTCTTACGATAAACACTTGTAAAGTATGTATCTGCAAAAGGAATACATGTATGCAAAAATTACACTACAGACCATTTACATAACAACAACTTAGACTTTGTTTCTGCTTTTCAACTATTTAAGAAAAAGCGTTTTGTAACGTTGATTCTTGACATTATCCATGTACAGAGTGGACCCCGTTGACAAAGGAAACGGTAACATGCCTTTTAATTCACCTTGCTTTATCATGTTTTACATATACTTTTCAGTTTCTTCATTTTTTTAAGTTAAGGATGTAAAAAAATCTTAATTTCAAGTTATTTTGAAAAACAATATATTTTAGATACGTATATTCAAAACAGTTGTAACCTGAAAAAATATTACATTCATAAAAATACAACAACAACAACAACAACAACAACAACAACAACAACAACAACAACAACAACAACAACAACAACAACAACAATAATAATAATAATAATAATAATAATAATAATAATAATAATAATAATTAGTTGGTTCTTAAGTGAGTTACCATTAAGTTAAAAACTTCTGAGGTAGCAGCCTTTACTACTGTATTACTAAAATATGAAAGATTACTGTTGACTTTTTTTATTAATGTTACTCACCTTTTAAAATGAAACGTCCCCAGCGTAAAAAAAGAAAAAAAAGTATACAAATGTCTTGTTGTAATAATTGCAATGCAATGCAATGCAATGCAAAAAAAAAAAAACATCTTGACACACATACCAGTAGTTAAATAAAGTATTACAAAGTAAAACAAAAAAAATAAACAATGATACAAACTGATGAAGGAAACAACTAATAGTTGTATAGAACAAAAGGAACGTCAAAGTTACTTTGCACAGTATTCGGAAGCTGTACCATTACTTATTAAAAAAGAAACTCCGAAAGATGAGTCTTAAAAAATCACTGCTTTAGTCTGCATGATTGACAACTCGGAAGCGTGGATAATATTTTCGAGGGGTGCGCGAATTCAGGGGTCTTTAAAAATAGCACAAAAATAAAACAAACATCGTATTATGTTGCATATAAAATAATGTCATAAGTCAATTATGTAACATTATAAACACAACAAGTATTTAATTCCTGGGTGTAAAAAAGGACTTGCTCTGAAATCCGTTGTCCCCCGAGTCTGGCTCCTCTTGGTATCTCCCAAACTTGCTTTAGATTTTTGTTCTCTTTTCATGGGATCTGGCTCATTCTGCTGTAGTCAAGGATTGCTTGTCTCCCTACTCGTCTATGCTTTTAATGGCTTTCTGGACATATTTGCATTGAATGCCTGGGCTTTTATATTTTCCCCACTGAGCACACCCCACGCAATATGGATATCTTGTGGATTTTATGGATCGTACCCACGGTTTGGGCTGTAGAAGGTAAGACTGGCTACGTCAGCCGTTGCAATCGATTTTATACAATATATATGGTGCAGAATATACGTCTGTTTGTAATTATTGCACACGGACAAAACATGTTGCGGTCTCCATACATTTCAGTTTGTTGCAAAGGATGCACAGTAACGATTTCTATCCGCGTTTTGTGGGCGGTGTTGTGTGTATCGCGTTTTATTGTGCAAAAATTGTGCGTGTCTTTTTTTAATTGCAAAACGTAAGGTATGGTCAGTTTGCGTGTGATGGGCACCCTAGCACCGGTTTCCATACCTTATCACCGTACATCACTTGCAACTTGTATAACAAGTAGCCTATATCATTTACATTACTGTGCATTTTTCTTTTTAATTTAACAATTTGTCACATACCATTCTGTATGTATTTTTTTCATTCTTAATACCATAGGTTTTCAAATATTTAATAGCGCTCAAAGCATCGGTCCAATGAATGAAATTAACATAGACATTATAATATTAACAGTAATAAAAAAGGATTGAACAATTATTTTTATCATAAAAAAATATGACACTCCACATCTTTGTGTTAAAATTATGTAATGGATTTAAACTTGGCTGTTGGGTTCAGGCATTTTCTTGCCAATATTTAAACTCATCAGAAATGCTCTATAATTAAACATGCTGTAAAACACGACGGATGGCGACGTGTATCAGTCGGTATTTACTGTACAAGTAACCATTTGCTCATGTGTAATAGAAAATACCCCTTTTATGATTTTGTCCTGAAGTCTCACGCTTTCTAATCTAGGAGAATTATTTTCAGATTGTTTACTTTTTAATGTTGCATTTTGATTTTTGATTCATTTTTGGTCAGCTGTCTGTGTACTCTACGGCACGGCCCATCTTTTGTAGCACCGTGTTATTGAATCTATTATCATTGTATCCACTACCTCTCGACAGTAAACGTACACATCCATCATTGTACGTTATCTACGGCAGTTTACATACAGAATGGCCCCCGTATTAAAAACCTAGGAATTCAGTATTATGATTTAGACGTTTGGGCAGACTAAATGAGTTGACAGAGAAATTTAATTTTATTGACATCTACGTTCATTTGTATATATTTGCACTCACAAAGAAACACCACAATACCTATATTATACTATATAAGATTATTATTATGTTGTAATGCTTATGATAGTTTGCCTGTACAGACCTTTAAAATACATACATTTGTATGCAAAGATAAATAAACATATGCATGTATATATTATAAAATGCATATAAAACATGTACTAGGTGGACACCATATGCTTTAGTGGATGCAACTAAAAGAACATTTAAATAATTAGATAGATTTGCTAATGCTGTATAAACACAATACTGATAACTTCAAAAATGGAATCATACTTTATTAAACACACAGGAGTCCCTTATAAATAACGGAATTGCTCGCTCCTTGCTGTTTTTATTTCGCTCTCAGCCTGCTGACCTGTAGCCCTAAAAAGCAAAAACATTCCAGGCCTGGCTAGTATATTTCAGTGCCTGGCCTACCAACGAGCATCAGGTCAGACCCTAGAGGTGCCCCATTTTGAGACCTGGTCTTTCAGTGTTGACCCTGTTTGAGGGGAAAATGGAGCCAGTATCTGTGAAAGAGTTTTGGTCTCTGTGGTCTTTTATATTTTATTTGGAATACAAATATATAATCGTAGTTTTTCTAAAATGTAAGTTCAACATGGCCTTTGATTATTTTTTAAAATTTTTATTTTACAAAGTTGAGAGGCAAGCATGACCTTGTTCGTATTCACCGGAAATAAGTTGTAGACATTAACACTCCAAAAAGCAACAGCTTTCTTTGTAATGTGTTATCTGCGATTTAAAGTCATTAAACACCTTTTACCATACAGAAAATGGTTATCTCATTTTTTTCATTTCAAGTTAATTGGGTGGGATACAAGTTTACAAGGTTTACTCCTGAAACATTGTATGAATTTTAGATGTTATGCATTTTTAGACAATAAAAACAAATTCCACTATTGGTCTGAATTTAGAAGAATCTTTAAACATGAAAAGTTTGTTTGTTTCAACTCTATATATATATAATGTGTGGTTAAACATACATACATGGATCAATGTAGTCCCGTTTTATAGCCAGTCATAATAAAAGTAATAAAATAAAAACAAAATACAACATTTTTTCTTCCGCCCTCACAATCAATGATTTAATGTCTACAGAAAAATGTTAGCGCTGGCCAATTTGAAAAATTTCGCTGACTGCGTGTAATATATTTCTTAAACTAAAAAACAGATTTCCACGAGGAACACAGTGTTCCACTTTATTTATGCATCTCTGCCTGTTTCACTTACCCATGACATATGAAAGTATTATACAGCACTGCATGAGCCATATTTCATGATTTCCAGATAAAATGGGAATGTTAAGTTGGCCCCTCAAGATAGATCACGGGCAGTGTTCTTTAACAAAGTCATTTGGTTCAAATGATAGCTGTTACTGACGATACTGATTCATAAAAAATGCTAACCGATCTGTTATGAAGAACGCAGCAGCACAATCTGTTATTTGTTTGTTCATTTTGTGTCAACATACAGAGGAATAGAAGTACACCTGCTTTTAGAAAATCTCTTCTTGAAACATTTAGGCCAACGTCCCCTGAAAAGGTGAGCAGGTCACACCAAAGACCCCCTTGAGAGTGGGGCTCTTTTTTCTGCTGCATAGCTCTCCTGCTGTTTGGCCCATTCAACCCACAGATTTTAATCACATCTAGGCTGGAGGAATACATTGGTTGATCGCTCATATGAGAGTCGGGGGCACACCACCAGGTTTCTAAAAAAAGAAAAAAGATAAAAGTAGAGTGATTAGGGGCATCGCTTCTGTTCTGCGTTGAGGCAAGGACGGCGTAACACTTTTCCTGTTCTTTATGATTTCTGCTTCTGTGTAGATTGGTTTCTCATTGGTGACGTCCGTCCGTCTGCTGAAGATTCAGGGCGAGGGGAAATTGTCTGGCGAATGCAATCTCTTTGTGTTCTTTCAGTATTTGGAATTCATGTCCTTGCAGAAGAGTGCTGTGATCAAACAAGAAATCTTTTTTTTTTCTTCATAATGATCGTAAGGGACATGCATGACTGCCACGGTCTCTGCTTTTTGAGTTACATCCAGCTAAAAAATGTATATTAGGAGGGTTAGAGAAGAGGCCAGCTTGTGCTATTGGAGATGTGTTAGCCATTAATCCTCAGGTCTATATTTTAATTGTGTGCTGTTTGTATAATTTGTACCACCTTGCCTGAAAAGGGCAGCATGTATTGAACCTCATGGTTTTCTTTCTCTTCCACTTTGCAGTTTACCCTTTCAAGCCAACGCTTAAGGAATACATCCCCTCATTGCTGGATAGCTAGAGAATCGTGGGTGTAGATTTAGGACACAGCTTTACATTTTTCTGCAGTTTAGATCTGCCGGGAGGGGGACACCCACTGTTCTTTTTGTTTTTGTTGCTTGTTTGAATTATTTATTGAATTTGTATTTCTTTAAGTATTTTTTGGGTGGTTCTGTTTTTAAAAACAATTGATTTAATTTTGTCTTCTGTCCGCGTCCGGTCATGATCCAGCCCATCTTTGCAAACTCAAAAAAGGGTACGAATTAAAACATTACCCAGTGGTTTTAATCATGCAGTTTGGTTTGGTAAAGCCTCGCAGCTTTGGGCATCATCTTGCTTCTTGTAGAATTTATCTGATTCTCAAAGCCGTCTCGCTTTTTGCTTTGTTGAGCTCCTAAGTCTTTAACCGATTTGATGATAAAACAAAATACCATTTTTTTATATGGCCTATATTCAAACCTACATCATTGCAGTACTTGTATTATTATTATTATTATTATTATTATTATTATTATTATTATTATTATTATTTACTGACAGAAAAATACCGATACTGTATGTCAAAATCACAAATATAAGTAAAATAGATTTATTTAGGTCACCGAGAGGCAGGGAACTACATATTTTAATATCCTCTTTTTTGATTGGACAGACTGCTCATGGAACATAACGGATTGCGTTTTTTTTTTTTTTTTTTTATGCCCGCAACCGCCCTAGCGGTTCAACCAATAAACTGAAAGTAGCGCACTGTGCATGAAAATGTAGAGTTGAAAAAAAGGTCAGTGGCGCTGTAACCTAAAAAAACAACTTAACAAACGGGGGGGGGGGGGGGGGGGGCGACTGACAGAACTGACGTCATCTTGTACATTTCCAGTGCTCCGCGGCATCCACTTTAATTCCTAGTTACGCCATTTATTTTACTTTTTTTATATGTAAAAATACTATATATATATATATATATATATATATATATATACATAGTAGTATTCTGTGGCGGCAGATTTTTACCAGATGCCAGATATATTTACCAGTATACAAAAAAAGCCCTTCTGAAACGATTTTAAGGATGCAGCAATGCTCTGATTATCAGATAGCTTTATTTATTAATTATGCCTTGATCTGTGAATGCAGGAACTCTCTGAGATCCTATATATATTTGTCAGTTCTTAGATTCTCCACTACGAGTTTCATAGGTAGACACTGACCTCTGGGTCACAAGGTCAGAAGCACATATCCAGGCTTCGACCGTTTTGGACATAATCCACCAACAAAATGCCTTTTGTGGAGTGCGGCTTATGAAACTGCATAATGGAGGAGATGAGAAAATGGAGGTCCCATCTGCTCTGCAAACATTCAAAAGATCACAGCCTTTTGTCAGAGAAGAGCAAGGGTGGCCGGGCCCGAATCCTGCACTTCTTATTCAGATCAGGGACTCAGGGAATGAGTGTGTTCAGAAAATGGAATATCCTCAATAAATATGTTGCTTTCCGTGCTATGCTGTCACTTTACGGAAATGTTTGCATTATAGCTTTTTCTAGGACAGAATTTCCAAATTCCAGACCATTTTGTATAGAGAGCGCAATCTATTTATTCATGACTTTTCAAAGAGACAAATGATGTCTATCATTTGGAGTCCCTATTACAAAGCAAGTGCAAAGGAAGATTTTTTAGAGGAATTCAAAAATTGCAACAGTAAGGAGCTTATAGTTGCTAGAAGGAGCAGTTAAATGATTGTTCAATTTAGCTTATTGCTAGTTTTATAACTTTATTATAATTGGAAAGAATATATGTACAGTAGTAAATATTAATGTTTTAAATTTTAAGCAATACAAATATGTATAGTTTTTGCAAGCAGACATTTCCTGCAGCATTAGGAATTTTTATATTTTTTTTGCTAGGCAGACTTTATAAAGAATATGCATCAGATTATTGAGATGAGTGAGATTTATAATTAGGGGAAGGGATTCTAAGAAAATGCATTGGGATTTCCTTTCTTTTACGGGTAAAACTGCTACAATTCAGACAAACTGTTCTACAAAATGTGTAATACTTGGTGTATCTGCATCCAGAGTATAAGAATCGATAACATGTATTTAATTTACATATATTACCACTGTGAATGCTATCAACTATATGAGTGACTGTTTGGGTAAAGCTGATCAAGTTACTGTATGTGGGGTTTTCATTTATAAAATGTAAAAACGTTTTTGTTTCCCTCAATAAGAACTAGCTGCAGTGTCAGTTTAACTGTGGTGAAATTAGTTTGCGTGCTACAAAGAAGTTGTTTAACACAGTATGAGATGAATGGTGGAATAAGGGACTCTAGGTATTCAAACAGGGCCGTCTGCCCTCTGCAAATCAAAAGGCTTAAGATTTTCAAACAAAAAACTACAAACATCCACCCAAGATAGTGCTTTTCAATCAATAGATGGGTTAGTAAACAGTTTCAGTCCAGTGAAGATGGTCCGTTTGCACATATTAACCTACTAAAATCACAAACTGTTCAGCCATTTATTTGTAGGAAAAAAGATAACAACAAATGTCACTGCAAAGGATGTGGCTGTATGCCAGGCCATTTTTCTTATTTTATATGACCTTTCCTGGAAATCTATCGTTAAATAATTAGTTTCCTTTTTTTCGGGTAGTATTGAAGGCGTCTGGAAATACAACTCACTTTCTCTTTGTTTTGCCACTGTGAATGCTATCGTGACTGTGCAGGTAAAGCTGATCAAGTTAAACTGTATCAGTACTACAGGAAGTTAAACAGACACCAGTGTATGCATTAAAACAAATGTATTATTTATGCATCTAATGCATGAAATATTATGGATTTATTTGGTGTGCATCATATTTTTTAAAGAAATATTGGAATATCGCTTCAAATAACAGCCCATAGCTTTGTAACAAACTGGACATTATGGTTCAAAATCTGTAAAAACTGAACAGCAAAGACATTGTCTATGAGAGTGTGGCACAATAAAAAAAAAGTGATATTTAATACAGGCTCTCTCCATGTATGAATGTCTATACAATGTGAACATGCACATGATAAAAATTGCAGGAATGCTGTAAATAATGTAACAAAGACCCATTTAGAAGAAGAAAACGTTAGAAGAAAATATATTTTTCCTTTAAGATGGCAGCTTTCTGATTTGTAGTACACTTTCGTTGTAAATGTATGTAGGTCAAGCTGTTTTCAATGAGATACAACTCTTATGGGGCGGATTTTATAAATATGAGTCACTATAATGTATACCATGCATACATCTGTAGTCTCTTTTTTTAATCAGTTTCAAATGAAAGTGGTTTTCAAGCAACAGAATAAAGATTGCAGCGCATTTTAAACAGTGTGTCCTTCATTTACGTTGATCTATGTTGGACGTCGTCTATACAAGGAGTACAAATAAAATGTATCTTTGAAACAAAACTAGCAAAAATAAAAAGAAATGAGCACAGACATATTCAGCGCACCTGAAGTTTGTTCGTTTACAGGAGGTTATAAATATAAAAAACGACGTATTTTTATTGAGCATTTACATTTACAATTTACATTTACAATTCGGCTTCTATGTTATCATTCTCTAAACAAATAAAAACATCTTAACATGTTTATACGCTTGCTAATAAATATACACTTTTAAAAAAATAAAATACTGTTAACTGTAACTTGTTAACCTTACGCTGCAATAGCTAAGATCTAATCATGACCTGTTACACGTGAAATTTCAATCAGTACGGTGTGCTTGGCTTTCTGTTACGCAGGGTGTTGCGTTACAGTTTAAACCTCGTATTTACCTTGGTGTGATGGAACTGTTCAGCCAGGGAGGCAGTGGGGTCAGATGCTGCCAAGGGAGTAGCTAGGAGCCGTCCAAAGCACTAAAGCTCCACTATCCTGGTGTGGCACTATTTCATTGCTTTGGAATTTAAAGCTAGCAAGCCGTCTGCTTTTGATAGCATATAAATATTTTTGATCTAAATCACTAAATGTCCATGTAATTGCAACTGCTCCTCCTGTTGCTTTAAAGAAGCCAAAGGTTAAAATGTAATTTGAGGTCTGCGTTGCCATTTGACCCCTGGTTAAAGTATTTCCTTGCAGACATGAGGCCTGTTGGCAATGTGGGGATCAATAAAAAAAAAAGTGTTTTGCTGTACTATTTAAAATAAACATGTAATACAAGGTTGTGATTTTTTTATTTTATTTTTTCATTTCTTACGGAACCGCAATTGTTATTCGATCAGGAAACTGCTACAGACACAACAGCAAGCTGTTAAAATTGTTAACCAATTTCATTTAAAAATAAAACACACGCTGTCTTTTATCTCGGCTATGGTACAAATGTGATTATAGATAAACAAAGGGACTCCAGCATGTCTAATTTGAAATCTAGCTATAGATTTGGCTCACCTTGCACTTGATATGTATGTTTTATTTTGAAATTAATTCATGTTTTCAATTTTAATAAAACACAAAATCCATCTAACACTTTTATTGTCACACGTTTGCATGTTTTGTTGATACTTTCGATTCAGGGGTGGTGGGGGAGGGGGGTGCGGTAGCCTCAGGGTAAAGGTCAAGACGAAATTCATTATCAATATGTCAAGTCGACAGGGATATTTTCACTTCACAGAAAACAAGAATCTCAATCATCTTTCTTGTTGACAAAAACAATTTTTCTAACGCATTGCTTTTGCGCGACGCATTAGGTGAATTATTAAACCTTTGTGAATTCCTGCCAATCTGTTATAATTGAGAACTGTGAGTGGGATTGACCCCTGAGGTTTAGCACTTGATGTTGGCATGAAAATATTACACTAAATTGCCCAGCTAAAAGTTTTACAGAATGAAAGAGATTTAAAAAAAAACAAAAAACCTTTTTGCTTTGATAAACGTTGCTTGGAGACAACCTGGCGATCCCCCTGCTGGTATTACAGTTCCCTTATGAAGAGCCATATGCTCTGTCATATAGAGAAAGGTGAAACTGTACGAAGGTTTCAGCAAGTGCATTCTCCAGAACCTTTGTCTACATGACTGGAAGCTCCTTGCTTTGTGATTGGGTCAGAGGGGCTGAACATGTGCCTCGAATTCCAAAGCTCTGGGTGTCAGTAGAGGTTTCTATTGAGCTGTGGATCTGTAAGAAAAGTGCCAGTTAAAATTATCACCTTTTTAGATTTCTTTCAACAAGTAAGGCAAGGTTGCAGGATAAGACAGATGCCGCATGGTTTATTTTCCCTTTGGGTAAATGTTTTTTATTTCCTTTTGATGAGCTTGCTACTTCACGCTGACACAAACTTCAGTGTGTGTTTGGTTTATATTTAGATTGCCAATGACGGCAGCCAAACCAATAGTGCCTTTCTGTTTATATAGCTTGATACCTTTACTAGCAAACCTTGATTTTGTTATTTATTTTTGAATCTTACCAAGTACAATGCAGTGTCCTTCTTCTTCCATTTGCTATTTGTATTGGGTTAAGCTTTTTTATTTCCAATTAATCTTCTAAGCGTCCCACAAGGGGGGACATATCTAAAACAATGATGGGGTATAATGGAAGCTACCGGAAGGCTGTAGTAAAACCTGGATTTACTGTCTAAGCTATAGCCTTCTTTTACCAGACAGTTATAATCTCAGAAAGTATTTTGTTTTGCTTGTTTTCTTTCAGGCACATTATAGTAAGCAGCCACCAAGTCCTCTGTGAATGGTTCAGGTTTCATTGTACGATTTTTGAAGAAACTTCCGGATGCACATGGATTTTTTATGAGTTGATGCTCCGAATCTACTGTGGTAACCTTTTCTAAGGGCAGCACTTGTAATGCACCGTGTTAAACATCTTTAAAAACATGTTTTAAACCAAAGCCAAGAAAACCAGAAAACAGTACAAGACTTTTCCAGAGTACAAGTGTGTACTCTGGAAAAGTGGTGGCAGATGTCTGTTAACTTAAAGACTGACCTGATGTGTAACAAACAGGTTTCAAGGATGGAGGAAGCTTGATTTTTAATAGCTTTAACTACCTCTGGAAGTACAAACCAACAAAGTAGGCAGCAAGGTGAGCTTAGCAGTGGAAAACTGTAGTAAACAGACACCGAACCAAAGTATATTTCTGTCTAGTGGGACTCAGCTTATACAAACATAAGCAAATGCAAACATACAGTCATTTCCTTTTGTTTTTTTTATTTTATCAGTATAAATGTTTGTCTTTTCTGATGTTGGATTGCTTGCAAGCTGTCCAATTTTACATGATTTTTTTCTACTGTTAGCATTTCTTTAACACAGATTTGCTAAGCAGTTGGTGGTTGTTCCAGTAAGGTATAGTAAAGATGGGTGCAAACTGTGGGAGAGTTACTTACAGTGAGGTATAGAGGGATACCTTACAGTTCCACACACGTGATGCAAGACTCCCAATCCCTGAAAAGTGATGTCTAAACTGTTGGTTTGTTACGTAACTGTGTCAGGCCTGACCGATTTTCCAGTCCTGTCAGTACTCATTTAATAAATGTAGCCTGTCCTTACCAAGAGACACACAAACACACACGCTCCACTTTGGTTTAATGTAATGCTACATTTCTATGAAATGTGCAGTGTATTTTTAGTCCAAATATAAAACCAGCACACACCCTCAGCAGAGAGAGAGAGAGAGAGAGAGAGAGAGAGAGAGAGAGAGAGAGAGAGAGAGAGAGAGAGAGAGAGAGAGAGAGAGAGAGAGAGAGAAAAATGCTGCTTTGGTCATTTCCACCCTTATAAAGGTTTACGCTCATGCACCATGGTAAAAAGAATAACAAAGTGAGGTAAAGCATTGTTAGTTAGCACAGTCAAGCATAATATATAAGCATAATATAACCCCAGTATAAGCATGGTAAATTACTTAATTATCTAAGTTGAAAAATCAAAAACACAACAGTATTTCAGCCGCAATTTCAGGGATTGTAAAATCAGACAGAGACTTTGCTACAAGACACACACATGCACATGTATGAGAAAACAGCAACAGTACAGCAGCCAGAGCCACTTGTGTATTAATAGCGCAGATGATGTGTTTTTTCAGTTACTTTTCTTCTGCTGCTGGACGGCTTGTTGTGACTGCTGGAAATCCTTTGCGAGCAAGCTAAAGGTTTGCCGGAGGATGCTGTTTTCTGTTTTTTAATACCTGTGCTGTGTTTCAGCCCATTATAGACAAAGAGCAACATGTTCTAGGTAACCGAGAGAAAGCTCACTTCAAACAATTCCATATTCCGAATTCCGTTACCAAGCACAAATGCCCCACTGACAGCTATGACCAAATGTTTTGCATCACCTATAATAAAAAAGGATAATAAAAATAATAAATACATTAATTAATTAAATATTGTCAGTTTTTCGATAAGTATATGGAAAACTACAAATCTGTATGTAATTCAATATGTTAACGTATCATTATTCAACAGATTTCATTCGACTTTATGAAGCAAAATTAGTTAATTCCACAGGGTGATGCAAAACTTTTGGCAATAGCTGTAGTTATACTTGGGTAATATTTGGGATACCACTGAACTGGGACAGATTTGCTCATTGAAATCTTTAAACATTTTTTTGATGAATGGGGAAGTAATATTTTTAGGGATTATTTAGGATCTGAGTGGGGGTAAAATGATTAACAGTACATCTCCCCACAGCTAAAAACACTTTGGAGTAATAGGGTTGTGACCCTGCCCTTCCTGTGTAGGATTTCCAATTCTGTAGTTCTGTACAAAAGAAGATGTTGTTTTTGTATGATACAACAGAGTTCTACTACACCAACTTGAGTTATGTTGAATATTCCACTGTTATAGTCAGGCAATCTGAACCTTCAAAGTAATATCAATCACAAAATAAAACACTGTAAAGGCATTTTAATGAATATCACACTGATACAAACTATTGTAAGAAAAGTAATGTAATAGCTACAGAAAGTTTGATTGTTCAGATTAGACATAGCAGGCCCGCTGTCTCTGACTTTTCAAGAGCACTGTGAAGATTGTTGTACTGGATCTTCAATTAAGTAATTTGCACACTTTCTTGTTACGCTCAGATGCCCTTGTCTCAGGATTTGTCTGTGTGATACTGGTCATGGTTCCTTTTAAAATCTCTGTTATTAGAGCAAGCTGTCATTAATCTGAACAAATCTTATCTTGGAAGGTTGATGCTGAAGGCTTTGCAGATAGACATGTAATTGTTGCTATGACACATGTATGTCAAGAAATGCTAAGTTAAGCTATTTTACTACAAGTGTTTGACAAACCTGGAGACTGGATAAATGAGATACGCTGCAGGCTATATAACCAGTGACTGAGATATTCAGTACAAAGACTTGAGCTACACCTGGGATTTGAGCACAGAAATACTTGAGCTACAGGCAGTCCCTTTGATCACCTGAAATTCAGAGGTAAAATGAGGGCTTGAAAAGGGCAAGGGTGGAAGGGCAAGAAATTAAAAACGAGAGGGGCTGAGGAGAAATTGCCTTTACCAAGATCTTCAGTGGCAATGCAGTAGAGACTAGAACTGCTTGAAACGATTATCAATCTTGTTGATTTAATCGATTTATTTCTTCAATTATTAGACTATTCTGATGCAAAATCTGTCAAACGTATGCGTTTGTACCTGATACAGTTCTGGGTGTTTTAGTCTGCTTTATTATACCAGTACAGCAGCAAAAATGATAATAACTTAAAATGTACCTAATATAATGTGTACTACATAAAAAAAGCACAACAAGCACAAATGATGCTGAATAATTCATTGAGGGATCTGAAATGCAGTGCAAATGCACTGATAACACTACAAACTTAGTGCCATTAACATTATGTCAGGGCTCGAAATCCACCGGTCATGTGGCAGTTGACGTGGGTGCCCTTCTTGAATGTCTATTCACTGCAATTATGTTCCTTTTTAGCTACAGCAACTAGAGATGCCTGTACATGCCAAGTGGATCCAAACAATAACATGATGTCTGTGATTAAGTCACATCAGTGGGGAAAAAACAAGAAACAAACAACAAACACTCCCCTCTCAAGCACATGGATTTCTACTGTGTGTAATAATGCCATCTTTGAAAAGAATCCTGAACAAAAAGTGGACGGCCTTGCACAATCTGCAAAATCATTGTTCCAGGACAGTAGTTTAGAAATGTTTAAGATACTTACTTACAATTGGTTTTCTTTCAGGTTTAGCAAAAATAGATTTATTGTAACTAACTTAAATATGGTTCAGTTGCCGTTATCCCCTTATTTTAATTTCCTTATTTTTTACAGCAAAACGGTAGGAAATGCTTTTCTACATTGTATTACAGTGCTTATTATCATTATTTGTACATCTTGTGATGAAGGTAAGTTTAGGTTTTTCAGTTCATACATAAATGCAACACAGTGCCTCTGTATTTTGTATGTTACACACGGGAAGGATATTTCTGAGTTTAGCTTATGTTAAACTGTGTATATATAAAAATTGAACAAAAGGCTCCCATGGTGTAGCAGTAAGAGCCAATGCCTTCAGGACAGGGAGCTACGTCCTCGCAGGCTCCAATCTAGGCTGCTGGTTGCCGTGCCGGCGGGCCGCCTATCAGCAACGTAATACAATTGGCCACATTGCTGGTAAAGTTTAATTTCCTGGTCAGGGATCTCGCTGCTTCTCAGTGCACAGCTACCCCCTGTCTGCCAAGCTCTGAATTGTGCGGTCTCAAGGATGACAGCTGTGTTCAATAAATAAAGTAAGCACATTTACATACCCTTTTTTTTACATTTTACCCTTTTGTAACATTACTAGCTTTAAACATAAATGTGTCAAGTCTTGCTTAATCCTTGTGTTTTTATCAGGATGAAAACAAATACAAAACTCGTTTATTATGCTACGGTATCTTGATCTTTGTCAATCCGACTTCAGAGTTGCTGCTGTTAGAATTAATTTGACTTATCTTTTAATCGAAACGTAATTGGCACGGAAGCTGTATAATTGAAAAAAAAACTGCCTTGGGCCAGAAGCCACACAGGACAGTTCATACAATAAAAAATGTAGAGGCAGCTTTTGTGAAAAAAACTGTTAAACTGTGCTGTTTCTTTCTGTGGCTAATAATTAGCTTTGTATACAAATCTTAAGCACTTTGGCCATGACTTAAGTTTAGTGGCTTTGGGCCCTCTACAAATTTATTGAACTGAAGGCCTTTTTTTGGCCAATTCGGAGCCCCGGTAGGTTAATGATGGTGCTTTTAAGTTGGAGAAGCGAGTAATATATTTTTAAAATATTCATAAATGACTACAACATTTTGATTGATTAATCAAATTATTTGAATGATTATTGCAGCACTAGTAGTGACACTACAATGACAATGCTATACCATCTCCAGAAGGGTCAGAAGCAGTGTTATGAGGCTGGTATTGCAATGGTATGAACACACAATACACACTGTTACCCAAATGAATGACCCTATTCATCTTATTGGCATCACTCATGAAGTGACCCAGTACTGGATAAGCATGACCGTATCAAAAGATCCTCTATGGAAAACACTAGTGGCAGGGAAGTGCTTCTAAGAGGCTCCTACAATGAGATTGTCATTGGAAGAAAGGTACCTGATGGTAAGATTTGTAGATTTTTCATATATTCAGTGGTCTGAAGCAATACACACTGATGGTATCCCAGTGCAATACCAGGCAGTATGCTGCTGTATCAGGACCAGTGCGTGATATATGTTCCAAATCCATTGGGTTTCCATTGCCGGTAGGGCTGTGGTTTGCTTTCATAGCAACCCCCCCCCCCCCCCAGGTTGTAGCTAGTCCAAATAGACAAGACTACCTTGCTGAATTAGACTTCTTAAGGGTATGGATTTCTCAGATTAAGGATTGGTGGCCGGGTGCAGAAACAGAATATTTGTCTTTGTTTAGAGGGATTTAGATTGCAAATCTGATTTGTTGTTCGGTGCAAACTTGACCTCTGTACAGTAGCATCAAGGTGGGCACCATCAGAGCCAGAAGTAATAAAGGCAATGTAAGGTAAACAGCTGGCCACTAATGAAATAACCGATAAGGATCACCAGAGCTTATTTTCACATGGGGCCCCAGTGACCATGGGTGAAAATGAGTGGGTGAGAGATACAGATGTCCATGATTGAGATTTATTAATGTTGATAAAACAGACTCAGCTGCTTAGCACTCAAAGGGTGAACAAGGGCTTCAGTCTAACATTCATACTAGAAACCCTATTGAGCGTTTTATATTTTTTTCTGGGATTTGTAAAGAATGTTTGGGGTTTTAATAATTCTAATAATAATCATAATCATGCATGCGACTCACAGAGCCGTACAGCCATCTAGCTTTTAGTGGCTCAGTATTTAAGATTCTTACAAGATGCTTCTAATGCAGAGAGAGAAAAAAAATGCAGTCATGTGACCTGCAGTGCTTAAAACCCAACAGTTTGTATCGTCTACATTTTCTAATATTTCATTTCCTACCTGTTTGATTTATAACATGTGTTCTCTATGGTTTTCATTTCCTTTTTCTGCTTAGATAATCATTTACCATGTATGCTATCTATTCTTACAAACCTATTACTTCTGAAAAAAAGACTCCTCAAGCTTGAATGTGGGGAGGCGGGGAACTATATGAGTGTTGCACTATACACTGAAAACCATATGTAACATTGCATGCAACTCAAGCCTGTGCAATGATAAAATGTTTCCCCAACATCACTTTCACTCAGTCAGCCGTGTTAGTGAATGTGGCAAATAGTAATCTAAACAGAAACAATAATAGAGAATCATGCATACCACATATGCTCTCATATTAAACAGGTACGAAATTAAATGTAAAAAAAGTGTAAAAGGGTAGATTATATGCTATATCTATCCCATATTATAACTTTGAAACAGAGCACAACATGTAAAGTGTCGTGCAGCTGACTATTTCACTAGTCTGTCATGTTTTTTATTGCAATTTAAAAACAAGGAAAAAACAACGTGTCAGTGGTAAAATGGCCGTTACTTTTTATTATGGCTAAATAAGTTTTACAAATACTGTACATAATATGCAACACAATCGTGTTCTACAATCTAATACACCAGGTGAATCTTTATCGCAGCCTCTGACAGTGTGTGCTGTATGAGTGACAATCGTCCAGACCTGCCAGTCTCTCAGGATATTGAATATGACATGTGACATCTCTAATACAGCTTTACATGGCTACGTTGCCATGTCAACATAAAGGTCCATTTGAATTGCATGTTGTTGATGTTTTAAGGAACTTTTGCTTCCGCTAACCATAACCTAGCAATACCACCTTAAAATATTTCCGAGTTTAAGATTTCACCACAAACCTAGATCCTCAGAGATTACACAGTGGCAAAATTAAGTATAGGCCTCCTATCAGCCTCATTTTAAATGCAAGTTAAAAGATTGGCAATAAAAGCTGGTTTTGTCCACAGCTGTTTTATAGGCTTGTATAAACTGGCTTTTGGATAGTTTGACTATCCTCAAAGGTAATAAAACCGCAGTGTCTCTCAAGTTACTTTGAGGCTGGTGTGTATATTGTATGCGTGGAAGGAAGACGGTGACACTCATTGGTTCTATGAAGTTATTAAATGTCTCTGGCATGGTGCCCCCTCACACACTGCAGTGCTTTGTTCAGAGTCAAGGACCTGCAATTCCATGGAACCACACATTTGTTTATTTAGCAGGCGCCTTTATCCAAGGCGACTTACAGAGACTAGGGTGTGTGAACTAATTACAATTACGTCTCACCCGAAAGACGGAGCACAAGGAGGTTAAGTGACTTGCTCAAGGTCACATAATGAGTCAGTGGCTGAGGTGGGATTTGAACCGGGGACCTATTGGTTACAAGCCTGTTTCTTTAACCACTGGACCACACAGCCTCTCTAAGCCTCACAAGAGTGCTGCCGTATCAGGACCACCTTATCTTTTCAAATGTTTTTCTATTGCTGGTAATTCGTTAGCCTGCATATGGTTCTGCTGGAGCTCATTAGCATAATGCGCTGGTATTGTAATAGGATCCCAATGGAAATGTTCTTTTGATAGAGGCAGAACTTTTTCCTTGCCTCCTTAGTTAACAAGCTGTTGGCTCATTGGCAGGAAGGCAGTGTGTGATACTGTTATTGTGCAAAGGACTAAGAAGAGGCTAAATGTTTAACCCTTGTCAATAATATGCATGTTGAATATTCATGTCATCCTTTGTGTTTACACAGTAGTGTGTAATCTGTGTAAGGCTAATATTTCATATTAAACGTTTATTTTTTTTCCATTATGAATGTTGTGCGTATTTACTCTTACAAGATGCTGCCATGTTATTTTGCGATTCACCTCTGGATTAATTGACTGGATTAATTCATGGATAGATCATGTTGACAGTAAACATCCACTATATACTGTAGAAGGCCCTTTAGTCACATTTTCAATATTTCTCAGTTGTCAGATAAAGATCTACAAACTAGTTGATCTACAAACTGTCAGATCTTAATACCGGAATCACTGAAATCCTTCCAAAATTACTTCTTTATGACAACTCCTAACAGTGAGCTTCTTAATTGTATTTCCTTCAGTGACGACATATACACTTTCAGGGTGCAGGTGCTTTATTGACTTGAATGGTGGTATTAAGTTACTCTGTTTTAGATCAATTGTATTGAACCCTTCGCCTTTTACATCAAAATGCTCATGTATTGAATATATAAATAAATAGCAATGTATTGGAGGGCTTGTCATGATTTTATTATTTGTTCTATGCATTTCAAATATATTAATGCTTCAACATTTTCCCCTCTGTAGTCAGCTCAACACATTTCAGTACTAAATCCAACAGTTTTCTTTCTTGAAAGCAAAAAACGCAAGCCAGATTTCACAGCAGGTGGCAACAGAGATGTTCTACAACCCCACCCCCCAATGAGAAAGAAGAAAAAATCAGTTAAAGGCTGCATCGCTAATACTTTTCTTAATTATGCTTACACTATCTTTCTCCATTTAACGTAATCTCCCTGCACATTTGTGTTGGCTGTCATTGCGCCAGAACAAGATGCCCAGGAACTGACATTGCCGCTGGGTATCCGGGCGTATAAAGAGATGTAGCTGACTAACCCACCGTCTGCAAAATCAGATGAGAAAGCTTCTCGCATTACTATCCCTGAGCGCCGCCTTATCTCTTGTTGCCGATGTGAAAATTACCATGGAAATGAAAAGCAAGCAGATCGAGGGACTGGGGATTAAGAGAGATGTGGAGCCGGCAGTTAACTCCTTCTTTCCATCCATTCCTCTGGGAGAGCGAGAGGGAAATCAGCAGTGCTAGTCAGCCTACAGATCGGCAGCTACCCCCACTGCCCACTGGCAGCGAGCTGGCGCACCACGTGGGGAGTCCGGGCAGGTCCAGGACAGCTGCTTCTTTGGTCAGAGATCACAGAGAGCTGCCAGTTGTAGGAAATGGCTTTTTGCATTTTTCCCAGGCCATTGAAGTAGTGACACACTAGTAGATCTACTGAAGTGGTCTAAGTGAGTGGATTTTACTACCCCCTAATGTTTTTGCTTCAACCAAAATCTTTTTTTAATGTATTTTTTAATTTGTATTCCAGTCTGCTGATGAACATAGACACTAAGGCAATCCCTGTAAATTCTCATAGACGGTTTGTGTGCTGTACTATGTGCACTGGAACACAGTGGATGTTTAAAACAAATATTCAGTTCTTGGTAGAAACAAAAACCTGTTGGTGATGTTTCAAGACCGAGGTTGAAAACCACTGATCTTAATCTTTTCAAACTGCTCTGTTGTATTTACTAGCCCTCACACTAATACACACAAATACCCGCTTACTACAGCTGTGCAATGTGGAGTTCTTTTACATTAAACATACCTACCATACATATATTTATATAAACAAGAAACCAATTCCCTGTTCTTCTGGAAATCTTGGGGATCAGTTGAGATTTGAAACCAGGAAGTGATGTCATTTTTATTTGAATTTACATGTTTCTGGACAGTATTCAGACTAGATGAATGGGTAAAGACTAATGGGGATTTTCTTTATGATATTGTTTAGGACTGTTATGTGCTGTCATACTCTTCATGGTGAACATGATAACTGCTTTCATTTTGCACTAGTCTTACCAAACGTTTATCATACACTCCTAACCTCCTATAGACTTACTGTATTTGGCTATAATCAGATAAACTCAGATTTTGAACCTTTAATTTATTGTTTGCTTATTGCACAATTATAAGGTAATGGGGTTTTTGAGGTTTTTAATTTTGCAAACTACTTCCTATCCTCGTCATTTTTTATGGTTAAGATGAGTAATGGTGATGAAAGCTTTATTACACACACTGTGTTTTGTGTGCAAAGTGGAGCTCGGATACGTTATCCAGCTCCTATAACATTGCTGAGCAGAGAATAAAATAGCAGCTATTGGCTCACAGCTGTGGGATTTCTGTTTTAACACGCAAACCCTTCTCCACTGTTGTCTCCCCAGCAGGCTTGCTGGGTTTAAGCAATTTGACTGTACTGAATTTCCAAGGAATGTATTCTAATGAAGTAATTGCAGGAACAGTCGATCCATTTTAATATCACAGATTGACTGGACAATAATGGAATCAGGACTTCACCAATAACCTGGCTAAAATAACCAAACACAGAAGTATTGAAAAAATAGACCTGTGGAACATATAGTGCTAGCCTGGTAGTGCGTTGAATCCAAATAGTGTTCATTCATAAACTCATCAGTGTTCTACTAAATGTACATGTATGCTAGTTTGTGTTTCTTTATGTCAGAACATTTGAATAGTTTACAGCATCGTACTTACATGTAGACAAATATTATGCTGATATTGACTGGGGCGAAAATTGGTGTCAAAAGTCATATAATAAGGAGCTTGACCCTATTGACTCCCATTTGAAGTCTGAGCATTTACAGACAAAGCTTTCTGTTTTACTGTGTTTTGCTGTGATATATTACTGTATAAGCATATCACAATGAAATAGAACCTAATCTCTAAACTAATAGCAACCCAAAATACTATATGTGAAAGAATTTGATACTGGCTCCAAAAGTGTAAACTCCCAATGATGTGCCAGCCTTGCCAGACATTTCTGTTAAGTGATCTTTTGCCAACAGATGTAACCTGAAAAGCCTTATGGATCAGCTTGAGCAAGGGTTTTTACTGAAGCGCTTGCCAAACTGGATTTAAAAAAACAGCTTTGTGCAGATGTGAAACATCACAGTTGTTTTAACCAATCTCTTCTTGTTGCTTATATCATTTTCTGTTTCAGTCACAACATCCTGGTCCCTTTTTCAAAACTTTAAAGCATGCCTGTGCCCTCAATAGAGCTCTCAAACAGGTCTTCTCCCTAAGTACAACCGGTACACCAGAGTGTTCCCATTAGCCTGCCCCCTTGCAACACCATTATTGTTGTAAGTAAATAAATCAGTAGGAAATCAACTGGGGGACAGGTTAATGGTTACTCCAAATTGTTCTTTAAGCAACATAAAATACAATACAACACAAAACATTGTAAAAATGACGATTACAATGCTCACAGTGGAAAAATATAAAAAAACTAGAACGATGTCAATCACAATACTTTCTTATTTATTTATTTGTATCAATATTCTACACATAGGGGTCGCAAAATGCTAAACAATGCAAATTCTCCCTTTTAAACGGGAGCTGTATTTGTCTCCTATACTGTTTAGATCAATTGAAGACGTACCTTGGCTTGAAGAAGAAGCTTGGCTTAATGTTCCGACTCTGCTGTGACTCTTTCATTCAATCGATGACGCACTCCAGCATATATATCATTTGTTAAAATATATACACACACTGCGGCTGTCCAAACCTGAAATCATATTCTTATGTGCAATCAGACAGGGTAGTCCCTGTGGTCTGGTATTTCAGAGGCTGTTGTGTGTCTCCTCATTACCTAGAAACGTTAATCTGTATTCATTATTTCCAGGCAAATCCTGTGTTATTGACTGGAAGCCCTAGACTCCCCAGGGCTCCATTGCAGGCGAGACCTTTTGGTTTTAGTGGGTTAGCTCCCAATAGAATGTATTTTAATAAAAAGTATTGAACAGCGGTGCACAGCTTGTTTAAGTATATGCATGTACATGCAGCAGCTTTCCAGGTCTGTCAATGTTCCATACAAATAAGAGAAGCTGCATGTTAACTGATAGACCCACTATAAATAGGTTACCATGGTCCCATCAAAATGTCTATAAAATAGGAATTTTGCCTAGATGTGAGAGCCAAAAATGAAACTATGCAATATTTAATATACAAATTGTTTCACCTTTAATAGAACTACCATATGGCGCTTTTGTAGAATTAACTTAGCACCTTGGTTTTTTTTAATCCTATGTAAGCCCACATGATTTGTTTTCCTACTTTGCGTCCATTTTTTAATGTGCGCCTCATCTTTAAGCAATATAATCTTTTAATATTTATTACAGCTCATAATGCTAAACAACATACCGAAGACTGAAGCTGTTTACAGATGACCCTCACATTTAAAATAATAATAATATGCAAATCGCTCTTTTAGATTTCTCTCTCATGCCCCCTCAATGGAATTACAACATCACGATACACTGCCTGACATCTATTCCTCTCTATATATTGTATTGTAAGAACACACACTTGTATAGATTTATATTACTGTATATTACATTTGAGCTTATCTAATATCCAGACGTTTAATTCAGTTCTTAATAAACTAAGCAGGCAAATGCTCTGGATAATACCTTTATCACTGAGTAGTCCTGCGGTGGTGTTTTTCATATTCATTGATCCAGTTCTTCAAAGAGACAGCGGTGTTCAAAGAGCAGTATGGAAGAAAGAATGAGACACCTTGCGGTTTCAGGTCTGACCTTACCTTCTGGAGAAAATCCAACCTGTTCAGAGCAGTCTTTTGGGAGGAGTCCAAGATACTCGAAAGTCTGTTCACTATTTTTTATTGGCTTTATTCTTTTTTAACTGGATTTACTGCTCAAAGAAGGCGAGGCACGACTCTCTTTTCAGGATTTCTAGTATGTCCTGTGCTTGTTGGCTATCTGATTGGGTCATTCCAGCTCAAGTGGACCAAATAAAAATATACATTTTTAACCTTTGCATTAACTTTTTTCACGATCTTACCTTTACTCTTACATACATACAATCTGCTGTTCGGCACCTCAAACAATATTGCACTTTTATATTACAAAAGCTGTTCAAAACTATTTCAGGTACTGTGAAATTATCAAGATGATCTGAATGTGCCTATTCTGTGGCATAGATAAATAATATTAGTATTATTTTTAAAGCTTTTTTCAAAGGCTTTCCACAAACACAAAATGAATTGAACTTAGCTGTTGACACAAGGATCAACTGCGATTTATGAACAAAGTGATCTTTTAGCACAAGAAAAAAGCCCAGTGTGTAATGCAGCGATTGCGAACGATAAGAAAGAAATATGTTTTTTATAGCCTTTTATAGCCCATGATTCCTTGAGGGGCGTGTTTGAGCCTCTTTTAATACTTAAGATGTGGCATCTCAGTCTACTACTTTGGTTAAACAGTAAAGATAAATATGAAGGATTAAATCTGCCATTAAGACGGCCCTTCATCTAAATGAACAACACACAAAGGATTAAAAAAAAAAACACTCCAAAGGCTTAGAAATGACACTGGCTCCGGGGCCTCTACATGTTATCTTTGTCTCTAAATATTGTTGGCTCGAGTCCATTAACAGTAACCCCCTCTGCTTTAACGAAGCATTCCCTCAAGACGTGCAGATTTGGACGGTAATTGGTGTGCTCAGTTGAGCGCTGTGGTTTGTGGTTAGTGGTTGCAGTCTTCTAGATAACCGCAAAGACAGATGCTGATTTAATTGTTTAATGTAAGGAACTTAAGGTTGTATGATTATTTAGTGTGCATCCGTGTGCAAATGTTTAAATACTTGCTTGGATGCAGTTATTGTGTGTGTGTGCTCTGTATGTATGTATGCATGTATGTATGTATGTATGTATAGTGTTGTTTGCATATGTATTTAGTATCAAAGAATGTAGTCTGTATAATACAGGAATGTTTAGGTACACATAGACTTTCAACAGATATGACCTCCCGTTACTTGTTGCACAGTTTAAACATTTCATTATGTTTTCATTGATTCGGTCCCTAAACTGTAATATTTTGTGACTGTGGCACACTTAATACGATTTTTCGTTGAAAAGTTTTATTTTGTGCAATAAATGTACACCTTTACAAATATGAAAAGCCTATTGATACTGTCCGTGGGTAGTATCACTGTATAGTGTGTATACTTCAATATATACGCTGCCTTCTATTACTTGTAATACTCTGTGTGTCTGTATCACAGGCATGAATGTCAAAAGTGAGGTACTGCATCCATTAGGGGTTTAACGGCTGCAAGTTCTAAGCTTGTTGTGAGCCCTGCAGCACTGACTAGTGTCTGCCTGCCTACCTGCTCCCTTCTCCATTCTCTCTCTCTCTCTCTCTCTCTCTCTCTCTCTCTCTCTCTCTCTCTCTCTCTCTCTCTCTCTCTCTCAAATCCAACAAAAATACATTGTGAAAAAAAACAAAAGGAAGTTACACCTTAACAAAGTCTTTGACCTATGACCTTTGCCCTTGAGGTGAAACCCCCAAAAATAGAAATCTCAAAAAATGACCAGGACAAGGTGTCAAGGTCTCGGCTTCGTCAGCACCAGTCAATGACCCCTTCTCTGTCTTCACACTTTGTCAGTCTTTTTGAGATCTTGATTCTGAAACTTGTAGCCTCTTGAGGAAGATGAAGTGAGACTAGAGCATATAACACCTCGAAGAATGTTGCCATGGGGTACCCAGCATTTGTCATCCTTCTCTGGCCAGCGATACTGCTGTGATTTCCCACCAGGGTGCTTGAATTGGATTTACAAGTCCCCAAATTCCTCAGATATTTTCAATCATACCCATCCAATACGTATCTGCATAGATGACAGAAACAAAACATCTCTGATATAAAGCTGCATCTTTTTCCTCAGCTTTGGAATCATCAGAGCCATCCCAGGACATACTTACAGTTTCTGATTCACTTATGGAGAGGGAAGAGACTTGAAGCTGAGTCTGGGAAATGGGGATGAATCTATGGAGGCGTTTAGTGCCCTTTATGTTTTAAGTATTCAGCATTGGCCATGGTGTCTTTTCCTGGTGTCTGTCTGTCTATCACAATCAACATGGTGAATATGATGCCTTGATTCTCAATGAAGTATACTATTTGAATAAACCTGGAATCTGATGCAAAATAAATTGTCCCTCCCTTATAGCTGCATGAGCAACTCCTATTAGACTACAGACACTGTTTAATTCATGCTGTGAGGATCATTTCAGAGCAGAGTCACCAGGGGCCTGATTCTTCAAAGTCCTAACACCTGGCACTTTCAATAATAAACCTAAACATAGGTAGTTCTGAAATCCAGGCTTGGGTGCCAGGTTAGTGTGAGTTTCAAGCCCTAAGTATCAAGCCCTGCGCCTAAACTTGGGATTGTGAGTCAAGTTACTGAAAAGCAGCATGCTTTTTAAGGGTTAATCCCACCCTGTAATCCTGTAAACAAATAAAAAACAGTGATGGGCCTGACTTACCTTACAAACACTGGGCATTTGTTTAAACCCCTGCGATTAAAAAAATAATAATTAAAAAACAACACATGAATAGGTTGTTTGTAGCTAGGGACAAGTGAAATTGTCAAGCTGAGAAAACTTCTTTACCAGTGAACAGTTTAAATGTAGACATTTGTAGAGTGAAGGCTGAGTAAGCCTCTTAAAACTGAGTTTGAGAATAGTACATTTTATAATATCGCCTTGTTAAAAAAGAATGCTTCCTTTGTGTCTGGTACGATGAACAAATACAAAATTACAAAGCTGCCAAAAAAATCATTGCTGTATGAATAAAACTTTTGCCTCTTGGTTTAATCGCTGGGTTTATGATATCCCTAGTGAATTCCAGTGGGAACATGTTTGGTGTCATGAAAGTATCCCTTGAATTCATCAACTGATCATGTATTATTCAACATGAGCCGATGTGTAGCAAAGGCTTTGATGTAAGCTGTTATAGTGAAATATGCACAAGGACATGTTTTGTTTGGATTTCAGAAGTACGAGCAAAACTGGACTTGTCTCATAGCGTGGGGGGAATGACTTCTGCAGTGTTGTTTTCTGTAGGTAATGCTGTGGATTTCAGAATACATAGTCGGCACACAGGGCCATATTGGTTTTAAGGCTGAAAGAATGGAGGGCCACGGTTTACTTGAGCTCCCCCTGGTGGCTCCTGACACTGGCCCGATGTGACACGGTCCTGTCAGCAATAGACCCAGGGGCTCTCTCCCTCTCTCCTCTCCGCTCCGCTGGCTCACACAGACAGACTGTTCCAGCCCAGGCTTTGTCACTCCCATTTTTCCACTGAATTTCAGACAAGTTTTCTGCTTAATTACAGCCAGATCAGCTTTGCGGGAGGTCGCTATAGCAACAGGCCACTGTCACCTTCACTGCAGTTTAACCCTCGCTGAGCCGCGGCCTGCTCCTGGTTCCACTGATATACTTAAAAATACATTTTCAAACTGCAGTCTGAAAAAAATGAGCTGCACTGTCCTTTATATCTAATCTAAATACCAAATAACAAAACTGTGATAAATTACTTTATGCTGTGCTTCTAAAACGACTTACCTTGTCTAAAGCACCAATAATATTTTCACAGTTAGTTTGTTTTGCAGTTTGGCACTTCCTTAATCTGCTGTACGGATATTGGCGCCATAATTAAAATTGAATTTGTTTTAGGTTAAATATTGCTTTCCTTGCTTCTCATGCCCTAAAGTGGTACAATTGCAACACCTAGCTGGAGTATACAGTATGCATTTACATTTTGCATTTTGCATAAAGCCTCTCATCCCTACTTAAACGTAAGGATTGGCTAAATCGGTTTGATCTATAGTTCCATAATTTGTCACTAAAATATAATTCCTGGTTGGTGCCTATTTAAAAATGTTTAGTCGTGTATTATTATATATTTTTTTAGTTAAATTAACTAATGGCTTCAAATTGTCTTCACAAATGCCTATTAATATAGGAAATGTAGTATAGTGCGTGTTACTGTACACCGTACTGTCGGTCCGCACAGCATCTGTATTTGTCCTATGGTTAGACTCTTTTCTATGTCTACAATATTGATACTGTATAAAGACAAGGAAAAAAAAAAATTTTCCCTAATGAAAAAATAAAATGCAGAGATGTGAATAATTTCTCTGGTGGCATTGAGAGCGCTGTTCTGTCTGCGAGGATTATCTGTTCCATCCATGTTATTTCATTGCCCTACTTTTGCACAGAAAAATAATGCTTTTGTTCTACATTAGAGGAATGCCTGGACAGATATGAGGGGGCAGGGTTTGTCTTAAGGATTTACATTAAAGCGACATTAGGAGAGGCACATTTTATTTATACATCTATTAACACGCTTTTTTAAAAGAAATTCATCTTCATAGGCTTTATGAAGATACCATTCGGAAACGATTTGTCAGCTTGTAAAAAGCAGCAGAAAACGTGCGGTCTGTGTGCAGTACTCATGTGGAATGTGTTGGTCTCTGCTCATCCTACCTCCCTGCACAGGCACAGGATTTTTTATCCTGTTGCAATTTCTCATAGTATAAAAAATAATGCATGATCCTGTATGTTTTAGATTGTTACTACTTTTCACAAATAATTTATCTCGTGTGAATTTGAAATCGTGTACTGTATAAGAAATCACTGTTAAACATTTGTTAAAACTCCAGTACATTTGATCCTGTGTAGAGATATCATCCTGTGCGCTGGGCACACAGGACAGTTAAAGTTAAACAATACTTTGTCTTTATGTGTAAAAGTGGTTTATGAATGTAATCTTCGGTTTTGGAATGTACAATAAGTTAATATGATTTGTGTGTGGTGTATCTGGTTATACCATATTGCACAGTTTGAGCAACTACAATTGCTCACTTTTAACCTTTACATTAATTAAAAGTATTAATACTAATATCGAGACAAACACCAACTTAGTAAATGTATCCTCTGAATTAATTTCCAGTATTTCCATTTGAATAGTCAAAAGTTTGTACAGCAAATTCAGGTTAAATGCTTCTGTTTTGAAAGATTGATAAGAAACGATTAATTAATAAAACTCTGCAAAAACAACGTAACTGTTTAAAAATAAGTCACCTAGAGGTTTTAATTCTATCACACTGTTTCTATTTATTATTACAAAGTGCTGTTTTAAATGTCAATATTGCACTGAAATTGTTAATGTTTTGTAATATTACTTTCATTGATTTAACAACAAATTATATATATACAGTACTGTGCAAAAGTTTTAGGCAGGTGTGAAAAAATGCTGTAAAGTAAGAATGCTTTCAAAAATAGACATGTTAATAGATTATATTTATCAATTAACTAAATGCAAAGTGAGTGAACAGAAGAAAAATCTAAATCAAATCCATATTTGATGTGACCACCCTTTGCCTTGAAAACAGCATCAATTCTTCTAGGTACACTTGCACAAAGTCAGGGATTTTGTAGGCATATAGTCAGGTGTATGATTAAACAATTATACCAAACAGGTGCTAATGATCATCAATTCAATATGTAGGTTGAAACACAATCATTAACTGAAACAGAAACAGCTGGGTAGGAGGAATAAAACTGGGTGAGGAACAGCCAAACTCAGCTAACAAGGTGAGGTTGCTGAAGACAGTTTACTGTCAAAAGTCATACACCATGGCAAGACTGAGCACAGCAACAAGACACAAGGTAGTTATACTGCATCAGCAAGGTCTCTCCCAGACAGAAATTTCAAGGCAGACAGGGGTTTCCAGATGTGCTGTCCAAGCTCTTTTGAAGAAGCACAAAGAAACGGGCAACGTTGAGGACCATAGACGCAGTGGTCGGCCAAGGAAACTTACTGCAGCAGATGAAATCATGCTTACTTCCCTTCGCAATCGGAAGATGTCCAGCAGTGCCATCAGCTCAGAATTGGCAGAAAACAGTGGGACCCTGGTACACTCATCTACTGTCCGGAGAAGTCTGGTCAGAAGTGGCCTTCATGGAAGACTTGCGGCCAAAAAGCCATACCTCCGACGTGGAAAGGCCAAGCGACTCAACTATGCATGAAAACACAGGAACTGGGGTGCAGAAAAATGGCAGCAGGTGCTCTGGACTGATGAGTCAAAATTTGAAATATTTGGCTGTAGCAGAAGGCAGTTTGTTCGCCGAATGGCTGGAGAGCGGTACACGAATGAGTGTCTGTAGGCAACAGTGAAGCATGGTGGAGGTTCCTTGCAAGTTTGAGGCTGCATTTCTGCAAATGGAGTTGGGGATTTGGTCAGAATTAATGGTCTCCTCAATGCTGAGAAGTACAGGCAGATACTTATCCATCATGCAATACCATCAGGGAGGCATCTGATTGGCCCCAAATTTATTCTGCAGCATGACAACGACCCCAAACATACAGCGAAAGTCATTAAGAACTATCTTCAGTGTAAAGAAGAACAAGGAGTCCTGGAAGTGATGGTATGGCCCCCACAGAGCCCTGATCTGAAAATCATCGAGTCCGTCTGGGATTAAATGAAGAGAGAGAAGCAACTGAGGCTGCCTAAATCCACAGAAGAACTGTGGTTAGTTCTCCAAGATGTTTGGGCCAACCTACCTGCCGAGTTCCTTCAAAAACTGTGTGCAAGTGTACCTAGAAGAATTGATGCTGTTTTGAAGGCAAAGGGTGGTCACACCAAATATTGATTTGATGTAGATTTTTCTTCTGTTCACTCACTTTGTATTTTGTTAATTGATAAATATAAACTATTATTTTTGAAAGCATTCTTACTTTACAGCATTTTTTCACACCTGCCTAAAACTTTTGCACAGTACTGTATATATATATATATATATATATATATATCTCAATCACATTTTGATTTAGCAATTTGGACAATTTTTCCTAAAATAAAAATCAAACTGCTAATGTTCTAAAACACTTTTTTTGTGTTCTTAAATTGCCTTTTGAATGGCCTTTTACTAGTTTAGTGCAGGCATTATGGTTCTCCTTTCAAATAAAGCATCTGGCACACCATATTTAAAACTGTGGATCAGGTTTCTCATGGTCTTTTGTGAAGACGTTGATTAACTGGCCCCTCTGTCTCGAGCCATGGATAAAAATATGCTTTTATACCTCAGATTCCCTGCTGTAATTGTGCCTGGCAATTTTTCAGTCAGTTGGCAATACTAAAAACAGAAAAATAAGAAGTCGACTTCTGTTCTGTGTAAAGTAAAAACACAGGTCTTTTTGCATAACATTCTTATTAAATGAATGATAATTTACTCAGAATCGCTTTAATTTTATTACATGTTTACAGCCTAAACACCACTGTCAAATAAATAGTCGCTATGCTAGAAATTTGATTGGAAGATATTATCACTGGTCTAATGTCTCCTGCTATTCATTATTCACTTTATTCACATTAAAAGACCCCCTTTTATTGAGAATAAACCTCTTGTTTTTTAATTGGAATTTTCTCTTTGTTATACCGCAGTGTATTTTAAATGCCATTAGTCTTTAGCATGCCGTTGCAGCCTCATCAATCTCAGGTGCTGTTCTCCATATCCCTAGGCAGAGCAAGGCTAAAAATATGCACATTATTTACACTGTTAAATGCCATGGAAGGGATTCCACTGCTAACACTGTGCCATGCTTCACTTGGCATTGCCTACCAGCCTACAGCTATGGCCAAAAGTTTTGCATCACCCTATAGAATTAACTCATTTTGCTTCATAAAGTCAAATGAAACCTGCTGAATAATGTTACATTAACATATTGACTTACGGCACATACCGCTTGTAGTTTTCCATATACTTAACGAAAAACTGGCAAAAATTGAAAATTGAAAAATCTAATGTGAAATACTGTACTACTATTATGACTTCCAGTAGACTTTTGCGATATAATTTTGTAGTTTCTGTGAATACATGATGCTAAGTAAAATATCTAAATTATGTTACATATCGTTATGTTTTTTAAATGATGTCTTAATCCTAAAATTCTGAGGCAAAACTTTTTGGCCAGAGCTGTGGACACTGTCTTAGGCAATGCTTGCATGCATGCAGCATGCAATATCATAACAATGTGGTAGTGGTCTCTGTCCTGCAGATTTAGGGCTGGTTTCTATAAATTTAGAAATAACAAAAGAAATCAATTCGATGACAAATGTTTTGACTTGTCATTCTCAATGTCTTACAGTCATAAAATAACATGCAGATTTTTTCTTCGACCACAAATCTCCCAGTTTACTTTCAAATTAGCTCTGTACTGTTTTATGATGGCTATTTAAGGTTATATCTTAGAAACCGCTTGCCCATGACACCCTGTCCTCCCCCCCTCTCTATCATTTTTATTATTGCTTGATTTCCCTCTTCCTCTCTCTGAGAACGCAGCTCTTAAGCGCTAAAAAGCCACACCATTTTGAAGCCATTAGCACTGCCGGTGAGACCCAAAATAGGTTTTACATTTACCTATCTAGGCAGAAGCGATTGAAAAGAAATGTTAAAAAACAATGTTGTCTCTTCTCCAAAATCCGGTCTCACCGCTCCCCTTTTCTTCCCTGGATCTATGGAAGACGAGGACAGAGATTCCAAGAAACAAGGAGCTGACCTGTTCTTAATAGGACTACCAGAACACAACCCTGTAGATACTATACAGGGGGCTATATTGAAAGCATATACAATATCTAGTCTTTTAAAAAATAATTCCAGTGCCATGCTACAGTAGCACACTGTCAGACACTGATAATTGGTATGTATTGTACCAGGAAGCAGACAGCAACTTTTTATCCACAGCGTTTTTCTTATTGTACTGTGATTCTTGAAATGTATTTTTGTTTACGACTGTAAGTCGCCCTGGATAAGGTCGTCTGCTAAGAAATAAATAATATAAAATGAAGCAAAGAACCAAAAGATGTGCAGAAAACCTTGGCTACTTCTTTTTCTTTTAAAACAAACAGACAGGGTGCAGCGTTTCTCAGCCCTGAATTCTTCATACATCGGAATGTCGGCAGCAAAAAAAAAAAAAAAAACTTAAGTAAATTGTTTTGACAGTAGCATTACTGAAGTCTACATTACAGCTGCTTTTAAGCGTGTATGCTGCCCTTGAAAATGTGAGGGACATCTGGTTGACGCGACCCATTCTGACAGGTATTACCAGCTATTTCGCAGTTGTTTTAAACAAAAGTTTTACATCTGTCCATAATTCTCTTTGGACAACAACAGTATGGTCATTATGCATCTTATAGCCTGTTTGTCTTGATGAACCTCTGTTTGAAAGGGTGGGCCTCTGCTTTGGAACTCATTTGCCTAATCCTGGGAACTGGAGTGGAAGCTGGCTTCATAATGAGGTGTGAGGGTGGGGGGGTAGGGGAGTGTGAAAGCTCATGGGCCGGACTCTGAAAGCAGTGGAGGTATTAAACGGACAAAGGGGCAGCTGGGAGTTTAAATAGAAGGGGGATTCAAAAAGAAATGCCTTTAGAATCTCTAAACATTTCAGATTTAAACTCTTTTGTCCCAGAAAAAGGGTAGTATTTGGGGGAACGGAGGGCCGCAAACATTTCTTCAAGCTGGAAGAAAATCGTGAATGACGCTCCAGAAAAACACATCACGAGCTAAGGGTGGCATATCGTATATTTTTGAATTCCTGCATTGTTTTAGTTATTCTGTTTGTATCATATTTCAGCCTTACAGACGGTGTCCCACACAGCCATGATATATTGACTTCATCTTTGATGTCCGTTTATCTTCCTTCAATTAGCGCTCCTTGCACACTGCTTCATCCCAGTAGACCCAGCATAGGAAGTGTTGGCACCTCAATACTGACCTGCACACTCCCTGGCTGTCATGGCCACTCTTAAGCACAGCCTGTCTGAGCCAAGTTTAGACCACCAATCTAATTTCACTGCTGATTGAATCTCTTTTTACTAGGGGCAAGTTTCATTTAATTTTCTCAATGTTTAGACTTCAGTAATAAACGCTTTTAAACTTTCTTTGCAACCAATCAGAAAAGCCACCACGAGAAGCCCTTCATCACGTTTTAATTATCTCCTAGTTTTTGAAAGTGTTAAAACACCCATTAGCTTAAAGTTACAAAATTAGAACAAAACTACAAAGTAATCCAGGCTCTCTGAAGCACTCTCAATGTGTTTTTTTCTGATTTTGTAACATTAACATTGATTTTTCTTCTTTAAAAAAAAATAGGAGTTAATTAAAGAATGGAGGAAGCACTTTGAAAATATGGCCCTATTGTATATTGTATATGGATAAGACTGGAAATAATTATTCAATATGAAATACATTGGACTATGTTGTGCACTTACTACTATATATAAGCACTAAGGCTAACACTTGATTTACTAGTTTTGTAACATAGATTAGCACTAATCTTAGACTACCTTATCTACGTTAACATTAGGTACTCCAAGATAGGTGCTAATCAGGGTCTGTGAAACAAGTCAACAGAGCTCTGTCTGTAAGCGACAGTACAAAAGGTTAGTACAGATGCCTGGTCTCCCTTGAAGTAAATTCAGTCTCATGATAATGTCAAATGACATAAACAGATTAAACTAATTTTCATACATTTTTACATTTTTTTTTTCTGTCACCACTGAATAAAGCTTTTTATCTGAAAGCAGCATTCATGCTTCTATAAAAAATGCACAATCCGTTTGTTATAGAAACTAGAAAATATATGTATGACTCCCTCAAAGGGTATAAATAGCCTATTATAAATGTAACTAACCATGAACTTTTCTCATATGGTGTGATCTGCAGTAAGAATGTATTCTAACCAGTGTGGATCTTGATCAAATTCAGGCCAACGATTACCAAGATGTAGCCTTCATTAGGGTAAGCAATCACAAGCCAGGCGTTGAGCATAAGAAGGTTGCCATTAAACAGGTCCAGTTGGCTGTCCAGTTTGTTTTCTTTCACAACGCTAGTTTCGGATGCAGGCCCTTTATACAAGTTCACCATAGTACATGCATATCAAAGTGTGATAACGCATCGGTAAGCATTGTAAAGCCCTGAGAGGTACAGCGAAGCCTATTAACAAATGTGGCAACATTACAGTAAGTGCAAAATAACCATGGTAAACTGTTATAAGGGGACCCTCAATCTTCCTCCCTTATTGAAGCTACCTTTTTTAATTTAACTATATTTTTCATCTTTGTATATCCTGAATTATAGGAATAAAACCAAAAAAGGGTCAGAAAGGTTTTTGATGCATTTTAAAGCCTTGATTATCACTCCTTTAAATGATTATATAAGCAAGCAATCTGTACGTACTGGAGTAATGAATTAAAACATAATTTTGTGATTGTGGTTTTGTCATTAAAAATAAACTCAAGAAGAAAAGCACTTTTCAAAGTTGTGATAATATCGTATACTGTAAGGGAAATAGTATCCTTGTGGTCTGGAAGCCCAAGGCAATTAAGAGGCAGAAGAGAAGCGAGGGAGAGGGGAAGGCTCTTAGTAACAGCTGCTAAGAGGTGAGATGAAATGTCTCAACATGTTTGCTTCCACTTGTCAAAAACCAAAGTGTGTTTTGAATTCCCCCAAAATTAGAACATACCTCTGCTAATACCTTACATCCTTGCTTGGCCCAAGCTCAACTTCCAAAGCAACTGTCCAAATTACTGCCATCTTTAAATAGTCCTCTATAGAAACATCCACATCGTTCCTTTAATTTCAAATGGCCAGCCAGTCATCTTACCTGCAATCAGTGCCCTCCAGGCAAGACATGTACTGTATAAGAAAGAATCACAACCTCATAGTCTGATAGGATAGTCCTTCCTGGTTAAGGCAGTCTGCAGCGTGATTTTAATAGCATTCAATGAATGGGAGACTTCATACCTTAATGGTATCTTTACAGTAGTTTACAGATAACGACGCATTTGTGTGCAATATCTTGTAATAATTATAACATTTAACACTCAGTAATATTCAGTAATTCTAAAATGAAGCATAGTTTAAATAATAGTCTTTATTAATGTTCTTGGTGATTTTTAATTTGCTGGGTGATTCTGTTTTTCTAATTATCTGGGGATATATATTTGTGATGTTATAGAACCTCTTACCTAATTGGGATGAAACATGGTTGCTGATGTTGTGCTCTCCTAGGTTACACTAATGTGATTAGAGATCATAGTTATAAAAAACAATGGATAAAGACCGTGGTGTGACTTCCCAAGAATCCAGACAGTGAACTGCCTCTAAAGTGTGCACTAAACAGAGCTGTTTCGCGCATTGCTTGAAGCTTTCTACTGCCTCTGTTCCAGTGCTGTGTTTGTACAGCTTCTGAACAGTTGCCATTATTCTTAGTTCCTTTGAGAGACCACCGTTTCCGATATTAAGTCTCTGTCCTAGCCACTGAGGCTGACTGTGCTCGAACACTGTGTCTGGCTGGAGCAGTCCTCCACTCTCAGACAATAACACAGTCTCTTCAGTATTTATATGGTTGCCAGAATCCACTCCTTCACCCTCCTCCTCAGACTCTCTGCTCCAACAACACTGCTATAAACCTGCTATTCCCTTCACATTTGTATTGTATGGCTGCCCTGTATACTGTGGATGTACTGTAAGGCAAATTTCTGCAGCTAAAGTTTCCCTTTAAGTCCTATTAGCATCGCCTTCAGTGGAACAGGCATCTCGCTATAAAAATGCAAAAAATGCAAAGGGTTGGGATGTAGAGGGACCATTCATTTGGAAAAACCTGGATATTCCGTATCTAGTGTCAATGTGCTGAAGGATGTAAGTGGGGATGGACAATATGCAAATGAAAAAGCCGACTTTCCCAACTTTAGAAACCTGAGCAGGGAAACAGCAAACCAACATTTTTTTTAAAGGCATAGGAGCCTTCCAAATGGATGAAGTAAAACACCACAGAACTGATGAACCCATAACACTGAGGTGTGAGCCAAAAATACATGTCTACTTAACCTTTCACACAGCATTCAATTCTCGCTGCAGAGTTTGAAGTTATGGATAAACTTGTACAGTGCTACCTCATTATTCCACTGTCCAAGCTTTGTACATGTACCGTTTACTGTCAACATCGCCTAACAGTGAATAAACCAACGAGGGTCCACTGTATTTTGGGACAGACAGTTCTTAATTTGGAATAAAGCAAGCTGGTGCAGTACTTGGCTTCATGCATGGCGTCTCTGAAGACACTTGTGGATTTGAAGCCCAAATCTCCCCCTCCCTACGGGTGTTTGGTATAGTTCACTGCCTCGCCCTCTTTATTCCAATACAGCGGCCGCTCTGACACCTGGGACCAGCTCCCTCCGAGTTCCTCATTATTTGCCCCTGATATTAATAGGATCTGAATGCTGGCAAATTAGAGGCCTTAAAGAGACACTAGCTTCTTTCACCCTCTTTCAGTCAGTGACATCGGTATTAGATTTTCAGGTTATTAAAAGACCGTGTTTAATCAGTATTTTTTTTTTTTAATCAATTTTACACAGATTATAATTGGGTAGGTTTGTATTTTATCATAGTTTAGTTTTAAGAAATAAAACACCACTTAGTTTTCATTTCCATTTAATATTGTAATAAAAAACTTTTTTTTTTTTTTTACTGTAAGAAACTATAGTTTACAATGGCTTGGTTACTGTGTTCTCGTTTAATGCCATGCGTGATGAATGTACTGACAGAATATGCCAATATGTAGTTAAAACAGATTTCAGATCTAATTTAAACAGTGCTCCAAACATTTAACAAGGAAACCAGGCAACTTGCACAACATCACTGTACAGTGCCAGTAGTAGAAGAATTATGTACATTTTAAATAAAAACACAGGAACTATTATTAAATATATATATATATATATATATATTTGTTGTGTGTGTGCTGTATGTTTAATGCATGTGATGACAGCTGTAAGACATACTGGAATTCTTTAGCAGTTCAAACCTTTAGCAGCTGATTTTTCATATAGGATTTATAACTGAATTCTAAACAGTGTAGGGCCATGTATCCAGCTAGTTAGTTTGACTGTGAGGAACGATAAAAGATTTGTAAGCAATGGAATTTGCATCTTGCATTATTGGGGTTAATGTTAATTTGTTTTTGTGTACCTCCCCGTAGCACAGGATGGTAGACTAGTATGAAACACTTTCAGAATATCCATGTTGCTATTGAGCAGTAAGTTTAAAAAAATAAGCCATTTTAACCATTTCACTGTAGTGTCAGTCCTCTCTTCCTGGATAAAATTCTATAAAAAAAATAACAAGATTACTGCTAAATATCATTTATTACAAAAAGGTCTTATTACTGTAGATTCAGACGATCGTGGAAGTGATTCAGCTGTTTTATATAAATCCTGAGCTTTAATAATAAAACTGAGGAACTCGCTGTAAGTTGTATCCTGAAATACAATTTGTTGATGTCTGTTATAGTGACAACATTTTTAAAGCAACCGTAACTGGCATCTTAAATATGTACAACATTTGTATGACTAGGGTTACCATATTTGAACTTACAAAAAAGAGGACACTCTGGAGAGGGGGGGGGGGGGGGGGGGGGGTTGGTGTATCTACCAACTCAAGTTGTATTAATATGTGTTTATATATATATATATATATATATATATATATATATATATATATATATATATATATACACTGTGTAC
The DNA here is from genome assembly GCF_902713425.1 of Acipenser ruthenus. Lineage (NCBI taxonomy): Eukaryota > Metazoa > Chordata > Actinopteri > Acipenseriformes > Acipenseridae > Acipenser > Acipenser ruthenus. The sequence goes on along the minus strand of NC_081208.1, from coordinate 6,315,776 downwards.
TACACGTCTACACATCTACAACAAGTGTTATAGCCTCAGAAATCAATGTCATTCAAATTTAAATGTACCTTTTTACATGTGGTGAGTCATTTTCTTCTGTGCTTCCTCCTGATGTGCTCATCAAGTAGCCATAAAAGAAAGTCTTTGCCTGAAATGTGATCCCTTTCAGTGTCTATTTATTTTTTTAAAAAAAAAGTGTAATGGCCTAAAAAAAACAACGAATTTAAATGTCTTTTTACATCCACCAGTCCTTTTTCAGTCCTCTTCCTCCTGATGTGCCCATGCATACTTCTCTGTAGATCGCACCTTTCTCAGCAGTGGTTGATTGCTCATCAAGTAGGCATGAAAGTCTTTGCAAGACGTTTGTCTGAAACTGTACTGTACAAGTAGAATCCCTTTCAGCGACTCAACAGTCAAGTGGTTCCTTTCCTTTGTCCACTGGCTTTGTATCAGTGAGAAAACTCGCTCTACATTTGATGTTCGAAAAATGTCTTAATCACCGTGGATAGTTTGTCCTGTGACAGAAAGAACGACTTAAAGGCCGGAAACATCTGTAGCAGCCTTGTAATGCCTGGGAATAAGGACAGCCATCGTGTCTTGCTGTGAGAAAGCAGCTTTCTGTATTTGATATCAACAAACTCACAGTACTCTTTCAGATGCTCAGTTCGGACAGTATTGGTAAATTTTAAAAATAATGTTCTCAATGTCAACATCCAGTGTGTCTGCCCCATGATGGACACAATTGTTCAAAATGTGTGCTGGGCAACCCACACCGATTAAAGTCCTCTTCTGCAACAAATTCTTTAAGTTTGCAAACACGTTCTTTCCTCCTTCATCATGCCGGAGTCATCCGAAATTTGTATTGCAGTTGTCCCCCGTAAACGCGATACACTTCTCAAACAAACCGTTCTTTTCCAGTTTCCTTGACGTATTGCGCAATCGTATCGGCAGTCTCATTAGGTGTGTTCTGGACCTCGATTAATTTTGACTGCAAACCGCCGTTCTTCCAGTCAAAATACTGAATTATTACGGGGAATATTTTCACTGAACCGTGATTGCTTCCATCTGTAGCAATTCCACAGTAAGCTATGTCATTTTCTTCAAGCGCGTTTTAGAGCAGTGTCAACAGAACGCGGTGCAAGCACAGAGTTAACAATCGCTTCTGTCTTGGTTCGAGCACTGGAACATTTCTCAGACTCAGGGAATGTCTTCTTCAACAAGACAGAAAGAAGTGCAATCCATTGACTTGAAACTATTGTGATGCTTAACGGTGTGAAATGCTAGAGCACCCTCAGCTGCAGTAAGAGCATCCTCTGATTTGCTGCCTGGTTTTACAAAATAATCTGTTAATTTTGCTAATGAGCTCTCTCCTCGAACTGCCTTCTTATGCTTCTCAATTCCACATGAGATTGTAAATCAATAGCACCTTTATTTGCCACAGAGACGTAAGTACCAGCTCTACATACCAAGCACTCGGCTTCCAATTCTACTCGACCACTTCGAAAACACGGAAATTTTGTTTTTAATAGTAATACTGCAGTCAATTTACACTTTCGTTTTGGCATTGTGTTCGGTGGTAGGTGTCTTCATTTAAATAAAAGTGTTCAACAATTTCAAATCAAATTCTAGACTATTTCGCACCTGCTGCCACTTACCCCGCTTCTAGCTCTGCAGTGTCAGTTGGCTACGCTCGTGCCTGCACTATGGAAGCGTATTGCTGCCACACATAAAAAAAAAAATTATGACTTAATTACTTGATGACGATCACGTAATTACGTGATAGGGAACTAACACCTCGTGGAAGCTCACAGGAGCTGCTGACAATCCTTAACAGCAAGTTCCAAAGAGTAGATATTATTAAAGTAAATAATACGATCGAGGCTGTATGCAAGTTCAGTTTGTTCTTATTACGTGATAACTCCATATCACGTAATTACGTGATATATATATATATATATATATATATATATATATATATATATATATATATATATATATATTTTTTTTTTTTTATGTGTGGCAGCAATACGCTTCCGTACTGCACAGACGGGCCTCTTCTAAACACGCACGGCACACACCGTTCGTTATAGGGTATATGCACACTGGGAATTGTAGTTCAATGGAAAGAGCAGGGCAAAATCCCGGACATTTTTAGAAATTTAAAAAACCCGGCCGGACGGAGATTTAAGGACCAAAAAAGAGGACATGTCCGGGAAAAAACGGACGTATGGTAACCCTATGTATGACCATTAGATGCAGATGTTCAAAAGAATGTTGAAACAGGAGTCAGGTAGACCCCATGTTCAGCAGGTGTCTGGTCAATGTGCTCCAGTGATGTTGAGATGTGAATGTCAATCACATCCTTTGCATTGGGCACTCATTCACCTCCACCAGCAGAGAATGGAGTTTGAGAGTTTGTGTGCCAGAAAACCTCAATCCTCACCCAATTGAAACCAGGTTGAACTTGGTCTGCTGCCAATTTAAATGAATGGGACTTATTTCTGCTTGCTTTCAACTCCCAGTGACTGTTATGATACCAGTACAGATATTCCCCAACACTGAATTCTCAAGAAGACATTACTATAACCAGAGGACACAAACACACACACACACACACACACACACACACACACACACACACACACACACACACACACACACACACACATTCTAACTAATTGAAAAATCCATTAGGAATTCAGGAGGATTTTCTTAAGGAATCAGGCACAGCGGCTTAAAATCGAGGTTTGCAAAGGAAAGAATTGCAGCACTGGAGACAGCTAAGCTCCAGTCTTGCCTGTCTGTCTGTCTGGTTGTTTGTCTGCTGGGCCAGGTACAGGGACTTGAACACTCAAGTTGAGGCCAGCTGCATTTGCAAATGAAATTATACTGTAATTTAATACCACAGAGTTCATTTTGCAATAAAATACATAGTAATTGTCTGCCTAGCTTCAGCCTCGCAGTAGAGATTAGTAGAAGTGTGACCGTTATCAGATTCACTGAGTAAGGGGAATAGAGTGATGATAGGGCATACTGTAGCAGGTGACACATTTACTGGAAAATGGAGTTCCACAAAAACGTTTTGTGTGATTAGATTTTTTTTTTTTTGTAATGTAATCTACAGACATTTTCTGACATTAAATAGCATGCTACCACTTTTCAAAATAAATTTCCAACCAAATGATTACATTATTTGAAATAATCTTAAAATATCAGACAGGGTATCTGAAAGCAACACTGCTGCTTGGACTCCAGAGGGAGTCAAGTAAACAGGGTTCGAATCCTGTTTGTGTTGAGTTGCAGATCTTTCCTTATAAAAGTTTACCAGAGTAAAAGCAAAGTGTAATAAAGCACAGTGAAATCATGGTAAAGCATAGATGAGCCTGTAACGAATACCAAGGCATGGTTAAGCATATTAATAAACATGGCAAACCAGGGTAAACTGGTAAATAACTGCAAAAATGAAATGCTAAACTACTGTGATAAACTTTTATAGGGTCGGCCAGGGACACACAGGAGCACATTGTTTTTAATATCTTTATTCATAGTATACAAACGACAGTGAACATTTTGTTTTTCCTTTTTTAGATAGAAAGATAAGACAGACGTGCCTTCGGGCCAGGCTGGTTTTATATTTCCCCTCTTAATATGAATCACGCTGTTTACACGCATTCCCCAATATTCCATCTTTCATTACTACTATTATAAATATTAGATCTAATTACATTGGGACTCTCCCAGGGAATGGTGTCATGTCATCTAACCATATCAGTGTTCCCTGGGAGCCATGGCATTGCCAACTGTCTGCTGTTTAATGGCCTATGAAAGCAAGGACCACAGTCTATTCTGCAAGATCAGAGGAATTGTTCTATTTTTGTTCTAAGATGTAAAACATGTAAGGGCCTTAGGGCAAATTTTCTCTGCGAAATTAAGTAATTTGAACCGTATAACACTAGCAAGACAAAACTCCTAACCGTGATTGAATTGCTCCTTCCTGCAACAAAGTTCCTTGCGTGTTATATATTTAGAAATACTAAAAGATCAATTTAATGACAAACATTTTGACTAAAAATCTTTTTCAGTGTCTTGCACTATTGAGTGTTTCATATTGCAATTGTGTTATTCCTTTCAGAAAATGTGCTTTTGCATTCACTTCAACAGGGCACAGAGCTTTTTCATCTTTTAAATCATCTTCGACTTGTGACTGAGCTTTGCTATTGATTGTGGGCTCCATTGTGAAAATATTGTTTAGCATGCTGTTCTCTGATTCTGATTTCTGTATTAAAAAAAACCACAGCTCTGATTTAAAAATCAAGAAAGACAGTTGTATTACTGATTTACAAAATCTACACTCACAGTTTGTAAATCAAAATGATGTATTACCAAGATTCATAGATCAGATTTGTTAATATTCTATTTTCCTAATTATGTATAAATCAAAACCAGACATTAAAAAAAATCACACTGGCAAATCAGAGAAAAACATGCTAAATAATATTTTTATCCAACGGTGCCCCTAATTGATACAATTTGACACCACTTATTTTAAACAATGCTTATATTGGGGTGCACCTTGATGGGGGGGTGATGGGTGGGAAGGGGGGGTTCAGATTATGTTCAGCATTTGAAAGGTGTATTTTGAGTGCTCAGTAATGGTACAGCATAGTTAAAGGTCGCTGCAGGGTTTATTTTAGTGTTATTGGATGTCAGTGATTTTTTTTTCCTTTATAAAATGAATGCCAATTAACTGACCACTGGGCTGCTGCACCGCTGGAATATTCTGATTAAGAGGCTGTGAAATATCAAGGGAAAGTAAGCAGGTTGAGGGATGAATTTAGTGGCTGTGAAAGGTAATAGACTGGCAATATTGGGCACTCAGTCTGCCCTTCCGTCTGAAAAGCACAAGGACTGGCAGCCCTCTTATTAACAACTTATTTCATAAAACAAGCTTGTTTGTCAAAGAAACAGCCCAGCCGATAGTGTGTATTGACGCTAGAGTGGTCCTGAAACTTGGTTTGAGTCTGGGATAAGGCATGCATTTTTCTTGTAACTAATATTTGTTCTTGTTGACATATAAGTGAAAATGGGTCTGTTTTTATGACTCTTGCACTTTAGCTAACAAGCTCCTGTTGGCGACAGCTCCTAAACTCAGCTGTCAGCAGTCTCTGATGTCTCTGAATGCCTGGGAGCTTTCACTCCTTCGTACCTGAACACTGCAGTGTGTACTGTGTGCTCTGGAATTAGTAAACCACTCCCCTCATCGCGCTGTGTACCCAAGGTGGGCTGCTTTCATTGTTAGTGGCGGCACCTGTCTCCAATTTGCTGTGCTCAATCACTGATAGAGTGAAAGGCCTTGTATACACTTCAGTGATATGCTCCAGCTCTGTCAGACCCAGATGCATTGCATAAAGACCAGGTTGTTCCTTATTTATTGCCTGCAGCAATCTAGCAAACAGAGTAAAGTGGTAAAAGAGGGATTCAGGTTCTTTTACAGTGGTTGGGGAAATTGCTAAATAATTGACGTCAAAACTTTGGATTATAGAAAATTGATGAAGAGCGGGAGATGTCCTCAATGGAGAACCAAGACTTGCATAGACATATGAACTATATAGCTATGGTCAAATGTTTTGCATCACCCTATAGAATTAACTATTTTTGCTTCATAAAATCAAATGATACCTGTTGAATAATGGTACGTTAACATATTGAATTACATACCGCTTTGTAGTTTTCCATAATGAAAAACTGACAAACTGAAAAATGTGACATTTTCAAAATCTAATATGAAATACTGTCATGGCTTCCAGTAGACTTTTGCAATATGTAGGGATTTTTTGTATTACATGATGTTAAATAAAAGATGTTATATAGTTAAAGATAAATTATGTTCATATAGTTTTTATTTTTAAATTAGGTCTCAATCCTAAAATTCTAGGTGATGCAAAACTTTTTGGCCATATCTGTACATTCCAACATATGCTGTTATTCTTATGGAAGTTTAAATTGCCAAGTTGCCGCGATTCATTCTCAGTGCTACAGTAATGCATATGATACTGAAAAGCTTGTCATTTTGAGTTTCCAATAGTTTTACCTCACATTTATACACATAAAAGTAGTGGACATGCATCAAGTTATTATTTCTGGTAAAGGGGGTAAAAAGACCATTGGATAAAAACCAGGCCTTGTCTGTGCTTATTTACCAAAGGTATAAGTGGATCCACAGGGAGTGTAACATAGCTTCCTTGGCAGGCTTAAGTAAACCGAAGTGAGAATAAAGGAATCCAGTTCTCCCATCCCCTCCATACTCCACCTGCTCAGGAAATATGTACAAGAGCTTATTTCTTGACTGAAGTGCTTGTGTTTACAGGGTCTCTGACAGGGGAGTCTGCTTAGGGTATTTGAAGGCAGACCTTTTTCTAACAGCAACACCTCGTATAATGCATGAACACATGCTTTACCTTCATCCAACAGGAATTGAAGAAAGTTTGTGAGAACGCGCCCCTCAGTCCTGGGCCTCTCTCAAGCAGAGACTGGCAATTGTGTTGTGGTTTGGATATGTGGACTATTGTCCACTGGATCCAGAATGAGACTCAAGCCTGAAAGGCAAGTAAGTCAGCTGCTGCCCCACCTTAACCATTGGTGAGAAGAATCCACTTGTCCTTTTTTATTGCTGTACCTCCTGAAAAGGTCTCAATAATCAAGCTTGCTTTAAACTACTCTCCAGGTTAATAACAAGCATTATAATGTTATCCCTTAGCAGAACTATGAGCAGACTGCAAAGTTAACATACCAGAGGGGGCAGAAATTGTACACTGTGTATATAGCCGTGCCCACAGATGGGTTGCACAACCATTTTTCATGGTTTGTAACATTCTGACTAATTTTAGTGTGATGCTCCATTTTTTTCCCCTGTTTATGTCACTAGTCTAAAACATTAAACATTAATTTATGGTCTCTTGGAAAACACGACTGGGAGATGTCTGTTACCCAGAAGAAACCCTAGCAGAAGCATTAGCAGAATGCAGCATTGCTATCAATGGAAACGAGGTGGAGCACACTGTCTGGCACTGATATGGTACAATGGCACTACCTGTGTATCTTAGATTTAATTGTAGACCTTGCGCTATCAATTCCCCTTCATACAAAATGATTGCCATTGTAGCACCAGTACTGCATTGACAAGATCAAAATGCAACCCAGGTGTAACCAGAATAAAAGGGGCCTATCGCATCAAACCCCCCCATAAGAGAGATCTTTTGTTCAGATTAGTTGGCAGTCCAAGGATACACGACATTGCTCAGAATTAGCCCTGAAATTCTTTCTTGCTAATTTGATTTTCATCCCCGGTGTGACGGGCGAGTGATGGAGTCGCTTAACTCATCTAAAGTCCCTCGATGCTGCTGAAAAATTAATTTATAATTTAATTTTTTTGGGAGCTTGGAGTAGCCGAGGGGCTACAGAAAGAAGTCACAAGGATTCAATTACGGCAGGAAGTCTGAAGAAATTCTGAAATATTGCGTATCCTATTTTTGTACCCCTGCGGGGTGAAGGGAAGATTGCCGAGGTAGGAAGGGAGAAGGCAGCTGGTCCCAAAAGCCATCTGTGCTGATCTGACATCCAAAACAGACGTTCCAGTTCTATTATAAATCATTGATTTTTTTTTTTTTTGTAAAACATGTTTAAGCTCCATATTGTATTTTATGAATTTTACAATGTCGGCTTACTTGCCGATTTACTCGTCCAGTATCTAAAACCAAAGAAATAACTGCATTTTCACAGAAAACAGTGTACCAGGCATAAAGCTGTGGGTCTCATCATCCATAGGCAACATTTATAAGAAACTTCATCAAGTAAGAAAAGCTTTGGATAGTGTAATAATCACTAAAGGAAGCACTAGCAAACCCATTTGTCTTCTTCAGAAAGTGTCTATCGACTGGTTTCATAGACCTTGATTTACACAAGTCATCGACTTCCTTATCTGAATTAGGTTATGCAAGATTAGTACTAATTGGGGTTTGTAAAACCGGGTGTATAAGTGTTGCCTTTATATTATTATTATTATTATTATTATTATTATTATTATTAATTAGTCATTTAGCAGACACTTTTATTCAAAGCAACTTACAGAGACTAGGGGGTGAGCTATGCATCAACAACTGCTGCAGAGTCTCATCCGAAGAACGGGTTATGGTATACCTGGGATCAGTAAGTACAGCCACATGAATAAACAACATGGCATCTGTTCCAAGCAAGCTAAAAAAAGATAGGGCTACTGCCCAGATCTTTTAAATGGCAATGGTATTTTTCTAACTTTGAGCAGATCACAGCATTGCCTCTAAGGGGTTCTTTATTATTATAAGTATCGGTAATGTACATAATGGGGCTCTGAACATTTTACAACAAACTGTGTTGAAAGTAAATTATAGGGAATTACACACAACCAAGCTTTCTTGCAGCCGGTAGGAAATGTATAGAAACGCTTTGTTTTTTAAGTAGCATTAATTATACAATTATATGTGTATTTACATAGTTTATTACATAACTACCTGTGCAAATTAGTGTAAAATCAATGCCAGTGTTACAGCGGTGTAGATGAAAGGGTGTGAATTCTGACTGGCAGTTCTTTCTAAGTCTGTGAACTGTTACCCTAATTGTAATAATCACTTAAGTGTTTACATTCTCTGCACAATCTCCCTCTGCACTGTGTTGGTGGAGCAGAGAAAGAGAGGTTCTTACACTCTCGTAACAGCCTCCCTCCGCTACACCTCCCTCAGGTTAACATTCAGTAGTTTCTAACCAAATTGGAAATATTCTGCAATCTTATCAGATGGATTAAGGGAGGATTCTCCAATATGGTTTCTCACAGCGATTGTGGGGGGGGAAAGTCATTGAAGAAAGATGGCACCCTTGGAGATTGGAAATCCAAGACAAGTACAAAATAAGTGCTAGGATTAAAACAAAAAAAACATTTCAGTGCAGGATTTATCCATTGTTTTAATAGCTCTTAAAGGATATATAATGAGTTGTAGACCTTTCGGTTTTGGCAGGTTAATGAGAGGGGGCTGTGATCATTATATGTGTGTTTTTTAAAAGTGCAGGATATTAAACAGTCTACCAAAGCTTTGAATGGAAACCAGAGACCGGAAAGCAATAAACTGGGAGGCTTGTTTGGGTGTTCATAAAGTCTCCTTCAGAAAGAAGGGACTGGCATGCCAGTTTGGTGTGTGTTACAACTCACAGCAGGGTTATTTAGAGTGCAAACAACTTGATTTCCACTGAAGGAACGATTCTATGGTCCATTAGGTGAATTTGTAATAATGAAATTCATCATATAGAAAGACTTTTTGAAGCTGTTGTTGTGAATGCTTATTATCACACGCTGGGGATGAATATTTCTGGGTGATGGCAATATAAAGCATAAACTGAACTGGTCTAAATGAGTAACGCTAAAATAATCAACGAGTGAAGGAAAACATGAATACTGAAGGATGAAGTCCAAGTTTTTGATGTCTTTACTCCCAAATGGATTATGTTTTGCGTTCCCCTCGAGACCCATTGTGTTTTCTGTTTATCCCATGCGTAATTAACCATTCTTTGTTTAACGGATTAAACATTCCTGTTGCTGTGGGGAGCTCTGATTTCAAAGCTTTTCAGAGCTGTTACTGTGGCACCTGAAAAATAAATGTGCCTCGGAACACCCACACGCATAGTATAAAGTGCAGGCATCTGTATTTAACACTTTAGAGTTTTACACATATCGACAGTAGATAAGTATTTATACAACTGCGGTGAGTGAGAACAATCAAGTAATGTACACGTTACATTTTTTACAGTACCATTGATGTAGGTCATGGTGATCTACTTTATGATACTGAAAGCTGACATTTTTTATTAATTTCTTTTGTGCAATAATAATATACATATGTGTCTAATTTGAATTGTTTTAGTGCTACTGTAATACGAGATAGCAGATTTATAATGGTACAGTGGCTTGAGCTGGTGGTAGAATGGTACAGCAGTTTGACGTACCGATGGAAAAACCGATGGTACAGCAGTTTGACGTACCGATGGTAATCCAGCGTGCTACCGTAACAGCACAACATTTACTCCAAATCCATTGTGTTGACTTTGCTGGTAATGAAGAGACCTGCTAAGAGTTTATTTAGGGCGGCAGACCAGTAGTATTTTCCAAAAGTCCATAAATTAACGTTTAACGTTTTAGATCTGTAACATAAACAGCTCTTTGCTTTTCAGGGAAAATGTATGTTTAGCACCGGAGCATAACGCCCGTTTACAATTCCATGAGAAATGGTTGTGTAACCCGGTTATGGGCAAGGCAGAAATGGCAATGCAGGGAGCTATGCAGTTAGACATCTGCATTCTTCTTAGGAATGGGCTGTCAGGGGGCCAAGTGTTGGGAGAAAAACCATGGGTGGGGAAAGGTTGTAATTACCTCCCCGAGGTGCCCTGCGGGGCTTGTTTGAATAAATAATTACACTATTCAGTCAGGATATATGAGCCCATAAACAGCCATGAAAAGAAAGAGGTGGAGAGGAGGAATGGAGTAAGTTTAAATTAAAGGTTTGGAGAGCTGTGACAAACAGAATGAAAACGATAATCACAACTAATAAAGCTATACAGGTTTGTTCAGGCTTTCGTTTTTGAAAGTAGCAATTATATATATATATATATATATATATATATATATATATATATATATATATATATATATATATATATATATATACAGACGTGCTCAAATTTGTTGGTACCCTTACAGCTCATTGAAATAATGCTTAATTTCTCCTGAAAAGTAATGAAATTAAAAGCTATTTTATCATGTATACTTGCATGCCTTTGGTATGTCATAGAATAAAGCAAAGAAGCTGTGAAAAGAGATGAATTATTGCTTATTCTACAAAGATATTCTAAAATGGCCAGGACACATTTGTTGGTACCCCTTAGAAAAGATAATAAATAATTGGATTATAGTGATATTTCAAACTAATTAGTTTCTTTAATTAGTATCATACATGTCTCCAATCTTGTAATCAGTCATTCAGCCTATTTAAATGGAGAAAAGTAGTCACTGTGCTGTTTGGTATCATTGTGTGCACCACACTGAACATGGACCAGAGAAAGCAAAGGAGAGAGTTGTCTGAGGAGATCAGAAAGAAAATAATAGACAAGCATGGTAAAGGTAAAGGCTACAAGACCATCTCCAAGCATCTTGATGTTCCTGTGACAACAGTTGCAAATATTATTAAGACGTTTAAGGTCCATGGAACTGTAGCAAACCTCCCTGGGCGCGGCCGCAAGAGGAAAATCGACCCCAGATTGAACAGAAGGATAGTGCGAATGGTAGAAAAAGAACCAAGGATAACTGCCAAAGAGATACAAGCTGAACTCCAAGGTGAAGGTACGTCAGTTTCTGATCGCACCATCCGTCGCTTTTTGAGCGAAAGTGGGCTCCATGGAAGAAGACCCAGGAGGACTCCACTTTTGAAAGAAAAACATAAAAAAGCCAGACTGGAATTTGCTAAAATGCATATTGACAAGCCACAATCCTTCTGGGAGAATGTCCTTTGGACAGATGAGTCAAAACTGGAGCTTTTTGGCAAGTCACATCAGTTCTAAGTTCACAGACGAAAAAATGAAGCTTTCAAAGAAAAGAACACCATACCTACAGTGAAACATGGAGGAGGCTCGGTTATGTTTTGGGGCTGCTTTGCTTTGGAGCGAAACGTACTGCCCAGTGTCAGAAAGCTCTGTCTCAGTCGCAGGTCATGGGTCCTCCAACAGGATAATGACCCAAAACACACAGCTAAAAGCACCCAAGAATGGATAAGAACAAAACATTGGACTATTCTGAAGTGACCTTCTATGAGTCCTGATCTGAATCCTATCGAACATCTATGGAAAGAGCTGAAACTTGCAGTCTGGAGAAGGCACCCATCAAACCTGAGACAGCTGGAGCAGTTTGCTCAGGAAGAGTGGGCCAAACTACCTGTTAACAGGTGCAAAAGTCTCATTGAGAGCTACAGAAAACGTTTGATTGCAGTGATTGCCTCTAAAGGTTGTGCAACAAAATATTAGGTTAGCGGTCCCATCATTTTTGTCCATGCCATTTTCATTTGTTTTATTATTTACAATATTATGTTGAATAAACAATCAAAAGCAAAGTCTGATTTCTATTAAATATGGAATAAACAATGGTGGATGCCAATTACTTTTGTCAGTTTCAAGTTATTTCAGAGAAAATTGTGCATTCTTCGTTTTTTGTGGAGGGGTACCAACAAATTTGAGCACGTCTGTGTATATATATATATATATATATATATATATATATATATATATATATATATATATATATATATATATATATATATATATATAATAACAGGGGTTAAAAGTTGGTTGTACAAAATGTAGTTATACTTATTTATTTAAATATATTTTCATGGATATTTTAACCAGCCTACAACATTCACAATTTCTTATCCATAGTGATATGGCTGTGCTTGATACAGTATAGCTGGTCTTTGGCTGCCCTGTGGTGGCAAACAGACAGCCAGTTTCAGTCTCCAGTGCTGTTAGTACCTCACTGCTCTGGACTAAATCCATCCCTCTGCATGTTCTACATTACTTTATTATAGTTTTGTCTGTGGGCAGACGTCTCCATCTCACTAAAATTCCATTTTCAAATTCCCAGTTTAATAATTTAGGGTAACAGTTCCATATACCAGGCTGTTTTCACTGTGACCCAATTTGAAAACAAATTCAGAAGCACATTTGTCAAGGCATTAAGCCAATAACATTAAATATGGCACAGTAATTATTACAATCACATGACCTACATATTATTGACCATTGACCCATCCTGGTAAAAGATGTGGTGATAGCTAGATTTTCTGACACCTATCCGTTGCTCTGCTGTCATACGTTTTAGTTTTCTTCAATGATGACCGTGACCTATAGTAACGAGCCGTGTTTTACATAAGCTTAACCTTACCCAGACCGTGCTTGGAATATAGCGCACCTGCCAAACTATGTTCAGTTGAGTTGTGTTACCATGAATAGGCTTACCACAGAATCTCTGGGACTGATCTGCATACTGTATAATGTATACTGATCTGTGGATTGTTGGTTCTAATACTGAGTAATGTATTGCTGTGCCAGTCTCCTGTATTAAATTGGCTGGGAGAACTCCAGTGTTTATACTGTAACACCCTATTTGTGTCATCTGTGTTGGAATGACTACACTGATCCTAGAACTGCGTTTTCCAGATTGAATTTGCTGCCTTACTCATCCTAGTGCTAAGTTCTATTAAATTTGCCTGAGTTCCCGTCTGTATTGAATTTGCTGACTCTAATACCCCAGTACGGAGGTCTCTCTCTATTAAATTCACATCAGTCTCAGTTTGCATGAGGTAGAGTTGAGAAAAGAAGCAGTCTTAAGTTTGTCAGCAGCCCAACTTGACACACATAAGCTGGGAAGCTGCTACTGCCGCCCCTGTTGAAAGAGCCAGCTTGCTTTATTGGAGAGCTTGGGAAATCCTTGCATGTTGGTGCCAAGTACAGTTTTTCAGGCTCACAAAGTGTCTCCATCAATCAGGCGCGCAGATGCTGAGAATGAGAGACACCGGCAGTGTAGTGAGAATGTAGTGAGAATTGATATTAATAGTTTAGAAATAAATGTTTAAACTTAAGTCAAGTGTTAATTGTTTAGAATTTCAAATACAGATTTCCCTTGGCGGTTATGCAGTTGTACGTGTACAGTGTAATTTACTTCATATTCAAAATGTATTCAAAGAATGTAGAAAAGTTAAAAAAAAAAAAATGACATTCGGAATTGAACTGGGATTCAAACTGCACAATCACTTGTGTGTGCGTGTGTGTGCGTATTTGGAGTAATTCATGCACACATAATCAAGCAAATAGCTAAAAGCATGCTACCGTATCTGTTCTAATGAATGATTTTCTCCTGACATAACCCATCCCCCTCCGACTCTTGCATAGTCACGCAAAGAGCTAGGCATGCTTGACATTTGAGCAGAACCGTTTGCCAGGGCTTGAAATCTGAACGCAGACGCTTATTTCTTTAACCTACCGTGCACTTTCACTGAAATGCTAGCCATTTCTTTTCAGGAACAATGTAGCTCAGTTCCTTATACTATAGGGTGCTCTGGGGTTTTCACGCACAGAATCTCCCCTTGTTTATAAAAAGCAAGCTTTTGACTGCAATCCAGTTATCAGATTCACAACCCTCCTGTTAAGGCTGGTTTATACTGCAGTCGTGCAACCATCACTTTCTAGTCTCTTGTCGTGTGACTCTCTGCCGACTCAAGAAAGTCTGGTTGCCAGAGTTACATTTTCAGTCCATCTCTCGGGTGTCATAAGCCTGTAGTCTTTCTCATAAAGCTGGAACTGATATTTGAATATTGAAACAAAGCTTGAAATGTATATGGTGGCAAAATGACCAGATAAGCATGCAAGGAAACCAATGCAAAAATGACATCTCAAATGAGCACATATTCTACTGTACGCAAGGGGTATCATTTTCACATTTTGACAAACCAATTGTATCTCAATGGTTTGACCACACTACAAACACTAGTAGTCCATTACAGTACCATCAGTACCTGTCAACATGCTACTACCAATGCCTCTAGAGTCATATATGAATCCTAAACAATACGTTTTTTTGGTCGTCAAAATGGTGGTGTGGTGTTTAAACATGTGTGTGGTCTGGTTAAACAATCCCTTTTTCATTTGTTATTTTTTGTTTAGTTTGCATCGCTCTTTGAGAACTCCAGGTCATCGATATGGCTCTTTCAGGCAATAGGTTAGACAGCTCTGAGCTGCTGTATCAGGACCACTGTGTGCTGTTAGTTTCAAATCCACTGCGTTGCCATTGCTTGGATTTGGCATCCAGGGAAAGAGTATTGGGGTAAGGAGGAGACTGCTCTGCTGGAGCTCCTGGGACTGAATCCTGCAACTCTTCACTCTCATTTAACTGACATGTGCAATACTTTTTAAAGAGCTCTTCTGTCAACACACATGAGCACTGCTATGAATGAACAAACTCACACACACAGTTAACAATCCCATATCAATTTCATGCTTGGTTGAGTCCTAAATAATATTTTGGCATGTTTATGAAAAGTAACAATTTAAGAAGGCAGTCCTTATTTTAACCAATTTCATACAAATCCAGTAAGTGTAGATGGAGGAGCCTGTTAGGTCAATTCCATTAACTCAGACTTTCAGCGTTTCCGAAGATTGTTTTTTTTATGGCCTTTGAACAGCTGTTGTGTTTAACTTTTCATTTCAGTGACAGAGATAATCTTTTACAAAATCTGTGAACCAATTTGAAGGAATGGACCCAGGCTCACTGTTCTTTATGAAGCACTTCAGCCTCTATCTAGTGCTCAAAGCCACTTCCTTCCACACTGCAGCCCAGCACTTTCTCTAACAACTGAGCTACTCAAACCCACTACCTTCCACATTGCAGCCCATGACTTTCTCTAACCACTGAGCTACTTAAACCCACTACCTTCCACACTGCAGCCCAGTACTTTCTCTAACCACTGAACTACTCAAACCCACTACCTTCCATATGGCAGCACTTGCTCTAACTACTGAGCTACTCAAACCTGCTGCTTTCCACACTGCAGTCCAGCACTTTCTCTAACCACTGAGTTACTCAATCCTGCTGCATTCCACACTGCTGCCCAACACATTCTCTAACTACTGAGCTACTCAATCCTTCTGCCTTCCACACTGCAGCCCAGCACTTTATCTACAGGGTTCTATAAGCCAGGGTATGAATATAATTTATATATACAGCTCACAAACCTAGCATCTCAGCCGAATGCCTGATCAAAACGAAAAGCCTTTACTGAGATCGCCTGATTTGGATTCTTGTTGTCTCCAGCAGCATTTCACAGTCATGGAGCATAACAGGCAGCCAAAACACAGTGTGTTGTTTGTTTGTCAACCAGAAGGTCTAAGCTGATACATATGGGGTGAGCGAATAAAAAGGTCCTAAGTCTTAAAAAAAAAAAAAAAAAAACCTTCCTATCATGGGAATAGTGTGTCAGTGTCAGATTCAGAAATAGACAACATGACTTTAGGTCTGTTCCTAATAATCAACATTCCAGAAATGTATCTGCGTTTTAACTCAGTTTCTGAAGGCAGGAATTTCAGATTTTTTTCATTTGTATTTATTTATTTATTTATTTATTTTTTTACTGTGATCTTAAATGGTTCTGAGCTGAGGTGCTCATGGGGAGCGTCAATGGTACGAAGCTGTTTTAACTTAACAACATTAAACCTCTGACTCATTTTTACTGAAATAAGTTTAGCATGTTCCCCAAAAACGACCTTCTAGAAATCTTCGTTATAAAAATATCAAACTCAATTGACTGTGTCTTTTTAAAAGTGGGTGACTCATACAATAAGGAAAGGATTTTAACAGTGCACAATATTTTAAAAAAAAAACGCATTTAAAAAAACTGTTACTAAGTTTTCCTTCAGGACAAATGCTAGCTACAAAGATTCCCATTAAAATACTGAATAACTACAATTAGTCAGTGGAAGAATTCAGTTACTTGGAGTCACTTCTTTTAAGTAATGTTTTGACAGATGAGTTGCCAAAAGTAAGATCACCTTCTTGTCAGATTAGTTTTTTTTAGCCAAAGTCTTGTGACTCTCTTTTTTTTTTAAGGGTTTGTTTAGCCTTCAGGTAAAATAATCTCCCTTTTTAATTCCTTTTGGCAGAGGAAACACACAAAAACACAAAGTGTTGAGAGCTGACACTGGGCAAAGGAACAAACGATCTCAAGGTCGTGACCGTTATACCTGGCATGCTATATACGCAGGCTTTAATAATAGTCACTTTAGAAGAAGATGTTCATATGTGACTCCATCAAGTTTGGCCCAATTTCAGACACCCCTCCCTTCATCATCAACCATCATCACAATCTGGTGAATCATCATCAGTCCAACCCAGCCGTCCCATCACAGAATAAAACATGACCAATTAAAAAAAGTAATGCAATTTATTATCAGCATACAATAGTAAATACTTGTGATCAAGATGGCGGAATGTGGTGTAAAAGAATGACAACGAATCAGGTTTTCCTTAACAAGCCCCCGGTTTTATTGAACGTAAAACCGACGTCAGATGGGCACCAAAAAGTCAAGGAGAATAAACAAAATAAAGGGGAGCCAGGGTACACAGCAATGTGTAACCCGACAAAATAACAATAACGAGGGGTTGCAGTCCCAAACGAGGTGAAACACAAAAATAAAGTCAATCCGTCCCTTTGATCGGGGAATGAAAACAACGGGGTAAAAATCCAGCACTTCCGGGTTCGCGCTCCTCTGACGTATTCCCGGAGCGTCCCGGTAGTGCTCTATAAAATACACAAAAAGACACAGGGGTTAGCAGGTATGCACAATCGCAACCACCTGCTTCCTTGCTCCCCGTCTCCCTCTTTAATTCCCTGTTTGTATCTCTGTATCTCTGTTTCTCTCTCTCTCACACACACACTGTACCTTGCCAGAAGGAACAGAATCCTGGGCCACGCCCCCTTTTGGTCAGCGAGGGCAACCGCCGTCAGCCTATGCGTGATTGCCACCGCGCTTCCCGACCGGGTCTGTGACGTTGCGCACCGCGGCTCCGCCTGCTCCTCCTCCCCAGTGCCCTCACTGGCGCACTTTTCTTAGTGAGGTTCACCAGAGGATCGACCACGGTGGCATACTCGGGGATAAAGCGGCGGTAATAACCAGCCAATCCTAACAGTGACCTCACCTGGGATTTAGTTTTGGGGACCGCCGCATCCACCAAAGCCTCGACCTATTTGTCCCGCTGCTGGTATGACAGCAGGGCAGGGGGAACCATTCTACCCCAGCTCGGGGCCAACCTCTGCCTCCATTGTAAGGGGGATGGATGGCCCGACGGGGCCGGTGATCTGATGGGCCTGGGTCCGGGGAAGGGTTCGATGGCGGTCCTTTGGCAGCGGAGGGAGGGGGGCAGTCCAGCAGGGTGGTTCGAGCGGACACCAGGGAGTCCTCGAAATTTTCGGCTAATGCCACGGCCTGCTCCAGTGTCGTGGGGTTATGCCGGCGTACCCACGCCTGCGTCTCAGCCCCGACCACATGGCAGAATTGTTCCATCACAATGGCTTCCCCCATCTGAATCCCGGTTTTCTGACTGGGGTTCAGCCATTGAGCTATGTGGTCGCATAATCGCTGGGCTACCACCCTGGGCTGGGTGTTGGGGGGTCGCCGGAACTCCCAGAATCTGACACGATGAGTCTCCCCCGTGATATTGAGACGACGGAGGATAGCCTGCTTAACCAGGTCATACTGGGCGGCATCGTCGTCAGTCATGGCCCGGTACGCTGCTTGTGCTTCCCCAATCAAGCAGGGACCAAGTTGGCTCGCCCAGTACTCCCTGGGCCATGCTGCAGTGGTAGCCAACCGTTCAAAGGCTACAAGGTAGGCCTCCGGGTCATCCTCCGCCGTCATTTTCTGCGCCCGGGCCTTCGGGGCAGCCAGCACGGGGCCCGTCGCCGTTGACGTCATCCCCATCCCGACCCTCTTGATGAGAGCCGTGTATCTCTCCTCCCCCCTCCGTTCCTCAGCCTCCCTCCGGCTGTCCAACGCCTCCAGGATCGCCGACAAAATGGTTGGGTCCATCCCACGATGACACCATGTGTGATCAAGATGGCGGAATGTGGTGTAAAAGAATGACAACGAATCAGGTTTTCCTTAACAAGACCCCGGTTTTATTGAATGTAAAACCAACATCAGATGGGCACCAAAAAGTCAAGGAGAATAAACAAAATAAAGGGGAGCCGGGGTACACAGCAATGTGTAACCCAACAAAATAACAATAATGAGGGGTTGCAGTCCCAAACGAGGTGAAACACAAAAATAAAGTCAATCCGTCCCTTTGATCCAGGAATGAAAACAACGGGGTAAAAATCCAGCACTTCTGGGTTCGCGCTCCTCCGACGTATTCCCGGAGTGTCCCGGTAGTGCTCTATAAAATACACAAAAAGACACAGGGGTTAGCAGGTATGCACAATCACAACCACCTGCTTCCTTGCTCCCCGTCTCCCTCTTTAATTCCCTGTTTGTATCTCTGTATCTCTGTTTCTCTCTCTCTCACACACACACTGTACCTTGCCAGAAGGAACAGAACCCCGGGCCACGCACCCTTTTGTACGCCCCGTCCCATCCCCATTGGTCAGCGAGGGCAACCGCCGTCAGCCAATGCGTGATTGCCACCGCGCTTCCCGATCGGGTCTGTGACGTTGCGCACCGCGGCTCCGCGGAGTTCACAGAGTTCACTCTCTCTTTGTCACAATACTATAAGGCATAAACATAACACAACTGTAATTTTTCAGATCACAGTACCTCTAAGGGGTGCCACTTTAGTTAGCAATTTTTATAAACCGCTTGATCTAGTGGGCAGAAACTTTCTCCCCAAAATGTGATTATCTCCACTGTTCAAATGCATGACATACCATCAACCACAATTGGAGATTGACAAAACTGCTTGAAAATGTAGACCCTTAGCAGTCTGTTATGAATATTTAAAAAGTCTTTTCTAGATTATAATATGCTAATGTAGTGCGGTTTATATTTTTTCTGTTGAGCACAGTAAAATGATCTGCCTGCTAGCTTCTTTGGCAGCAGAGTCTGTACTGAAACATGCAGAGTAGATTAGCGTTTTAAAGCATCACACACTGTGATCAAAACCCATGGAACCAATATGATCATGCTAAGCTGACTCAACATTATCTGATTCATTAACCCTTAATTCTCTCTTCCTATCTACAGAGATGTTAATGGATTCCACCACAGCAACAGCAGAGCTGGGTTGGACGGTAAATCCTACATCGGGGGTAAGTAAAAACTCTTGTTTAATAGCAATAAACCATGGAGAGGGTCTTAATGCAATTATACGTACGCACATGTGCTGTGTTATTTCTATATATATATATAATCAGATTATAATATATAATATATAATATATATTATATATATAATATATCTTCAGATTGTGATCTAGCTTTTGCATGAATATATTGGACGTCATGCAGGGCTGAATTGATTTCAGATAATCGTTTCTTAATTGCTTTTGCTAGGAATAAGTACTTTCAAAATGAAATCTTTGCGAACTATAAGGAATGGCATAAGCGATTAAACGTGTTGTATAATTCAAACTGTAAGTCTAGCTGCAGTCAGATCACATGACCTGTTTATTTATAACGTTTACTAAAAGAAACGTAATGGGATCATAGACCAAACTTTTGAATAGAAGTCTTTCTTAACGTCTTTGTGAAAAATGTGAATCTCCCTTAATTAACAGGAACCAAATGAAGTGCTAAAAGATTCTTTGCATAATTAAAAAGAGACCAGTAATAATGGTAATAAACTTCAGAAAATGGATGGCAAAGGATTGGGTTAGGACTTGTAGAGCTTCTAGAGTTGTTTTTTTTTATTTCAAATTCTTTTATGGAATGTAAAAAACCCCCTGAGAATTCTACAGTCCCCTCTTGGACCTGACCCCTGCTCTGGAGTCCAGGAGATATGTGTGCTGACCCATAGCAAGCTCTAATGCAGCCGCATCCACTCAGGTGAGGGGTAACGGATGAGCATGGATTTGTGCACAAAACACAGTCTTTTAAATCAGGATATTTTTTTTTATCAATGCCTGCCATTGTTATACGAACTAAACAACGTGAAACAGCTTCCAAACATGAATCCACGCATCCATCAGATTTAGACATAGACATTTGAAATGTTCTATCTGTGCTTCATGTTTATATTCATCAAGGAATTTTCATGATATTTCAGTATGTTTTAAGGCCCAATAATAGTTACAGCCTGTATTCTCCCATATTGACATTAAAAATGCATACGCAAGCAAAAACTTTATTATAAAAAAACAAGTCATTTTTTAAATTCTTTCTTATCACAGTACAAATACAGCAGAGCTTTCATCTAGGAACACACAAGCAAAGCATGTGGTACTAGGTAGCTACAGTAGCTACAGGACGCTCCAAATAGGGTATTAGGACGATTAATTCACGTCAAATAAAAGCCATGGCAATAAATAGCTGAATTAATAGATTAATTGTTGCATCTCTAGTCTTCTGTTGCAATTATCTCCTCCAACACTGCTTGCACGAAAAGAACCAACAGATTATATTAGAGTGCTTCAGTTACCTGCATCGCTGCTCCATGCAGCCTACAAGTGCATTCTGTGCCAGACTGCATGGAGATGTGATCAATCAAACTGTCCCCCGACACCCAACACGAATCCCGTAGTGTGCGTTGTCACAGGCTGGCTAGACTTAACTTCCTGCCCTTAGGAGATCCCATCTTTAGACCATCTTGAAGAAGCTTAATTATCTCCTGTGCTCCCTGTGGAGCCTCTTCCAGGTGGGTCAGCTGGTATTACAGCACTGAGGAGGCATTGTCAGGACTGTGAAGAGGAGGTATCCCCAAAGGAAGACGTGGCAGACTGCTTGTGACTTGCTTGAGTAGTTTTATCACTTCTCACTGAGATGCACCTGAAAGGGTTCAGATTGGCACTGGATTTTAACCTACAGTATGTTTACTGGAAATACAGTATGGTATGTTATCCTTATCCAGAGGTGGGCAACAGCCAGGGAGAAATGGAATTAATATAATTCCAAAATACCAAACTATATTTGATATGTTACACAGGCCAATCATATTCATCAAATAGATAAATAAATCGAATATATTCCTGCAACTCTGCTTGTGCATTGTACTGTCTTTTTTTTCCATTTCGACTAAAAAATAAGTCAGTTTTACTGCTGGTTTATTTACACTTTAAATTCAGCAAATATTTAAATTAATTATACTCTGAAATGTTTATTTTCAGTGCAAACCTTCTGTATATCTATATTGATTATAATTGGTCATTTTACAGCATTTTTTAAAATGTGAATTTAAAAATACATTTTAAAGTGGTAGGCGACTGTTTACACAAATGGTTTAAATGTTTACTGTATTAGACTCAAATTTGAATGACCGTTCCTCTATGCTTTTAAGACGTACCAAATAAAACAAACACTGTGATAGAGGGAAATGATGTTTCTGCAGTGTTAGCATTAAATAATTGCACACAGTTACCATAATTACTGTTATTTGGTACTTGGAAGGATAGCGGAACCATAATTAAAATGTAATCCTATGGGCTGGTAGCAGGGCGTTGCTGGGTAATGCAACAACATGATAAACTAAACATATTTTGGTGCAGCGAAAGGTTATTTGTGTACAAAATGCCAGCAGAATAGATACAGAAAACAGATTAACACTCTGTCGATGAATTATGAATTGAATTGTTCAGACTCTTGTGTGAGTCAGCTGCAGGAATTAACTCTGTAGGTTAGCTGCCAGGGCTGTATCTGAATGAAGATTTGGCTGCCTGCACAGCGGTGAGCTGCTGAAACTTGTCCATCGCACCATGTCCCCTCTAGGAGTGAGCCCATGCTTTAGTAACTCAGACGGATGTCCCAGTGCGCTCCAGATAAGGGAAAGCTCTCCAGGGTGCTTTTAGCAAAGGCTTGCTGAGGAAATGATTTATTTGTTCTGAGACACCATACCCCGTAATAATGAGCACTCCATTCTCAGCTCTCCAGCACTGTCATTACCCTGCACCTTAATACAGTGCTGTAGAATGACGAATGTCTGTGTAGCGGAATATCGGCACTAGTAGAAGTGAATGGACCGAGGCTGAAAGCCACGAGTGTTGATGTAACCCATACAAGCTCACCATCCTATTATATACTACTTTATTATTTAAAATGTTTTCTAATCACAACCTCTATTTAGTCCATTGTCAGTTTAAGTGAAAAGAGGGAAAAGGTTGTTGAAGAGAATACCATTAAGAAGCTGAGGTACTTGGTCGATTGTGATGTCACTGTTTTGAATGGACTTTGCAATTGAATGGAATTGTAAAAGGTGCCTCAGGTATGATTTTTTAAAGCAGGTGACGTCAACCGTGCAGCACGGTAAAAACTGAAAGGAGCAGGGTTGATGTCATGAATAGGGTTTCTCCGTGATGTGTCGTGGAATGTAGAAGGAAATATTTGCACTCTGATTGGCTGAAAGATCCTGAGCAGTCTCTAATAATAATGAGCTCTGGTTTAAACTCTCCATTCCCAGCTCTCCAGCGCTGTCACTACCCTGCACTTTAGTAATGGCCACTAGTCTAAAAAGCTCCTGGATTCAAAGATGGAAGATTTTGGAAGTCACATATATTCTATAGCATACAATGATTTTAGATACAACCATGCTGTTTTAATTAAACTAAAACTCTTTTGAATAGAAGACTAATCTAAACACTTTTTTTTCTAATCACTGATGGAGACACCAAATGAACCAAAAGGCTGAAGCTAATTATTAAGGAAATCATTGCAAGCAATATTTTAAAGACTGCAGAGAGATTGTATATAATTCACAAGCTCTCATCCTGAGTTGCACTCTGGGCTTCCATGGCCTGATTTGAATTATTATTATTATTATTTTTTTAATGTACCCAAGATGTTCCTATCCAGTCCGCAGCCTAAAGATCAAATAGCTTCAAATTTTGTTTTCTTAACTGTTTTATGATGTTTGCAATCATTCTGAGTGCAATTACTTATATACTTTTTTTTTTTATATTATTCCTAATCATCCACCGTTAAGAGACTACTGAGAATGATGGGTGATGTTCGCTCTTAACTATTACAGGGAGGGGCCCTTCTTATTTGATATAAAGAATACCATCACATAGAGTTCTTAATCAGTACACTGAAGAAAGCATGAGCAGAAATGTCTAACATTGTAGTTTGTGTTATAGAACGCCCACCCGTAATAGCAGATGTGCTGGTATGGAGATCCGTGCCTTGAATCTTGCCCTAAAATTTTTGGCAAACTTCTAGCTCGGCTTGGGAGCGGATTAAAAAATGCCTTGGCTTGCATGGTCGGATTTCTTAAACCCTCCAAAAACAATTAAAGCTCCCCAAAAGAAACTCCCTATTCATACACATAGCAGGCCGCCTCACTTGAGCGTTGCTTTAGTTTGTGTTGTGCGTTTGTCAAAAACCATTTAGGAGTCTTTAATCCACCGAGGCAGTACTCAACACAAAGACCAGTAATAGTACGGAATTTTATTAAGCACTGTGTATTTTCATGTCAAGCGTTAATTGTGGCATTAAATGACTAATTTGCATTCAGTACTTAGTTTTGTTAATAGAAACATTTAAAACTTTGTTTTTGTATCCTTCACCAGTTCTTAGCAATCACCAATGCAGAAACCCATTTTTAAGGGTAAAATGAGGGAACAAATATCCCACAGAATCTTGTGTTAAAAGTAAATGGTTAACTTTCAGGGGTACCACTGCTTATTAAAATCATTTGCAAGGGAAGATTTTCTATTCAAGAACACCAAACAATCTGATTGGGTTAAAATGGGTAACAAATTCCCCACCCCCAGCCAGGGGGTAGTTGAATACTTTTTTGAGTCATTCTACAGAACTATAATATTATATACAATAGACACTGTATGTATTTGTCTGTTACATATACAGTAGGACCTTTTATATTTCGTTACTACAGAATCCTGGAAACACAAGACCCTGACTTCAACTGCGTAATCTAAACTACATCCCACATTCCCCAATTAAAAGAAAATTCAAGG
Organism: Acipenser ruthenus; assembly: GCF_902713425.1. Taxonomy (NCBI): domain Eukaryota; kingdom Metazoa; phylum Chordata; class Actinopteri; order Acipenseriformes; family Acipenseridae; genus Acipenser; species Acipenser ruthenus. The sequence goes on along the minus strand of NC_081208.1, from coordinate 6,291,040 downwards.
TCATTGCGCTTCTCTGTGTTAAAGCCTTCATTTTAAAAAAAAAATAATGTATTTCCCAGGCAATTCACTGCTACTTCATCAAGTAAGGCTTAACCCCTACTCCCAGTACCTTTAAAACACATGACCGAGCCAAAGCATCTAATTAAAAAGAAAAAAAAGAAACTGTGAAAATGAAGACGTTTCTTCTAATTTCACACTTAGCGCTTGATCGCTGGCCCCTTATTATCCCTCATTTGGTTCCCTCCACTGCCTCCGATGAAAGCGCGTCGGGAAAGCCTTGGCGTGACAAAAGGGGGCCCATGGGCCCGAGAAGTCTGTTTGGGGTTTTTCTTTCCTTTTCATTAATTCTTGCTTTTTTTTGCATTTCATTTGATCTGTCAAAAGTTCTAGCTTTTGGAAAGGCTAGCTCTTGAACTTGTTTAGCTTGTAGCAAAGTGCGTTTTTCACCGAGAGGTCAAACGAAACCACCACCCCTGTACACACACTCAACAAACCCTTTGATCAGACCGAAAAAATAAAGAATTCACCTGGAATCCAAAAATCCCATAAAGGAATGTCACTAATTTGCTTACACAACTTTGCTGTCTCTAAAAAAGAGTTGGCTGTTACGGTGTGCAAAACAAAACCATACTCCTATGAATGAGCCTTTGCATGACCGAATTGCTTTTGTGAGCTTTGTTTTTCCATGGAGATGAATTCGGACGTGGAAAAAAAGGCTGCACTAATTAATCCAGGAAAGTTGTTACACAAATATATGTAATGTTTTTTAATTAGGGGTTGACTTCCCCGCTTTCCTGTCAAAACCCTTGTTAAGCGAGGACTAATTTGAAGGATTATGTTAGCTGTGAAATGAGGAGTGAAGCAGAGAAGGGGGAGTGAAGTGGGGGTGAGAGCCACATGTGGTCTGCTCTATAGCCTTTCTTTAGTGAGGAGGGGTAGAGGGGAGCATAGAGGTCAAGGTTGTGGCTTTTGCTGTGGTCAATAGCCCCTGTCGTTCAGCTCTAGAGGGCTCCAATGAGTTCTAGGTCTACAGGTTTCACCACAAGAGAGTTTTAAAGGGACTAGTTGACACAATGACATGAACTTCAAGTCCCTGTTAAGCTAACACTGGGTGGTCTATGGCTTTGTTAAATCCAAACCTTAAAAAAAAAAGTATACATAACTACAGTATTATACACTGAATAGTGCTACATTTCAAAATACAGAAAGAAAATTTATAAATTCAATGACAAATGTCTCGACTAGAAGTCTTTTTCCGTGTCTTTTAAAGTTGAAAGTTAGTTTTGACAAACTATTCATTGGGAACTGTTTCTGTCAATGTATTTCTTTTTAAATGGCAAACACATCCACAATGTTGTTTTTAGAACAGTACTAATACAATATAATATAATATGGTTTCACAGGAAACATTAGAAGTCCAGGATTAGTGCTAAGCAGGGTCTGTGAAACCAATCGTAAGTCTTTAAAGTTACAAATGAATCACTTTTGGTTGGAAAAATAAAGTGCTAAACCATTTAAATGTATTTTTTGTAAATACATTTCCACAGCAATTCAGTTTGCTATGTATTTATCTGGCTTTGATAAACTTTCTTTACCATGCACATCTTTACTGTACTGTAACAAAGGCCTTGTATGAAAAGTTTGTCTACTTGCCGTAGTGTCTTTTAGTTTTACATTATAATCTGTGTCTGAATGTTTGAAGTTATGGACGAACATCAAAGGCAAGCGGTACCAGTTTAGTGTTATGTTAACATAGGTGTTTGAAAAAGCTTAAGAACTAGGGTTGTAACAATACCCTAAATTCACATTGCCTACCGTTACACACAATATGCAGATCATAATATAGTATGTGATATTCCTAATAATACTACAATATGCGTGATCTATTATAAGATGGAGAATAAATGTATTCAAGAACCATTTAGTTCTGACCACAAGCAGCTATCCTTTTGGTAATATCACCCTGCTAATACCCAGTTTCTCTTTTTCTTTCTCCAACAGTGGGAAGAGGTGAGTGGCTACGATGAGAACATGAACACAATCCGCACCTACCAAGTGTGCAATGTCTTCGAGTCCAGCCAGAACAACTGGGTGCGCACGAAGTACATCAAGAGACGGGGCGCTCAGCGCATCCACGTGGAAATGAAGTTCTCAGTGCGGGACTGCAGCAGCATCCCAAACGTCCCAGGCTCCTGCAAGGAGACCTTCAACCTGTACTATTATGAGTCAGACTCGGACTCAGCCAACAAGGTCTCGCCAGCCTGGATGGAGAACCCTTGGATCAAGGTGGACACCATAGCGGCCGACGAGAGCTTCTCTCAGGTAGACCTGGGCGGTCGTGTCATGAAGATCAACACTGAGGTCCGCAGCTTTGGCCCGGTCTCCCGGAGCGGATTCTACCTGGCCTTTCAGGACTACGGGAGCTGCATGTCCTTGATTGCCGTCCGGGTCTTTTACCGCAAGTGCCCGCGGATCATCACGAATGGGGCCATCTTCCAGGAGACCCTCTCAGGGGCTGAAAGCACCTCGTTGGTGGCGGCGCGGGGAGTCTGTGTGCCTAACGGCGAGGAAGTGGACGTGCCCATCAAGCTCTACTGCAATGGGGACGGCGAGTGGATGGTGCCGATTGGGCGCTGCATGTGCAAAGCTGGGCATGAATCGGTGGAGAACGGGACGATATGCAAAGGTAAGGTTGAAAGACTGGCTGCCTGGCTGACCTTCTTCATTGCATAATTTCTTCATTCATCATGAAAGATATCTCTTCTTCCTGCAGCTGTGTGTTATAGTATTTTTTTTAAATAGACAGGTGACAGGTGACCCAAGCAAAATGGGTTCAGCTGCAGTGTGTTTTATAGAAAGCTTGCTTTCCTTGGAGGGAATGACGCAGTCAGCCACATGTCCTTTACTTCTAGAAGTTCAAAACCTGTCCAGATAATAAGCGAGTTGGGTGGATTTAACCGGGCCCTCTAGAGGTATAGGACTGAACAACAGCAATAGGATTTCCTGTGTACAGCTATGGCCAAAGGTTTTTCATCACCTAGAATTTTAGGATTGAGACATAATTAAAAAAAAAAGGATATGAATATAATTGATGTCTTTTATTTAACATCATGTAATCAAATAAACTACAAATGATAGTTCAGTTTGTGTCAGTTTTCCATTAAATATATGGAAAACTACAAAGTGGTATGTAATGTAATATGTTAACGTAACATTATTCAGCAGGTTTCTTTCAAGTTTATGAAGCAAAATGAGTTAATTCTAGAGGGTGATGTAAAACTTTTAGCTATAGCTGTGTGCTTTAACATTATGGGCTGGAGCATAACTTGGGCCATGGTTGGGAGAGAATATTTTTAGGATATATATAGGAATATGAATGTAACTGGTTAAATAAACTTAAAAGTTGCTGCCGAGTGCCTACTGTCAGCCCATTATCAAAATCTGCCAAATGAGCTATTTTGGCCATTGAAACTGAAACGGAGACAACAGGAAGATATAGCTTTTATACTGTATATTACATGCTACATATCGGGGATGCTATTTGCATACTTTCATGACATATGCATTTCTACATCAGTCCCAATACTTGTACAAAGGAAGTGTATGTAACATGCACTCATACTGCAGTACTGCCTGTATTGAGCACATCTATTGACAGTGTTATGGCAGGTGATCGAAATGCTACAGAAGGTGACGGCTTATTCTCTTGCAAATGGTTCCATGCTTTATACAGTCAAACAAATGAAGAAATGTGTAGCCCCCGGAAATAGAGCGCTCTCCAGTGACAGATTGAGCAGTGGCATAAAACAAACTCACTCTGTACTTCTCATCTCAAGCACTGGGATGCCAGGACAGTAGGAATGTGCTGTGCCGTAAGCAGTTGTGACAGAGCGCGCCATTCGGCTGGTGAGGAAGTGCCAGCTAAAATTTAAATATTTGCCTTGCATTTGATTAATGAGGGAGATGGGAGACCCTGTCTCTTCTCTGCAAATATTGCACAGCATGTTGTAGCTCCCCTGCAAAATTTCACCCTGCAGTAATACAACACTGTCTTATCTGGCTGTAGATCGCCTAACACATATTTAGGGAGGCACATAAGTGGGCACATTACCTCCTTTCATTAAAGCAGCTCTGTTCACTAACTGGTCTTTGCTCTTACAAGTCCATTAGTCCTCCCTTGGGCCATTCTCAGACTACAGCTATGGCCAAAAGTTTTGCATCGCCTATAGAATTAACACATTTTGCTTCAAAAAGTTGAATTGAACCTGCTGAATAATGCCACGTTAACATTTTGAATTACATACAGCTTTGTAGTTTTCCATATACTTAACAAAAAACTGACAACAATTTTAAAGTGTGACATTTCAAACATGAAATACTGTACTACTATTATGGATTCTGCTAGACTCGAATTTAAGAGGCAGCCCAAATTTCCCACCCTCAATTTGAGGAAAAAAATTAAATAAATCTGCATTTACAAAGATACAAACTCAATTACGCATATTGAGGTAGTTTGTGGCCGTCTGTTATCACACAGAGCATTACAGTTATTAGCTGCTTCTCATTTCCAGTGATGATTACTCACACCTGTTTTTCTGCCAATTTGTGAACTGTGGTATTGCTTGGCATGTCAAAGTACAGGGGTCTGATAAGCATCCGATCTGTCCAAGCTGGTACTGTTTGTTAGAAACGCTGAAATTGTAAAAGCTTCTCATCGAATTCCTCAGGAAGCTAATGACGCTTCTTTGAAAATGGCTGCCGGTATGTCATGAATGATTCGAGATCGGGCAGTAACGTTTTGGTTTGTCTTTTCTCGGCAGTAGGTCACATTGCTGCTTGTGTATTCGAGTAGTCACGTCTTTTGTTGGTGATTTTAATACACGCATCACTACACTGTACTCGAATTTAAGATGGCGGCTATTTTTGAGAAGCAAAAAATAGTTTTAAAAAGTGCATCTTAAATTCGAAGGAATACGGTATGCCTTAATCCTAAAAATGTAGGTGATGCAGAACTTTTGGGCATAGCTGTACAATAAACTATGTTGTGCTTTTGATCTTGTATCATGATAACAAAGATCCATACCTCTATTACAATACGATCATGTAAAGAGAGTATCACGATTCATCGATACACCTCTACTATTGTGACATCAACACCAGTTAATGCACTGCATCACCTGATCCCAATTGGAAATCTCCCATCCAAGAACTGAATAAGCCCCACCTTGCTTAACCCCATGGAAGCTGGCGAAATCCAAAATCATAAAATGACTGGAGGATCATATACAAACAAGAAATGTAATTTTCCCAAATACACCTTTTGCTGCACTGTATAGGACCTTGTAATTTTGGATTTAATCCCAGTATAAAACGTAAAGATAGATGAAGGTATTTGGGGGGAGAAGAGTTGTGAACAAACACAAATCTCATTTGTATTGACATTTTTATAAACACATTTTTAAGTTCATATGTACAGCTGACTGTGTCTCTTATGGTATAAGCATGTCATTGTTTGGGTGGGTAAGTGGTCCCACCCATAATGAATGCGTCACAAAGTATCTTTATGGCAGGAGACAGGGGAACAAGTAGGCCTATGAAGCTGTTAAGTTCTATGGGTTTTGAATTAGGACACAACCACAGTCCCAAAGCAGGGGTAGTTAGGAAAATGAGGGGCCTGAATGAGAAGCAAGGCCTCGTGCGCTTATCTCTTTGAAGTGTCTAAAGCAGATGAGACCTGCCAGCTTCGTCACCTCAGGAGGAGGGCAATTTATTAAAACTGCGTCTGTCTGTGGACCACTGGGGAGCGTGGGCTTCCCTTTCATGTCTGAGTTGATGTATGTATGCCTTTTTTGTCATTCATTTTTCAATAGATTAATAAACCTCTGAAAATGATATCAGAGTGTGCACAAGGTTGGGGGGGGGGGGATAAGAGTCTTATTATCCAAGTTTACCTTCAAATGGATTCAGTTTCTCTTTTTAAAAAAACTGGCTCGGTTTAAAAAGTAATGTGTTTTTTTTCTTTTAAGTCAGACTGCTTGTCAGGTGAAAGAGACTGAAAACAAAACATGTTGAGTTAGTAAGGGGTGGAGGCCTGGGAAGCAGACAGCACTGGTGACAGAATTCTATTAACAACACATATAATCTCGACAATGGGACGTAAATGTGGCAGAACCCCCCCCCCCAAGTACAGTATTTGTGCATTTCTTCATCTGTTGTACCCACTAAATAAACACTCCCTAGGTGGTGTGTGGTCAGCATCCTGATACATGGGCCTCTGGAGAACACTGTGTTTCTGGATGATGGTGCACCATCATACAGAGCATGTCCAGTCACCCAGTGGAAAGAAAATGGTACTTGATGGATGTAAACCTTTGCCCTTACCCAGCAGTGTTTCAGCCCTGAAGGGTGCCCTCCTTGAATTAACAACAGATCCCAGGAGAAGATTGCCACTCTCATTTCAGGGATGCCTGATCGTGTCACTGTTTAAGAAGGACATTCCTCAAGGTATTAACTGATACCAGTGATGTTGCCTCTATTTCAGGCAGGGTAAACATACATTTCCCACAATGTTCAGGGTCTCTAATTACTTCTGACATGTCTCTGTGTTCAACAAAAAAAATGGTAAAAGAAAAATGTAGAGGAATGGAAAGTAAATAGTGTGGTCTGTCTGTCTCAAATGAGCAGCAGCTCACTTGTTCAGTAATGGAATCTAAAATAGGATCCCCAGCCCCCAATGGAGGCTTTCACTAGATGTTTCTTTTAAGCAGAGTGTTTAAAGATTAGAGAGAGAGAGAGAGAGAGAGAGAGAAAGAGAGAGAGAGAGAGAGAGATTTAACCATTGCATTACGGTAAATTGTGAGGGGTTTGTTTAACTGTGGTTTACGGGAATTTAATGTTGTTGGAAAGTGAGGGAAATGGCTACAGGGAGAAATGGTGTTGGCATCATGAGAGCTTCCCCTCACAACTCTGCAAGAGAGAGAACACACGTCAGTTTCATAATATTTAATTTCTTACCTCTTTAATATCATATTACTGAAGGACATTTATATTGGAACAGACAGTAAGCCTGTTAAATAATGATCTATCTTTCTCTATTGTTGTTTCTACTTAGAGCATTATTTACCAGGCTTACCAATTATTCCATCATACATGTCCTTTTCTAACCAGAAGAAGCAAGGATTAAAGTGTAATCCCTGCCCATCAATCCCTGTCCATCCAGGAATCCAGGAAAATCTCCTTCTTGATGGGAGCCAGGTGTCTTACTCACTCATTCAATTTACAAACAGCGGCCAACATGAGCTGTCTAAGTTCTGACATAATTGATCGGCTGATTCTTGGGGGAGGGAATGTGTTTACTAACTGGGCACAAAAAACCTAGGATTTATGTTCAGTTCTGCTCCTTTGCTGAATAAATTGTTTGGGTTACTAAGTAAAACATAATTTTACTCTATCAGAGATGGTTTCACAAGCCAGAACTCGTCTACTCGATAAAAACAGACCTGATTCTCTAACACATTAACTGATTGTCAAGAAGGTAGAATTCTCCCTTCCTCACTTACCAAAAGGTATTTTGATTTTTTTTTTTTAATTGCTTTTTATTTATTGCCAATTTTAGTATTGGTTTGCATATTACTTTTTTTTTACATCAATAAAACAGTTGAATGAAAAAAAAATGCTTCCTAATTTTTCCTTTATCAGATAAATTAATAAAGGTTAGGTCGAAAACACGGTTTTCCACTGTGGGCCCAATTTACTACGGAGGGGGGTGATTTGCCTGTGATTTGCCCATAGGTGAAAATATAGGCCATGCTCTTTCTCTGTTTCCTATTCATACTTGTAGACACTTAATAGTCTTCTATCAATTAGAAACATGCTCTCATATGCACAGGAGCACACACGTTAAACATACATGCATTCACTGTGACAATGCCGCTGTCCTGCTGTACTGTCCCTGCACGTTGAAGCATTACTCAGACAGCCCATGAGGAACAAGGGCCTCTGAGGCTTGCAGTAGCTTGATATCTCCGGGCTGTCTGGGAACCTTATTCACAGAGCATTGCGTCCCATCCCCTGAGCCGGAGCAGAGGATATACCTCACGCATTCATAGGATAGCGATGGTCCCCAGGAGGCTGGAGGGAGACAGAGAGAAGGTGTGAGACTGAGATGAGAGATCGGATTATACTGTTTGTACCAGAAGCAGTGAGAGAGAGGGGAGAATAGAGACTGAGAGAGAAAGAGAGGTATGCAGGAGGAGAGACAGAGAAGTTGAAGAGATCATGATACTTCTGCGTGGGTAATGCAAAAAAAAGCCTTTTTTCCATCCTTATTGAAGACATTGAAAATGTCTAAATGTTTGTCGTTGAATTTTACAAAGTCTATTTTCCGTATTTCTAATTATACATTTTCTCTGCTTAAATGGCAGGGGTTAAACTAAAGACACTAGCTGGCCTGCTCTACAGGATATTACCAAACCAAGTGAGCATCTAGAGAGAAAGTAAAGATCTGAGCAAATCATGACAGGAAGTACCATTGGATAGCATTATAATCCTAGCCTGAAGAAAACACTAGCAGAACCATTAGCATTACCAGCAATGGAAATGGATTTGGAACAAATATTGCACATTTGTCCCAATAGTGGAGCATGCTACAAGCCTAAGGCCCTTAATGAAGTATTCCAGCTTTATTTCAATCCCATTCATTTTACACTGCTGTCCTAAATTATTTATTGTCTAAGTCCTCCCACGTTTCCTTTCCACTTGGCTGCTTGGCACGAGACATGTAGTGTCCGCACAGCAGGCTCGATGCATTCCCTTGGTGTGGCTCGTACACAGCCTCTCCAGCAGCTATCATTGTTATTATACTGGGTTCCTGGTGTCCAGGTTCAGACATATACAGATAAATGGTTCCATTGTCATAACATAAACCACTGTAACATGAAACAGCAGTGTCAAACTGTCCTTCATGATTAGCAGTGCGGAGTTTTTGACCACCAATAAGATTTGAGTATTTTATTTATTTTAGTGTTTTTCAAACTTCCCATTTAACTACAGTACTGTTAAGGCCATTGCACATCATTTATCATCCATTATCCCTACGTGCTTCAAGTTTATTACACACCAGATTGATTAACATACACAAGCATGCAGAAGAAAGATGACAAATGTTGTGTCTACTATAATTGAAATAATATGTATATAATACTTGTTATGTATATCACTTACTATCATCTGTACTGCACACAATTCACATATTTGGATAGGTTCATATTGCTTCATGATGTCATGTCTAACTCCACAGTAATGGCTTGGCAAATATCGTCATATAATATCATATGCAGCGTTATCCAGTTTTTTTCCAAACTCTTTGTGTCTTGGATAACAACTTCATTGTAATATTGCATGAATGCCAGGTAACTCTTACAGTGACTATCATTGGTCACTGTCATTTTTAGAACAAGGAAAATCAGATTGAATAGAAATGATTTTGATTCCAAAATCAATGCATTACTCTCGTCTCGTCAGGCAATTCTGGACTTGGTGTGCAAGATAAAATCAGATCAAGAAAAGGATCTGTTGTGCAATGACCTTGTATAGTGGAAGTAGGGAAAAGGGTGACACTGATGGATTCCAGCAAAACTTTCAACAGGAATAAACAGGCAGGGAATTTTTAAATCAAATTCCACAAACCAGACAAAGAGAACCATGGCGGGCATTTCTGTGGACTCGGCCTGCCACTGGTGCAGTCAGCACCGTGGCACTGACGGCCAGCACTGGCAGCAGTTCAGCACACTCATAACTCACAGGTCAGGGCACCTCGGTGCAAGGCAGATGCTTGCACCAGGGTATCTCTCCCATACCTTCATGCCCAGCCCCCTGCAATGGTGCCAGATTGCTTTGGCATTGGCTGGCATTGCTTGGCACAGCCGCCCCCACACACTGCTAGTCCGCAGACTGGAAGACAGGCTTGCAGATGCCCGGCGCTCATGTCCAGTGTGTGCAGTTGGGAGCTGTAGCATTTGCCAGGAATAACAAGCTGGCACTGTCTTGTTGGCACAGTCTATAGGGGCACCAGACTTCAGGTCGGCATCTGAACCTGAATAGAGAAGGCCAAACCCAACCCATCAACAAACATAAGTTGCAAAGGATTACATCAAACGTTACAATAGAAATAGGCACTAATGTAACACACCATACATGGGGTTCTCGTGTCTCATTTTAGCCTCAGTATGCTTGTGGTATTCTCTAAATAATGCAGGTTTCATGTCAGTTCACACTCGCATTTGTGCGTGAGCTGTATGCTTGAATTGAAAAGAGCCTCCATTTTAAAGCATCTTAGTCCCCTTCTTCTATGTGACAGTGAAGTACAGTACATGGCTCTGCTGTTTTGTATTATACTGGTTGGAGAGGGGAGCCTTAAAGACAGCTTATAGAGTTCTGCTCAGATGGAATGAATAGGGTATTGCAGGCACCAAACCACCACTACCAAGGCGATTTACCACCTACCACTGTTTGCAATAAAGACGGGATGAAAAGCATATTAATGCCTTTGTGCAGCTGACGTGTTGTGACTGGTACAGTGCAAAGCGGTCCACCCAGGGCAGCCGTCTCTATTGAAGTCGTTAGGAAATGCTTTTGGAAGCTGGGACCGAGGAAGGGGGTTGGCTGACTGTGAAGCAGAACTATTTTATTTCATCTCCATGCCAGCTGACATTGTGTGGCAACATTTTAGCATGCCAGGGTCGCCAACTCTGCTCTAAATGAACTGCCATTCAGTCATAGAAAGTCTTTCAAAAGCCAAAGAAAATGAAAAGCTCTCAGGCAGTTCAGCTGCTAATTGTATGCTGTGATTTCTCCAAGTTTGTAATATTTATTTTCTTAAACTAAAATAACATTGGGGTGCCATTATAATGCAAGTGAAACCCTAGCCGAACCATTTACAGAATTACCAGCAATTTCAACACCATAGATTTGAAACTGCACGTTCTCTTGATACAGCAGGACACTGTCTTTTCTGATATTGTACCGTGTTACTACAGCAAACCAGTAGATTGTACTGTTTGTTCATACTAACGTCATACCTTTGGCTGAACAAAATATGAACATTTTACCACTGTGGTACCATTCTACCAGTGGTTTATATAATCTTATACAATGTTCAAGGACTTTTCAGCCAACCAGGGTACAGATAGTCATTGAGATGACCTTGCATGACAATTGCATTAGACATATAGATGTCCCACAGTTCAAACACATCTCGGTTTCGTTACTAAAGTTAATGCACTACTTGTCAACCATTTGTTTACTACAAAGAATGTCAGCCACCTGCCACCTAAATACCAGCCACTGCTAACATCTGTTCCTTTGGAACAAGGCCAGACAGAGACTATTCTGGCTGGACCTTGCCTCCCAGGTTCAGTAGCTTGGCAACAAGGTTCGGCAGGTGTAAAGAGGCGATTCCTTGACAGCAGGAACAGAGGTTGTCTGTTGATATTATGCAAGGCTGAAACTGTGAGTGCACCCCTAGTGGTCATATTTATATAGGCCTTGCTGCAGAAAGTCCACCTTGCTCAAGCTTGCTCAGAGTGCAGAAACAGTAATACATGATGACTGAGGACACATATTATGAGAGAATAAATCCTTTAAACATAACTTAAGATTCCCATAATCAACGTCACAAGGAATCCCATTTTGATCTTTTTGAGTGATTGCACTCTTGTGAGCTATCCAGTTATACAGAAGCATGTCCAGGTCTAGTCAGAGCACAGGTAGCCCTGGGTATCATCTCACAGAAGCTTTTGTGCAGTTTTTTTGTTAAGGGATCAATTACATGTACTTTGTACTGTGGTTACCTCAGTTGCCCCCCGGCACAACAGAAAAAATACAACTATCGTGTTGTAGTACTGTGCTGAATTTGCTTGTTCCTTTGATCTAGTTCTGTTAGAAATGATGCTGGAATGACTCATTCTTGGGAAATCGTTAGTCGTATTGACAGATTATGCTACCGTTCAACTTTTGTGTTTGATTATTTTGGGTACTGCAGTCTTGAAAAAGGCTACCACATTTCAATGGTTTGTACATCAGCTGTTTCACAGTACTGTAAACAATACTGTGTAGATTACATGTGGATGTTTATTGATAATTACAAACTGACAAAACAGACTAATAGACTTTGTATTGTCATATGACATAGATCAAGGCATTAGCTGAAACATTTGTTAATTGACTTCACTAAACTCATTTATTAAGGTAATAATTCCCTTTATGTTTATTTGAGTCCATTTTGTATTGCTTACAAAAGAGGTGGCACAGTCAAACACATTATAGACTTTAATCAGACCATTTCTGAACGGTAGTTATTATTAAGGTCATTTTCCTTTTCCAAAATATTTTAGTGACACTATACTTGGTTTCTGATTAGCATCATATTGGATTTTCAGTCTTATGTAGAAGACAGTGAACCCATATGAATATTTATTTTATAGCTGTAACAGGAGAATAGACTAATAACCCCACTGTAAAACATTTGTAAAGCTTTCATAAACACTAAGATTGATTAAATTAATCAAAATGGGTTTAAGAAAACATTTCTTGAACAGTTGTGAATAGGGCCCTTTACCATATGTTTCATTATAAAAAATGTTTTAATGGTAAGATACAAAATGAGAATAAATTATATGACAGTATCTTTATTTTATTTTTTGCTTCCATCAGGGGTATGCTAGAGATTCCCTTTTTAACTGCTTGCAACTACACATGTGCACACACACACACACACACTGACTGTGAAGGATAATTAAACACGTATCAAAGACACCTAAATGAGAAATTCCTTCACCTTCACTGGTGTGTTGGGTGTTGAATTCACAGTTTAATTTATAGTTAATTACCCTAATTAGAACATTACTAACAGTTGGCAGCACACAATTCTTAGGTTTCTCTGCATACAACACTTTAGCATGCCTGTAAGACAACAGCACCATATTCACATTGCAATTACAATTCCATCGGGGAACATCTATTTTAAAATATTCTCACTCCTAACGAGATGCACCATCTTCTGCATATGGGGGTCCCAGTGGGGCATATATTTCTTAATATTCCAAATACACAACAATTAAACCAAATACCAAGCAGAGAAGATGATCTGTCATAATTATATGGTTCCGTCAAGTATGTATACAATACAGTGGCATATTCAAAGTTATATTAACCCAGCCTGTTAACTAACTAGATGAGCTGCTGCTGAACCACTCGGAATGACAGTGAACATCATTCAAAGTCAAGGGGACATTTAAAGAAATTGTAAAATATAATTTGAAGCTGTATACCCTTAATTTTCACGTTTGATTATGCTGAAGCCCGTTTATAATGCCACAACTCATTTTTAAATGGAAAACAGTCAAAAAAGTGAAAATAAAGTCTGGACAAAATAGTATTTCAAACTTTCGTTGGAGTAATACATTAGAATTGTATTCAAATCTGATTTTTTTTTTTTTAGAAGGGTGAAGACTGTTCGACTATTAGGTGAACTTTTTATGATAGCTTCAGTCTTTTCCACTTTGTTTCATGTCATTGGTGGGATTATTCTGGCAACCTCTTTGCCCTGTCTGGGTTTCTCACACTTTCCTCCCAGTGTTATTCTCCTCTGCTGTGCAATGGCAGCTTCCCGACCCACAGTAATGAATGGACTCCCAGTCTGTTTGTTTGTTTTCCTCATGAGCTCTCATCCACTTGTTGACTGACACTCTCATTTCAAGCAAGTGACTCAAGATCATCTCATCAGGACCTCTTCAGCCCGTCGCCGTGGCAACAGCTTGACTGGGCAGAGGTCCAGATCTCTTTGGCAAGGCTCACCAGCTGCTCGAGAGAGAGCGAGAGAAAAAGTATGCCAGGCTTTGAACTAAGTTTCAGACCTTTTGAAAGCCAGACAGTCAACTTGACTATGTATGTAAGGTAGCTCATACATTTAGAAGTAACAACTGAGACTAAGAGGTGGAATCTATCCAAACATACAACAACGCCTTGACTCAATCTTCTGACACTCATACTCGCATCTTTTCCCTTTTCTGTGTCTGAATTCGTATTTCCAGGTATAGGAGGGTGGGCCTAAAACATGCCAATGCATTCTCAGAATTGCCAAAACCTGGTATTAGCATTTGCCCTGTTGAAAAAAACAAAACTTACCTCAAACTCAACAAAACAGTGCATCATATTACCCCTCTCAAAACAAATGTGTCTATCATTTCAAGTATCTATCTCTCATTTTACAGATAAAACAAATAAAAAGCGCTGTGGTTTAACTTCTGCTGATAGCCTGTCACCTTCACTCACCTGAGCTGGAACGGGGAGTGATACATTACAGATCCGATTAATTACACCTAAAACAAGACCATGCGGGTCTCCGGTTTGGTGAATTGGGGAGAAGCTGATGCTTATCAGTACAACAGAGTTTCAGATTGCACTTAACAGTTGTCTTAAATTACAAACAGGTGTGTCTGACACTTTTTAATTTTAATTTGTTTTTATTTAGTATGTCCAATTATCCCCTCGATTTTCTCCCAATTTGGAATGCCAAATCACTTTTCCTCTCACCGCAGCAATTCCCCACATGGCTCTGGAGACCCAAAGGTTCATTGGATGTCCTCCGATCCCACAACCAAGACAGTTTCCTTTTTCACCCAGGAACTCAAGAGTGGATGTCAGTGAGCTACCGACCTCTGGAGGACAAAAGCCAACCCTGAAGATGTCTGCCTTTGAGCACATGGGCACCTGGCTAGCAGGGTTCGATGTAGCACGATAAGGAGAAACAGTCCCTGTCAGTTTTGCCTCTCTAACCCACGGGAGCGCCAGAACCAATGCGAAGCTCCCTTCGAAGTCTCCAGCGAAGACCAGCCTACTTCGCTCAGCCAGGACGTGAACCTGTGCTGTATGACTCACCTTTCGCACCACATGGCTGCACTTCTACCAGGTGAGCCATTCGAGGACCCCTGTGTGACACTTTTTTTTAGAAACGTGGCGGTCTAGTTTTCATGGGGCAGCCTTACCTGTTATTCAAACTATAGCTATGAATCATTTTTGATAGCGGGCATACAGAATGATTCTAAGATGTGATTCATTTTATTTTCTATGACTCAACCTAACTGGCTGCCGTCTTGCTTGCAGGCCTGCAATGTTTTTCCCATCCTAGTCTATTTTAATGATCTGTGGCCAGTGGCGGATCTAAATAATGGTGCTTGATAACTTGGTATTCAATACTGTGCAATCAGGTTTAGAAATTTGAAGGGTGGTGGAATTAAGATCAGACAATGTTTAGACCTTTAAAACAGACCACATTTTCTCTTTGCGTGAATGGGCTGTCTTGTCCATCAATGTAATTGATTCATGTGTTCTGTAAATGGCATCCCTGATATATATATATATATATATATATATATATATATATATATATATATATATATATATATATATATATATATATATATATATATATATTCTGTTATATATAAAACAGCATCTCCCTGTTGCAAGTCCGTTTCTGTCGGATGCCTGAAAGTGGGTATTTGGCAAGTGCTTCCATATATAAATTCAGTTTCATGAATGAAACTGAAAGGTGATCTGGTTTTGTTTAGTGTACGCCTGTTGACAGTGTTATAGCAGATGACTGCATCCCTACAATCTTTTTTGCCAATCTTTTAGAATAACAAAGATAGGCCTACTTTATGTAATGGAAATCTTTAATACTGTAATCATATGCTTGCATCACTCACTAAGAATGCATCTTGTCATATTCATCTGTGTCCAATTACAGAAAGTCTATCCTTCTAATGTTAAAATTCGGCCATAACTACTGCAGGCATACTTTACGAAATACTGCAGTTGCACAGCAGTTTAGCATGGTAGATTTGACAGTATTTTGAGAGCACTTTACACTTATACTATGCATGACTGCTATGCTTAACATGGTTTTACAGCTCTTTCATGATACTACTCACTGAGATATGCTTTTACCATAGTTAACTACAGTATACTTAAGGGCTTAAGAATGTTTTCTACAAGACAGCCTTTATCAGCAGTTTTGACTAGTCCCATACACACTTACATTACCTATATCTGGAGAAATCCAACTGTGATGAAAGCTACAGAAAAATGCACACATTATCAGACTGTAGGAATATGCAGAGGCATGGAAGTGCCTGTCCCTCTTTACAGAGGCCACATTTACACTTTTACATACAGTCGTGTGCAAATGTATTAGAACACCTCAAGATTTGTCATTTATATCCTTTATATACCTACCTGCATGAAAACCTCTGGATGTGAGAATTCAAATTTTCGGTCAGTAATCGGTGATAAATGTAATCAATTAAATTAGACCACCAATTTGCCTATTTTGACAATTTTCCAAGATGTTCAGTTCCAGTGGTTTGATTTCATGTGGACAACAAATCAAAACTGCAGAAGCAAGTGTACCTTTTATGATACTGATCTGTTTATTTACAGTAGGCTATGGTGTGAGATATGGATATACAATTACTACGCAAATTATGGAAACAACATCTAATTTACAGCAAGACTAGGGGTCGTCATTGTATCATTTTTCCCCAGACTTACCAAATACCTTGGTATCTCGGAATAGATACTCGTCCGCAATACAATTGCCACCCCCGGTCTTTCTGTAAATCATTATTGTTTCCATACTGTGATTTATGTCAGTACTCTGTGTATGTACGTTATTGACATCCTTCTTTAATAAACCCAGACCGTGAGAGGGGGAAGTCTGCAGCTCCCCCACTAGGTTGCCGTGACAACACAGCCTAGCTCATCATCCCCTGTGCCCTTTGCTTGCCTAAACCTTGCTAATACAAGCAGAGTACTCAATTTCGCTGACCCCTAGGGCCTGGTTTTAAGAGGCCGCACAATTCAATTTGCATCGATTAGTGCAAATTAAGCCCAACACAAGCAGCGCTGCATGGCTTTAGCTTGGTTAGGAGCATGGAGTAAGGGATATGATGTAGATATTTTTAATGAATGGACGTATTTTCGCCGGTCTGAGCTAAAAAAAAACAAAAACAAAAAAACGCCATGTTGATTTACCAAGGAGTAAGTTTATTAAAAAGCTGACTTAATTTGCAGCAATTACACTCAGCCAATGCTTCAGTAGTTTTGTGCTCATTAAACCTTGCATGTTTAAGCATCAGCTTTGCTGTATTTTGACTGTACCTGCTTATACATTACCTAGGAATACAGATGCTACTTGCAGGCTTGCTGAAGCCTTGAATGAGATACTTCAAAAGAACCACATTGTGGAGATCAGTCCATTAGACAGCCCTGCCATACACCATTCCAAGGGAAATCAAAGTAAAAAATATTGTATTGATTTATTTGTCTTCTTCATACTACAAGTATTGCTATCCCCATCACCACATGTTTAATGAATAGCCAACCATTTTTTCTATTAAAGCCTTAAAGTGTTACTGAACAGGCTGTAGGGTTTAACACAGCCCATTGCTTGTCCCTATCCTTTTGCTTTGTTGTACGTATTCCGTATATATTTTTCAACACAGTAACGATTCTTTTGAATCATGGAATAAGAACCAGTAATAAAAACCTTAAGTGAGAACTCCACATGTTAAGCAACACAACAGCATTTAAACAGACAGCAGATCTCACTCCCTAGGTTATAAATAGTTCTGTGTGACAATATCTTATGCATATTTTAAGTGCAAACATAAATATTCATAAATCTTGCATCTTCGCTCTGTGAAGCGGATGTTGTAATTATACGGGCCTTGTCATGCATATTTATAAACCTGTCCCATCCTTCTGAAACTGCCTGAGCGAGCAAGTAGGACAGCTGAACCAATCAAAATGCTGAACTTTGTGAGAAGAATCAGGGAACCAATTAAATGTTTCTGATTGAACAGGTTGGATTCCAGCAGCCCATGTTGTGAATTCAGAAGACATTTTGTCAGGAAAACACGATGCATAACCAATGTGAAATGAAAATAACTGGTCGAAACTGATTTATGATCAAGGATATGTTAATAAAAATATAATGCCTTGTGTTTTAGACCCTACAGTCTGTGCGGTCTGATCAAAACGGTGTTTACATAGAAAAGTACCTTAACGTTCTTGTTTAATGTCTTGCTGCACTGCTAAACAGCAGTCTGTAAACACCATCAATTTTGAGCTTTCACTGCAGTTTAAACGTAGCTGTTTCTGGCATGAGGTGGCAACAGATTTTTACTTTTCATGCAGCAGTTACGAGGCGGGGAAAGGCTGGGGTTAAGCTTTCAGTCCCAGCGGTCCCATTAAATCCCTTTGGCTAGAATTGATTTAATCTTTAATAAGTTTACGCCAAGGAAGGGCACGGATCTGTGGCATAGCTTGTGAATGTGATATCCCAACTCTCATTCGGCATTTCCCTGGGGGGTGTAGGAGAGGGAGGGGGGTAGTACGGGATAGGGAAGCTAACCTGCTCTCCAGCTGTTTTTTAAATGTTGTCGTTTTCTACCAGTAACCCCCATCCTTCCCCTGCCCTTTCAGTTTAATATCTTTTGAAATTATCGATCCATCAATCAAATGCCACTCTTCGCAGCTGCTGTGGATGCGACTGTCAGTCGACCTGTCCCTTAAACCCAGGGGAGCTTGGGGGCTTGACCCAAAAGGTCACAGTTTTGAGCTCACCATCGCTCTTGTCTGGATTCTTGTTTGGATCAAATTAAATGTAAAGCTCTCCACTCTATCCTGAATTAATAAGGCTGTTTTCATTTTCCAAACTTAATTTTCCAATTGGGCAAAGCTTTACCATAACAATGCTATAACCAACACTTCCTGTTCACTTCCTGCCTTACCGCTAATGTGGAGGTGGCGTTCTAATACCTGCCACACAGGAAGTGAACAGTGTTTATCAGGCTTATAGTGTTGTGACAGTTTTCATAACAAAAAATTACGACAGCAGAATTAAAAAGATCTGAAGAGATTCTGACTCACCAAAATGTTATTGTGAACTTTGGTTGGTGGTATGTGAATAAAACAAAAATATCCCTTATAAATGTCCAAATCCTCTGTATTTGATTGACAAGATCCACTGGTGATCTCCTGTCAACCACGTCTCTTGGGGAAGAGTGATTGACAGGTGTGTTCTGTCTGTAGGGATGGAAAGGGGCTGCCCTTACGCATACAGAATGAAATGAGCTCTATAATATGCAATTACATGTATGTTATTGCATTATTGCAATTGGCCCGCTTTGTTTGAGTGCAGTGTAATGAATAACTGGCCATCTGCCCAACTCCTAGACAAACACTGAAAATTCTGTATGAGCCCTCAGTGAGAATATTGCACAGTGGTCCTGAGACGGCCGTCCTGAAATGGATTAGCTGGGTGTATAGTGTGTTCATGCCATTGTGATACCATTGATATGTCAGAATATTAAAATGTTCTCACTGTGATTCCATACATATGCTACAGATAATACTGTATCTCATTATAACTGCACAGACTGAGCTGCCTGATTCACATTGCAGCCCATAAAAAAACTATTATGACCAGAATTTCGAGTAGAGGTTTTTGTCAATACTTTTTTGTATTATGACATTTACCATTGAGTGTTGTGGATGCAATCCATGCAAGACTTTTGTATTTTAAAGGTTATGACCATGATTTTAAAATCAATTTCTCATCTTAGTACTAGCAACATTATCACCGGACCCCCTTTTTGTGATGGAGATCTGTGACTTGTTTTTTAAACTTTTAATATGGGATTTGAAGACTCTTTCACTGCACGTTGCTTCCTGCTATCAGACCATGTGCTGCAAAACACAGGAAGTGATGATGTACCAGAAAGCAACTGTACAGCTACGGCCCAAAGGTTTTGCATCACCTAGAATTTTAGGATTGAGACATAATTAAAAAAAAAAAAAAACTATATGAACATAATTTAGATCTTGTATTTAACATCATGTAATCAAATAAACTACAAAATGATATTACAAAAGTCTATAGTACTTAGTTGATTCTATAGTACTTAGTTGATTCTATAGGGTGAGGAAAACATTTTGGCCATAGCTATATTCTTTTATCTGTCGAGTTTGAAAAATATCACTTACTGTTACTTTTTTTTAAAAGCAAGTGAAAAAAAGAATCTAAATAAAAGGGGAGGGGGCAATGCTAAGGTTACAGTGGATGAATATGTTAGCTCCCCAGCTCATCGACCCAGTTTTTGCTTATGAACAATCAAAATGACTGTCATCACTGGCTAAGTGTGGCTCTTGAAACCTATTTTGTTTTTAAATTCACTGCCATTTAGTCACTGATCCCAGTTTTAACCTCATTACCGCACTCATCAATATGCAGCAGCAATTGCAGGTTGACAGGCTGGTTTTAATAGAGATTAATGTTTGTGTTTGCATTGCCACGGCGAACAGAGTCACCCCCAGCCATCTGCTGCAGGATTCTCCTGGGGGTCCTCGAGTACAGATCAGCTTCCAACCTGATTGGCCCTTGAACTCTCCAGCAGGCTGTCCAAAGAAGTGCCTGCTAAATTTTATGAATTGTTAGGGTCTTTTTGCACAGATGGCATAGTTGTAATAAAAATAAGAGAAGTCTGATCTGTGATGGGTATTTTACTCGTATAAAGGGACCCTGTGAATTCAGGACCAGGTATATTTTAACACAAAGTGTGGAGGTGACTCAAGTGCCTGTGAAAAGGTGAGGCACTGACAAGACTGGATATACATCAAGGGCAGAAGCAATGATAGATGTAATGCCTTTGAAATATACCATATAGAGGGTCATTTTGGTGAGGAATTACATTTTGTGCAAATTTATTAGAACACCTAAAGGTTTGTCATTCATGTCCTTTATATACATATCTGCATGAAAACCTTGGGTGTGAGAATTTCAGTTTTTGGTCAGTGATATAGAAACAATAGGCTCTCATGTGTGAAAATGTTAAACCACTTTGTGCTTTAATTAGGCATATTAAACACATTCTAAAAAGGCTCGTGCATTTTACCATGTGTGGCTATGTGTTCCTTTTCTCTTACTATTTTACATTAATTGCATGTGTGCTCTATTAAAGTCATCTATTAAATTAGACAATCACTAATTTGCCTATTTTGACAATTTTCCAAGATTTTCAGTTACAGTGGTTTTATTTCATATGCACAACTACACAAATGTAAATGGATAATGACCAGATTTTAAGTTATTGGTACCTTTGAAGTTAAATGTTCATTGCTGTTTCATAGTCATTTTATTAGCGTGATGTTTAAAAATGTAAATGAAGATAAATGGTAAGATATATCTCTGTTAGAGAAAATGAAAAATCCAAAACTGTCAATATAAAAATAGTTACATGTACTTGTGTGACAAGGTCTTACGTCACGTGCGTGGATAGCCGCTGTTTACAAAGTACAGAGAGACAACTGGGGGTGGAGTTGAAACACCGGCACAGGCGCGCAGGATTTATTAATACAAACAGAAACAAAAGTAAAGGTGGTCATGTGACGTTACCAGCCATGGTAATGCACAGAGGACACATACAGCAAGCTGTACAAAAGGCAAAATAAAACAGTACAATAACTAAAAATAAAAGGTGCCACAGAGGGCGAGCGCTAGCCTTATAAACGAGGCGTCCCGCTCCAGGAACCGGCTACACTACGTAACCCTCGCTATACATCACATGGGATCACTATCCCCTAAACTAACCTACTGATGAGCTGGTATTCAGACAACGACTCGTGCTGCTTCATACGGCCTTGGCTGGGCATTGCCTTCACAAGCACCGCTTGCAGTCTCAAGGTTGCGTAGCTGTCGTTCCTGCAGAGCGGACCCTCTCCTCCCGAGTATACGCTGCTCCCTTGTGGCATGGCGTTGCTGTCACCCCGAGCTATCTCCTGTGGATGTTTTTGAACTGATGGACACTCGGTCAAGACCCGCCCACCTGCTGATTGAGGTCCAGGTCCAACCAAGCCTAGCAGGCAGCAAGTCTCAATCGAGCGCCTGTCTGTAAACAATAAATGTAATTAAACAAATCAACTCCAAAACGACACACAATAAACCCATTTCCCCATACAAATTATACCAACACTAAATACACATGTGCAGGACAATCGCCCTGCTACAACGTGTTTATGGGCAAAACAGCAAAAATAACCGTAGTCCAAACTACCTGCAGTGTGGGTCAGTACAGAGATGAATTAATTCCCAGTGAAAGTTAAAGGACTGGCAGTCTTTTAAAAGTCCTGTATATGACTAATTGCAGCTGTATACAGCTAAAGCCAAGTTTTTCATCACCCTATAGAATTAACTAATTTTGCTTCATAAAGTCAAATGAAACCTGCTGAATAATGTTACGGTAACATATTGAATTACATACCGCTTTTAAGTTTTCCACTTAACGAAAAACTGACACAAATTAAAAAATGTGACATTTCGAAATCTAACATGAAATACTGTACTACTATTATGGCTAGACTTTTGCAATATTATTTTGATTACGTGATGTTAAATAAAAAATCTCAATTATGTTCATATATATATATATATATATATATATATATATATATATATATATATATATATATATATATATATATATATACACTGTATATATATTTTTAATTATGGCTCAATACTAAAATTCTAGGTGATGCAAAACTTTTGGCCACAGCTGTAGCAGCAAGTCAAACTTGGCTGACACAAGCTCTTCTATCGATCCTAATGAAAATAAATGCACTTGAGCCTTTTGCCAGAAAAGCAATACAGTGCTGGATGAAGCCCATGGTCTTTATCTCCACAAGGTTTCGATATCCTGTGTCTGTCCCAGATCATTGTCAGATTGAATCTTCAAACTCCAGCTGTTTTTTTTTTTTTTTACCTGACCAACCAACCAATTTTGCAGATGTCACATGCATCTCAGACTAATCTCCTGGACATGCATTCGCCTAACACAATCTTTAGAAGGGTACTGTCAGCTCTTCAGCAGAATTCTCCATTTAGATATGGATATGGTAAGCCAAGGACATGGTTTCAGGATGTTCTGGGTATATTTGTAAGTGAAAAAGTGAGGATCACCCAATTCATTTTAAATATAACTTCTACAACTTTCAATGCTGATTTGACAGTCAACATTGTAGTAACCTATATTTACAGTATACTATTTAACCCATGTCCAATGCAGTTGTTCTACATTGGCCTCTTTAATTAAATGGAACAAAACAGATTTACCCAATTTCATTGACCCCAGTGTTTGTGACATGGTGTGCAAGTGCAAACAATAAACTGTTGACCCCAAGACATTTACCCCCTTTTAAAAGACAGGACCTTTTTTTCACTAACAGAAGCTATTAAATATTGTGGGTAACTAATTACATTGGAGGAAAGACGCTGAGAGGGAATGGAGATCTAATTTCTTCCTGCGTCCAGGGTAATGGGAATGCCAGTTGTCTCTAATTGCTTTCACACTGCCTTTATTAAATTAGCTGCCAATGTCGGGGCTCTAATTTAATTTCAGAATGCTTCCCAGTTTTAGTTCCGCTTTGCCAAAATGAACGGATTCCTCTGGGGGATGCTGGGATTAAGAAGAAGACAGGAACAGCACTGACACCCTGAAGGTAAAGGCCCACTCTCTCTGTATGAGTAAAAGGGGCTTAGTAATGTGCAGTGTGGCCTAGTGGTTAGAATTTAGGGACTATTATTATTATTATTATTATTATTATTATTATTATTATTATTATTATTATTATTATTATTATTTATTTATTTATTTCTTAGCAGACGCCCTTATCCAGGGCGACTTACAGTTGTTACAACATATCACATTATACATTATTTCACATTATACAGATATCACATTATTTTTACATACAATTACCCATTTATACAGTTGGGTTTTTACTGGAGCAATCTAGGTAAAGTACCTTGCTCAAGGGTACAACAGCAGTGTCCCCCACTGGGGATTGAACCCACAACCCTCCGGTCAAGAGTCCAGAGCCCTAACCACTACTCCACACTGCTGCCCACTAGGAGGAAGTGTGGCCAGGTGGCTAGAGCTGAAGGACTGGGAAGCAGTGTGACCAAGTGTAAAGACCTGATGGAGTGGGAGGTAGTGTGGCAGGGCAAGCACATGAATGATCTCTCTACTACTGACTCTTATTCTAGCTTCTAGAGCCGGTGGACAAAAGAACGTTTTTGTGAAAAAAACTTCGACCATCTTATATGTAATTATATTATGTGTCTGGGGGGGTCAAAAAGTGGAAGACATAATGTCATGTAGATCATCTGGTGGAGGGGGACGACAAAACAAGGTCTGAGGGGCTCCCGAGTGGCGCATCCGGTAAAGGCGCTCCGCGTGACTGCAGGATGTGCCCTATTGGCCGAGCTTTATATTTGTAATATAAAACAAGGTAAAGTATGGTGAATTGCAAAACAAGTACTATAGTAAACTATATGGAGTTACTGTGGTAAACCTACTTGTAAAACAATACACCAGAGGAGAAATCATTTGTATTTCTTGGTACTGCCAATAACAACCAAGCTGTCCTTGGCCACAAAGCATTCATTCGACACTACTGTTAAAAAGAACTTCACACATGCGCAGGCACACATGCACACGCACACGCACATGCACACACACACACACACACAAACAGGAATGCCTGCAATTCTTCTCATTTTCCAGCTTTCAGAGCTTTTTGCAACCTTCACAATAGTTTGTGTCTCTGTATCTTTTTTTTCCAGCCTTTTCTCTTACCCTTCCTCTTATTCTCTCTCACTCTTTTAAATTTGGCTTTCATTAAATTCAGCAGAATCGGGCTGGATTTAGTCGTGCTGAATGGGCAGACTGCTAGGGGTGGCCCCCTTTTGCTGTTGTTGTCGCCCGAGCCAGTGGACAAAAGAACGTTTTTGTTGCATTGGGATGTTGGAAAAGGAGGGGGGTGGGAAACAGGTCAGGGATTTCATTCAATAGACCTGGCTTTAGTTGGATTACTTTTTTTACTATTTTTTTTAGGAGAATGGGGATTCAATTCTGGACGCTCGTGATTCACAGGGGCAGGTAGATTTGGTGTAGCTGGTTTGATTAAAATGTTGTACCTTTTTTTTTGTAGTATTTTTTCAGAAATACTATTAAAAAGAGGGAACATATTTTTTAGAGCTGCACTCAGCCTTTTCTTCTTATCAATTGATCTAAATGTTGGTGAACCTAGATGAAATTATAAATAAATATTAAATACATAACGGTATTTAAATAAAGGGGGGCATTCTCAGTTGTAAACACTATATAATGTAGGCTATATCATTTATTACATATATGTGTGAACATCTGATGTCTGAATATGTATGTAATGCTATATTATAATATCTATAAATGTATATTAAACTTAATGTGTATATTTCTATATATCTCACTTTGAAAAAAACACTTATAACTATAAAATAAATATATATATATATAATTTCATCCAAACTATAAAAATCCATAACTATAAAACACTCAACAGTGATACATTTTTAAATACTTAAATACATAAATCCAATGACAAAAGTTTCATTGAGGGGGGCGAGCTCCCCCCCCCCTGCCCCCGCGGTTTTGCCGCCTATGTGCTTGAGCCTGACTGTATCCAGCACTATTTCACGAGTAATACAAATTACAAGCCCTAAAATAAATACAATACATTTCCTGGCTATTAATTTTGGCTCCTGTTTTTGTGCAGCAATATTGTTGCAAACAAGCTTCCAGTGTGGAGACTACAGCTATGGCCAAAAGTTTTGCTCACCTAGAATTTTAGGATTCAGACATTCATTTAAAAAAAACATTTCATGTTAGAGTTCGAAATGTCAGATTTTTCGTTAAGTATATGCAAAACTGCAAAGCGGTATGTAATTCAGTATGTTCACGTAACATTATTCAGCAGGTTTCATTAGTTTTTATGAAGCAAAATTAGTTCATTCTATAGGGTGATGCGAAAATTTTGACCATAGCTGCACATATCGCTCATGCACAGCAACAGTTCCCACATGGGAAATGGCAGTGCTCTTCAGGTTAGATTGATGGGATTATTTCATTAGTTCGGTGAACTTTAAGGGTCTGCATCCGCAGTGAGGCAGCAGTGTCTCTCTTTGGTAAAGGTGTACAGAAGGCAAGGGTCTGTTTCAGTGATCCTTCACCCTCCGCTGATACTGACCTCAGCTGCCTCCTAAATCTTTCTCCCCTGGCTCTGTTGACTAGTTTTCCTTGTTTTTTGCAGCCTGGCTCCTGCACGCTGCTGCTCAGGTTACCTCCTCCGGGCTTCTGTTCTGCTGTATTGTGTTGTAAGCCAGCTTCAGATGTTCCCAATCCTTTACAAGACAGCACTGGTGTAACCCGGAGGGGTCTGTGTAAGAGTGTGAGGGTGTGAGTGAAGGAGCTTTGCTGCAGTGTATCTGCTGCCCACTTTGAGTTAAGAGGATTATCCAGATATGAAGCAAAGCTGTTGTGCCTTCAGTTAGCAACAGGCTATCAGAAGATAGGAGCATCTAAAAAAACTGAGGGGGTGGGAATGGTTTGTGTTCTACATTGGTACCATATAAAAGTGTGAACAAAAAGGTGTGCCTTACAAATCTGTCTAAAAGCAGGCACCAGCAATTATAATTAAAAATCTCTTTATTTTTTGCAACCAAGAGTAATATCTGACAGTCATAAGCAGGCCATATCACATGGCTGTAATAAACGACCAGATGAACTGAAGTCCTAAAAGAGTATTTCGAATGGAATTCATTTTATTTTGATTTGCAACTGTGAAAAAGATGGATTTTTTATATGCTGTTTTAGGTGCTGTGTGTTTTAATCACTTCAATCTTGTATTTTTTAATTCATTTAGTATATGTGACATTAATGTGATTAAAATTGTTTACGAAGAAAATTGATTTAAATTCAGGAATACAGGAATGGTTAACCAGTATTTTTGCCATCTGGAAAGGATCAGGAAGTTTCAGATAAGGAGGCTTTCCAGACAGACAAGGTCATAAGCAACTGTTAATACTAGACAACTAAGCAATCCCCCTTCTCTGAGATGAACTTTGACTCTGATACAGACACACACACTTGCTTGCCCTACCTGACTCCAAACATTTGTTTTCCTTTGTGTTTAAAACTGGGCTCGAATGAGGAAAGTACTGCGTGTTTGTTTGGTAAACACACTTAGCGATTCTTTAGCCCTTTCAGACAGCTTGTTATATTAGGCCTGTCCCTTTCAAGTCAAGACCTAATTAAAACAAAACTAGTCTCACAGCCCTTCCTCCGCAGCCCAGAGTGTGATAGCATATCACTTTTGTACCATTTTTGTGAAAGGAAATATCTGTTGCAAAATTAGTAGTAAACAACTCTAGCGTCCTTGAAATCAACCTTCTCTGACTTGCTTGGTGTTATGCAATCAGTCACTCAAGGAAGCAACTTAAAGTGGTCTGTGTTGGTTTTTAAATCCTGAAGATACAGTATACCAATGACGGCACTTTTCTAAACGTTTGTCAACTGCTTTCTAAGTTTTACCTGGGGAATGTGTAACATAAACCTTTTCACTGTTACCCATAATGCCTTACGCTTGGCAGGGCTCCTGAACTGGGATTCAAATGCAATGGCCCCTTTTACGCTGGTTGTCTTTAATGCAGATTTGACTGAAGTTGTCTTAATTCCCTTTCACAACAGCGTCTCAGTACTGTAGTCCAAAAGCAGCTGTCTGCTCCGCAAAGGGAGTCTATAGCAGTTGGTCTTGAATCTGGACATCTGGGTCTCTGTTATATATTAGGACACCGGCATACCTTTCCAGCAGTTCCTTACAATGTGTGTGTTTATGTGGGTGGATAGTGGTTAGAGAATACATATATATAG
Source organism: Acipenser ruthenus (assembly GCF_902713425.1). Classification (NCBI taxonomy): domain Eukaryota; kingdom Metazoa; phylum Chordata; class Actinopteri; order Acipenseriformes; family Acipenseridae; genus Acipenser; species Acipenser ruthenus. Next base: position 6,263,168 of record NC_081208.1, on the reverse strand, counting down.
CCAAAAGGTCTTGGTAAGCTGGCCACATTTCTTTCCTACACATTCCCCCCAGCTCCGATCCAGCATTAGTGTCCAATCAGTGGGCTAAGCTGCATACTCATCTGTAACTGTGCTGTCAGCAAGCGTAGTTGTATGGATGTGAAAGGGACGTGTACTGTTTGTGTAGCTGGGCCGAGGGTGTGGGTAAAGCCATCCAGGAATGTGGTTTGTGGAAGCCAGTTTTCAGGTGTGGTAGTGAGGGGGAGAGTGAAGGGGAATCAAGTGGGAAAATACAGGACCAGCCACGGGGTTAGAAGTGATACAATAAAAATGCTGTGGCTCACTCAAGCAGAAACTGCCAACTGCAGTGTGTGGAGGTTTTGTGATGTGGACTGATATCCACTATGTGGTAAAGTGAAACTACTGACTCAGTCTAAAATGAGTTGTTTCTTGATAGTTGTATAACATTACAATTCAGGTACGTCCTGGAAAAAAAAAATGATATCCCTGTAGTACCAAAAACATTTTTTTTAGTCTAACCTGCTTAAGTGTATTCAGTCATAGTCTCTTCACACATCTGCATGTTATTTTTGGCTACTTAAAAACTGAACAGAAATCATTATCGACATACCTTTAACAAATGCTGTGCTCATTTTAGCACATCATAGTCCTTTACAGTCTCTTAATGAAAAGTCTTTCAGTTTCCTTTTTTGCAGCCTCTTTAAAGCAGGAATGTATTGAAAGCGTTCACATTTCTGACACTGGGCCTGTGTCTGTTTACATCAGTTTACAATGCACATGTTCAGCGAACTGTATGAAAAGTGTCCGCTGTACAGTAAAACAGAATATACACCTACAATATTACACTCAAATGGGATGAATTTAATGATGCAGCATTGGTAATGGTTTTGGAATTTGGAATTTAATACACTTAGGTGGGACATAAACAATATCCGATGAGGTAGACTGTAGTGGAAAAACTTTATAATCAATAAATACGTCAGTTGCATAAAATTGTATTTATCCATATCAATGCATACATTGTTTTCCTGGTGTACCAGTAACAATTTGAGTTTCATTTCAAATGACACTATTGGCATAACTTGACAAAAGAAAATGTGTAAAACAAACTACTACAGAAGCCATTAAGTGAGACGTTCTTTGGTTCATTCATGATTCTTCTGCTTGTGTTCTTCTTTAGCCTGTCCGTCTGGTTCCTTCAAGCCCACCCAGGGGGATGACTCCTGCTTGCACTGCCCCATCAACAGCCGTACCACCTCCGAGGGGGCAACCACCTGCGTCTGCCGCAACGGATACTACCGCACAGACTCGGACCCCGTGGACATGCCCTGCACCAGTACGTACCCCTCCTCCCAACTGCACAGTCAACCAGTCACCGACCTACTATCTGTCCCACAGCAGCTAACAAAGCACCATGTCGAGGTGTTTTGAAAGAGAAGCTTAGCGAATGTTTACATAATTTGCGGCTGTGTTTGTTTAGTTCTGTGCTGGCTGTTGAGTACATTCTTGCAAGACTAACTTAAGATGTAATGTTCTTGTACTCATGGCTCTGTTTTTTCCTCTAATGTAAATACGTATGGAATGTATCATAACGTAGAGTAACTCCTTATGGGTGTGATATATCACTGCTGTCTTAACCAAAGTATTTTTCTTCTTGTGTAGATTTGCTTTGTGTCTGTTTCAGTCAACACATCATCTTGCCTCTTTCGATCATGTAAAGCACCCTTGTGATTGCAGTAGAGCTCTCTGAATCATGTCTAGTCTCCAGATGTACACCAGAGTGTCCCTAGTGGATGTGATGAAAAATGCATCTAATCAACAAGAGGAATACATTACGTACGATAACTCTTGATATTTCATGCCCATATAAATTTAAATTCCTAGATCAAACTATACAAAACTAGACGTAGCTGCCTAGTTTAACCATGTTAAATAAAAGAAAACAAGAAAGCAAGGGATTTTTTCTCCAAAGCCAGTTTGTGTTTGTGTGCGTGCTTTCTTGTTGTGTCTGGCAGATTACTTTGGCTTTGACTGAGAAATGCTATTTTGTAAATTGCCAAATACTATTATTGCTATCATTTTCTTTCTATAGTATTCGTGCAGTACTGTATTTTGGTGTTTTAGACACAAAGATGTACCTGACATTGTTAATTTATAATGCCCCAACTAAAATGTTCCCAGTAAAATTGCCCATACCTGCTTCAAAATCTGCCTCACCTTTCTGAATACATTTCATTTGTTGGTACAGTAAATTTGCCTTCTCCATGACCAGCACAGCGCTTATGTAGGCAAGCCTATGTGGTTGCATTGCACACATGAGTGAGTGATTGTGTACTTCCGGTTGAAAGTGGGGGTTCGGTGGACCGGTCAGTTCGTAAGTTTGGTGTTCGTAACTCTGGGGTTCTACTGTATTTAGAAAAATAATAATAAGAGGCCATACAAGTTTTTTTTTTTGTGTGTGTTTCAAATCCTTGGTAATGTGAAGCATGGTAACAGGCAAGCTGGTTCTTAGAGTATCGTCACGTCTCTGTGAACGCTGGATGCACGTACACGAATTTCCGGCTTACTTGAGGAGTAACTGGTGCTTCATTTGCCATTAGCTAAATCCAAGAAGAAAAAGAGGGATTGGGAATGCTAAACTTGTGATCAATGCATCTTTGAAGCACCCTGTCAGCAAGCAGAGTGAGGCAATGTTGGAAAGAGACAGTCCACATTGCATAACACAGTCACTTTTTCTAGGGTTGCAAACTGCTGCCTAATGCTTTTCTTCCATCCACCACTGGGTTAAAAGTTATTTAAAATCAGTCCAACATCCAACTGGTTTGATAAATTGAGACTCTTTCAGCACCACAATTGTTGCTCCCTGTTACCCACTTGGAAAATAAACATATCAAAAACATATACTGAATATATTAGGAAAATATATTTAGAAATGTCTTTAAAAGAATATTCAATATAATTCAGACACATATTCTAAAGCATTCCAAATCTATTTAAAAAACGTATGGAGATATATTTTAAAACATATTATAATATATTCCACAATACAAAGTGTTTCACAGTATATTTTTACAGGTTAACAATGTAGTGAACCAGTCCCGTTCTGATTTGTGTGTGTGTGTGTTTTTCCTCCTCTCGTTTCGCAGCAATCCCCTCAGCTCCACAGAATGTCATCTCCAGCGTGAACGAGACCTCCCTGATGCTGGAGTGGAAACCCCCACGGGAGGCAGGGGGCCGCGAGGACGTGGTCTTCAACATCATCTGTAAAAGCTGTGGGGCGGGCCGGGGATCCTGCACGCGCTGTGGGGACAACGTGCAGTTCGTACCTCGGCAACTGGGCCTCACAGAGCCTCGGGTCTACATCAGCGACCTGCTGTCCCACACCCAGTACACCTTCGAGATCCAGGCAGTCAACGGGGTGTCTGACCAGAGCCCCTACTCACCACAGTTCTCTGCAGTCAACATCACCACCAACCAGGCCGGTGAGTCACCAAGAGGGCAGGCCTTAGGGAGGAGGGAAGGACAAGAGTGGTCAGTCTTCAAAATGGCCGCAAATAAATATATTAGGGTCTTTTTAAAAGTGAAGGTTCACTATCAACTGTGTTTTTGGTTGCAACCTTTTTAGTTGTATGAATCTTCAAAATATAGATATTTCATCTATGGTAAAAGCCTAATGTGGGCCTTGTCACTAATGCAGGTCCTTCCAATAGAGTTGTGTAGCTTTTTCACTAGCTTCAGTGCTTTATTTCTGACTCTAGGTTGAAGTTTTCATCCAGAAAATCAGTTATGTTAAAGTCCATTGTAATATTTAGTACTAACAGAAATGTTAGTAAAAAGGGGACAATTTTGTAGAATTTTCAAATGTAAACACCATGACATAATTATAACACATAATACAAAAGGGATCCAAGCTTTTTACTCTAAAGTGTAATTTACAGTTTGTGGTTGACCATACATAATGGTGAGCAGAGTTCCAGAGTAGGAGTCACGCGCATACAAAAGAAGAGATGTGCAGCTCATTTTGATAAGCATTTTGATTAGCTTCATTTGTCTCCGTGTTGGTGATGAACTAGACGAATAAAGCACGGGAGAGCTCGCTCGCCCCCTCCATCCAAACACTGTGCCAGTGTGCAGGGGGATCAGGAGCATGTTGTCCTCTATTGTGGGAGGCAGCACCAGCAGACCTCCTTGCCCTTTCAGCATGGTCTTTCTTTCACACGTCTGTTTCCCCTGCATTTGTGCTCCCGAGTTTTGAAACAGCCCCTGCTCGCACTGATGGCTCATAAAGCCCATTCTGAGGAGTCCATTCACAGGAGCCGCAGGAGGGGGAGGGGATGCTTAATTGGTGCCCGATTACAGTTTGGACAGTCTTTCATTCTTTTCTTCCACTCTCCCCCTCTTCCTGACTGAGTCCCTGGCTCTCCTCATTATCCCTGGCAGCTGTGAAAATCGGATTCTCTGAGAATATGGGGGGAGGGTAAAACACCTGACAAGTAATTGAGGATTTTGAACTGCTTCTGTTTTTCTGAATGTGTTTATGTAGTAACCAGATTAACAAAGTTCAAATACTAGATACAATACATAGTGTACCACACTGTATAACAAACCTCTGTGTTTGAGATGTATTGCACTGGGGGGATGGTTACGCGTTTTGACTCAGGTCACAAGTGAAATGTGTTTAGTACAATTGGCAGCCTCTTCCTGTAAGATGCACAGGGCTGAATGGCAGGCAGGGGGTACAGGTCAGGGCTGAAGGGCACTGTCTCGCACGCAAAGCTGTTAGGAAAAGCTCTCCCGACACATGCCAGCCCCTGCATCGCCACTGGTCCTCGACTTCTATGCTAAATTAAAGCAGAGAAAAATAAATGCACATTGCATAATCCATTATACTGTATACAACAAGAAGGGTTGGCCCCTCCCTATGAGAATGTGGTGCAAATGCCACCCAATATTATGATGATGGATATGGAACGATGCTAAGAGATGGAGACGGGAGAAGGGAAGGTGTATGTGGAAAGTCATTTTTAAAAAAAACGACCACTATAACAGCATTTTTATGTAAAAACATGACGGAATAGACTGTACTGGCAATTGTAATGCTATTTTAAAGATCATTTAAAAAGATAAGCAATGGGTTGAGGGAAAAGTAAAGGAACTAGAGTATATTTTCTTTTAAAGTGGGCTTATTTTGTTAATACACTCGTATAAACACACAGAAGCCCTTTTGAGGCGATGACAGGTGAAGCAGATAACAGATAATACCTGTACAGCATAGCGCTCACACAACTTGAGTGCAATACATGGAGCAGGTCCAGGCTACTCCTCTGCAATACCTTGTTATGGTTCAAACTACGGGTCTAGGCTTGCCTAGAGACCAGCTACTGTAGTAAGCCATGGATATTTCCTCATTAAAATATGATTTTTTTTTGTAATACTTTGTCAGCGTTCACAAGCAGGTTGTTTACAGTTTCCTGCTTTCCTGCTCCCTCTTACCCCCAATCCCCCCCCCCCTTTCCAAAAATAGCCCCCACTTTGTTTATTCGGGCCTGTTAAGTCAGACTGAGGCCTCGGTTCCCTCAGTCAGCCCTTGAACAGCAACAAAACAATGAACCAAACAGCCTAGGAGTAGGACTTGGGAAAGTGTAAGGCCCTGCTTTGCCTCAGCTATTTGCCTGTCAGTTTGATTCAGAATGACAGCCCCTGGCGCAAGACTGCCAGAGTGGGGACTCAAAGGGCAGTATTCCCCTCACACCTGCCTTCATCTCTGGGCTTGACCCCAAACACAGGGCTGTAAATAAGGTCTGCGGAGAAGGAGGGAGAGGGGGTTGAGGCTCCATTGTGTTTTGTGTGAAAGCAGAAGGTTATGTAAACAGATTGTCACTCTGAATTAGTTGATACTCTTTTTCTCCCCTATTTTTAATCAGAAATGTATTTGCATTGTAGTCTTTATTGGAATGTGCTATTAGAACGGAAAAAATACCACAAAACAAATCCAAACTGTTGCATTGTTGTTGTTTTCATTGTGTTTTTATTCATCAGCCAGCTGTTTTCCTTCTTTTCCTGCAAAAAGGATTCTCACACTAGAGGTTCTCAAGTGAGCAGTCCGTTTGCATTTTTTTTTTGTACTGGCCTCTCCCACTATTTCCCATTTTTGGCAATAAAACCAAGCCTGTTTTAAGATGTGCTACAATGGAGTTAAACAGATCCCAGAGTGGGCTTTTACAGTTCAAATTGGTAAATGGACAAGGGTTTATAAGATGGAAGTTGTTTCAGCTGTAATGGAACTACCATAGGGTATATTACCAGAAATTAACTGCCACGTTCTTAAAATGTGGGCGTGTAAAGGATATGATACATATGGAAGAAATAAGAATTTGGCAAAAGACAATTTGATTTCTGCAAGTATACACTGTGATAGCTGAATTAAAGGTGAAACAACTCATACAGTATTTCATATTTGGCTGTCACTTGTTATTATGTTTAGTCAAAAAACAGTAATAATCCTTTGAAATAAAAAGTATTTTTACAAACAATTATGTATCTACAGCTGCGGCCAGCATGATAGCATGATAGCGCACATAATCACATTGTGATAGCGTGGTTCAAATGATATGTCAGTTCAGACTATGTGGGTCAGATCAGTGAAAATCTACTGTATGTGATTGTATTCACTTCTGGTGATGAACAGTAAAATATATTTATTAAAGAGCAAGTACATTTAAATTTAGTGGTCTCCTGATCACTCATGGGCCCATATGTATAAAACTATGTAAAATGTATAATATATGTAAAAAAACATCACTCATCACAACTTAAAGACTAATTTTCTCATTGACATATTATTCATCTGATTCATAAATCTGTATTGTGCCGTTAATTGACCCTCACCAGCATCATAATTAACACGTGTCTCAGACCGGGCAGAGAATGAGATGTGTCTTAATGGTATAATTTCCTAGCATTATTTCTGTGCTTAGGAATATGTATTTAAGCCTATAGCTATAATAAAAAAAATTAAATACATTTGTTTGATAATCCAATAATTACGTAATTTAAGTATTTTGTTATTTGTAACGCGTACATTAAATTGCATTGTTAAATCGTCTCAACAGGATAGGCTACTTACAAGTTGGAAAACACAAATCAGGTTTGTAGCCTATTCATTGTCTAAGTGGGGAAAATGTCAGGCTTCGGTGTGCTTGTGTGGGCTGTGTATCAAGATATATTGGAAGATAATCCTCCCAGAAAGACCCCGCAGATTTGAGCTGCGACTTGACCCTCTGAATTACTCAGATGATGTGAGCAGGTATCAATTTAGCAGGAGCACAATTACTCACCTTTAGGGAGAACAAGAACATTAAAAACAAAAACACACACACTATTTTTTGTTCCTATATGGATCACTGTCTGTGCACAGAAAGCTAGTACTGCACTTAACATATTTTTCAGAAGGTTATATTTTATAAGTCCCGCAACATGTACACGTGTTTACTTGCTGATGCTCCAGTGCCTTCTGCTTTCTTGTGCGCTGGAAAGGAAACGTATGCTAACATTGGAGGATCATGAACTGTGATAAAAATTACATTTCTGGTCGTTACAGTTCTTTTTCAGGAAGGCATGTGCATATATAAGCTATATAAAAATATCATACTTTTTTAAATCAAAAATCGTACACTGCCCATAACCTCTCACTCATGTCCAGTACCTGTGTGTGCAATGTATTCATATTTTTTTTTAAACCTGACATCTCGATATTTTGGACAACTTGTCTGCCTCCAACATGACGGTGTAAACAGACAGTGTATGCCATCGACATCTTAAGTAGAGAACACAGCTAATTTGCATACCTCCGACAACTGGTTAGATACAATCTCTCGGTAACAATCCTTGACAGCAAATCACATCTAAACCCATTACTGGCCTGTAAAATAACCAGGCAGTTGTTTTATAAATGGCCGGAAATTACTGCTGTATTTTATGCATTTAGGCCAGGGTGTTTGCATCCATTCTGAGTGTTCCTTATTGCAATTACTATGTTAATGATAGACAAGTAGAACTGAAGAGCAGCTTCTGAACGCGAATTATCAAAAATAATTATAGAGATAGATAGACAGATAGATAGATAGATAGATAGATAGATAGATAGATAGATAGATAGATAGATAGATAGATAGAAATATGTTTATTTCTAATTGCAATTAAAAATAAACTAAATAAATTATTGTAGTTGAGTCTTGTACTAGGGGATGCACCAGTGACATAAAATACTTAAAATGTTCGTCAGTACCCCAAAGTTACATGTTTTTTAAAAGCTACAGTATATTTAGACTGAGGGTAGCCCATATTAACCTTATAAAGGGGTAGCCTAATATTTCCCCTTTAAGCAAAAAACATTCCAGTCCCTCGTTATTCCAACTAAACAGTCGTTTAGGCTCTGTTAAAAAGGCTTCCAGGCATCCCCTAAAGCCTAATTTACTCTGCTTGTGTGAGATGTAGATTTGATGATTAATTACACTGCACGCCTGCAGGAAGGTGGAGAGGTGAGTCAAAGCCTGCATGCTCCCAGTCGGTTAGGGAAAGCGCATGTGTTTAAACATGCTTTGTTAAAGGGGAATTGTCTTTGTTTAATCAGGTGTTTTGTTTAGTATGTACTCCAAAATGCTGTAATTCAACATCAAAAAGCTGGCTATGCACAATCACATTTCCTTTATTTGTAATAAAAATACAATCTACTTTTAATACCCTTTTTTTATATGGTTTCTTTGTGACTTACTGCAGACGAAACTGACGCTCTGATTGGCTACAATATCCTCTGCAGTCCGTAATATGTAAAAGTGTATTAAACAGACAAGAAGTAATGTATTACATGGGCTTTAGGGTTCTTAGAATAGTGAATAGGTAATATCTGTGTGTAGGTCCAACCAGGATAGTGAGATGTTACTGCAGGAGTGTTTCTGCATGATTGTGTGTGTGAGTGTTATTAATTACTCATTGTTAGTGAACTCCAGTTCTCAGGGATGGCTTTATCTGCTTCCATATCAGGTGCTGGAGGGTGATTTATGGTTTAATTATCTAATAAATTGCTACAGCACGATGTTACAGCTGTGTCCCAGCGAGCGTTGGAGGGCAGGGAGGTGTATTCATTGTTTACTTGTAGTCAGGCCTTTCCTCTGTCAGTGTGTAATACATATTTGTAATCCTATACGTTTTTTGGAGACATTTTATCATTGTAGTGTGACCTGGAGACTCGCTCGGGTTCTTTTCCTTTCCAAATCACGGCCCAACACACAGAATGGGAATTTTAAGCGCTGAAGCGCATTTAAATATACAAAATAAATAAAACAAAACAAACACCTAGCTCCTTCGGAGCACTGGCTAAACATTAGTGAAGAACCTACTCTAACGACGCCAGACAGCTAAGCTGTTTACCGGCTGAAACAAAAACACCGTTTTTTTTTTTTTAGTTGAACACAAACATAACAAAAAGGTTTCACACAGTACATTTTGTATTTTACGGTTGAAAACACCATCAACCGGGCCCTCCACACAGCAGCAGCCCTGAGCAGACTGACTGCTTTCTTTAAATACCCTGCACCTGGCTCTAATTTACAATATTAAACAATAAAACAATTAAATTAGGGCTTTTCAGCCCATGTCCTTCTGGGAGGTGTAGTCCTGTGTTCTCCCCGGACTACGCTTTCTTACACTAGTAAACACCCTTTTGGATAAAGTTTGTTTTTTAATTCTAGATTTCCTGGACTACATTTGCAGAAAAATATGGGCTTTAATATAGCACATATACTACTTCAGACATTGGTAGGGTTATTCAGAGATTTGCATGTTAACGCTCAGTATTTGTAAATTCACAAATCTGGATTGAAATTAAATCGAACACCCCTCACTTGCCGTTTTAATTCAAAGCAGGTGTCAGGTGAATGGTAACATGCAAATATCCAACTGTACAGTCTGTGTTGGATCCTGATTATCCATCCTCTATACTGTGCCTGCCCTATATCCCATCCTCTGAGCATCAATGTGGTGCATCACCACAGACACTAATACAGATCTGGCAATGACTCTGCACACTGGAACCTGGAATCATTACTCATGCATCTCGGAATATCCCTTCATTCAGAACAGTATGCAAATTGTTATATAGACAGGTTATACAAATGGACACTGCTTAGGTGTGGCAGCATTATTTTCAGTTTAAAGGATTTGAAGTTTCTCTAAGCCATGAGTAAACTGTATTAAAATATTCATATATTTATTTTCTTGAATGTTAGCCATTTTATTTATTTTACCACTATCAGCAGTCACAAACGTATGAAACCTCTGTTGAATAAAACACACGTGATGCAACTAATTTGCATGTTTGATTTTAAAAAACTATTTGTGACTAAAGCAGCAAATTAGAACAGTTTACAGAGAACTAAAATAAACCATATCTTGGTAAAATGAGTCAAATGTTTCGACTATGTACAGTGCGCCATTCCAGATGATGGGAGAGAACAAATACTTTTCAAACAATTACTGGTGCTAAGACCAGGTCGGCTTTATGACAGAGCTGTGGGGAAGGTCATTTATATATAATTAAGCACCACCTCTGGAGAGGTGTAAAATACGGAGTCGCTTCAGAATGGGACCCATAGTACCTTCAGTAGTAAGGCCACCACCTAACGTTTTGTTGCCCTGCTGACTGGTATCAAACCCTGTTCTCCACAGTAAGTGTAACCCAGTCTGCACAAAGGTTTTTGATAGAAGTGCTCACCAGTGCTGTGCCTAGGGCCTTTAGAAGCTGAGAGCGTTTCATTGAAAAGGGGAGTTAGCGCTTCTATGTCATAAACCTAGCAGACTATGCAGTGCTTTGTGGGAAATCAGGATCCAAAAATGAACTGTGACTGTCTGAATAATTTCTGGTGCTGCTGTAAATTGGTAGCTGCTTCTCTCTTTCTCCTCGTCACACCCTTCGGAAATAGTTCTCATAAATAATGGAGGGTTCTTGGTGCTACGCTGAGTTTTCTGTCTGCGGTGATACACAAATGGAACCGCTGCCATTAGACAGCAAGTGAAGCATGTGGAGCCACATTAACTTGGTATTACTTCACCCCAAAGACAAGATAAAACAATAACTAGTAACAAACCATTAAACTGTCCCTTCCTGCAACTGAGCTGTTTTGTTTTTTGAACTGTAGTTTTGTACTGTTTTTTTTTTTTTTTTCAAACATTAAATGTGCCTTTGCTTCAAAATAGGGCCCACAAAGTTAGAATTCTGTGCTGCACATATGAAAGGTGGGACTCTGTTAACTGTAACACAGGAAGTGAATAGGTTGAGGAAATCAAACTCCATCGAACGTATAGTGTTTTGTTTGGAAGGACAATTTTCAGACAGGACACTGTTTAACTGCATAAAACTGCTGGAGCATATAACAGTGGCGTGAAAAATCAATGCAAATTGTTCTTTCTGGTTTTCTACCTTTACATAATTGTATTCCACTCTATGCATAATTGCATTTGCCTCAGTGCCCATAGTCTTGTGGGAAGATAAATGGCCTTCACCTGATAGTGAAAATAAATCCTGGAAAAGCACGAACAATAAGGGTCTTATTGAGCTGATCTGTAAGAAATGTATTTTTATAGTTTTGCTTGTTCTACATTCTTAAAGCACATCAATGAAGGTATTGCACAGCTATGCGTTTTCTGGGACATATATTTTTCATGATTCCAGCCTAAAAATTAAAATCCAATATCCAATCCCCCCATCTTTATCTCCCCGCTTGCTGAAAAGTGTTGATTCTGCTGAACTGAAAAGCAGTTATAGAGCTCTAATAATTAAAGAGATTAAAGCCCAATAAAGACTCAGTATCTGCCCTTATGAAAGTCTGCCTCACTGATAGTGTTGAGAAATCAAGCTTCTTTCCTGTGAAGAGGCGCGACACTGTTATCTTACCCAAGCAAACAATCTCCCATTGGTTTTTGTTCCATTTCAATTCAGATTTGAAGGATTTCTGCAAGATTTTGTCACTTGGTGCTTAGGGGGATTTTCCCAAACACTTTTATCTGACTCATCAGCTGTACAAACTGGTCAGTAACTTCCCAAACATGAAAAGCAGGGCAAGTTTCAATATCCAATCACAATGTGGTGGAATCCTGCAACATAACTGGGGAACTATGTACTGCAGGGTGTATTGAGAATAGCAGTGGTTCTAGAACTGTGGTCAGTTTGGAGTGTAACGCTGTAACTGCTTTCAGTTAACATTCGAAACTATAAAAACACTCACTAGTGGTACATTTAGAAAGACTAAAAAGAAACGTTGTACATTTCATTAGCAAATGTTTGACTATAAGTCTTCTCAGTAAAGACATTGAAAAAGTTTATTTGAGTATTTCTAGCTTTCCACTTCAAAATGATTGAATAACGACATTGAAGACTGTGGTCTGTACATTATCTGTGATTATGAAGTGACTAGGACTGATTTTGTTATTCTTTAAGTGTAAAAAAGTGCTAATTATTCTGTTTTGCACAGTTAACATGTCTAGACAGAATGGACATTTGACTTTCACTTTGTATTCTATAATAATTATTGCTTTCAATAGTGAATTTTACTTATTAACCATACATACCACCATGGATAATCTGATATCAACTTGATAACTCTAACACCCCTTCTCTCCCTTTCCACTCACTGCCTTCTCCCCCTCCTCTCCCTCCTTCAACCTTTGTGCCCTCTACCCCCTTTCACTCTCACTTTTCACCCATTTCTTCCTCTCACCTATTTTCCTTTCCCCTCTTTCCCCTCCCCCCTTTTCCATCACCCCCTGTCCATGTTTCCCTCTCATCCTTTCCTTCTGCACTATGTCCTCTCCCTCCCCTCTCTCTTCCTTTCCCCTCTACTTCTTTCTTTTCCATTTCGCCCTTCCTCTCCCTGGGCTCTGTGGGTAACCTAAGCCCACAGATCAGGGCTTGTGCCTAGCACTCAGAGCTCTCTTCATTTCCAGCGCTTAAAGACCTGCTGTGTCTCACTTGATAAGCTCATTTAATGAAGTTGCCTATTGTGCCCGAGAGATCCTCAGGAAAAATCAATAGACTCCTGGGCTGAGCCCAACAGCAGGCTGGAGGAGCTTGGATGGAGATATAAATGTGCTAGTTCAGATTCTTCGATCTGTTTTCAGACAGGTTTTGTTTCTGTGTTCTGTTGCTCTTGAAATGTTCCTGGCCCCCCCATACCCCCACCCTATACTCCTAATGTTTCTCCTGCCCAGCATACTAACCACTGAGCTACTCAAACCCTCTACCTGCCACACTGCTGTGCAGCACATTATCTACATTACTCCTTTTTTACTTTGTGTTGTCATAGAAACATATTCCATCCTTGTGCTGCATAACCACTTAGCACAGCTTCCCACAGTACTCTTCCTCTATTGTAAGAAACTAGTTCCAATAAAGAATGCCATAGTTTCCAGTTACTGTTGAAGCAGGGACCATAGCTCATTGATAACCTAGCACTTCTTTGACTTGTTGTATAACCAATTTATTGGACAAAGGAAATACACCAGTAATGCTACATAATTATTGAAAAATAAGGAGCACCTTAAGAGGTGTCTAGGGTTTATAAAAACAAAAACAAAAAAAGGATTTGTCCACATCACAAAACCACCACAATTTGGCTTTAGTCTCTGCTTGAGGGAGGCTCAGGACTGAATGGCAGGCCGGGGCTGTTCAGGTCTGATTGAGATCTGGCCTGACAACAATATCATTGCTCCTTGTGAGCACTAAATTCAAATTCTGAATCTTCAGATTAAACGGTTAACAGTAACACTATAAATGAACCAACTAGTTTTGTAACATTTTCCAGTTTTATTTTACTTCAACAAAAATGGCGCCAAACTGTTGATGGGTAAAGTGAATATCTCTGTATGTTGGTTCACAAACCTGTGGCATGTCATGTTTGCGCCCCCTGTGCTTTTTCATGTTGATTCCGAGTGGCTGCTGTTCATTCTCTTTCTTTGTTTTTGTTTTGTTGCCTTGTTTTCTTGCCGTCACCAACCAAATCCCTGCTTGTCCTTCCTGTGACCCATCCCTCCCCCTCTCGCCTCCATCATCCAATCAGAGCGCAAGGAACACTCCAATGAAATGTGGACTGAAAGAGGTCAGTTAAAAGCATGCATAGGGGTTAGGGGCTTACTACAGATGTAGATATTTTATCCTGAGCTGATATACCTTAATCGCTACATCTTCCCTTTCAAGTTTTGAGTAATGTCTTCATTGGTGTTATGCTGATAAACATATTAGCTGCAACATTTGTCTACCCTCAGAATTTATGATTGAGTGAAGTTATGGGAGAACACAATTTTTATAATGAACTCATTTTTTTTTTTGAGTCGTCTGTTTATGACTTGGTTTGAAAACCATTTGTTTTTGTTAAGGGTAAGTGTTGCATTGCGTACTGCTCCTGTCTCTTATGCTGTACATATCAATGTATTATTGTTTTTTTTTTTCACAGATTGTTTTGATATTTCCTAACATATTTCCACAGGAAAGCGTATCCCCAAAAAATATTTCTCTTTGATTGCAAGGTAATTGCAGTATCATAAAATCTCTGCAACTCCGAGCACTTGCAAATAATTATTTGATTTAGTTTTTTTCTAATATTTGACCTTGTTTGTCAACCAAATTTGAAATGCCCAATTTGAAAGTCGTTTCATAGTTCTAACCCACTAAAGATCAATGAATGACCTCTGTCACTGCTGTCAAGCAAATCACCTCTGGTCACCCCTGCCGAACCTAAGCGGATGTTACCAAGCTCCTGAACCCTGGATCCTGGAGCGCAATGAAGTGAACTACCATTAGTTTTTCCTACCTAACCCAGTCGGAGCGCTGAACCCATGCAGCACACCCTTTGGGAACCCAGCCAAGATCATCAACTCATCATGTGCAAACCACACCTACCAGCCACTGGGAGCCCTTTCCTGCAAAAACAATATGCTGATTAGGATATGTGAATGAAAATATCAAGACAATCATGATTATTTTTCTTGCTCTCTTTCCTTCTCTTTGTTATACTTTTCTTTTTTCTTAATGGTGCCGTACACCAGTGACCACTGCAGAAAAACATTTTTTGAAGAACAATTGGTAGACGGACACATTTCGGGTGCCCTGGCACTAGTGGGAAGTCTTGGCTATTTAGAAGAGGGGAAATCTCTTTTCTAAAAATCTGGAGTGTGGTGTATAATTACACTGTGGACATCTGTTTTTATTAAACCCTTGACTTGCAGCTCTGAAATGAATTGGAACTTGTTGAAGCACATATCACGTATGTTATAATATAGAAATTAGACTGTAGCACACCCCTGCTTCCCCTGCTAACTGTCTGTAAGTAGTGACGTCATTAACAGTATTTCTGGAATTTCTACAGGCATGACAACTGCCGTTAGAGACATGGAAAAATACTCTGAGGGGAATCTTAACAAATTATCGAGTGAGTTTTACACCAAAAGTTCCACTGACAAACTTGTTGGTAGTGCAGTGAATCCTGAACTAAACATTCACCAAAGAAACTGAACAGGTGTGAGTTTGAAGAGCAAGCTTGTAAGCTCTGAAATATCGCAGTTAACTAAGATGTTCTTCTTGTTAATCGCTTTGCTTATCCTTTTTTGTTTCAGTCATCACTGCCTGGTTAAAGTAATTGTAGATACCAAAATAATTCCAAAACACTACACATGTATTTGAATTTGAATTTTCAAATCTGATTTCTGGTGCCACTTTAGGTAAAAGGAAGCTCACTGTTTCTATGTCTTGCCTTATTCTTGAATTATCTGTTTGTACTGTACTTGTGTTTCCTAGGTCAGTTCACCTCAGCAGTGTCTTCTGAGTAAAAGCATGTTACTGGCTGAAAGCATGTCAGTCAATAGGGGAAGCAGCGGATTGGTTATTGACTAAGGAAAGAAGCCAGTGAAGGAGTGGGGACAATTTCACTTTCCATGTGAAATGACCCAGGGAGTACAAGACAGTCTAAAAATACATGTTTGCTATAGCATTGGCTTCTTTCAAAACTGCAGATTTGAGACTTAAAATAAACCGATT
Source organism: Acipenser ruthenus (assembly GCF_902713425.1). Taxonomy (NCBI): domain Eukaryota; kingdom Metazoa; phylum Chordata; class Actinopteri; order Acipenseriformes; family Acipenseridae; genus Acipenser; species Acipenser ruthenus. The sequence continues at coordinate 6,247,084 of NC_081208.1, read as the reverse complement.
TGCATGGTTGAGAAATGTTATGGGACTGTTTTGTTAGCTACAATTACTTTAAAATTCAGAAGTCTTCTGAGAGAGGTGGAGATGAATGGTTACAATCTGATGTACCTGCTGAACTGAGAGAGAAGACATGGGGGGGTGCTTGAAAAAAGTCACGAGGGTGTGATAAATAAAACTGAAAATTATACAAAGTGAATAAGCACAAGAAGGTGACGACATTAGCAAAGATAACTGCTATTTCAGACCCTGCACATTGCTCTTTAAGACTGCGTATTCAAAGTGCCCCTTACTGGTATTGATGAAAGACACTGTTATGCGGTTTTCTGGCTGATAATAGCCGTTGACCACGTGGTTCCAGTGGCAGTGCAAACAGATTTAACTGTACTGTGGTTAAAAAGGGTTTAATAAAAAGTGTTCCTTACAGTTTAACCCCATACACGTTGTGCATGCTGAAGAATAAATGAGTATAGAACAGTCACTGCCTCTCAATTCAGTGTTAGCTGTCTTCCATGTCGCTTTCCCTGTGTTTTTTTTCTCCTCAATACTGTATAGTGTCAGTGGCAAATGCAGTCTGTTTGTGAATGGTCTTCTCCCTTGAAACTTCTTAATAACAAGCAAAACAGCTTCTTCAGGACGGTTTATTACTGCAGTCTTGTCAGTTTCTCTGGAAAGTAAAGGCAATTGAATTTAAAGGGATTTATGCAAACTTACTAAGCTACTTAGTGATTAAGTATTTTAGTTTTTGTTGAAAGTATACATTCATTAAAGGGCCATTTTCACCACGGTTTAAATTGCGATAATGAGTCTGTTTCATGAATAAAATAAATATTCATGAAACTGTTCGTTTGTTGAAGATGCCAACACCAGTCTAGAACAGTTTAATGAATATCAAACTGTTTTATTCATAAAAACAGAATTTAAATTAAATTTTTTAAATTGTTGTAGTCATTAAAAACAGACTTCTGAAGTATGCCTCTAATGCCCTCAAAACTAACCAAGAATCGCGAGGTGTCATACTGACTGCCAATCAGTTTCTTGTATACAAACCAGTCACATTTGTCTGGTCTTTTCAACTTCAACTTCAACATTTGTCATTGATTGGTACTCTTACTAGCAGTGGATCTGGAACACTTATTCTAGTGTTCCTGATATGGCAGCACACTTTCTGTCTGGTACTCCTATGGACCATGTATCAATAGATTTCCAGCAGGTTTTATGGATAGTGTTGGTAGGTCAAAATATGAAATAGCATTCTATTCTACAGTAGCTACCCAGGTGCTACCATTGCTCCATAGCCCAGAACTGTTGCCTTCTCGTCGCACTGCTGTCGATTCTGAAAACAAGGGAGTTTAAGGGCAGTCAACATTTTAGATGTTTGTAATGTATAAGTGTACAGAAAGATTAATTAACCAATTACCACAGTATTGCTGTTTTGAACATAAATTACAAAATAGCTTTTGTACTTTCCTCTCTCTCCCCTACCTCTGTCTTCCATCCTTCCTCCTCTTCGTCTACCCTTCCCCCTACTCCTTTTATTTATTATGGCTGTATATTTTCTTCACCCCTTTCATGTACCGGTATATGCTATCATCACCCTCTTCACCCTCCTTAACTCTTTCTGTCTCTATAACCCCTTCCCTCTCCAGCCCCCTCGGCAGTGTCCATCATGCACCAGGTCAGTCGCTCAGTGGACAGCATCACTCTCTCGTGGTCTCAGCCCGACCAGCCAAATGGAGTCATCCTGGATTACGAGCTTCAGTACTATGAGAAGGTAAGCCCGTTGCCCATCAGTGCTGCTCAGCTGTAGTGGGGAATTGCTGCGGTGAGTGAATATAATGGCTTACTGTGCCCCTTCAATTGCTGGTGAATTTATGCATGCTTTAGTTTGTTCTTCTCTCTGGGCTGTCTCTTCACCTGTCAGTAACGGTCCTCTCTGTGTCCCACAGGAGCAGAGTGAGTACAACTCGTCGGCGATCAAGAGTCAGACCAACACTGTGGTCATCCGAGGGCTCAAGCCCGGCACTATCTATGTGTTCCAGGTCCGAGCACGCACAGTGGCAGGCTTCGGGCGCTACAGCGGAAAGATGTACTTCCAGACCATGACTGAAGGTGAGGAGATATGGGGGCAGCTGGAGATGGATTCAATTAGTAGAATACGATCTAAACAACTGATTACTATGCAGCTCAGGTTCATAACTTGCCTGATCATTGTCAGGATTATTTAGTGATTATAACAAGTTAAGATATAAGTAGAAAAAATGAATATCAAGGATGAACTCACTTAAAATGTTCTAAATATACCGCTTGGTCTCAGATCTACTCCCACTCTGTAACTGAGTTTCTTACATAAATCCGGCATCTGTTCCTATTGTGTTGCTCAGCTATCAAACACCCGAGTTGGCCAAGGCTGATTCACAAACCTGACCTGTACTCTCCGGAGCTGTGGCCTTCAAAGGCATTAAATATATCCTTCAAATGGTGCGCACTAACCGTGTCCTCCAGGGCAATAACTGCTTGCTCTGTATCGCTGTTCCCCTGCCTGCTGCCTAGGCAAGGAGAAAAATCATTTCCTTCTGCCTGCCAAAAATGAGCGAGCTCACGCACGGCCCATATGCTCTGCGTCCTCGGGTTTGAAAAGGCAGGCAGAACCTTCCATCAGCCCTGAGAGATCCCTGCCTGCTCCTGATTATCAATGACCTAATAATCACAGGCTGCTACCACTGCTCTCCTTAGCACTTACATGAACAGACCGACGTTAGGGTGGGAAAATCTGGCCATTCTGCCTAACTTGCAGTTTTCAACTTGTGTAATTTAATACTAATCAGTGAAGCACAATCTTTCTGCAGTTTTAAGTATAAATGCTCCGGTAAACATAGATAATAATCACAGAAATCATACTTTGACGTCCCTTTAAAAACGACCATTTCAAAAATATCATCATCTCCAGCATTTTGAAACTGTTAAAAATTGAATCAAATTTATAATTTCTAGTAAAAAATATACCTTTAAGTATAGTGCAGTAATTGAAGAAGACATACTAGGTGCAATTTCTTTTTATTTTTGCTTGTAGTGTTTTGATCTCAAAACACAGTCAAAACTTCATTGATGACAGCGTAATATGGGAGTTTGCTATGGGTCTGTGGAACTGAGTTTTTTAGCGTTACCCTTTTTCAAACTCAATTGGGCTACACTGCTTGACTCTCAGTTCATTAACTCTTGCAACAGGATATGGACTGACATCTGGGAGGAAGTGATTATCTGTTTGATATTATTATTATTATTTGTTTACTTAGCAGACACCTTTATCCAAAGCAACAAAGTAGTAGCTTGAATTGATATCTATGGGAACGTTTGAGTTTGTGAGAGAAGGTTAATCAGAATATCGCTTAATGCTCTTTCTGACTTGCCATACTTGTTATTGAGGAGATAAAAAAAAAAAAAATACTGAATAGCAGTCTACAAATATTAACTAGGAATGAAGGATGTGTGTTTAATAATAAAACTAGCATGTCAAAGAATATCATACTTATTGAAACTGCCCTTAGTTGACCTTTATGTCACTTCCAAGCAGATGATAAAATGGATGTCCTTTTCAAAGTAAAGTATGTCACATAAATACAAGACTATAGTCCAGTTGTTATGTTCAATTTTTCTACATCTTCATATTAAAGACACCAGTACCCTATCACCCTGTAAGCCCAGTAGGGAATGCTCCTGCTAATTTATATTTTCAAGCTTTGCTAACTAAATGGTAATTAACAGACGCTATATAAGATTTCCCTGGAAAAAAAACCTAATGGGCTGATGTTGAGCTTATAAAGTAATAACATTTATTTAAAATTGTAAAAACATGAGATTCAGTTTTTTTCAAAACTGTCTCTTTTGTGAATTGAGTGTTTGTGAAATGTTATTGCAGTACTTCATAGTGCAGGCAGGCAGGAACCATGAGAGATTCCCCTCACAGGTCTGCTAGGAAAAAAGAGCTTACCTCAGGCCTGGACTGACCCTGTTCCCAATTCTGTAGACTTCCAGAAGTGTGGGACTGAGTTGAGAGCTGCTGCAATATAACATGGCGCTGTGTGCTTATTTTCAGAGGAGTATAAGACCAGCCTGCAGGAGAAGCTTCCTCTCATCATTGGCTCTGCGGCCGCCGGCATCGTCTTTCTCATCGCAGTGGTGGTCATCGTCATCGTCTGCAACCGGTGAGTCATTCTGTAACACCCTCCACAGCAAGCCCTACGCGTCAAGCCAGCTGTGAAAACTCTGGCTGTTCTTGTTAATACGTATCGTTTAGTGATGATAAGCTATACAAATAACGTGAGGGTCAGCCATAATCGGTTTGCTCAGGGAAACACAAATCACATTCAATTTGATTGAAAATATTTAGAAAAGTCTTCAAAAAGATATATTGATATATATTTCATTCACACATAATATAGCTAGTTCTATAATGTAAAGGAAGTGTTTTGGCCTTACAGCCTTTACCTCAGGTTTTGTGACCAGCCTGCCTGGTTTTTAGCTCAGTATAATTGCTGGGAGAGAGCACTGTGGTCCCAGGCCTGTTAGTATGCTAGGCCTCCACAGCCAGTTAAGCCACATTTCTGAGTAGCAATCAGTCTCCATGTGCCAGCCCCTGTTAAGATTTTAGCACGTTGGCAGTAATATGCTGTAATAGTTTGTATGTGCACCCAAGAGAAGGGGCTCAGTATGTGTGGGAATGTGTTCCTCTTATCAGGGTTTCTTGTTGCTTGTTTACCAATCTGGTGGAATTTTATAGCTCTTTGTGTTTGCGCCCAGGAGGAGGGGCTTCGAGAGAACAGACTCGGAGTACACTGACAAACTGCAGCACTACACCAGCGGCCACAGTGAGTACCGTAAATTCCTCTGTCTGCCTGTCTCCATCTTTGCAAGTCTGCTTGCTTGCCTTTGCATCTGTCTGCCTACTCGCCTTTCTGTCTGTTTGCCTGCATGTCTGTCTGTCTCTGTATGCCTGTCTACCTACCTGCCTGCCTGCTTCCCTGTCTCTCTCTCATTATGCCTGCCTACGTGCCTGTTTATCTGTCTTTGTTTGCCTACCTGCCTCTCTGCCTGTCTCTGGCAGAGGGGCAGAGAGGCAGGTATCTGTCTGTCTGTACGTCTGCCTGTCTGTCTCCATCTTTCTCTGGCTGTCTGGCCGCCTGGCCATCTGTCTTTAAGTGTGAAGCTGAACCTGGCAGTAATATACTGCAGCTGGAGGCCAAGCTCCCCGTCTTTTCCTATTCACTCAGCGTGAGGACAGCACGTTTCTTCCTTCTCGCCTGGAGAAATTTGATGCTGTGACACATTTCTACAGAGACTTATTTTGGTTCCCCCCGGCTTATCAATTTAGACAGTTTTGACATGGTTTAATCAATAGTATCAGATTGCTGTAAATGCTGTATTTATGAAACTCAGATTTATGGGAGGGCAGTGAAGGTGAACCCAGCTGGACAGGGGCCATTACAGCTACTGATATAATCTCAGTCGCCTCCCATACTATAATATGGCAGACATTCTGAGTGAGCCGGTAGGCAAACGAGTTAGGGCTCTGGAACCGAGAAATAAGCTTTAGAGATGCCTGGCTAGTTGAGTGTCAATTCAATCTGTCTTATTTCAATTAATATGATACCATTAAACCCCACTAGACCACAATGCACTTCAGCCCCTCAGCTCTAACCACTATGCCAGCCCTCTTCCTAGCCCCTCAGCTCTAACCACTATGCCAGCCCTCTTCCTAGCCCCTCAGCTCTAACCACTAGCCCACACTGTCTCCAAGTCCCTCAGCTCCAACAACTAGGCCACACTGCCAGCAAGTGGCTCAGCTCTAACCACCAGAAGGTTGTATGGGAAGGTCACATTTTAATGAATTAAACAACGGCGGTATTTAGACCCACCGCCGTTTTAGAATAATTGAATAGACCCCTTTATGTTTTCCTTTCTTTCCAAGTGACTCCAGGAATGAAGATCTATATTGATCCGTTTACATATGAGGATCCCAACGAGGCGGTGAGGGAGTTTGCCAAGGAAATCGACATCTCCAGCGTGAAGATCGAGCAGGTCATTGGAGCAGGTAACTGTGGCCGCTGAGGTGTCTCCATATTTACATGCATACATGATGCCTTTATCCAAATCATGTATTTTATGCATTTGTTTTAACAATTGCATATTGCTAAACCAGATAAATAAAACCATTAAATAAATAAATATGATTTATAAAGACTACTACTTTGTCGCCTTGGATAAAGGCATCTGCCAAATAAATTAATAATAATAATAATAATAATAATAATAATAATAATAATAATAATAATAACCGTGAGCTACCATGTAATTGCAATGAAAATCTTTAGGTTCTAAAATTCTGAACAAACATGTTTCCAGGTACAAAAAAATGAAACTAACGCATTTGGTCCCTATTCACGTACACAAAGTAGACCTACAATTGACCTGTGCAATTGACCTACATCACAGCATAGAAATATCTGCATATATCGAATTATTATAAAAACAAGAAAGAACCAAAAGATGTTCAACTTAAGTTAAGGTCTGGTGCTAACAGGAGAAAGGGAAAGGGATTTTGAAGCTCCTTTAAGGCACTTACCTGTCCGTCCCCTTCCAGGTGAGTTCGGAGAGGTATGCAGTGGCCACCTCAAGCTGCCAGGGAAGCGGGAGATCTTCGTAGCCATCAAGACCCTCAAGTCGGGCTACACAGAGAAACAGAGGCGGGACTTCCTGAGCGAGGCCAGCATCATGGGCCAGTTTGATCATCCCAACGTCATCCACCTGGAGGGGGTGGTCACCAAGAGCAGTCCAGTCATGATTATCACAGAGTTCATGGAGAACGGCTCCCTGGACTCATTTCTGAGGGTAAGAGAGAGACAATCGCTCAATCACACACATACACAGCTGACGGCTGGTTTCACAGACCCTGATTAGCACTCATTTTGGATGACCTAATGTTACCTTAGTATGTCAGCTTATTGTCATGTATTTCAGATTTGCATTAAAGGCTTGTTGGTTACAACTTCTAATCCTTTTTAAAATACCTACAAAGTGATTGTAGTGGCCTACTGTACACTGACTGTAACCTAGTTTTAATTTTATTTTGAACTCACATTGGGCTGTAATCTCAAACCTGTTTTCCTAAACCAAATTCAAGTACATATTAAAGTATGCTCCTAAAAGGTATATACACAACTGTCATTTGCTGGACACTTGGGATGCAATGCACATCACACAAACACACACTGGTCTTCAGATTGCTATGGCAGTTTATACCTCTCTGGTTGTCACAAACCCCTGCTTTTTAACTACTGTGCCACTATATAGACTTTCTAAAATCCTTAGGAGGTCCATCTTCCACAGAAACGACAGGAGGCAGCTAAGCTCCCAGCAACTGCAATTTTCCATGCAAGTTGCTTTATTTTCCAAAAAAAACAAACAATTAAAGAACCTGCTGTGCTCCTAAGCTGAGGAAAGAAGACATGCAGTGAAAGGGAGATTGATCGGTATAAACCTAAACAAAAAGACAAAAGAGAGCGAGAAAACAGGGAGGGGACAAGAGAAGAGTAAGAAAGCATGGGTGCCCGGTACCGTGAGATTTCATGTGCCTATTATTATGCAGTAATTGTCTTAAAAATAGGAAAATGGATTGCTATGGATTGTGGTTTCTTTTACCGTTTTTCTTGACTGAGACACAATTTTCAGTTGAATTTGAAAATGAATCAAACAGATCAAAGGATGGCGTAAAAGAAACGTTGTAAACATGGATGCAAAACACTTGGCACCTTTGTGGTCGCACCAAGAAAGAGTCACTCAAGTAGGTGACTCTGCCTCAGGACTGCTGAAGTTAAATGCATCTCATCTCTTCTCCAGGTTTTTTTTTAATTTATAGCCCGCTCTGTCAAATGCACGCAGGGCCTGGTTTTATACAGCTGCTCTCACAGCTGCATTGACACTGCCAGCTGTGCCTGATGTGAACACGCAGCATATCCACACTCTCAAAGGAACAGTTGGTCAAGAAAATATTTGGACAGCTCAACAATTTTTCTTTGGGGCTTAATGAACAGAGCCTGATTAATACCAGATATACCATATAGCCGATTAATCTTAATAAGACCAGCGTTTTGGCTGTGTAATGTACTGATTAAGTATGTTGTAACACCGATGAAGGCATAACGCCCTAATAAGCAGACACCAAGGAGTTTTATTGTACTGTACAATTGAAAATGATTGTCAGACTCTGCAGCATCAATGCTTACTCCAGTGCTATCCAGGCTTAAGTCTCACCAGAATTGTTCTCGATGTGTTGCAGCAAAATGACGGTCAATTTACAGTGATTCAGCTAGTGGGAATGCTGCGCGGCATCGCGGCTGGAATGAAGTACCTCTCGGACATGAACTACGTGCACCGTGACCTGGCCGCCCGCAACATCCTGGTCAACAGCAACCTGGTGTGCAAGGTGTCCGACTTCGGACTGTCACGCTTCCTGGAAGATGATACCTCCGACCCCACCTACACTAGCGCCCTGGTAAAAGTCTAACCCCTAAACCTTACATTGAAATATATATATATATATATATATATATATATATATATATATATATATATATATATATATATATATATAAATATTTATATATATATAAAGGTTTAATCATGATGCTGTGAACAATCAATTGATTGATCAATAATATCATAATCATATTTTTAATATGAGTGCTATATGATGTGGAATATGACTTGTAAATACTTTTCTATTGCTTTTAGATCAATTCTCACCTGCTGATTAAGGCTGCACCTTGATTTCCCAACCCAAACAAATCATGTGACATTGTGACCTTTCAACCCTCTTTACCCCATCTGCTCTGTGCTATAAAGCAGAAGCCCAGTTTATCTGAATGTATGAAACGCTGTTTCTCTCTTGCGTGTAGGGCGGTAAGATCCCCATCCGATGGACCGCCCCTGAAGCCATCCAGTACAGGAAGTTCACCTCAGCCAGTGACGTCTGGAGCTACGGCATTGTCATGTGGGAAGTGATGTCCTATGGGGAGAGGCCATACTGGGACATGACCAATCAGGATGTATGTATTTCTGCCCTGAGGCATGACTCTGTGTGCTTGTTTGTGTGCGTCGCTGTGTGTATACTTGTGTCCTCTTAATACTTTCTGCACAGGAAGTGACTCTAGAGTGTGAATTATCAGTGAAAACAAATTCTGGAATTGAATTTAAAATAATGAGCAACACATTTTCTGTAAGCCTTGGTTAATTCCCCTTTAAGATCCAAAGAACATACATAAACACATTTTTAAAATCAGAACCAATTTATTATTTGAGTTTCCTTACCATTGGAATTTATTCATGAAGGTGCCTAGTGAAAAGGTTAAGAATATGCAGCCAGAGGTCTTGCCATGCTAACTATAACTCAATCTCTATGGGGGTTTGGAAGAAGGGGTCTGCTCTCAAACGCCTCATCTCCTAGTATTCATAGTCTCTGGACTCTCAATTAAAAGTTAACCTTTTCATTACCCTGTCGACCATGTACCTCCCATCCAATTAAAAATAACATTTAAATCAGGCAAGGGGCACTATAAATATTGAATAACCTGTCAGTTTAAGATTTCTCTTTATCTGGAATCAGAGAGCTAGGCTCGACACCACAGCAGATCCTAATTGTATCTTATTACCAAGGTTTCTTTTTTTTTAAGTTTATATTCTTATTGAGTGTTTAACTCTTTCAATACTAAAGACCTCTGAACAGTTCTAAGAAAATATCTCAGAATGGGGGTGCTAGTGCAAAATAAAACCCACAGCAGATTTTGTTGTCTCCTTTTTTCCATACACTGTATGCATTTAATATATTATACAGCAGAACCCCAAGGTTACAAAAACATGGGAAATGGAGGATGTTCATAATGCTTGGAACTCTGAAACGTGTATTTTTTTCAATGATTTAATGTACCGTAAAAAATAGTGTATAAGTCGCACCAGTGTATAAGGCACCCCCTCCATTTTTGAGAACCTCCTAAAAATTCCTAGAAAATAGACTTATACAAAGGTTATTACATGTCCCCTCTTGATAAAAGCTCTACATCTTTAAAGCTTTAACTGGTAAAATACACAGCCTGACATTTACAGCAGCCAGGAGCCCCGTTTCTGGTTTATAGTGGTGTGCTGGTAGACAGTTCCTGAGTGTAACTTTGATGTTCTGCTGTAGTACTTAGTGTAATAATGTTTGGAATAGTCTCAATGTTATACTCAATTCAGCATATCAATGTTGAAAAATCATGACCAATTATTTCGTACACGTGCAACACAAGACTACTCACCATCAATAACCTTGGACAAACCATGCCTGTAGTGCCTGCGCTGCAGTAACTCTGCCTCTCTGTCTGCCCTGCAGGTGATCAATGCAATCGAGCAGGACTACAGGCTGCCCCCCCCCATGGACTGCCCTAGCGCCCTGCACCAGCTCATGCTGGACTGCTGGCAGAAGGATCGAAACAACCGGCCCAAGTTCGGCCAGATCGTCAACACACTGGACAAGATGATCCGCAACCCCAACAGCCTCAAGGCCATGACCCCTCTCTCCTCAGGGTAAGAGCATGGGACACTGCGGATCTGAGAGACAGAACATTCAATACAGTACCGTCTAGGAAACCAAGTGCAGTATTGGAGAACTGCGAGCCAGAAAATTGAGTACAGTAGAGTGAACTTAGTACTGGGGATCTGAGAGCCAGCTTATTCAATACACTACTGTATAGATAACGATGTACTTTACTGGGGGTCTGAGAGCCAGCCCTGTAGCGTATCAAGAGCGCATTCAGTACAATATAGTACGGAGAACTCGATACTGACCTGAGAGAATTCAGTACAGAGAATTATAGAGAATACAGTAGAATACTAATTCAATATAGAAAATGATTGGGTAGGAAGTTGCTATGCGGCACCAAAACAATGTGTTTTTTACCATTATGCTATACAAGTAAATGTTAGAAATAGGGTGAATATCAAATAAGAAAAAATCTGCCCAAAATCTTCTTGCCTCATTAGCAGATGGTGGGGTTTACAAATGCTGATCTGAATACAGTACTGCCGTCACTGACATTTTTAAAAGTGGACTTTATAAAAACCAAGGTCTATAATAGCCTGTACGAGTCTTTTTAGTTTATTTTAAAAGTCAAATTTAAAGTTTGTACCTTCTTTAATATTGAAACGGTGACAATATGAATGACCCAATACTTTTTAAACTGTTATTTGCCAATAGTGTAAGATGTTGGTAAGATATACAGTGATACAACTCTCAAAAACAGAAAAAATATGATAATAGCAGGAATAGCTAACTTTCAAAGAGGTCTCGTCAGCCAGCCAGCTCTCATAAGTGTTAAACAGTGGATCTCAGCGGGCTATTGGCATCCCAGGCCCTGCCATTCTTCAGTCACAGTGCAAGTCTACTGGATGCCTGCTGGTGAGGATGAGAAGCTGTCTGCAGCTGAACTGAGAGGCAGACAAGCACTCAAACCCCGATGGTCAAATCTACCTAAAGATAACGTACACAGGCTCATTCCTGCGTAACACATTTCTAAATAGTTGGAAACAGCAAAGCAATGGGTCCTGTTCACCAAAAGGATTGTTCTAAGGAATGGTTTTGAAGGGCTGTTTTTGAACAGTTGAAAAGGGTTCAAACTGAATTTCATTAATCAAAAATGGCTTTAAAAAAAACATTCCTCAAAGAAGTCCAATATGATCCCACATCACAATAATGTTAAGCTATTGAAACATCAATTATCAGAAAATGCAATGTAGTACTGGAGATCTGAGAGTGATGACCTGCATATGTGTGATTTTTGGTTTGTTAACTAAGGCTACGCATCTTTGGAAGTGATTGCATTTGATCATAATTTACATAGACAGTTGTTCAAATTACAAGTGATTTAACATTCTATCCATGTAGATCACACTATAGGTAACAAGCTTTCAGGGCCATCGTCTTATTTGTTTCCTTCATAGAGTACATTCAGTATTTCAGTCAAATATCTTTTGATAACAGCTTGCTGATTTGCTGTATCTGTCTGATTGGGGCGGGACAGTGCAAAGCAGAATAAGCATTACATTAATATAAACTTCACCCCAAGGTTAAACAAGAAAGAGTGAGGGTGAGTGCATAATCCTCTATAACGACGGAATTGCACTCTTTTGATACATATTGTTTACCATATAACATTTCAAGCAATATGATTTTAATACATGTTATGATGCTCTCCGGATAGAATTGCCACCGCAATTAAACAACTGAACACATTTATTGAAGCCACTCACGCAATTCACACCCACTTGTTGATTTAACATCAATTCATTTGTGGTTAGAGAGGCGAGTTAAAAAACCTGACCTGCCTTAGTGTCTGTAAATTATGGAGACCAGCTGGCAACCCTGGGGTTGGTTCACTTTGGCACATAGGGATGTACGTGGTTATTGTTCTGAGCCCTGCTGGGCTGACGTCTGTGTTGTTTGCTGTGCAGGGTCCATCTCCCTCTGCTGGACCGCAGCGTCCCAGATTTCTCCAGCTTCAACACCGTGGATGAGTGGCTGGATGCCATCAAGATGGGCCAGTACAAACAGAACTTCACCAGCGCTGAGTTCACCAGCTTCGACGTGGTGTCACAAATGACCATGGAGTAAGTGCCAGTCTTTTATAATACCTGTATCTAGGGAAATGCTTATTTTAAGAAAAACCGAGGATGGCATTAGCTGAACCATTTGTCTACTTAAATGAATGAGTTTGAGTGTTTGAAGGTATTTAAACAAAACAAAAGCATTTTACAACTTCATAGTTTCCATTTCATAATTACTTTTTCAAATAAAAATATAGCAGATCAAATTGGCAACTTAAAAACCATCACTATGACTAGACTTTTTGAAATGTAGTCAGTGAAAGGTATATCCTCTATAAATACCTAAGTTATTTTTAAAGGACTTTTTGGAGTACACTGCACTTCAGAGTTGGCTTATCTGTGTTTCTGTTCGCTGGTTTTCCACAGCGATATTATGCGAGTGGGGGTGACGCTCGCAGGCCATCAGAAGAAGATCTTAAACAGCGTGCAGATGATGCGAGCTCAGATGAACCAAATCCAGTCGGTTGAGGTTTGACGCTGGAAAGGAGAACCAGACGCTGGAAAGGAGAACCGAACCCTGAGCTCGGTCTTCCTGGGAGACCTCTCTCTCGGTCTTCCTCTCTCTCTCTCTCTCTCTCTCTCTCTCTCTCTCTCTCTCTCTCTCTCTCTCTCTCTCTCTCTCTCTCTCTCTCTCCCCTATCCCCATCCCTCCCTCATCTGAGACACAACAGAACCCGATTTTCCTTGACTACCAGCACAGAGCTCCAGGAAGACAAAAGCTGAGTCTTTTACTATGAACTTCCGCAGATTGAGTTTTTTTTTTGTTGTTGTTTTGGATTTTTAAAGAAAAAAAAAATAATAATAATAATGAGAAACATAAGGAAATATATATATAGAGATTATATATATATAGAAATAAATAAAACTGAGAAAATGCTTCCCTTTAAAAGGGCTTTGAAGATGAAAATGGGAGTTGAGATGCCCCCACATCCTGTTTCTCCAAACATTGTTTAGTCTTAAAAGCAATGCGATGAAGACAACGTTTCCTACTTCTGAAAATGGCAACTGAAGGAGATTGAGCCCGCTGCTGAGCCAGTTTGGAACTGATTTTTGGAAGTGCTCAAGCATTCCTGGTATCAATGGAAAACGGTCTGTGGAGGCTTCAATCCATCAAATGGATCTCTCGCATTTCTTGTTGGAAGAAATTGCCAGTTGAAACACAAAAAAGTGTTAAGATACTTTAAAAAAAAGAAGAAAAAAAGAAACGAGGACTTTTTTTATTTTCCTCGTATTAAAATAGTCTCTTTGCCTGTGTGGATACTGTGATGTTTCTTTTTTGTTTCTCTATTTGCATCATTTAATCTTTTTCAATTGGAACTGTGTTTTTTTTTGTATTTTTCGAAGTACATCACAGCCTGCCAAATGGAACTTCCCTATGCACCACCGATGATGTCATCCTTCTGTACATATCAAATGCACTCATCATGTTGTGGTGTCATCGCTTGAGTCCCGGCAACCTTGCCAGACCCCAGTTTTGTCAGATTCTGAAATGGATGAACTAATTTGAAAGAGATAAAAGTGTTTTGTTTGCTTCTTCTTTGGGGGAGGGGGGGCAAGCAGGGGTAGACTACTCTTCATTATTGTTGTTGATAGTTTTAGTTTACATCATACAGATTCAGTAATGCTTATGCCATCATTCTCCACAAAGACTTATATAAAGAAAAATGTTTTGGGAGAGGGACCCTGAGTGCACATTTTTGGTCTTCACTCTATATAGAAATGATTCCCTTATTTTGTACCTTGCTGTTCTGGTACTTGGCCTAATGTGACCTACACAAAATGGCCGCTCCTTCAGCCAGGGAGCTAGAGTTTGTGAGCATGCTGAGTTAGGAGTGATTTCACTGGGAGCTTCAAGACACTTTACAGAACACTGTGTTGATGTGTTTTTTTTCTGATTATTATTTGTTTTTGAGGTAACTTTACCTGTTTTTTTTTATTAAAAAAGAGATGTTTTTATATTGAAGTATTTAGGATTTTTAATACCACATATAATGACAGTAATGTAATTTTGACTGGACTAGAGTAGAGATTTTTTTTTTTTTTCAGGTTGGGCAGACTTTGCAGAATTGATGGTAGAATAAATTTATATGCTGTAATTATTATTATATGAATAAGTTCTAGGGAGCACAGATGTTTTACGCACCTTTCCTTACAGGAGGGTGGAGGGGTGTATTAATTTAAGATAGTCGGGGTGCTTCAACGTAGAGAGCTATGCAGGGGGAGGTTCAAGATTTCTGTCATCTCCAGCACAGGAATGCAGTCCCATAGAAAAAAAAAAAACATGACAACATTAAGGCATTACGTAGGAACATATATATTCACAGTGTATGTCAATTCATAAAATCATACCCTGCAAGTGTTTGGCTGCGGTGAATTCTTATAATTTCATAGGAGTCAACTAGCCATGTTTGTTATGTTCAAATAGGTTTATTTAGGAAATAATACAATTTCTTTCATGTGCAAAATAATAATAATAATAAAAACCCTAGGAAGATTTATATATGATAATTATGTTTATATAACAAGTATGAAAAAGAAAGTAAGTTAAAAACTAAGTTAAACAGCTGAATTCTGAGAGTTATGTTCCTTAGATCAAGTTCTGCATCTGCTTAATGGCGTCATTCTGCTGTTGGATTTGAAGGCATTCATTTTTCCAAAATGAGATGCGATTAAAAAAGAAATTAAATCATTAATGTTGAATATAATTTATTAAACGCTCATATCTGTTAAAACTGCTAGAAATGAAAGGATATATGCATATGTTCTTGTAAAATCTTATGTATGTTCATATGTATTTTTCCTATGGGCTGTTCGTTAGCAGACTCTTTCCAGTTGGTGTAGGTAATACGAACACTGTACTGGTAAATTGTGAAATGGAGACACACATTTTGACAATTGGCTTCATGCTGGCACAAACTGACTGGGAACAACAACATTGTTGCAAATGTTACTATAACTAAATAGATGGAAATATTACACACACAAAATAAGTACACATACATAACATGGAAAAAGGAGTACCTATTGGCACTGTGTTTTATTTGATAATGCGGTCTAATTTGGGAGTTTTGACTTTAATTGGGGGTGGTCTGTTATTATTACTACTTTACTTCATAGTTTGATCTTCTGTACAAAGGTTTTCTCAAACCCAACTGCCCAATAGCGCCCCCCTGCTGGCAGTGATGGGACTGGAGCAGCTGCAGCCTCAAGCCAGTTTATGGCTTTACCTAAATCTGTATGGCATATCTGGAAGTCCTGTTTCCTTGCACATCCTAGAGTTGGGCAGCTATTATCTGTATGAAAGAGGAAGGATGATTACCAGTTTAAAGGAGATCACAAAGCATGACACATGGTCATCAGTAGTTACAAGCAAGAGTGAATGGGCTGGATCATAGGGCTTCAGAAGCAGCATCAAGTCTTAAGGGATCTACTTGTGCTTCCAATGGTAGGGATCTTTCTGCTTTTCCAAGGCCCAGCCTAGATTTGTGGGAAATCTATCCCTAATGCTTCCCATTCTAAAATCAAGGTCTCTTGTCAGTTTATTTATAGGCAGCTTAAAAGTTATGCTCATCAAATTGAAGTAGGTTTCTATTTCGTCTATGGATACCCATTACTGCTCAGGCACAAGGATCTTCCAGATCTCCACCACCAACCATGTCCGTCCCCATTCCTGTCCGTCCGCCTGTCCGTCCAGCTTTCTAGGTCTAAGGGAGAATGGGGCTAGTTTGCACTTAGGGTTTTGCAGCCTAGTTATTTTTTGTGCTGCAAAAACAAAATCAATGAATTCTTAAATCTTTTTAGTGAAAATCAAAGGACCTTGTAACCCCAAAAAGTCCACCCCTTACTCGGTTTTAATCTCATGATTCCCCTCGAAATCATCTCCAACAAAATGCCTCTATAAGGTATAATGTTGTTTATCAAACTGAGCACCATCTCACCTACATGAGCTAGCCTCAAGACAGCAGTCTAATAAAGACCCAGAGAAAAGCTGGTCATGTTTCTACTCATTAAATAAATATTAAATTCATTAAATCTATTATGCCACCATTCCGTTTGCCACTGGGAGCTGAAAGTGATCTGAAATCTGCCCCATTAATTTCCATCGGCAGTGGACCTGTTTGAAATGGGACTCTTGTCAGTCCTAGTTGGTTTCTACAACTTGACCTTCAGATACAGCTAGCAACCTAATTAGTATTCACTGCTAAGGATGCTTTTAATCCTCAAATTGAATGGAAATATTGGAGGTAGGTGAAGATCTTTAAAAAAAAAAAAAAAAGGCATTAAACAAACATAAAAGTGATTTTTGACATTTGTGTACGTTCGGTTATATAATGCACAGGGTATATAATGCACAGCAGTAGGAAGCCCCAGTTTGATACTGGAATCAGTTAAGGTTGAGTTTGCCAGACTGGTTTCATGGTACAGTTGGGAAAGGGGTTTGCTTCCTTGTTGACAATGACTGCTACTGGTTTATCCTGGTCAGGGTTGCTGGTAATTTGGCTAGTTTGCTGGTTCATGCTGGTTCAACAGATTGCATTCCTGGTTGACAAGCTGGTTAAGAATAGAACAATTTAAATTACCTTTAAAAGGTGTATTTTACACTCTTAAATGAATATAATTGCTGCAAACCTGTGCAAATGTTTTACATACCAACTGGGTATCTGGTAGGGAACTAGAAAGCCTGTGTTCCAATTCTCAACCCCAAGAAGGGTTGTCATTTTATACTTCAGTTGCTTTGTTATTTAATTTTCTACCCAGCCAAGCTGGTTATATACATGGTACGAATAAACAGATTTTTATTATTTTAATTTCTGTAAATACAGCAAACAGTAACTGTGTTTGTGATTTCGGTACTATAAAAAAAAAATCTAGATTTTTCCATGGTTAAGAAAATATGCAAAAATCCAAATTTTACAGCTACTGTCTATGAAGAATCAAGGTTAAACAATAATTCACGTGGACAAACATTTCAGTGAATGCCTTCACATGCGTTGTGAGTTTTGTTGAGTATTTCCTTCATATAACTGTAACAGGGTTTATGATGTACATATTTGTTAGTGTAAAGAAACCATTCAAGGTTTTCAATTAAACTGATGAAGGCAGTATAGTCTCTTATAGTTTTCCCTTATGATTAGGAGGAACAGAGTATATAGAAATAACAAAACAAACACACAGTCTCTGGTTTACCTGGATATCATATGCAATACAAAGATGTATTTTAGATCCTTGTGAACTACAGAGAGCATATTAAAAATGCAGCATCACTTTTGCATTGCATCATTCCAGCAGTATGTACATAGATACAATAGTGATCCCAGGTTTACATAAGTGTCTGCCTTTGAGCCACATAATTGAGGCAATTTCTCTGAACAAGCAAGTGGCTTTAATTCAAATGCTGACTGGTGTAGTACTGTGCAGTCTAGGGTCTCTTAGAGCGGTATATTCATACCCATTCGAACAGTCCCACACGTTTGGTAGTTTAAGTTTTATACCCTTTATTTAACTTCATTAACTCTTCCAGTGCTCCTATAATTGTGTAGTCCAAGTTTGAACTACCTTTCAAAAGAATCTGAAGGTGCAACCCTCTTCTCCACACTTTTACTTTGCCGGCCCCATTGCAAACGGAGGGACAATGTTTCAGCTGAACATAGCCAGCACTGGAGGATCCTAATACCTGCAGACAAGAATGGAGGCGTGGGGGGATAGTGTTGGACCTTCAGAGATATTTCAAAGGAAGACGACTACGAGGGAGTGAAAGGGGTACTTATAAAGGAAACAGATTTGAATTACACTATGTTTGATGTCTTCTAGTAAATACAAAATCTATTTTCTGAAATGTGATTACGTTTTCCTCATAGCTTTTTGATTAAATGAACACTACTCTGCAGTGTGAAAGTACAATGAGGGACATGCCATAGCTGTGCCTGTGCTTGAGGCTCATTGCTGCTGCTGTTGGCTATTAAAAAAGAAAACAAAGTTGTCCGTCTTCCCAACATCCACCTGCTCGGGTACAAAGTAAGAAAGTACAGCAGAACCTCAGAGTTACCAACACCTTGGGAATGGAGGTTGTTCGTAAGTGTGAAATGTCCGTCACTATGAAAACTGAATTTTCAGTGGTTTTATGAAATGTGGACAACCTGCTATCTACACCCTCAATCTGAAAAATAATACAAGGATACAGCACAGTAATACAATACTCATATTGTTATGGTTCTAAAGTCTTTAACTAAAATGTTCCTAGTAGAATTGACTGTACTTGCTTTGAAATCTGCCTTTCTGGATACATTTGTTGGTACAGTAATTTTGCCTTCTCTGTGACCAGCATGCCACTTATAGGAGCGCCTATGTGGTTGCATTGCAATCATGGTTGAGTGATTGAGTACTTCCGGTTGAAAGTGGGGTGTTCGGCAGACTGGTCAATTCGTTACTTTGGTGTTCATAACTCTGGGGTTCTACTGTACTCCAGTCTGACATTTTAGAACTCCATAAATTGCAAATGGACCTGGTCTCCAAAAGATAACTTTACATCTATAATGTAAAATGTATAGACAGAGTATATACTGTATGGTGTTCTTGAAAAGCATTTTAGGGTGTGACTCTCGATTAAAGGTAAGGCCCTTTATTTTGTTTTTTTTTATCTAACTTTTTATCACTTTTGTTTTTAATCAGTTGTTTTGCTTAATAACTGGTTAATATTGGGCACATGTTTTAAACCTCTGCATAGCATTGGAACCCATTTCTTATTTAATTCTACATTTCCAATGTGTCTACTTACACTTCTCAAACATCATGGATTATTTTGGATATAAATGTAGATTCTCTGTTGTTCCAGTTGTGGGTGAAAATGAGTTAAACCTGAATTATAATTTTTGAAAGTGAAAACTGAAAATAAAAAGTTAAGTATGGGCATAGAGACAGCCCCACCTGCTGGCCTGCTGGTAAACTTGCTTCCTGAATCTCTCAGCAATTCGACTCTACAGCCCCCATCCCCACTCCCAATTCCCACACAGCACTGCCGGCCCAGACCACTGTGACTGAAACAGGACGTCCTGTACTCTGTATAAATGTACATTGACTGTAACCCTGTGAATGATGTAACAATTTAATTATTTGTAATATTGTTATCGGTTTATTTTCTAAAATGGACAGCCCAACTTGATTCTCCTCAATAAAAAAAATGAGATCTGTCAACTTCGTTTGTGCATCCTAAGTCATAGCTATCTATCTATCTATCTATCTATCTATCTATCTATCTATCTATCTATCTATCTGTCTCTATCTCTATCTATCTATCTATCTAGCAATATAAAGAATCCCAAGTGAAATCACTGTGGCCTCTAACCGCTGTAATATTTGAAAGTCACAGAACTTCTATAATGAGATCCTGTAGAATGAATGGGACTGCAGCCTGTCGACTGCCATTTTGTCTGCCGTTTGATAATCCACCTCTTTTATTATTATTATTTATTTCTTAGCAGACGCCCTCGGATACCATGTGGCTCCAGATTAACCAGACGCTGTGAGAGAACAGGATTTCAAACTTGCCCCTAAATTGAAATAAATGAAGGTGTAAATGAACCATCCTTAGCTACAATTAAGAATGGTGCTTAAATACCCGCATGCGCGTCAAATAATTGTATTATACTAAGAATGAATTGCAGCCAGTCCCTATTTTTTTCTGTTTGTTAAAATTCAATCACCCATATTATTCTGCAAATACAATCAAAGCATCATCATCTCGTTGCTCTATCGATAGATTAGCTATTCGTTCATTAAGATCTGATCAGAAGCAGCTGATCAATGTAACTTGTTTGCTGCCCCCAAGCAATTCCAGCAGGATTAATCTCAGCAAAGGTGGAGCTCATTTATACGTGAATTTATACGAGAATTACTTTCAGTTTAGGGGGAATTTTGAAATCCCGGTCTGTCTCAAAGCGTCCGGTTAATCTGGAGCCATATGGTAACCCTAACAATTACCCATTTATACAGTTGGGTTTTTACTGGAGCAATCTAGGTAAAGTACCTTGCTCAAGGGTACAGCAGCAGTGTCCCCCACCTGGGATTGAACCCACGACCCTCTAGTCAAGAGTCCAGAGCCCTAACCACTATTCCACACTGCTGCCCTATTGTGTGGCATTATGTGTCATGGGGATTGCGACAAGTTCTCCTGTAGGATATGAAAGGCTAGAAGTCTATCTGTCAGTCAGAGTGAGTTTATTCACTCCTCGTTAGAACAATGGTTCAGTTATTGTTCCGTGTAGCTTCCTGCTAGATCTGATTTTTGAGTGCTTGTGACACTCAGTTTTCCGCTCAAGACTCCCCAATAAGACCCCGTGCCCCTGAGACAAGCAGATGTGTGAAGGAGTCGTGACCCTGCCGTGACCCTAGCGTGCTGTTCGTGTCTTACTTAAGGGAGAGGTCACAAGTTCAACATGAGGCGTTCAGAAAGGCTGGGCCCCCTCCCTCTCTCAATTCAGACCTCTCTTAAGATTCTAATGGAAGTGACTGTTGGCTCAGTGGGAACCTGAGGACTTGAGGTCGCAGATCCTGTCTGTGGAGGTCGGGGGTGTGGGGCTGCCCAGCTGGAGGTATCATCTTTTGTACCAAATTTTAAAATATTTCAGACAGGGTGGTTGACCCCACAAAAAGCCCCCAAATTGTTAGGCCATTTTCGAAATGAAACGATAAACGTTTTTTTTTTTTTATGTGTGTGTGTGAGTGTAGTTAAAACTGCATAATAACACTCCTGTTAATATTACCCATTGTGAGGACAAGCTCCTGAGAATGCCTGTTATTATCACACTGTGCTTAAGATCACTCACAGTTAACAGTCTGCCCTACTTTTGGAAATAAAAGCCTAAGATAAGTATTATAAGTAAGATGAGTAAGGAAGGATTATAATGTTTTAAATATAAAGTATGGTAGCAAAGTGTAGCATATTGGACACTGCAATCTGTATGTTCACTGCTTTCTTATGTTGTTATTTATTAAAAATGTGTTGTGCATGTACAGTATAATAGACTGTACATTGAAATACATTTTATAGTGCTGTTTTGGACCTCAGCACAGGCATATGTACAGCATTGCAGTAACACTTTGTTCTGTGTTTTTATGTTTATTTGACCCTGTTATTGGTGAACCCCTGATAGTCAACTTTGGTTGCTGTCATCGTTTTTGTTCAGTCCCTTTGATGTGAAATTAAAAGGACTGGACTGCACATTAAAATATTAGTTGAAAACTTGAATTCGTCATGAATCTGTGGCCAGTTTTTTACCCTGTAACTACTATCCACAGGTCCTATGGACCCAGATCACTTTTAAAATGCCCACTGCTCTTCTGCTACGTGCAGCTGCTCACTGTACCCTCAAGTAGTTTCATGTCAGGTCAGTTGTATGGACCTAAATAAGAGTGTAGCATGGTCTGAATTCCTCAAAGGACTTGGAAAAACCCTATTTCATCCCTTTATGGAGCGCAGAATGGCCAACACCAAAGCACCTCTCAAACTCTGCAGGTGATATTCCCAAGTCCAAAAGGAAAAGGCGCTCCATTTGTCCATCATCGAAGGACCGAAAGACAAAACGTCTCCAGCGCCTCGTGTCCATCACATGTGTCCAAATTGCATCAGAGCGATTATCCTGCTCTGAAATATTTGAATAGTGTTGTTTTCGGTTGCTAAAGTGTCATTTTTGTTAAATGGATTTAATTGAAATAAAAGATGGGTCCACACTCTAGTGTTGAGTTTTCAGTAAACACATTAGAAAGTACAGTGGTAAGCTAATAAAAGTGTGGAAACTGGATTTTGAAAAACCCCACTCCACCTTGCTGTTTCTCTGTTCAGTATTGGATATACACTGGGGGAGGGGGGAGTGCTATATAGCTTGCATGCTGCCGAAGTGAGAAGATACTGCTTTTCTTTCCTGCCTCCTAATCGACATCGATTTATTGACATGAAACTCCACAGTATAGTCCTTAGTGCATGTGTGTTCAGCAGACATCAAAGACGCTGTCGCCAATTAAACGCCAATCAACTGTGTGTCTGCTTTCAGCTCACATGTTTGTGTTGCTAATGGGAGTCTGACACACTGCTGTTTGTCTCCTTTAACTGCTTTCTACAGTTAGTTTAACTGGATGAGCTGTCCCTAGAGATACTCCCTCCCTGGCTTTAAGATCCACACGTGGCAACCGAGAGTTGAAATGATTAGAAGCACAAATTGATTAAAATGCAACAGCCCCTCCCTTCTTAGATCTATAATGCTTGACAGCATCATACCGATACAGTACCTTGGCTACTTTTAAGACGATAACGCACCCTTCCGGAGCGGCTTCAAACAGATTCATCATCAGGATCCTCTGCCAAGCTGTCTGCATCAATTGCATGAAATTTTTATATGAATGAATGGACTAAGATTTCTTGTGACACCTTCCTCATTCCTTTCAAGTCATGTGACAATGTCAGCTCTGCTAGCCCCATCTGCTCTACATTTTTAAAGACAGATTACCCCTTTTCCACTGGCTATATGTCAAGCTGAGGCAGAACCAAACCATCAAACTCTGGCCTCCCAACACATCTGAATCGCAGGGCCAGGGGTGGGGTCAATGATTTACATTCCTTCAGTCAGTACACTCGAACCATTCAGCGAGTGTCTTGCTTGTCAGATCCAAATTAATTCTTCCCCTCTTTGCATAATCAGCCCGTCGTTGCATTTCAATCATATTCAGTAATATATGAAGAATGAAAGCAAAGAAAAACTCAACCATAACCTCTGTGTCTGCCATTCTCAACTCAAATACAGCGCCTCTTAATACCGCGTCATATACACGCCACGTTCATTGCACATGGCTCGGACTCTGCAGTGGAAACACAACCAGGCTCCTCCTGAACCACGCTGGGCTGATAAAGAGTGGGTTGGTTTGGAGATCATATTGTAATACAATTTGAATGAGGAAGGCTGTTCAGTTCCAGCACTTCAGACAATCTCAAAGCAATTTAAAACCAAGTAAAGGCAGATTTTGAGAAAAATGAAAATAATAAAGTATTGGAGCAACAAAACAAAGAGCCACAATTATTAATTATGTATTTGTTCAGTCACTTATGGATGTCTCTGATTTGCAAAAATATTAAAACTTGAACTAATTCACTGATTCAAATTAGCAATCGCATCTTTAAATGTCAAATAAAATTGAAAGCAACTAACTACACAAGAGGCAACATATCTTGTATTTAAAGGAGGCCTGTGTGATTTGCTTTGCAGACACAGTACTGCAGCTACTCTCCTGGGATGATGCTAATGAGACAGATTAATTAATTAATCAAGCACGTCTCGGAACAGCACTCTGTCAACACGGGCAAGTCTTAATTACACTGTCCAACTTAATGATCACGTTTGTCACTGCATGCCATCTCCTTAGGCATTTCACGCTTTTCATTTTTTTTTAATTCCAGAAGAAAGAAATATTCAATGATCCTGCAAAACCCTGCCTGTAAACTAACATCCTGTTCAAGCATGATTATTGATAACGAGCAACAAGCTCACTGCCCCCTGGTGGATGCATCTGGTAAGAGACTGGGCCAATAACACACACAGGATTTTCCATGGTCAGTCCAATTAACTAGTGGAAGTGTTACTATGTAAGCCCACCCTCATATTATGCCTACATCTAAACGATTTATTATAATACAGTATGTCTAAAGCTACTCTTGATTGTCCTTAATAGCAAGGGTTCACTATATTTGAAACTAATTCATGGTGTATTTGATATTCCAAAATCTCTGATATTAAATGAGATAACAGTAAAAACTGTTATGCGTTTTTCTTTGTTGTCACATGCAGTTAACTGTTTATAGTTTGACATTTTATGTAAGCGTTCAACATGCAGTATTAGGGAATGTAGAACATTTGCCCACAGCAATGCAAATGAGCTGATTAATAATTTAAACACATCATTGTACACATTTCCAGCTTAACTCTTAAGGGTGACATTGTTCTTTGTATATATTTGCATAGCTAAAATATGCTTGCAGTATTTGCCATATGCACCATACCATCTGCATGTATAACATATTCCATACAATGGTCTAAGGGTTGCATCTGTAGAATGGTACAGTACTGTACCAAAGATTCATTTGAGGTTTACAGAAATACACTGGTGCCACTTCTCTAAAAGTATATAGATTTGTTAAATCCATTCCACATCATCATGTTATCTGTATACATCTTAATATGTGGATCGATTTGTAGTATTATGTAAACACAATTTTTCTAGCCATCATGCTCTAATTTCCTGTATTAGTTAATAGAATCCCACCTGGGCCTTTCTCTAAATAGTATAGGTGCCTGGTACCAAAATGAACATCCCAAGCAGCCGACACTGCCTTTAGCGCATGCAAGGCCTTGCAGAATGGATGAAACTGTGTTGAGAATTTTAATAAAATGTTGGTGCATTATATTATACCTGACTGGTAATGCTATATTCTCAGACAGTATGTATTTGAGAGCATTTAAGAGAGATTTTTAACTTTCATAAAGGAGGAGGTGATGGGTTGTGCCGCAGCACAAATTAAACACTGTTTAACTGCATTAAAAATGAGGGTCATTCCTTCTTGCGTTGGACATTTGGGCGGCTGTAATGTAACTTTGATTTAATTTTGTCCGTAGAGGTGGATTTGCAACTATAGAAGAAGTAATCCAGCTGTAATTAAAAATAAGCAAGGTTGTACACCTGCCCTCTTTTGTGGAAAACGCAACCTTTCGTTCCCTATCACACAAACACTGCAGTATAATTTGGATTCCCAGAGGGAGGGCTAGGCCGGAGCCTGAGGCTGCAGGAGCAGCAGAAATTTCAACCCAAAGGTTCTCATTTGCTTGGCAGGGTAGTGCGATTACACGACATGACTGTTTCAAGGTGTTTTCACACTTTAAGTGTCTGTGCTGGGGGTTTGAGGTTTCTGATAGCGGGCAGGCTTCACTGAAACACCCAGCAGGGGTAGGCCTCTGAGACGGTTGTCATGGCGACAGAGTGGATTAGAAGGCCTCTGTTTCGAAGGATGTGTCACAATCATAAACTTGCAAGCAGTGATGTGGGCACTTGAAGCCCCCATTAAGGGTGATTTGCGGAGAAAAGGGAGCTTGGATATTGACAATCAGGAGCTTTGTTCTGTCAGGGGCACCCCTAGAAAATAGCTCACTCTCTCTTTCTGTCCTCTAATTCGATGTAATTGTTCGGCACCTCTCTCTCTTGGGTCAGAGCAGGGATAGTGAGGGGCGCTCTTTCGGGGAGCCTTGCTTCTTCACAAAGGAGCACAGCTGTACTTGGGATAGACTGGCATTAGTGCACAGTGGTACTGAATTGTTTGCTCTTCTAACTCTCACAGGGTTTAAATGTGTACCTGTTAGGAGGACTCTTTGGAAACAAGATGATAATCTCATTGAGCTTCATCCGGTAACGTTTTAATAATAATAGAGACAGAGCTCCAGATTCAAGTCAGACCCTCACAGTCACTACAAAATCGGCTACTTCTGATTATATAGAAATCACCTCACAATCTAATAGGCACTGTGTCCGAAAGAGATCATGATACTACAAATGTTCGCTGGTGTAACTATCATACATAACCTGTGATAGTATTATTCAGGGTGCTGTACAATACCAGCTGGAACCACCAGAGGGCACTCATATTCATTATCCTATTGTTGTTGTTGTTTTTTTTTTTTTAAATATTTCTGTATATATAAAATGTGAAGTTAAAGTGTAAAGTTAGTCTGTATCAGTAAATGTAGTATATTGAACAGTATGTGTGGTTGGCTGAAAGCTCCTGCAATCTTGTCCCCTCCACTGCAAGCCATATTTAACATCCAGGAGGCTTCCTGACCGTATGTTTGTTTGTTGATTTGTTAAAAAAGAAAGTTTTAGTTTGGATTTTCTTTTAAATTCCAATGCTTCTCTACCACAATTAATTTATAATAATAATAATAATAATAATAATAATAATAATAATAATAATAATAATAATAATGCTACATACCGTAGTACAGAATTTCTCTGAAAATATTTTCTGTAAATCAAGAGCCATACAAAATCTACATGTTACCTATCTACTATATTCAATGCATACTATATAATATATTCATTGTCGGAAGGCCTGCCTCCAGAGCCCGCTCCTTCTCCAGAGCTCTAAAATGCATGATCTCAACTTAATTTGGAGATGCTGTATCATTAATTAACTTTAAGATATCTCGAAATAACTTCCTGTTGATTTCAAGGCATCTCTAATTCAGTTTAATATTGGTCAAAAATAACGTTCTGTTTATTTAGAGATACTTCCTGTATCTCAATTGTATTTAAATATATCTTTATATTAATTTGCAAAATCTTCATGTCATATTAAGATATCTTCAAATATGGCAAGCCAAATTATAATTTATCATATCTGTAAATGATTTAAAGATACATATTTTAAAATATATCTAAATGAATTTGAGACATCTCTCAACGATAACCTGGCTTGCCATAACTTTCTCATTGCAGTACCTCGTGTAGAATGTCCCGTGTATTTTTTGTTACAGCACCATCTTGTGGCGAGGACTCTTAATTGCACTCTTATTTATCGCTATAACATTGTGAGTGCACTATATATTGGCGGTGGGGGGAATAAATGTTTCACCGTCTCACCTGTACCTGAGCATATCTGCTTATCACTGACTCCCATAATGCACTGTCCCATTTTCATTTGAATTTGCAATAAAACAAAGTGTTCTTGTGGATTCTAAAGTATATATTTTTATATTATATACTAGTATACTGTTTCTCGTCATTTTCAGAATATGCATGTCATTGTATTAGTCTCGAACAGCATAAATGTCTTGTCTACACCATTGGGTTGATGCCAGGGTCGTGGTTGAAATTGCGGGTCAATGTTTGAGCGGGCCCTGGTCATGCTCAGGGTGACCTGCCTACTTTTTAGGAAGCCTTTGGGTAAAGCAATTTACCCGCACCTTTGATCTGATTAAAAATAATAAATAAATTATCAATACCCAGAACTTCCACACAGCATGAAAACAATTATGTGCAAATCATGCTTTATTATTACATTGCTGCATTGGTTTCTAATCGTGGATGCATTTTGCATATTTCATCCTTATTTAAATCGGATTATTTCGGTTTGCAGAGTTTACCTAATACTTGGCTTAATAACAGCGTAGTGACAGACATTGTTAGGGCCTGGGCAGGTTTCTACAGATCCCTGCTGAATAAATTAGGCAGAGCTATTTCAGGGGATATGTCTTATTCAAAGGAAATCTGTTGAATGTGGGATTCAAAACATGAAGCGTGAAGTCCAAATTGGATAGCACCTATCTCCTGCATCTGCCGGGGCCTGGATTTACTAGGTGTGACGTGTCAGTCAGATTGTCCTATATGTGGGTGACTGTAGCCTTTAGTTGATTCACATAACATGAATGTGGCCGCGATGATCACAGCTCTTATCGAGGTGTTTAATAGATTGATATCTAAGCAGACTCTGTGGAGTGCAGGGAAGAAGCTGGTCTTGTTGTGTCTATCATTGGGAAATTTGAGTTATTGTGCAATTTGGTATATATTTCACAATACAATCGAGAATTTACTACCTGCATTTTCCTATAGAATATACAAGAGTGATATTTACTGGCACCACAATACGGCTTGCCAGAATTTACTACCTGCTTTTCTCCATAGTATAAACAAGGGTGGCATTTTTTGACAAGGTGGCAAATTTTGACAGTACATATAATATGCATAAATACGCAGCAACCATGCTCCTCAATCATTGTGAATATAAGCTCACTACATCCTCTGTTTGTTTTATATAATGACATAGATGCATTTCTACAGTATATAACATTGACTACGAGAGAGAGAGAGGGAGAGGGAGAGAGAGAGAGAGATAGAACGCACTGTACTGATTAGCACTTTGATTTTGAATGGCTTGTTGTTTATTTATATAAACTATTGGTAATGCTTCATATTAACCTACCAATAATACACTTAGAATAATAATTGCTATAAGATATTATAAGTAATTTTGTTATGATATTAACATTATTAAGTTATTACTTTATTAATTAATCTAATTTCTGTTCTTGCCGGGTTCATTATATAAAAGGCGATCAGATTAGTTTTTTGCGTAGAAAGCGGAAGTCTCTAATGAAAAAAAAAATAAAAAAGAAAATGCAATTGTAATTACAGATTCCAGGTTCAGCCACCAGATGGGGGTATAAGACTTACCCAGTTTACAGGAAGCAATTGTGCCTTTTATCATCTACCTGAAAGCGTTACACTATTTAGATACTAGGAGGTTAACACATGTCAAAGAGATGTTTAAATCATTTATTTCCCATGAATGATCTTGAATGGGATTTATCTCAGCTGAGCACTGAAAGTAAACATCTTGATTATAAACATTTATCTACAGTTTTAACACAGTGAATGGTGTTCAGATTCCTAGCTGCGTGTTTACATTGGTTTGGAGCTTCAATTCTTATTAATAAGCACCTTCTTTGAAAAACGAATTTTGAGCACTCCCTCAAATTGCACTAAAATATGAAACAGTATTGATTATTTAACTCGATACACAATATAATGAGACTCAATTTTGAGATGGAGGAGTGCCAGAACTAAACCACACAACTGAGCACTTCATGGAGTTATTAATAATTGATCTTTTTTTGAAATTGCATATCGGTGTTGTGTAATTTATCAGTTCTGCAGTGGATACAACCCCTGATGACAGGCTATAAGGGAGGAGTTTGTACAGCACAGGACCAAACAACACATGTGCAGCTCTGTACATATTTCCATATAACTGGAAACCAGTTTATAAAGCTTAGGGTTAACATTATTTAACATACGTTTCTGAGCGATAGATTCTGGGGATATCACCCTCTACAGAGACACCTGTGTCTGTACATTTGTCCATTTCTATGTCACAAAGTTTACATTTAAAACTGCGTATTAAATGGGGATGAAACATGGTGTTATAATTGCATGATAAGTTATTGACAGGATTAGTTAATGGAGTATATGGTTGGTGATGTCTCTCTGTCAGTACATTTGTTCATCTGTGTATTACATTTACATTTTTGCATATATCTTGAAAGCTGAAACCAGGTATTAACATTTTTTATTGAGAGTATCAGATTGTGGGGACATATGGAGGTGTCTCTCTATCTGTTAAGTAGACAGTCTGTCATATTTTATCCACATCACAAAAGGTGTGAAAGTTATACTGATCAGTATTTCACAGATCGGATGTCTGAAAGTGTGTTTGTGGGGTTGTATTGACATGCTCTGGGTCAAAACTATTAAATATAACCACCTTTGTTTACATTGATTCATCTAATGCCTGTCTCAAATGGCAGTTCTCATCAGCTTTCAGTTAATAGAGTGCTGTCTCCTACTCCCTCGCTGAATCACACACCGAACACTTTGCACAGATATTCCATCTATTTTCTTTAATCTAGTCAGATGTAATTACTTACTTTTCTTTTTGGAAAAAGCAGAATATGTGCAAACCTAAGGATGGAACTGTCATTTCTGAACTCTGTCTAACATCCAACAATTAAGTCAAGGATCATCCACACTTAGGTTTTAACAGAGCAGGGATGTCAAATATCGAGGTCCAGGGTCCTGCAGGTTTTGTAGGCGTCAATAAGTTAAATTCAGTAGTTCAGGGTTCAGGTGGAATAAAACCAGGATAGCTCCAGACACTGAGGATCAGAACATCTTACAGGACGAGGAGTTGAATCAACCTCTTATTTTCAGGGATCATTTTGAGAGAACCACGGATTTGTGGTTGAGCAATCCAGGGTGATTCCCCAGAGCTGTAAAATGCTCTAATACAGGGGTTCCCAAACTTTCTTGGCTTAAGGCCCTCCCCATGACACGGGGCATTCTGACTCAGGTCCCCCACCTAAAATTTAGATTTTGATCCCTTCAGTGAGAAGATGTTCGTTTGTACCGGTACTGCTTTCTATGTTAGTGTAGGCATGAGCTGACTTGATGGGCACCGCCACAACGAGGGCCAAGGGGGCCATGCCCCCCGCCCCCCCCCCCCCTACTTGTCCCACTGGGGAGGCCAGTATATGGCCCCCCTACATTTTTGTAATGTTTAACTGTGGTACCCCTTCTCTCACTCACCAAGACAAAACTAGAGAGCCTTTTGAACTTCAGAAAGGCTAAACATTTGTTCCCAAGGTTGGGTTCTACTCCCCCAATACCTCATTGATTTATCTCTTCATCTCTGCGAGGGAAGGAAAGTCATTATGAAGTTGTTTGCAGGCCTGGTGTCAGTCATTCTCGCTCCAGAGAAAATAAAGAGGACATTTGTCGAAGGATGCAGGGGGAATTCTCCTGATTAATTCAGACAGTCAATAAATCCCAGAGCTCTTCCAACTCTCCCAGCCACTTTCAATCACTCAGCTCTCCTCCGTTCTCCACAATTAGCAAACGTGACCTTCGTTTACTTGAAATAAAAACACTCTGGAAAAGATGTCCTGACATTCAGTGTCAGCTGAGGCTTGGTCATGGCGAGAGGATTCATGATACTGCTGATTTGAAAAATAGATCAGAACAACACCAAGGCTGTGCCAGTGAAGCCCACTCCAGCCGACCCAGCAGAATCTGATGAGCTACTGTGTCAGCTGCTTAAGACATGTTTTGAACTTTTTCAACATTATTACAACTACTACCGCCAATAAAGGTGCAGATATATAAAGTTAAAGACCATAGAAGACCTTCAGACTTTTAAAATAAGAAGGCTTATCTCTGTTTGAACATAGCGACTGCAGGTTTCTGGTTTACAAGCATGGTGAACTTTGCAAAAGCAGATCTTTTTAATTTTGTATTTTTACTCCTACCTCATATAACCAGCTTTCTAATGTAAACAACTGCATTAGAGCTCCACTGACAGACACTGGCTCTGGATTATGACGTCACAATGAAGCTTTGAATTTGACTTCCTTTGTAAAACCCCCACTACAGCTGTATATGTGAGATAAGTCATGTTTGAAAAGGTTTTAGGTATGTGTCAGGTAGGATTTATCAGAAATGTCTTCTTGACTAAGGGCAGATTTGATCAACTTATTCCCTGCCATGATAAGCCACAGCTTGATTTTTTTGAGCATTTCACAGCATTTCACTGCAGTCTTTCCTGAGAGGAGCCTCACATTGAAGGGGCAGAAGCTTTGTCGCTAGTGTGGCGTGTTCTAATCACAAGACAGAAGGGCATGTTTGATGGTTTGATAGTTTGAGTCTCCCACATAAAATACAGGTCCTGAGCAGAATGATAAGCGCTCTGCTACTGCTGCTGCTGCTTGTGCCGGCACTGGCTTTGATGGGATTTGTGATTCTCCTGAAAGTTGCAGAGGAACAGGTCACCTCTATCTAAATTTAAAATGTGTCAGAAATGGAAGACACATATCCCTCATGTTGATATGGCTTAACTGCAGAGATTGCAATCATTTTTTCTCCTGAGATACCTCGGCTAAGAAACTCTGGTGATGCTTTAGAGATAAGTAGCTTCAAATGTCATTTTAACGACCCCGTCCTCCTTTTTTATGATGTGTGTGATCATCCTGTTGTCAAATATTGACATTTTTTCCTCATAGCTATTTTTAAATAGCTAAATTCGCCTCTGCTGTTGAATGCCAAGTGTTCAGACATTCTTTGGTTGTGTTGCATTAACCTGTACAGTACTTATACAGGAGTCTTTGCAGATTCTGTGGGGTCCGGACCATTATGATATCTTGCTTCTGGTTATAGGTCAGTTTTGATTACTGGGGTTCAGTTTAGCAAAAGTCTGCTATACTAGACTACCATATACTGTACAACAGGTGAAATCAAAAGTCAAAGCATAACATGACTTTAGGGGGGTCATCTATACTTGGGCTGTTACCAGTCCACATGGTCATTTAGCTGAAAGACTGTTACAGAAAGCTATGTATTGTGCACACATTAAAGGGAAATTTGGAGGGAATGTAATAACATACATGGCTCTGATCTGCCCCCTATTTTACTGCATTTAATCCTGTTCTTTAGAGTACTGTAATCTGCCAAGTGTTATTTAATCTGTAGTATTTTGTATTTAATTATATCCTGATGTAACTATCACTGACACTGTTATCTGCTGTATTATTAAATCGTATTTTGTCACACTTATACTTGCTTGAACCAAAGGCATTGTATTTATCTTGCTCTTAATTGTATTATTACTTGTACTGTGATTCTTGAAATGTATTTGTTTACGACTGTAAGTCGCCCTGGATAAGGGTGTCTGCTAAGAAATAAATAATAATAAGAAGAAGAAGAAGAAATGGCAGTTTAAGCCATTCTAGGTTTTACTGGAGCTTAAATAGACCATCTTATGAGCTTAGGTACTGAATGAGTCAGACTCAGAAAAACCTGGAATGGTTCAAACTGTTAAGCAATGTGGATCTTCAATACCAGAACTATTTTGAAGCCTTGCAAATTTAATCTTTTTGACAAAGGAGAACTGAGGCCTTTGGTGGCGCTGTGGGCCTATTCACTAGCCTCCGGTTCGGAACACAAATGAAATGAGTTTGATGGTCTCAGCTTAGCTCATGAAACCACCCTGCAGCGTGGCTCAATTCCATACAATATCTCTGTTTAAACGAGGCCCAGGACTGAATGGCAGGCAAGGAGGGCTATTGTCCCTCACCTTTCATCAGTGCTGAATGAAAAATTCAAGAAAGAAAATACGAAAACACAGAATAAATAAAACAAGATAATGACTGTATTTTATTATCCTATTAAGACTGTGAATCTGTGTAGGTGATCGCCAGTAGATATTCAGTCACCATCTGTCTCCTCTATGCCCCTTTTATGCACTCACTTAATGGTATGGGTGTGTGAGAGGAAAAATTGATTCTGCCTGGGTTAAGTCCTTGGAAGAGTATCTAAACCTGGGCAGGCAGGCAGGCAGACTCCCTGGCCCTCCACGTCTATCCCAGCTGGAAACAGCTAATCTATTCCAAGGAGGCTGACAAGATTCAATTACATCCACCGCTGTAGGAGTACATACGTCAATCACTCTGTCTGCTGTATTCCAGCAGAGGAAGGACACTTAAATGTTAGGCATTGCCTGTGTATGTGGGTGTGCATTAGCTTGCAGAAACCCCAGCAGAATCATTAACCAACCCCAGCATTAACAGCAATGGCAGTATGATGGATGAGATACTTCTATTTCCCAGTGGACCTGCCATCTCTGGTACTGCCATTGTTATTGCAATGGACTACCAGACTTGTGCAATGTGTTTCCTTGCCATTATAATACCATTGGAGATTTAAAATGGGAAATATTGTGGTATCAGTCTATTAATGGCTATATCTTTATAGCTGCCCTTGTGCTATTGTAACACATTGGAGGTTGGGGACAAGTTAGCAACCAGTTATACACCACAAGTGAGCGTCTTAACCACTATGCAAAAGAGACATCTGCATTCATGCTTCTAGAGCTTTTAACCTGATTGCTAGGGGTCAGATCCGTAATGGAATCACGCAACATTGCCCTTTACTCTACCACTGCCCCTTAGTACAAAGCTGAACCAGTATAGTTCCACTGCTGCTTTGCCATTACCTGTTGTTTGATAAGGGTTTGGTTATACCATTGTGATATCACTATTCTACCAATAGCAGTCTTACCATCGCAGCTGCCCTATCGCATGCACTGGAGATTAAAGACATCAAACACAGCAGCATTTTACTAGCTGGTCCCAGCTGCTGTATTTTATTTATGAGGTGCTGAGATTTAAAGAGAGGCCCTAAGCAGCTGACACACAACATCCCCTGTACCTACAGGCAATACAGTAAGGGCCCGTGAATCAAATCCCCTTGCTATTAAACTCTGACAGGGTTAATCTCCGGTTGAAAAATATAACGGCATGATGTGTGAGATGTTTGTCTGCGCTTGCCTCTTACACTATCCATTACCGTGCTGACATCACTCTTCTTTGCAGAGTCCCACTGTGATGAATCACGATTTTAAAGACAACACCAAAGCCAAGGGACTAAGAGCTCTAATAAAAGTATATCATCACTCACAGAATACCAGTAATGGTGTCTATTTTAATGATCGTAGATCTAAATGGATTACAAGTGTGTGTTGCTTTATACCATTATGATGTCATATATCAGGTTCTGTTCAAGTATTACATAATCACTGGAGGAAGAGGGTGGTAACAAGATTAAATATAATGTGGCAGCATTGTTCAAATCCTGTTTGAGTTACTGGTCTTGCCTTGGGACTCAACAGGAGGGCTGCATTGGCCTTTGCATTCCCACTGGGCATAGATCACCTCATTGTGCTTTAGCGACCCCTACTGGTCAAGTGCCCCACCGGTCCCATCATAGACTTCCCAGAGTTCAATAGCTTGGCAACTTAATTGCTTCGGTTCTTTTGGTAAAAGGAGGCGATTGGCTTGACAATGGGAATAGAGGTTGGCTGTGTACTTCAGTCTTTCTTATCGCTAAGTGAGTTTCAGGGATGAGGCGACATCAAATTAGTTAGATAAACGTGGGGAAATATTATTAATATTATAAAAAAAAAACATGCAAGGGCTCTCCATTGTACAACCCCCCTTACTGAATAGTGCATTGTGTTTCAAAAGTGCAGGACATTTTTGCAAACAGCAAAGTGGTGATGTTAGACTGCAGTTTAATAGTAGAGGATTGAGGTGCACTCACTCGCTTGCAGAGCTGTCAGGGGGTTCCTGTCATGAACCCTCCCTGCCTGCTAACATGGTCCCTGACTGTAGCCAGTGCCATTGTCCTTCGCCTGCCATAAAGACTAAAGTCATGTATTAATATTTAAAGGGCGAAAAAATAAGCAAGAACTTGGTGTGAAGTAGGGGCATCATCAAATAATCTCGTAAATTTTTTATTTAAGTTAAATTACATGTAATCAAGTGGAGACTAGATACAAAATTAAACATCTAAAATCAAAATAAAAAAATAAAGCAAGACTGCTGTCTTTGACCTGGTATATTAAAGCTTCACATTTTGGTGACAGACTTACTACAATTTCATACTTCAAAGCTCCAAATGGGAAGGTGGCTGTGTTTTGCTTTCAGCACCCCATCCCTTGTGAAGACAGGTCCACACGCACTCTGTGAGTCTGTGAAGATAGATTTCCCTTCAGCGCCTAACCTTGGGCTGAGTGCTGTCTGGCACACACAAGTAAGAGGGCGTGTCTCTCACCTGTCATTGAGCTGCTCAAGTGCAGCAGAGAAGACCGCCTCTAAAGAGTGCAGCGAATTCCAAGCTCACTTACCAAGTGCTGTGACATTTAGAAACCGCTTAACACTGATCACATCCATATTAGGACTTATTTATTTATTTGGTTACATGTTTACATAATAGCTGTGAAATCCAATGTCATAATTGTCATTCTTATGACGTAGTAATACTTATAGAGATATTGAGAAAGACTTCCAGTCGAAACACTTCTCAAAGAATTTCATACATCTCTTAGTATACACAATTTGTATGTATAGACATGTAAAAATAATCACTTGTTGCCATTTATTTTGCAAGCCTCGAGTAACCACCCTGTTTCCCTGTCTGGAGCCTCACATTGCCAGCTACCCAGTAGTGGTTAGGGCTCTGGACTCTTGACCGGAGGGTTGTGGGTTCAATCCCAGGTGGGGGACACTGCTGCTGTACCCTTGAGCAAGGAATTGCTCCAGTAAAAACCCAACTGTATAAATGGGTAATTGTATGTATTAATAATGTGATATCTTGTACCAATTGTAAGTCGCCCTGGATAAGGTGTCTGCTAAGAAATAATAATAATAATAATAATAATAATAATAATAATAATAATAATAATAATAATGCATGCTTTGTTTGTGTGTTGTTAAGCAAAACCTCTTCTGTTTGTTTTTTTGATGAGACATGTCAGATTTAATCTTCTTGCGTTTCATAATAGTATTATTGTTATCATAGTTTTCTCAATGCACCTGCTGTGTATAAAAATATGCACATGCATGTTTTCTGTTGTATTGAAGGTTTTTGTGATATAGGGAAACTCAGCAGGTCATTTTTTTGGACAATCCCCAGTGCATGAACTAAATTGTATGAACTTCATACATAGCTAGAATGCATTTGCTTGGCAGAAGCCCTGTTGCTAATTATTTTATTATGCGGTATCATTTGGACAAATGTAACCCCC
Source organism: Acipenser ruthenus (assembly GCF_902713425.1). Taxonomy (NCBI): domain Eukaryota; kingdom Metazoa; phylum Chordata; class Actinopteri; order Acipenseriformes; family Acipenseridae; genus Acipenser; species Acipenser ruthenus. The sequence continues at coordinate 6,210,177 of NC_081208.1, read as the reverse complement.
CTCCCAGGAAGATGAACTGGAGAGGACGGCAGGCTACCGGATCTCAGTGTCGGGGGGAGCAGTGGGGGGGGAATATGTGGGAGGCGATCACCCCCTGACAGGCTGAACAACACGACTCAGGACATCTCACAACACTCAGGCAGAATCACGCGGCTCAGCCCACTGTTACTATTGACAAGCAGATGCTTGGGCAGGACCCTCCACTGCTACAGTGCACTAATTTATTTATTGCACTACACGACAAGATTATCTAGAATGAATCTAGTTTTATATAAGAACAAGCAGACACAATAAAATCTTACCAAGACAAATTTCATGCTCCAATATCAAAATGTTTCATTTGCGCTTTTTTTTTTGATAAACAGCAACACTTATTAGCACACTTGTCACCTGGTACTGGGTTCAAAATCAGCAGTGGTTGTGAATGTGAATAATTCTGTAGTTATATGCTGGATTTGTGTAACTTGTTTGTTTCCATCTTATTTATTTCCATCAACCACAGTAGTTTAGAGGTGCTGTTCTGTTTAGACTTTTCATATTCTCGGAATTGAAGTATTATTTTTGTGGAGTCAGCGATTTGTATTTAATACCTGTAATGTAGTCAGTTGTCTCTGGTGAGTTTTTCAGGGCTAGCATTTACCAGATTTAACCCATACTTACCAAAACCACAGTCGTGCTGCATTAAACTGCTTGTGACACGTATTTGCTAGCTGGACATTCTCATGAGGCTCTGTTTGTTATGAATCTGCAAAATCAATCAGGTTGGGGCCTAATTCTGTAAAAACAAAACAATTATTTTGTGACCTCACTGTAGATTTTTTTTTTTTCAGAGCAGAGAAATCGAGTTTCAATTATTTTGTGATAAAATACATTTTCACACATGAACACTATCAGTAAGCAAATGTATTTCTTGTACCCGAAACCTTAGTCTCTTGGTGCTCAATTTGACCACAATGGTGTAGTGTCTCCTGTTGCTTCATGCTTTCTTTCATTGTTCTCTGTTACTTTAGCATATCCATTATTACAATTTTATAATATAGTTAAATAAGAAACAGTATACAGTAGCTACTGTAATATTATTGTGACATCCATATGATGCAAATTTTGTCATAGAAGGTCATCTGATACAAACAATAGATGGTGATTCCATATCAACATCAGGGTTTTAGTATACTGTATTTTAAAGCAAAGGTTTTAAATATTCCTAACTCTGGACACATATCCACTGCACAGTCTGTCTGGATTACATTTGTGTTTTGCAAACTGACAGAGATGAACTACCAGGGGATTTAAAACTGTATTAAGTTTTTTCTTCAGAGTGTGATTGTTAATAGCCGCAGGGCTTACCTGATATCACAGTTGTATAATGCAGCTAACAATATTGTTGTGTGTTGCACAATAATAGCCGGAAGAGGTTTTTTTTTTTTAAAGGTCACTATGGTGACGTTTGCATTCACATGGATAAATGAACCTACACACAGCAGTTGCATTGTGTAATACACCGGGCTTGAGAGAATCCCTTTTAAATAATGTGATGTAACCAAGCTAACCATACTCAACCAGATGAAGGAACCGGCTGCATGTTTCACTTTTATACAGGATGAAATGCTCTTAGAGTTACAAGATCCAAGTAAAAAAGACCACTCTAGAGCTACAAAGCAAAGCTGCATGGAACTGTTCTGTAGCATTTTATCAACATATCGGTACTGTTTATGAATTACTTCTAACCTGAAATGATTACAGTATATCCTGTTTTTAGGTTTGCATCCTTTGAGATGCAGAGAGAGAAATAAAAACACAGTACAGTATATATATATATATATATATATATATATATATATATATATATATATATATATATAAAAGCTGACATTTAAAATGTATATTTTCCATTCAATTAAACTAAACATTGTCTAAAGACTGCTGACATTTAAATCTGATGTTTACTTCATTGTACAGACAGGTTAATAGAATTCACTAGTTTAATTATACAGACAGATTCACAGAATTCACTAGTTTAATTATACAGACATTCACAGAATTCACTAGTTTAATTATACAGACAGTCACAATATTTAGATACGCCACTTATACATTTTGAATAGATTCATTAGTATGATTTTCACAATGCATGTTTAAATCCTTCTACAATACTAGGATTTTTATGAACAATAGAAATGCACTACAGAGTATTAACCAATACCAGTGTGCTACCATAGTAAGATCATTGAGCAATATATTGTTCCAAATCCATTGTTCCTTTAATGTATTGCAGTATACTGTACCATGATAGAAGCTCAGCTGTGTGTAGTAATGTTTAGTGAAGCACCAGCAAGCATTGAAAAGTGTACAGAGCTGTGTTCAAGCATAGCCTGGTAAATGCAAACACAGCAAGAGGTTATAAATGGTACTCCAAACTGTGTTATATCTGATATTGTCAACAGACTGTAGGTTTATATGGAAACAACCTTCTTAAATATTCACAGTATTTTTTTTAAACCAAAAAGAAAAAAATTAGTAATTTACAGATATTTAATAAGTACATATATTGTATAAGGTGTCTCCTAATGTGTATCAGTTTGAGGCATAAACTGTTTAAAGTGATGTCTGCTTTAATATGACACCCTTCATGTGTCCTAGTATATTATAAATCACAACACTGCGAAATTACTATTCAACATAAAAAGTTTTTTTTTGTTTTTTTTTATTAGAATTGTGCACTGGAATTTTGACCTTAACTGTAATTGGTTTATTTCTTGTATGTGATTTCTAATATTAGTACTTCATAGATGTGAAATAAATCATGTCAAATGTATTAATAAGGCATTATAGACATTTAAAATCTGCATATATATAAATACTTAAAAAGGTCTGATTCTTTTGTGGGTTACCATTTGACCGTTTTCTGTGGGGTTCAGTATTGTACTGTTGGTTCTTTGAACTCCAAGCCCCACATTAAAAGGCCCCTGGTGTGTTCCCCAGTATTTCTGATCCCCTTCAGCTATGGGAATCTCCCGCAGAGTGCCGGCACAGTTTAATGGCAAGCCGGGAGATTATATCTGAGCTACCCTTTCAACAGCAGAGCCTTCCTGGGGATTCTCTGTATCAAAGACCCAGGTGTGCTGCTTAATTAATCCAACAGCAGAGACTTGAAATTACCCTAGCAAACCGACCTCCCCTTTCCCTTTACCCCCACCCCCCTTGCTCTCCCAGCATTTCCTAATCTCTGGTTTGCTGGTTTCTATTTACCTCTGTCCTCTAATCTCCCCTCCCTCTCTCTCTCTCCGCAACTCTCTCTCCGCATCTCTCTCCTCCCCTTACAGCTGGCTGGCTGCTATCTGATCTAGACTCCAGCTACATGATCTCTTGGAAACAAAACTCGGTCTCTCACAATAGTTGCTCGAACTGCTTTCAGGTGCTGAGCATCTAGGAAAGATGCCTCTGTTGCCTCACCTTTGATTTTTACTCCCCTCCTTTCCTCCCTTCCTAATTTCCCTCCCTTTCCCCCCTTCCCAGAACCCCACTCCTCCATCCCCATCCCCAATCCCTCTCCCCTATCCACCCTCTCGACAATGTTGTCATGCTGCCGTTGGCTGCAGCCTCTAGTCCAAGCCAGCCTCCTACTCTGTTCTGCCTTGCTGAATCACGGGCAGTTTTGCTCGACTCCTTGCCTCTGCCCGGACCCTCACACTGTTGACTGCAGCGGTCAGGGGCTTGGAAGCTTGCCGGATTTCATCCCCCTGAACGTTCGGAGGCTCTTGCTGTCCGGTAACTTTATCGACCAAATCCCGGCAGATTTTCTCGTCCTCTACAGCGATCTAGTTTGTCTGGACCTGCGGAACAATTCCCTTTCTGCAATAGAGCCTGGCACGTTTAGTACGTCCTCCAAGCTGGTGTTCCTCGATCTGGGATGGAACAACTTGACAGAGATCCCAGCAGGCACTTTCTTGGAGTCTGGGAGCCTGATCAAGCTCCGTTTAGACAGTAACCCTTACCTGTCATCGATCAGTGAAGATGCTTTTCTTGGTCTGACATCCCTACGCGAGCTGGAGCTGGAGAGTAATGCCCTGTCCAGCATGAAGGTTGCATCCCTGAGCCAGTTGTCCTCATTGAAGGTCTTGAGGTTGGAGGACAATCCTTGGGTGTGCAACTGCAACTTTGCCAACCTGTATGCATGGCTGATGGAGAACTTAGACAGGCTTCCAAGAGGTAAGTTTACAGCAGTGTTCTTTTGCTCATGAGCCAGCTGCCCAAGGGAGCTGTATTATAGGTATTGTAGTCAAATGGTCAAAACTGTATTGTAGGTTTCTAGTGTTATGATAACTAATCACAAAATCTTAAATTCTACTGTTCCAGAAACCAACAGCAGATTTGGGAATTTCAAACTTTATCTAACTCAAAGCAGACACCCTAGCAGCATCCCTTAGATTAGAAAGTATAAAATACTCAATAGAAAATAATTTATCATTGCTCAGCTTGGTATTTGTTTTTATGGTACCTCTGTAGCTTTAATAACAGCACAGGGTTTCATTTGAACATATCCAGCCAGTGTTTGCATAGCTGTTAACATTAGAAAAATATTCCACACCTCAAAATAGAGCATTAAAGCAGATGGTTGCATTTATGTACAAGCCCGTCATAACTCTGGGGAGAGAGCTGCAAATAAGACACCTCGCTGGAAATGAGGCTGTCAACTCTGCTTCACTTCTCTGACAAAGCTTGTATCTTTCTCTTTTCAATTGTATATACCATACGTTTCAAATGTTTGTCCCAAAACCAATACTGGCAAAACAAATAGAGACATATTTACTAGACCTATTTGTAAAACTTGAGCACCTAAAGATAAATCAATGTGAGCTGGTCATGTGAGCAAACGAGATGCAAAAGAGAAATACACCAAATTCTCAAATTTTTTCCAGCTTTATCGAATTGAGTGTTATATATTATATTATATATCCAAGATACTGTAGAAAACCACTTATCCCATTGTGATTAAACTTGGTATTAACATTATTTTGCATAGTATATTGGGAGGATTAGATTCTGGGGATACTGTAATGGGTGTGCCTCTCTGCCTGTACATTTGACCATGCATGCACTAATTGGATACAGTTCTTATACTAATAACATTGTGTTAGCTGGCTTCCTTGCTGAGGTCAATAGGGGTCTCTGACATCTGGCCACATTTTTACAAAATGCTTTAAATGGGAAAAGTGTCAAAAACAGAACAATCTGTGACCACTAGCTGTCCCGGGTTCAGATTGAATCTCTAATAGAAGGCATCTCATTGGTATTAAGTCAATGAAATGGGTTGAATTACAGAATTACACCAGGATGGTGCTTCTAACATTATTTATATTATTGTGCACTTTTGAAGTTGCCTGCAGAAAAAATTAGACCGATTTAAATTTAAAGTAATTATCCCAAAGGGCGAATGGTAATTTAGAAATCAAATAGTCTACCTCTTCATTCGCTTCCCTTTCTACTATCTCCCCTGGTTTAGTTTGCATTTCAATAAGCATTCTTATCACTGAAAATCTAAAAAAAGGGAAAAAGGCTGAAGTTTCAACCTTCTCATACTCTAGCAGTTATAGTGATAGAAACAAGAGGATAGAGGGCACAGTGAGAGAGATGGTATGAAAGGCTGAAAGGCTGAGATTGATAAGTGGATACGTGGAAAGGACAAGAGGAAACAAAGGGATAATTAACAAGGAGGCTGTGTAAAATGACCTTGTCTAACGTGTACACTTCACAATTAGATTAGTGTTTTAATGATGTGGACAGTTGCCTAAGGGGAACTTCATTTCCTAATGTTCTTCAATGACAATGCCGTTGTTCTGTACAATGTTAGCACACTGACAACTAATCCACCTGCAGTGGCTGTCATTCATGTGCGGTTTGGGGTTCAAAGAACCCACAGAAAAATATTTAACCCCACAGTAAAGGGTCAAATGTGAACTCAGAAAAAAAGACAAATATTTAAAACCTTTAAAAAAAGCAAACCACAAAATAAAAAATAAAATAAAATAAAAATTAAATTTGCTATATTAGTAATCCACAAGTACAATATCTGTTTGTGATTTATAATAAGTACAGCTTATGTAGTGCGTCTCATTTTAAAATACATCATTTTGCACATTTTGAACAGCTCATCATCACTTTGAGATCTTCTCACAGAAACTGCAAGAGATGACAACTGTAATAAACCCCCTACACACAGCATATCAGTGTATAGTATATTGTACCAGCGAAACAAGGTTCACTTGTAGACTGAAAGAATCAGCCTCGGGTCATGTCTCTCACTCCCCAAGCCTCATTTTTCTGGTACAAGCACCAATCATTATTATAGGCACAGTATAACATTCCATCCTGGTTATGGTGTATGTGAGAAACTTTGAAACTTTGAAACTTTGAAAAAAAAAGGGAAATGGATAATACACTGTTTTGACATTATATTGAATTAGAATCATTATTATAATTATTATTACTGGTCATTCTGTAGTTTAATGGACCCTTTTTAGTTTATCAGCTGTTAGCAAGTAGCTTGCTAACACATTAACAAAAGTTGTTCATTTTGTTTTAATAGTTAGTTAATGTATAGTAACCCATTTATAAACAAAAGTCACAATAATAATCAAATATTACTACAGTGATGTCATAGGTTAAAAAAAAATTAAACCCAATTTCAGTTCAATAATCCTGAAGATGTTTGCTGATTAGTTTAGCTGGCCTTTTTATTATTAGCTTAGTTAAAAGTTGCAAGTTATTATGAAAAAATGAATAACATTTGTTCTCATGTAGTTCTCAGTAGAGCATCCCTCTAAAAGCTAAAGCAACACTAGAATCTAAAAACTCGCTTTTCAAGGCAACATTAAGTTCAAAGCAGTTTAAACGTCCACATACACATAAACATTTGTTCAGTTTATGATAGCATTAATAACCTCCACAGTGATCACTACCTGTAGGTAATTATTATTATTATTATTATTATTATTATTATTATTATTATTATTATTATTATTATTATTATTAATGTAATAGAAAAGTGTTAAAGAATAAAATTGATTCCAGCACTGGTTTATATTTGCAGGAGTGTGCTGGCATTTATGGCCAGTGTATCAGACTGCCTGTTGTAAATTACCAGTCTAAATGATTCAGCAGGATAACTTGCATATACATGACACACTCGTGTACAGAACTCTCGGGTTAAGGATGAACGAATGCAATCCATAATTTAGTGGAATACAGAATGAGATCAAAGTTACAGACCAACGCGGGCCATTCCAGACCACCGCAGCTTCCTAATGGAAACTGCTATACACCTGAAGGTCTAGAATGCTCTAGCAGGCTTTTTATACAACACAAATAATATACTGTGTACTGTACTTAGCAATAAAACTGATAATTGACTTCTGTGGCAATTTTAGTGTCTGAAGCGTAGATTAAGAGGACTTAGTAAGCAACAGTTATCTAGCATTAGTGGATTCATTTGGCTAATATTAAATAATCACTGTATTTCAACCCATGAAGAAATATTAAACAAGCATACAGCCTGTTCCACACTTTCTTTAGTTAGGAATAGGGGTAGCTTTGTTATACTTTTGTATTATCTTGTATTATCTTGTAATATCTCTAATTGTCCAGTCTGAACAGGATTGGAAGGAGGGACTAGGAGGCAGTGTGGTCTAGTGTAGAACTGAGGGGCTGGTAGGCAGTGTGGTCTAGTCGTTAGAACTGAGGGACTAGGTGGATGTGTGGCCTAGTGGTTAGAACTAAGGGACAAGGTGGCTGTGTGACCTAGTGGTTAGAACTGAGGTGCTGGGAGGCAGTGTGGCCTATTGTTTGGAGCTGAAGGATTGGGATGCAGTAAGCTTTGTGGTTCGAGCTGAGGTCTCTTAAAAAGGTGTATTAAACAGAAATAGCTATAGATGCATCACAAGCTTGTTCCAGCTTTCCTGATGAGTCCTGTAGGCTCCAGACTCACAGGAAATCGTATGCCAACCTGCCCTGTAACCCTAACCCTAATCCATCATGAACAGACACATTCTGTAATGTGTCACCGTTGTAACTACAACGAAGGTGCCATGTCAACAGCATTGCTTCAAAGTGTCATTCTCCAGCACTAAAGAGTACTAAATCGTACTGCGAGAAACGATAAAGAAAGCTTAGTATAGGCCTGGCACAGTGGAGCAAGGTATAGCACAAATTCTGAATGTATGGCAAAGCAAGAGAAAATTTACAAGGATAATTCAAGGATGTTCTCTTGCCTATAGAGAACAGTGCATAGAATGCCTTTATTCATTGAGCTACCTGTAGAAGCCTATAACTAATGTGAAATAATAAATGATAAATGACAATCTTACAGTTCATGATGAAGTCTAATACCTGCGTCACAAGTGCTGGTGTGAGGACACATTTATTTATTTATTTATTTATATCTACCATCATATCTGGAAATTGAACTGTCATCAATGGAAAGCCATGACAATAGCAGCTACTGTATAGTGGTTTGTGGCATATGAATGAATACACTGCAATACCATGATGTCAGTATCAAACAGTGTTCTATCTGAACCACTAGAAAATATGTGTTCCAAATGTATTATGTTGCCATCAGTGCAAGGCAATACACTATATCAAGTATCAAACTATTATGAACCTAAAAGGTCTGGAACCACAATAACAATTTAAACAACATGTTTTTTCAAATCTTACAGGTTAATGCATTGAATCAAACACAAAAAAACAGTTTGACTCAATGCATGTATAATTAAATGCCCAGTCGTTCAACGGCTACATTGAAAAAGTCTAGAATGCTCTTCACAATGGAGCAGCATAATGGCTTTGTGACTTGATTCTGCATTTATGAGAAGCCACAACCACTGCTTCCTATTTCTGAACGATTCAGTGTATAATGCAATCTGAAGGTAATTTGAAAACATTTATGCAACAAGACCATTAGGTAACACTGCCTCTGGTGTGGAAGTGAAAAGCAGTTTAATTTACCATAAAAAATACAGTGTTGAGTAAGCTTAAAGGCTTCATGTTGCATCTCATCTAGCTGTTGAATGCTGGTCTTCAATCCACAGGGCTAGGTCTTCGCTGTCCTATGAATTTGCAGACCAGGAGATATTTTAAAATGTATCTTATAAAAGTTTCATAAGTAAAATAAAATATCATTAGTTTTGCATCTTTTGTTTTGGTCATTCCTGTGTATTTTAGGAATAATTCAGATAACTTTAATATTATCTACACCCCTTGGTGAACGCCCACATATTCCTGTCATTTAGGACTTTATAAAATCACATCAAAGATTAGTTAATTGATTCATTTATAATATACTGTATATATATATATATATATATATATATATATATATATATATATATATATATATATATATATATATACTGTATGTATTTTGCAGTCATTGTGGAGTTTAGTCATTTAGTCAGACTAAATGCATTGTTTAAGTTAGCAGTTTTGAAACAGTTTGAATATCTCGCTTCTAATTTACGAGATTAAACTAGGCATCGGAAACACAAAACATGTGTTTATATATATATATATATATATATATATATATATATATATATATATATATATATATATATATATATATATATATATATACAGACGTGCTCAAATTTGTTGGTACCCTTACAGCTTATTGAAATAATGCTTCATTCCTCCTGAAAAGTGATGAAATTAAAAGCTATTTTATCATGTATACTTGCATGCCTTTGGTATGTCATAGAATAAAGCAAAGAAGCTGTGAAAAGAGATGAATTATTGCTTATTCTACAAAGATATTCTAAAATGGCCTGGACACATTTGTTGGTACCCCTTAGAAAAGATAATAAATAATTGGATTATAGTGATATTTCAAACTAATTAGTTTCTTTAATTAGTATCACACATGTCTCCAATCTTGTAATCAGTCATTCAGCCTATTTAAATGGAGAAAAGTAGTCACTGTGCTGTTTGGTATCATTGTGTGCACCACACTGAACATGGACCAGAGAAAGCAAAGGAGAGAGTTGTCTGAGGAGATCAGAAAGAAAATAATAGACACGCATGGTAAAGGTAAAGGCTACAAGACCATCTCCAAGCAGCTTGATGTTCCTGTGACAACAGTTGCAAATATTATTAAGAAGTTTAAGGTCCATGGAACTGTAGCCAACCTCCCTGGGCGCGGCCGCAAGAGGAAAATCGACCACAGATTGAACAGAAGGATAGTGCGAATGGTAGAAAAAGAACCAAGGATAACTGCCAAAGAGATACAAGCTGAACTCCAAGGTGAAGGTACGTCAGTTTCTGATCGCACCATCTGTCGCTTTTTGAGCGAAAGTGGGCTCCATGGAAGAAGACCCAGGAGGACTCCACTTTTGACAGAAGAACATAAAAAAGCCAGACTGGAATTTGCTAAAATGCATATTGACAAGCCACAATCCTTCTGGGAGAATGTCCATTGGACAGATGAGTCAAAACTGGAGCTTTTTGGCAAGTCACATCAGCTCTTTGTTCACAGATGAAAAAATGAAGCTTCCAAAGAAAAGAACACTATACCTACAGTGAAACATGGAGGAGGCTCGGTTATGTTTTGGGGCTGCTTTGCTGCGCCTGGCACAGGGTGCCTTGAATCTGTGCAGGGCACAATGAAATCTCAAGACTATCAAGGCATTCTGGAGCGAAACGTACTGCCCAGTGTCAGAAAGCTCTGTCTCAGTCGCAGGTCATGGGTCCTCCAACAGGCTAATGACCCAAAACACACAGCTAAAAGCACCCAAGAATGGATAAGAACAAAACATTGGACTATTCTGAAGTGGCCTTCTATGAGTCCTGATCTGAATCCTATCGAACATCTATGGAAAGAGCTGAAACTTGCAGTCTGGAGAAGGCACCCATCAAACCTGAGACAGCTGGAGCAGTTTGCTCAGGAAGAGTGGGCCAAACTACCTGTTAACAGGTGCAGAAGTCTCATTGAGAGCTACAGAAAACGTTTGATTGCAGTGATTGCCTCTAAAGGTTGTGCAACAAAATATTAGGTTAGCGGTCCCATCATTTTTGTCCATGCCATTTTCATTTGTTTTCTTATTTACAATATTATGTTGAATAAAAAATCAAAAGCAAAGTCTGATTTCTATTAAATATGGAATAAACAATGGTGGATGCCAATTACTTTTGTCAGTTTCAAGTTATTTCAGAGAAAATTGTGCATTCTTCGTTTTTTGTGGAGGGGTACCAACAAATTTGAGCATGTCTGTATATGCGTTTGCTGTGGTAAACTATTATAAGTATATATATAGTAGTGTGCAAATGTATTAGAACACCTCGAGATTGGCCATTTATTGAGCTTTGCACACAAATAAATATTCATTTACTACAGAAATTAGTTATATGTTTTTTTCAAACTCAGCTTACATGAAACTAATTCAAAACTAAAAACACAGCCATGTCTGAAAGTGCCTTCAATACTAATATTTATTATGGCCACCTAGCTTTTCCGGCTAGATTGATTGAATGTAATTTGCTTGTGAAGTCAACATTTCTATTAGTATTACCACTGTACTGCTTTTAGCTATTAGATTCTTCATTAATTATAACTCTCTATTTTGTCATAAAAATAGATAAAATAGTTCAAAACAGTTGTTTAAATTATCAACATTATCATGTCCCTTCTGGAGTGTGATTAGTGTTCCAGGCCTGCATGTCTTCCCTATATGTCTGTCAAGTAAGTGGTATATATACTCAACATCTTGATGTCAGGAAAATGCTTTAAAGCGTTATTTATTGCTTATTTTAAAAGGGCATCAGTACCTAATTGGAAGAATTCAAAATTAATTTTATTGTAAATAGCAAAGTGTAATAAAGCATGGTAAAACATTTTAAAGCATTGTTGAGCCCAGAGAGGTATTGTAAAGCATATTCAAATCATGGTAAACGATGATAAATGGGGGGAAAACATGGGAAAACATGGGAAATGGGTTTAGTATAGTCCCTGAGCAGCAGTTCAGAGGTACTGAATTTTGATTAAATGTGTTCTGAGAATCAAAGCTCTTTCTTTTAGTGACAAACCATATATTTCAATCCGCTTCAGAGTCAAGGTTCCATGAAAAGAGCCGGTGGCTACTGGTAAAAGAAGAAAATAAAATACATCATTTTACACCTCATTGAGCCCACTGTCATTTCTGAAGAATTCAAAGAGACACAACCTTGGGAGGGAAGCTGGTACCTTCAATTAGCAGACATGGATGAAGACGCAGTCCTCAACCAAGCGAAAAGTAGTTATACAATGAGACCAACATTCTAACATCTCTGTCTCACATTGTCACTTCATCTGGAGGTGAACGCTCCAGGAACATGCAAGCATTCAAGAGCATCTACATATAAACCTAATCCTGTCCCAAATCACCACCCTACCCCAAACCTTACACTTGATCCTATCCCACATCACCATCCCACCCAAACCTTACACTCTTGAGTTCTGTGCACTCCAGAGTGTATATATATATATATATATATATATATATATATATATATATATATATATATATATACAGTACTGTGCAAAAGTTTTAGGCAGGTGTGAAAAAATGCTGTAAAGTAAGAATGCTTTCAAAAATAGACATGTTAATAGATTATATTTATCAATTAACTAAATGCAAAGTGAGTGAACAGAAGAAAAATCTAAATCAAATCCATATTTGGTGTGACCACCCTTTGCCTTCAAAACAGCATCAATTCTTCTAGGTACACTTGCACAAAGTCAGGGATTTTGTAGGCATATAGTCAGGTGTATGATTAAACAATTATACCAAACAGGTGCTAATGATCATCAATTCAATATGTAGTTGAAACACAATCATTAACTGAAACAGAAGCAGCTGTGTAGGAGGAATAAAACTGGGTGAGGAACAGCCAAACTCAGCTAACATGTTGAGGTTGCTGAAGACAGTTTACTGTCAAAAGTCATACACCATGGCAAGACTGAGCACAGCAACAAGACACAAGGTAGTTATACTGCATCAGCAAGGTCTCTCCCAGGCAGAAATTTCAAGGCAGACAGGGGTTTCCAGATGTGCTGTCCAAGCTCTTTTGAAGAAGCACAAAGAAACGGGCAACGTTGAGGACCGTAGACGCAGTGGTCGGCCAAGGAAACTTACTGCAGCAGATGAAAGACACATCATGCTTACTTCCCTTCGCAATCGGAAGATGTCCAGCAGTGCCATCACTCCGAATTGGCAGAAAACAGTGGGACCCTGGTACACCCATCTACTGTCCGGAGAAGTCTGGTCAGAAGTGGCCTTCATGGAAGACTTGCGGCCAAATAGCCATACCTCCGACGTGGAAACAAGGCCAAGCGACTCAACTATGCACGAAAACACAGGAACTGGGGTGCAGAAAAATGGCAGCAGGTGCTCTGGACTGATGAGTCAAAATTTGAAATATTTGGCTGTAGCAGAAGGCAGTTTGTTCGCCGAAGGGCTGGAGAGCGGTACACGAATGAGTGTCTTCAGGCAACAGTGAAGCATGGTGGAGGTTCCTTGCAAGTTTGGAGCTGCATTTCTGCAAATGGAGTTGGGGATTTGGTCAGAATTAATGGTCTCCTCTATGCTGAGAAGTACAGGCAGATACTTATCCATCATGCAATACCATCAGGGAGGCATCTGATTGGCCCCAAATTTATTCTGCAGCATGACAACAACCCCAAACATACAGCGAAAGTCATTAAGAACTATCTTCAGCGTAAAGAAGAACAAGGAGTCCTGGAAGTGATGGTATGGCCCCCACAGAGCCCTGATCTCAACATCATCGAGTCTGTCTGGGATTACATGAAGAGAGTGAAGCAACTGAGGGTGCCTAAATCCACAGAAGAACTGTGGTTAGTTCTCCAAGATGTTTGGGCCAACCTACCTGCCGAGTTCCTTCAAAAACTGTGTGCAAGTGTACCTAGAAGAATTGATGCTGTTTTGAAGGCAAAGGGTGGTCACACCAAATATTGATTTGATATAGATTTTTCTTCTGTTCACTCACTTTGCATTTTGTTAATTGATAAATATAAACTATTAACATGTCTATTTTTGAAAGCATTCTTACTTTACAGCATTTTTTCACACCTGCCTAAAACTTTTGCACAGTACTGTATACAGTAAAGAAAGAGTAAGGTGACAGAGCTGAAAGGTTGTTACATGATTTGAATGGAATGGGGGAAGGATGTTAGTCCCAGTATTTAGCTCAAAGCCAGGTACTGTAAATGCAGATTTAGAGAAAAAAGAAAACCCTTTCAGAAATCTTTAATTCGGTATTTAGTTCAGAATTTATTAAGAATTTTGATGTCCAATACCTTGTGAAGTTTAGGAAAGTTAATCTGCATTAAATCAATGCAAATCCCTGAAATACATTGTGATCAGTGTGTGTGTGTGTGTGTGTGTGTGTGTAAGGGTGCAGGTGTTTGCCATATGATCAGATCACCCTGCGGACTATAGAGTTGATTCCAATAGACAGGCCAGATCTTTATATTACATCCCTATTCCGACACATTGTATCTCATTGTTCTTATTCTGCTTAATTGATAAGGAGGATAAATCGATGCAATCAGGACACACAAAAAAATGTATGTCAGTATTAAATATCTCTGATTTAACACAGCAGTGACTCAGTGTTGGACATGGCATCACTCTGTCATATAATGGTGACTCTCTTCCTTAGGGAGTCCTGTAGTCCAGTCCAGTGCTCACAGAACACAGCCGGGACTAGACATTTCATCATTGCTTTGCCAATCCTGTAGTTCCCTCAGCCCTGACTTGGCCAATATGTGTAAACAGCTGCACTTCACCTGTTGTGCATGAGAGCTAGCAAAATAATCCCAGTAAATCTTACCTGTTCAGTATTACCATCACTTAGGTCTCACATTTCCCTTCATAAAGGAGACATTCTGGTAAACATGTATTTGTTGTATTTGTTTGTTCTGCTCGCTCCTTGAAGATATTCCACCGCCTCTTTGTGTTCTACTTAAAGAGGTCACACGAGGAACACGTTGGACTAGATTCTCAAAGCTCTTTAGTCATCATTTGCAAAAACATTTTTAAAGAAAAAAGCCTCCAATAAACCAGCAAACCAGAAATAAATATAATTAATTTAGGTTAATCAAATCCAGAACAAAACAAAATGATGTCATCCCATTGAGTCACTGGAAAAGCAGCGGTTCGATACTGAGGAGTTGATTCAGAGAGTTTTATCAGACTCCCAGAACACTGATGTTTAAAATGTCTCTGTGTATTTTGTGTGACCACTTAATGTGCAGCAGTGAAATATTTGCTAGGAGCGATCTGTAAATTTTATCTCATTATAAAACCACAACACATTATTCAGCAATGGATCTGTTACCATAAAGGAGCCCTCAGCCTACCCTTTAATGGTCTCAGCTGTGGATTTGTGCTGTATTTACACCATGAACCATCTGCTCTCTGCTGCAAATCATTTCAAATATTATGATGCCAACACAAAATATTACAAGGTAAAAAAAAGAACAACACAAGCAGTAGATCATTTAGGCTGACCATTACAGAAAAGTTATCAATGAGATCTCATTATAATGCTACCCTGAAGAAACCCCAGCATTATAAGAAATGGCAAAACAATGGATTTGGAGCAAAAACTGAAAGGTGCGGTGGTCCTGATACAGACTGTCCGGTACTGATTTAGTACTGTAATGGTTAGAGAAAGGGAAGCGGATAGGTAATATTAACTATTCATAAGGTTAATTGTCAAGAAAACTCATCCCATCAGCCAATAGGGACCTTTAACCTACTTGCATGACCAGTAGGTCATTACCCATTGCTAACTGTAACCGCCCCCTTCTCATATCTCCCATCTCTATTTTACTTTACGATTCTCAGCATGTTAAATGATGCCATTACTCAAAGCTATTCAGGTTTGGGTTCCAGCAGGGATGAGGTGAAGTTGGAAGGCTGGTTGTGACAGTGTTGTTTCTGGTTCCCCTGCAGGAGTGGACGGGATGCAGTGCTCGGTGCCCCTGGATGGGCGGAGGGTGAACATGAGCCAGCTCTCGGAGGACAGTTTCCGGGGTTGCCAGCTGACCCTCACCCTCACCGACTATCTCATCATCATCTTCTCAGGCATCTCCGTCTCGGTGGCTGCCATCATGACCAGCTTCTTCCTGGCGTCCACTGTCCACTGCTTCCAGCGCTGGAGCAAGGCCAACAAGACTGACGAGGAAGAAGGCGAGGACTAGGACTGTGTCTTCACTGGAAACCCTGAGACCAATGGGTGGGCAACTCCGGTCTGGCAGTGCTGCTCCATAGCAGGTTTAATAGGTGGAACTAAATGCACGTCAGGATATACACTTCAGGTTAAATAGATGAAGAATTAAGGACATGGTTGGAACATGGACCTGGATTGGATATGCTGATATTTCTACCCTTACCCTGCACCATAATCGCTACATACTTCTTACCTTTCATCATAAGCCAAAGAAATAGATAATTATCTAAATGACCAATTTTGTCCAATAATTTTTTTATGTTTAGAAAAGTCTGAAGGACAGGGTTTTCAATGATCTTCATTGCTTAGTTGCACATAGTACACAGTGTAATTAAGAATAATTAAAGAACTATGTGGCACTATTAATGCTTAATTTCAGGGTCTTGTAACACAGTTTAGAATGTGTTCAAATGTTTAGGAAAGCATTTATCATTAAATGCCAATAAATACTTAATTACACATTAATACACCTTGATTGGTAACCCTTAAGTATTAACAAAATATATTGCTATACAGTAGATCTTTTTGAGAATGTGTATATCATTTTAATGGCATAACTTTTAATTAATTGCAAATTAACATTACACTTACATTCTGTATTTAGAAAATAATTATTTAGTATTCAGAAGAAAAAAAAACTTATTAGAAAACATATTGTGATTGAGAGGGGGTCTAGGTGGGGCAGTGAGCTGGGGATCTGGGTTCAAATGAGTTTCATAGTCTCAAATTCAGTGAACCTGTCCTACAGCACAGGAAGTGATTAAACTACCAGGAAGCAGCAGCAACTTTTAATCTGTTATATTGTATTAATAAAAAAAAAAACTGCAAATCAAATAAACAAGCAAAGGGGTCAGTTAGACTGTTGGTCATGCTAATAGGTCAGCTTGGCTATTGCTCTTGTAAAGCAATTCTAATGGTTACTAAATGTTGTTTTTTTTATTTGTAATCCTGCTTTCACATGAAGTCTTTTTAATGGTAAACTGTACCACCTTAAATGGGACGTGAAGTAAGTCACACAATCCCTACTTTCAGCACATCTCCAAACATTATCCTCATCCTTGTTGTTCTAAATATTATTATATTACCATAATGTTATTATTGCTGTACTATAACCAATTATCCAAATTATACCAAATGGAACTATTTGTACTTAAATCGCAGTAGCTATGACGATATATATATATATATATATATATATATATATATATATATATATATATATATATAGATGTGCTCAAATTTGTTGGTACCCTTACAGCTCATTGAAATAATGCTTCATTCCTCCTGAAAAGTGATTAAATTAAAAGCTATTTTATCATGTATACTTGCATGCCTTTGATATGTCATAGAATAAAGCAAAGAAGCTGTGAAAAGAGATGAATTATTGCTTATTCTACAAAGATATTCTAAAATGGCCTGGACACATTTGTTGGTACCCCTTAGAAAAGATAATAAATAATTGGATTATAGTGATATTTCAAACTAATTAGTTTCTTTAATTAGTATCACACGTGTCTCCAATCTTGTAATCAGTGATTCAGCCTATTTAAATGGAGAAAAGTAGTCACTGTGCTGTTTGTTATCATTGTGTGCACCACACTGAACATGGACCAGAGAAAGCAAAGGAGAGAGTTGTCTGAGGAGATCAGAAAGAAAATAATAGACACGCATGGTAAAGGTAAAGGCTACAAGACCATCTCCAAGCAGCTTGATGTTCCTGTGACAACAGTTGCAAATATTATTAAGAAGTTTAAGGTCCATGGAACTGTAGCCAACCTCCCTGGGCACGGCCACAAGAGGAAAATCGACCCCAGATTGAACAGAAGGATAGTGCGAATGGTAGAAAAAGAACCAAGGATAACTGCCAAAGAGATACAAGCTGAACTCCAAGGTGAAGGTACGTCAGTTTCTGATCGCACCATCCGTCGCTTTTTGAGCGAAAGTGGGCTCCATGGAAGAAGACCCAGGAGGACTCCACTTTTGAAAGAAAAACATAAAAAAGCCAGACTGGAATTTGCTAAAATGCATATTGACAAGCCACAATCCTTCTGGGAGAATGTCCTTTGGACAGATGAGTCAAAACTGGAGCTTTTTGGCAAGTCACATCAGCTCTATGTTCACAGACGAAAAAATGAAGCTTTCAAAGAAAAGAACACCATACCTACAGTGAAACATGGAGGAGGCTCGGTTATGTTTTGGGGCTGCTTTGCTGCGCCTGGCACAGGGTGCCTGGAATCTGTGCAGGGCACAATGAAATCTCAAGACTATCAAGGCATTCTGGAGCGAAACGTACTGCCCAGTGTCAGAAAGCTCTGTCTCAGTCGCAGGTCATGGGTCCTCCAACAGGATAATGACCCAAAACACACAGCTAAAAGCACCCAAGAATGGATAAGAACAAAACATTGGACTATTCTGAAGTGGCCTTCTATGAGTCCTGATCTGAATCCTATCGAACATCTATGGAAAGAGCTGAAACTTGCAGTCTGGAGAAGGCACCCATCAAACCTGAGACAGTTGGAGCAGTTTGCTCAGGAAGAGTGGGCCAAACTACCTGTTAACAGGTGCAGAAGTCTCATTGAGAGCTACAGAAAACGTTTGATTGCAGTGATTGCCTCTGAAGGTTGTGCAACAAAATATTAGGTTAGCGGTCCCATCATTTTTGTGCCATTTTATTATTTACAATATTATGTTGAATAAAAAATCAAAAACAAAGTCTGATTTCTATTAAATATGGAATAAACAATGGTGGATGCCAATTACTTTTGTCAGTTTCAAGTTATTTCAGAGAAAATTGTGCATTCTTCGTTTTTTGTGGAGGCGTACCAACAAATTTGAGCACGTCTGTATATATATATATGTATATATATATATATATATATATA
The DNA here is from genome assembly GCF_902713425.1 of Acipenser ruthenus. Classification (NCBI taxonomy): domain Eukaryota; kingdom Metazoa; phylum Chordata; class Actinopteri; order Acipenseriformes; family Acipenseridae; genus Acipenser; species Acipenser ruthenus. Next base: position 6,191,008 of record NC_081208.1, on the reverse strand, counting down.
TATATATATATATATATATATATATATATATATATGTGTGTGTGTGTGTGTGTGACATTACACTTTTTTTTAAATACTCATTGCTTGTTTTGTCTTTTTTTGATCCCTCAACATCAACAGTAAGAAAAGGGGATCATGTTCAGGTACATCTGCGTGTACCGGTAATTAGTGTTTCAGTAAAGATTTGTGCTTAACGACTTGGTTTACAAAGCTTTCCGATTCTGGCCCTTATGTGTACATATTCTTGTGTTTTACAGTTGGTAAGTACAGTACGTTTTTTGTTTTTTAATTAGCTTTTCTATTTATTTTTTTGTGAATTTGCTTTATATAAAAAAAAAATGGTGTCAACTTCATAATTAGGGTTCTTGGATTGCAGTATGTTTTTCGCTACCCATAACAACGCACACAAATTAAAAGCGTTATTATTTTTTATAGAATAGGGTAATCCTATTCATAATCTACCTTCCCCTCAGATGCATTCACATCTTGTAGTCTTTGAATGGAACAAACACTCCTCTTATATGTTCAAGCCACATTTTTTCTATGCCTTATTTTTCTATGCCTTATTATAAACTAGAACTGGTCTGGCATGCAACAAAAAATAATTCATATTTTTGCTAAAAAAAAGAGCTTTAATCGTGTCTGTTGTCATGGTAAACAAAGCTGGGGCCTTACCTTTGGGGCAAACAGGAGCTCTCACTGATGGTATACTCCTCTCAAAGCCTGTCAAGACTAATCACCAGTCAAGCTTAAAATAAAGACCAGAGAGCTGGCAACAAAGAGCATTTTATACATTTTGCTATTTTGTTTGATTAAAAAACAGGAAGAAGGCACAAGGATTTTCCTTTATTTATCACTATGGTTACACATCCAGAAGACTCAGGCCATACAAAGGCCTATCTGTGACATAGTAATTATGAAGTGGTAATGTAGTACTGCAGAAACCACGCGTCAGCAAGACCAGGAATGATCCTGAAGATACCAACGATTGAATGTTCTTAGCTTCAAAAGTGTCAGTAATTGGAAGTGTGTGAAAATGATTAGACCGAGCTCAGCTGTGAATAAGATTGCTAGTGACCTGTTCAAATTCCTTAGAATTCTAATTGAGCCTTTTGAAGTTATGTTATTATTGTGAGTTTGCTGTGTGGTCCAGTGTGGTCCAATGGTTAAAGAAAAGGGCTTGTAACCAGGAGGTCCCCGGTTCAAATCCCACCTCAGCCACTGATTCATTGTGTGACCCTGAGCAAGTCACTTAACCTCCTTGTGCTCCGTCTTTCGGGTAAGACGTAATTGTAAGTGACTCTGCAGCTGATGCAGAGTTCACACACCCTAGTCTCTGTAAGTCTCCTTGGATAAAGGCGTCTGCTAAATAAACAAAATAACAATAGTCCAAGATTAGTGCTAATCGGGCTGCTAAACCAGCCCTACAAGTAGTCAATTTAATATTGAGTCTCATCCTGGAATAGAGTACTGAAGTTAAACTGTGTGTGGACTGTGACAGTTAGAGAGGCTACGTAACAATAAATCAAACATTCCAACATTTCTTTTTCTGCCTCTTGTCATCAGTACAATTACACAGCATGCCAATAACAGACCACCACTCTTCTCTTCAAGGAAGTTGAAAGCCGGGCTACCATGGAAACCCCAACTGGAAGCCAAACTTCCTGTGTGTCTGGGTCAAGGGAGACAGGAATTAATGCTACACCTTAATAGAGATGACAGTATGAATAATTGCACAGTGACTTTAGGAAAGAGGGTGGTCGGATTTCAGTGTAACCCGAGCACCATTGAACTGGGTGCTATCTCCCATTCATGACTATTGGAAAGCAGTCAAGTCTGTATTTAATCCACTAATACAGAAATTTGAACCAAGGTCATGGTGCGTTCAGGTTCAAAGATTATTGTGTAAAAGCAAGGCCCCTGAAACAGGAGCTCAGGACTGCTTACCTGTGAAATACAGGGAGACTTACCACACCTGGAGCTACTTAGAAGTATTTGTTTAAGTGAAATAATTAGGAGGAGGTTGTGTTAGGTGTCCTCTCCGATATGTAACAAACCACTCCCAATTAGCATAGGCTTGCCCTTTTCACTGCCTCTGACAAGATGCTTCCCTATTGTACCAATGACAGCAAGAGATCTATTCATACATTCATTGTTAAAAACGAAGGTCGAAACTGTGATCAGTTTCCTCTCCATTGTGTACCATGGGGGCATGTTTTGACCTTCGTCAGGATTTATAATCTTGGGTTATGATGAAGCAGCTGTCAAAGTAGTTGACCAAAAATATTTTCATCTTCTTGGAATGTCTTTCATTTTTTTTCCCACCCCGCCAGTTTTGCACGTTTTCTTAGGTAAGCAGATTTTCAACTTGAATATAGACTTTGAAGCATTCCCTGTGTTTGAGGGTCTACAACAAATGTTACACTGTTTTTTTTTGGGGGGGGGGGGGTAACCATAGGAGAGACCAAGCATCCTAATTTCAACATCTTGTGTTTGCCTATAGCAGGAGTGCACAACTCCGGTCGTCTAGGTGCAAAGGCCTCCTGGTTTTTGTTCCACCTGTATCCTGCTTAATTGAACCAATTTAATTCCAGTTCTTAATCAGTTAATTGTTTAATGATACCTATAAAACCTGGAGGACTGCTGACCTCACGGACTGGATTGTACACCTCTGACATAGAGTAAAAGTGGACTTGAAGATGACACTCGAATTCAATAACTGATATATCAGCAGACATTGTCTTGAAATCCCAAGGGAGGATAATAGGGGCTGCATAATATCCAAGACTAGGAACTGTGATGTTTCACAGTGCTAATCATGTGAAAAATCTTTTCACACACAGAAATGATTTTAGATACAGTATGTTAGGAAATGCCTCTCTAGCACAATGAGTTTAGCCTGTGTCAAAGGCAATCGCACCCCCAAGTCTCTCTGGCAGTATTACATTACTGCTGCCTGGAAGCACAGCCCTATACAGCTCTGCATATCCCTGTACTATGTGTCTGAAACAAGCAGCTGCCAGTCCCTGGCACATTGCAAGCTCCGGAGGGAGTGGGGCAGATTCAGGCTTTCTGAGGAACTTTGCAAAACAAATGTAATGTTTGTTTAAGGACAGTTTTTTTTTTAAGTGTTTATAGACATTCTCTTTGGTTATAAAACAGTGCTTTGAAAAATCTGAATAAATGTATAAACCCTTTCTAAAACAGTTGAAAAGGTTGGGAAAATGGGCTTTTAAAAAAACAGTTCTTAACAAAACATTGAAACAGTCATTAAAGTTTTGTGAACAGGACCCAAAGTCTTAAAAAAAAACCCCTTTTCCTTTTACATTTTTTTTTAAAGCTGTTCAAGAAAGTAACTTTTGTTTCATATACCCTTAATTCATATTGAGGGGCAGTCTCCCTGTCACTTTTCAAAAGCAAGCAAGTAAACTTTAAACAGAGCTAAGCTGAAGGTGTAGTGGTGTCTTCTCCTGCTAAACTCCCCAGCAGAAAGAGGCAGGACACTTGAGCTGTTTGGATGGGATTCATAGTGACTGATGTCCCCATTTCTATATCAGGGAGACTATGGCTGTCCTGCCAGAGGGAGAATGCTGTCTATTTCTATTACCCTCTCTAATAGATCAAAGCCTCCATACTGGCTGTGTGGAGGGCTAGAGGCAGCAGACAATGTTATTTCAATAAAGTACCGGATCATTAGCTCCCTCATGCAGAATATTATCCGGCCCTGACCTGTCTGTGACATGGAAGAGAGTGATTGAGTACCGTACCTGCTGGAGGAGAGCGTCTTATTTTCTATAATTTATTTATTTTTTTAAATCAGTGTCTTCATTATTTTCCACGCTTGCTATTTTTGAAAAGACTCCTCCAGGTTGATTCTGGGGAAGTTAGGCTGAGTCTGTTATGCTAATATTCTGCTACTCCTCAGAAAAATAACCATCAGGAGTCCTTTCAGAAGCAACGTTTGGTGGAATAGTGTTGGGCAGCAGTGTGGAGTAGTGGTTAGGGCTCTGGACTCTTGACCGGAGGGTTGTGGGTTCAATCCCCAGTGGGGGACACTGCTGTTGTACCCTTGAGCAAGGTACTTTACCTAGATTGCTCCAGTAAAAACCCAACTGTATAAATGGGTAATTGTATGTAAAAATAATGTGATATCTGTATAATGTGAAATAATGTATATTGTGATATCTTGTAACAATTGTAAGTCGCCCTGGATAAGGGCGTCTGCTAAGAAATAAATAATAATAATAATAAGAAAACAAATCACTGATCTCTGATTGATTTTGATGTCCGACCTCTCAAAAGGAGCAATTTCTGTAATGAATCCATAGCTACCTTAACCCGGAACCCTGCCATGCTTGGGCAAAAGGCCTATGATCTAAGCTGAAACAACAATAGAGACGCATTATATGATATTAAACAGTTAAGAAATGAAATATAAAAAGTATACCTTTTAAAGTCTGCCAATTGCAGTGAAATGGAAATCTGCAGCAATGTAGGTTCCATTTGGAGTCTAAACTAATCCATTAATAACAATGTATCATAAGTGTAAGAATGGGATTGACGCTGTACATTATTTCAGGTGATGAATGCTTGGTGATGAATGGTATGCCTGTACGTTGTCACATGGGGGTCGAATTGGAAAGGGCTCTGACAGATAGGCATTCATCGTGAGCTCTAGCTGTTAGATCACCACTGGGTGTTGAGCGAGTGTCTTTCCTGGCTCTGTTAGCAGTGAGATTACCTGTGGCAGGTGCGTCACCCATTACCTGTAATGAAAAACAACAGCGTCAGCAAGGTAAAGGTCAATGTGATTTGGGGTCCTTTATTTGTGTCATGAATCTGCTCTTACTGGGCGGGGTAGCTTGTCATCAGACTGATTAATGTTTACTGGACATTCCCTTGAACATGCATCTTTTTTTTCTCATATGGGAACAATAATTTCCAATACTTGCATTAAAAGAAAATTGGAAATATTGATAACTTATAAGGCTACAGACCACATTCCACTGTATTTTTGTTGTATTTAGTAAAATTAATAATAGGTTACTAATTTACTCATACTGGGGAAAAAACAGCTAATTACTGCAGGGTTACAGGGCGATGAATGTCTGTGTATATGGGTAATATCAGCCTGTAATATCAGAAGTGATGGTCCAAGGCTGAAAGCCGTGGTCTGTTTCCCTGCTTATATAGCCTATACACAGACACTCTCAGTCCTTGGAATCTATTATACACTGCTTTATTATTAATATGCAAGGTCAAAATCCAGCTGTATTTGTTTTTTTAGTCCATTGTCATTTTCATTGAAAAGAGGGAAAAGGTTGATGAAGAGAATACCGCTAAATGGCTGAGGTAGATGGCCGATTGTGATGTCACTGTTATGAATCGACTTTGCAGTTGAATGGAATTCCGAGAGGTGCCTTCAGGTAGGATTTTCTAAAAGCAGGTTTAACACTGGGGGCTGAAACATTTCGGGGGCTGATACAGTAGATTTGGAGCAGTGCCTGGTCACACATGGGACCTGTGTTTGACAGCAGGGATTAACTGCTGAAATAGCAGTAAAGAGGATAGAGGATAATCTCCCAGTTATGTCAGCGAAAGCAACATTTCTTTTAATATGTGTAATATCAGCTCCAACTAAAAATCAAACAAACAATGTTCCTGCTGATTAGTTGCAAATTTAGGTGCTAACTTTTTTTTTGTTTTTAAGTAGGCATTCAATCATAGATCCAATTCCAAAGTTACGAACTTCCTTTCTACTAATCTCCAAGTCTTTAAAGTCTGTTTTGATTAATTAAATACAAACTGGTGGCAATCATAAAGTGTGTCTTGAATGTTTTCAGCTTAATTTTTAAGGGCATTCCTTTGTTGTATTTATTTTTTTTTAACAAATGTTGCAGATCCAGTTATTTTCTTTTACGATATAGTGGTTTTGTATTGCAGTGTAATGTGTTTTACGGTTAGATGTACAGCATCTGGGAGGATTGTTTTAAGGGCCCGTTAACCAGAGCTAACAAGCTGAAGCCAATTGAGTTTGATTCAACTCTTTTGATGCAATACAGTAGAACCACAAAGTTACAAACACATCAGGAAAGCAGATTTGTTTATAGTGTGTATTTCCAGTAATGTCATGCGTGTGTACCTTATTCCTAAAAGAGTCTACAGCTTTAATCCAAGGAATATGAATAATAACAATGTGAAATAACCCAGCAGATCTGTATGGTCTGGTAAATTCTGCGTCTGATCGTCACATTTTTCACAGCAGCACGGAGCCTGTTCCCAAGTAAGAACTTTTCCCAAGTAAGAGTTGTAGATTTAGGGTCAAGTTTTATAATGAGATCTCTTGGCAAGGAATCGGCAATTGCACTTTCTCACATGAATATCTGTTCCTTTCCAGCTAACTCTTCTAATTCTGCTGCCAAACACAGATGCTATTCGCTTCAGGAAGCGGGAAGTGGGTAAATACAAAATCGACGTTTAAAGGAAGCACTGCTTTTTTGATAAGACTCCCCTGAGGCATCTGGAATCAATACAGGGGTTGCCTCGGTGATAAGAAGCCACTTTATTGAGCCACAGCATGAGTTAAGGCTTGAAAACATAACAACATTTCTATAAATGGACTGTACAGTACTTGCCGTACTTGCCGTAATGTTGCCAGAAAGTGGCTCATTTGATGTGCCACTTTCACAAATAAAGAGGCGATTTTCAAAACTCCAAAGTCTAAATTACTCTGCTTTTTCAAATGGTAAAAAAAACAAAAAAAAAACCCCACACACTTTAAAATTATGATATGAATCATAAACAACATAAATGTGTTAAAATAAATGCTTTAAAATTCCCGGGGTGTTTTCTTGTTTTTTTTCATATAACATTTTTCACTTTTTTCAAATTTATTGGCCATGTAGGACTACATTTAAATTTTATTTTATGTATGGTTATAGATTTTGTGTCCCAAAAATGTCGACTCAAGCAGGCTATAGCAGGAATTACCCTTTCCTGATCGTGGAGTCCACGTGGAACAGTATTATAGTGACAGTGGTTTGGCTATGTCATTATGAACTAATAGAAAGTAAACACATCACAATGCAATACTGTACAAAGGAGGTCACATGATGCATCGTGACGAATCCCAACACAAATTCGGATTCAGACTCAGCCAACATGTTTTCTAGATCTACTCCACATTGCTTTACCAAATAAGAAAGCTATAGAAACCTCTTTATTAAAATACCCGCAGGTGTGATTTGTTAAACCATTTTTAAACTAAGCAAAAATAAATACAATACAAATTCAGTATGCAGAGCAGGGATACAAGTTTTGCTTTTGCGGTATATAGGCAACTTATTTGGTGGACTGATAGAGTACTACATGGATCTTTGCACTCCCCCTGTATTAGGGAGAAAATTGATCTTGGGGTAGCAACCCCTACAGGTCAGAAGCCTGCCTAGTCCAGCCAAAGACTTCCCAGGCTGTTTAAATCATTCAAATTGATGTTCTTGCCAATGTGCCAGTTTCAGTCTGCAGATAGATGCTGCTGGAACATGCTACAGACTCTTACCCTGGTTATTAGCACTTGTAATCCCCTTAAGAGCTTTCTGCATCTTCCAAGACTTTAACTGGGAGAGCCAGGGGCAGCTAAAAGTCAAGTTTGTTAATTAAGTTAAGTGGAGGTCAGAGGAGAAGCAGACCATCATCTGGTTTAATATGTTGTGGGCTCTGGAGCTGTATCGCTTTACACCTAAAGTTTGATTTTAATGTGTTGCTGGTGTCGGGTTTTAAAATGGCATCTTTACGTCAGGGGTTTTTTCCATGCTGCCTAAAAGCTATGTACTGTTTGGCATATTATATGAAACACAGTTATCAGCATGGAATCTGAGAGGTTTGTCCTTCATCTTCAATGGCAATGCAATGGACCTGTAGAGAGACATAAGGGCAGCCACAATGGTAAAAGTCTGCCATTGATAGAATGGTAACAGCAGTAGACACACTGGTGGTAAACCTCTACTTTACCATGGTTCCATATCGCTACCAGACACTGTGTTACTATATTAGGACCACTACAGTGTAATACTGTTCCACATCCATTGTGTTGCCATTGCTGGTATGGTCAGCTAATGGTTCTGCTAGGGTTTCTTCATATATAACCTAGGTTCCCATTCAAATATTATAAAGCTGTTCTCGACTGAAGATAGTCCTAGTATTTTGAACCTGGAATCATTTTAAAAAGCAGGTACAGTAGCTTCAAATGCTTTACATGTCTTTATTAAATGTCCCTGCTATTCCCTGGTGTTTTCACAAGGATTCTGGGTTCTGTTTCTCCGATATGAATAATTACAGTTTTAGTAGATGCTGCTCCCTTGTGGCCATTAGTGTATATGCAGGTATGGTGAAGAATGGAACAGATTGTAAGAAGCATGTTATGGGGTTTGCACTGATCTGAAGTGTTTGCCTGTTTGACTTACTTTCCTATCATTTCCTATCGTTTTTGAAGATATGGATACTTCTGTGTTGCCATTAGTATAAACAAAAATGCAAAACAACGCTTGGGGCAATAATAATAATAATAATAATAATAATAATAATAATAATAATAATAATAATAATAATAATAATAATATGACCACTGTATGTGCTTATTTACAAAATGAATCATAGTTTTCATATAATCCATAAATATATGCTCGTTCTAAAAGGGTAAATGCAATTAAGGTTTATTTATTTTAAATAAAATGTACAACATATGTGTCTTTATGTTGCTACAGTATGATGTCACAATTTTAAAAAATGTAACAATGTCAAAGACGTAAGACTATGATCAATCTTGTTCTTGACACAGCTTAAAAGACATGCAGACGATGCATTTTCGTAAGTTTAATTACTTATTGGACTGTTGCAACGAAAATGCAATTCGGTGGCAGTGGAGGGTACTGCACTTCTTTGCAGTGCTGGCCTCCGAACAACAGAGGTCCCTGACCGCCGTTTCCAGAGCTATCCCGGTCGGCGCGGGTGTTTTGGTCATGTGGTTCAGAGGGGGGTTGTTTTGACAGGAAGAGCCGTGTTGGAAGTTCAGAGATACCAGGAAGAGACCGTCCTTGTTTATGCCCGTGATACTGACATCTAAAGAGAGAGCTATTCGCGGAACGAGGCTAAACTAACACAGCTCTAACACAGTGACAACAGCAAGAGTAAGAGTTCATAGATAAAGTCACGACAGTGCAGGGCATCGCTGTATGAGTTTGTTCATTTATACCTGCCAGTTCCTCGGCAACCTGGTGACAACCTTGCCCGAGTCTGGTTTCTAGAAAACTGTCCACTGGGTGTATGTGCTGACACATTCAGGTCTTGTTCATGTTTTAAATGTAACACGGTGAGCAGGATCGAAATCGTCAGTATCGCCGTTTCTGGGACATTCTCTTCTCTCTGCGTGATTACCGGCGGTACCCTGACCTGAGTTTACCGTTGCTTATCTCAAGTGTCTTCTCAGAAGATGTTGAGGAATCTGTGCTACATATAGAGAGAGTAAGGAGAGAGAGAGATAGAGATGGTAAGTGTGTGAATATTTAATGTCAGCTGTTAATGAAACTGTTTTATTTGAATCTGTGTTGTCAGAACTTCTAATCAGTTTCGGTTTTGTCAACTTGAAACTTGAGTGTGTGCAAAATGTTTATTGCTTGAATTTTTGGTTGTTGCGTATTATTATTATTATTATTATTATTATTATTATTATTAGTTATTGACATGCTGAAGGTAATGTTTTGCTACATGTGTGACTGTCTTAATCAAGACACGCTACATTCCATGGCCTTTTGCACGCTTCGTAAATAAAATAACTGGAGGCGTGTCAGTTTGTTTTTCAGCTTGACATTCACATTTGTCACATTCTTTTAAAGGTGCCGTGGATGGATTGTTTTTACTCTCTTTTTTAACGTTTAATCGATGTAATATCAATACCTACTTCACCTATTGTTTTGTTTTGTGTTTGAGATCCTACTCATTTTTATGCTCACAACAAAACAAATTCGTTTGAGTTACTGTGCTACAAGCAAAATCTGACCAAATGTAGACAGTGTGTGTGTGTATAGATAGATAGATAGATAGTAGCGTTTTCAGGTTCTTCTGGGACAGAAATGAGACTGCAACCGTGAGTAGATGAAGGCTCAAGCCGTTTACGATTTACAATAATTAAAATGAGCACAAAATAAAACCATAAAGTGACGGGAAGGGGACTCGAAAATGAAAATACATGATTTTAAATTGTTAGTATTTGTTTCCTTTGATCCCTTTTCTCCTTTCTGTCTCTATCTCTTCCCACACACACCCTTTTATTATTATTATTATTTGTTTATTTAGCAGACGCTTTTATCCAAGGCGACTTACAGAGACTAGGGTGTGTGAATTATGCATCAGCTGCAGAGTCACTTACAATTATGTCTCACCTGAAAGACGGAGCACAAGGAGGTTAAGTGACTTGCTCAGGGTCACACAATGAGTTAGTGGCTGAGGTGGGATTTGAACCGGGGACCTCCTGGTTACAAGCCCTTTTCTTTAACCACTGGACCACACAACCTCCTATGTCACTCTTGCTGTCTCCACTCCCAGTCTTATCCCTGCACTCCCTTATATGCCCTTGCTTCATCCACGCCTGTCTCCCAAACCTGCACCCCAGTTGTCATCCACACACACACACACACACAACCCCTGCACACACACACACCCAATGCAGCCCCTGCACCCACACACACAACATGCAACCCCTGCATGCATACTCAAAACATGCAGCCCCTGCACGCACACACACCCAGTGCAGCCCCTGCACACACCCACCATGCAACCCCTTGCACACACACACGCTCTACACTATCATGATTCATCCCCCGATCACTACTATATATCTATATATATATAGATAGATAGATAGATAGATAAGTAACAGTAATGCAGTATATGTTGGACTGAAGTATGACAATTATCATTATTTATTTATATACCTAAGAGGTTGGTTGAAGGAGTGAGGGATGGTTACAGGCCTACTGCATGTGTAATTGTACCATGTTAAGTTTCCTATCTCTTCAGCACTCTATAATGGATACATGTTTTTTCAAAGCCTTGGCAGATTGGGAAGGTAAACTATGAAAGAATGGAGTAAACAATCACCCAAGAATCATATTAGTATGAAATAATCATGGGTTCTATATTTAAATGCAAAACTGGCTGATGTTTTGATGTGATCCCTATTTCTACTCTGTTTCTCTTTCTCCCCCCAGATTCCTGAAAGTGAGGCAGAGAGAGGCCCCTGAGTCCTAGAGACCACCCACCCATCTTCTCTTAACCCCCCCCCCCCCCCATCCCCACTGACCCCCCCCCCCCCCCCGCCCTCACTATGTTGGAGGGTCTGGCTGCCTGGGTGCTCAACACCTACCTGGGCAAGTATGTTAGCAACCTCAACACCGATCAGCTCTCCATCGCACTGCTCAAAGGTACTGATCCACCAACAGTCATGTATTTATTTGTTTACTTGCTTTGTTAAAGAAGTGCTTACCACTAGTAACTCTTATCAGTCTGATGCAGTAGACTAGAATTAAAAGCTGCTGTTGCTTTCTGGGCCCTAAATGCTGTGCTGTACATACTGTAAATGCAAGTCATTTTGTGATTTGTAGATACTGATTGCACTTGTTATGTGCGTGAGCTCCAGTGCTAGTTGTTAGATGCTAGTTTGTTCTATGGAAACCCACTAATAGATGTGTATTGGGATATGTTGGTTAATGATGTACTTGTTAGTAGGCCGGTTATGAGCCGCAGTGTATAATATTGATCTTTCTGTCTTAAGGTGCGGTGGAGCTGGAGAACCTGCCCTTGCGCCAGGATGCCCTTCGGGAGTTTGACCTGCCCTTTGAAGTCAAAGCAGGTGGGTCCAGCTACCTTACTGTACCACAGAAAAAATCCTAGTTCAGTGGCATTGCTTGCTAGCCCATTAAAGCCCTAAGCAACCATTGTTTTGCCTTTCTTCCCTTTAATCTATAAGGCAAGCCTGATGTCAAGGATTGATTGTGTTCTAGTAATGCTGTTAAGAAATTGTTACAGTAAATTGCATTGCTATTCTTAAAAATAGAATTCACCTTCACTTTCATTCCGGGATAGAAAAACCTCACCAGGTCACTCACAATGTGGTAATGTAGGATTATTTATAGCAATGCACTTCAAATGTTAAAAAGCAAAAACATACTCAATGCTCATGCAGTCTTCTTGCTTGCTTGTCTTACTTTGAGGTAGTAAAAATGCCCCAGGTAATTGCACCTCAGCAGTGGGGTCAAAACATGCCAGTCTTTAGAGGAAGCAACTTGGCTAATGACAGGAAAGAAGGTGGTGAAGAAGTGCGTGAAAGATCCCTCTCTGGGTAAAATGACCTAGGAAGTGCAGTAGTGCCTGAAAGTAAAATACATGTTTCCTATAGCGTGTTTATTTTCAAATTGTGAGACTTACATAGTGACTGGAAGGTCATAACAGAAACCATTTAGTGAATTATTTGTAACCACTTTTAATGTCATAACTTCTGAAGGTCCTACCTAGGGTTATTGAGGGCAGATATAAATTGACACAACTGGGCCAGCTTTAACTGCTCCTGGCTGACACCCACGAAAGGATGGACAGCTGCTATCCAAATAGGCCGCATATGCAGGTTCAGTCTGTTTTGGTCTGTGGTGTCCTGCAGGGTTCATTGGGAAGATCACCCTTCAGATCCCCTTCTATCGGCCCCAAAGTGACCCCTGGGTCATCTCCATCTCCCAGCTGCACCTGATTGGAGGACCAGCCCGTCTGCAGGAGTTCGATGAGGAGGCAGAAAAGGAGGGCGAGAGAGAGAGGAAGAGGGAGCTGCTCAGAGCACTCGAGGATAAGTGGAAGGTGAGTGGCGAGGGAGAGGGAGAGGGAGATGGGGTCTGTCTGAATTCTGAGGGTTTGTCATTTTCCTTGCTGTGTTTTTTCAGAGCGAGTGCCAGCAGAAGGGAGAGTCCTACTGGTACTCTGTCACCGCCTCCATGGTGACGAGGATTGTGGAGAACATTGAGGTGAGTGACTAACCAAACTGAGGTCCTGTGGTTTTCTGGATGATAAAGGCCCAAAGCTTAAATCTTGGCTCCTTATTCAGTACATAACAATATTCTGTGATCCTCAGTCGTGTTTGACTATATTGGAAGTTTTAAAAGGAAAATTGACTCACTATGGCAATAAGCTGACACAGCTACACTGCCATTGCCTCTGTGGCTATAATAAACCCTGCTTGCTCCATGTATTGCTTCATCTCTGATCTAGTATGGTGACCATATTGCGGTCTTGCTTGATAGATATAGCACACGCTGAGATACTTTCTTTATATTTGGTATATAGCTATATTCTTTGTCTCCATTAGTGTGTAGTACAAATGTACTATTTCGCTGCCACATTGTTTTAATTATTCAGACCAAAGAACCAAACCATGTGTATAACACAACATGTGAACAACACGTCTGTACAGATATTGAATATCAACAAATATCCATGCATTGTACACGTGCCACTACTATATAAACAAAAAGGCTAACATATATTTGACATGCATGTTATTGACAATGAGTAGCCATTGAGGCACGATTCTAACCATTTAAAACTTGACTAACATTTCAAAGAATTTGAACGTATTAAAATGAAGAGAAATGGGAGAGAAATGTAGCTAATACAATGACCACTAACCAGGACAACACTGCAGTCCAGCACCTTTTACCTCCCAGGTAGGCCTGTAACTGTCTCCCTTTCTTATTTTCTTCACAGTTGAAGATTCAGGATCTGCACCTGCGCTTCGAAGATAACATCTCTAACCCTGAGAAGCCGTTTGCGTTTGGGGTGTGCATCAAGCGTGTGTCGGCACAGAACGCCACCAAAGAGCCGGTGAGCACAGAGCAAGTTCTATATGTAACATCAGAAGTGGCTTTTCAGCTCTAGTCTGTTGTAGACATATATAAAATAGGCTAGATCAAGGTTCCTTTTGAGTTGCTAGCAATATATACAGTAGCAGTGCATTAGGTGGTGCTGGTGGTTACTTATATAAAGACACCTTTGAATGACCTACTTTTCATAGGTCTGTCAGACCATCTCTCCCGCTTGCTTTAAGTCTCCCCTCTGTCCTGTTCTAGGCGCAGAAGCTGCAGCGTCAGAAGCAGTTGGAGATCGAGGAGTTCAGTGTGTACTGGGATGTGGAATGCAGTATGCTGGGGGACCTTCCCCCTGCAGAGATCCAGGTGGGGTGCTGCCTTTACTCCCAGACAGGTTCCGTTTACATACCTTACTTTCATTTGAGTCCAAGCATGTCATTGGCTGTGAAGCATGTCTGTTATTAGCGGATGCATGTGGTTGGTTACTGACAGGAAAGAATGCATCAAATTGAATAAGGAAGAGCAAGGATACCATTTGATGTAACTCCTTACTCCTGTGACATTCTCATAAACCTCTGCAGTAGTTTTGATTTTGTAGTTTGGTCCTCCATCCAGCTTTATGTTATTTCCATATTAAGAGCATTGACATGGAATTCCTCATGGATTAATTAACAGAGCAGCCTATCTGTCTTAATCCAGTCCATCACTTCAACAGGACACCGTTTGTATGTTCTGAATGTCAGATTACCATAACCTCGTGTTTCAGTTAAGCAAAGCGTGACAATGTGCCTTGTGACGCGATCATGAGTTTATTCTCATTAACTCCCATGATAACTGACTGGAATCACTCCAGATTCATGAGACAAGCAAATCTGATCTATTCACTGTACTTTCAAATAGAGCACTGTGTTACAGGCATACAGGTGGTAGCACACATCTTTCTGCGATAAGGGCTGCCCCTCACATGAATTGATTGATTGTTATGCAAAATGAATCCTTGACCCATAAAAGATGCAAGTCAGTTTTAGTTCTGATAGGCAGGAGTGGATCTTGCAGACTTACATGCCGGTAGTAGTTGCTCATTTGACAGGTGCTTCTGTATTAGAGGTATTCATAGTTTAGAGTTTAACCCAGAAATATGCAGGCCAAATATGTGTTACCTTAGTGTTTACTTAATAGTAAGTGTCCAATGTAGGCCAATTTATTTCATATTCAGTATTTCTTAACAGTCTTTTCCATATACAGTTACATGCCGTTTCACATAGTCTTATACACAAATACATGATGCAGTCATTTATAAAACGTGATGAAGAGTTTCCTATGATGGTTTTCCTTAGAAAGCATGGAAATCAAATGCAGTAGAAATGAAGGAGTAGGAGAATGTCGATGAGATTGGAGCTACAAGACTCAGCAGCAGTTTCTCTCTCCCTCTCTTTTGTTCCCAGGAGGCGATGGCCCTCTGCATGCAAAGCCGGGAGCACCAGTACATCCTGGAGCCGGTGTGTGCCTCAGCCCTGCTGCGTCGGCACATCTCCAAAGAGCCCCTGCGCTCCCGGAGCAGCCCTCGCATTGAGGGGCAGGTCCAGCTGGAGTCCATCTCCCTCAAACTGTCCCAGGTCAGTGAGTGAATGAGACCATGCCCCTTCAATACACTGTATTCACTGTAAGAGATGGGGTACTTTATTCACATGACACATCCTATCGCAATAGAGGGGTATATCATCATACATGACCAAAAGCATAGCTACTTGTAAGATACCAAATGGGAGATAAATGGGATTTATATTTTGTATGCATACGTATCATTGAAGTTTTGTCTGTTAACCAAAAAAATCACTTGATGACGTTACAAATCATACAAAACTGTTTTGATACATATAGTATTGTGACCTTCATGTCACGTTCTGTATTGTATTATGCTTATAGTGTATTTATTACACCGCTTGTAATAAATACAGTCATAACTGGTATAGATAACAAAGAATACGCTGGGGTTTGAGTCTGTGGCTGATGTCTGTTCCCCTATCCCCAGGTGCAGTACCAGCAGATCATGGCATTCTTGAAGGAGTTGGATCGGAGAGAGAGGGAACTGCTCTTCAGGAAGTGGAGGCCAAAGGTCCCAGTGACCAAAAAGTGAGGCCATTTCTTCTGTGTTAACAGTGTGTATACTTCATCTGGCATAGGCATTAGGCATCACCTTTGTAATGAGATGTTAAACCAATGTCCCAATCCAGATCAATAAAACTGGTCTGGATAAACAAATGTTATGAAAATAGCAATACTACAGCTGTATAGTCAGTTTCTTTTTTTCATCGTCTTCTTTTGTTGTCTCGTAAGTTATTGTAAAATAGGCTGCACAGTAAAATAGGTCTGACTCCTGTTCTGTAACCCATCAATGACTGCCTGCCTCCTTGCAGCTGCCGGGAGTGGTGGATGTTTGCCATAAACGCCAACCTGTGGGAGATTCAGGAGCAACAGCACCGCAGGAACTGGACATTTGCCCTGCAGCGGGCACGCGATGCCTTACTCTACACCAACCTGTATTTCCAGAGACTGAAGGGGGGGATACTGAGCCTGGAGGAAGAGGTGAGACGTCAGGCACATGGGGAGGGTGACCTATCACATGGGGTATTATCAAAGTAGGTGTTAGTCACATGATCATGCAGTATTTAAGCTGAAAGTAGACATAGTCCTAACAACATGCAGTACCCCACAGCTAGGGGGTTTTGATCAACCTATACCCTGTCATGATAACCCACAGCTGGATTCTTTTACAGCATTATACTCTTCTGGAAATCACAGTGGATTGCATCAACCACCTACATTTGTTATCCAGGGATTACCCTAAATAAGTGGCCGGTTGAATTGGATTCTCTTGTGCTGTAAAAAGCTTTGGCTTTGCCGGCGGGGTATAGGTTGATCAATTCAACCCCTAAGTCGTGCAAGCAACCGTTTTTTAGCTAGTGCCTTATAACTTAAAAAACAAACTGTCAAGTTACCCTGCTGCCGCCTTGCTGTTCAGGAGGAGATGGAGCGTGTGGAGGATGAGCAGAGTCTGGAGGAGTTGAAGAGCCTGCGAGAGATTGTCCACGAGCGATTAAACAAGCAGGAGGAGCTGGCAGAGGTGAGCAGCACACAAATCCAAAAAGACAAGCGTTTGGGCTAATTTCTTCATCAGTGTTCTTAAATAAAGAATGTGCAAATACAACAGAGGTATACATATAAGCAGTGTTTGTGACGCAACCTTTTTTCTGTGTGTTACAGAGCCTGAGGGAGCCCATGTCGGAGCCAGCCTGCGCCTCGCCCTCTGGCTCGCTCCCGAAGAGTGGCAGCACAGGGATGATCCAGTACCTGCAGTCCTGGTTCCCGGGATGGGGCGGCTGGTACGGAGACTCTGAGAACTCGCAGCAAACCGGGGAGGGTGGCAGTATGCCAACGGAGGGCATGATCCCTGGGGCAGAGTCCTGGAACCCTGAAGATCTGCTGGGTAAGGATTTGCTCTCTTTTGTAAAGCTGGAAATTGTTGCTTAATCAATTAAATCAGGCAAAGCACTTGTTTTCAGGTAGATGACTGTCTTGTGGATTATCTTACAAAGGTGTTAAAAGAAAGAAATGTATGCCCCAAAGCAGATTTAACAATTATTTTTTTCATGTAGACTTCTGAGAAGTCGGTATTCTTAATTGTTTACATGATCATTAGTTGCTTCAATACATGTACTTGATAGAAGATTTAATAAAAATCCACACAATGTATAAAACCTTTAAACCTTTTGTTTAAATGCTTAAACTATCATGCTATCATAGCCTGCAACACAGATGAGACTAACTTGGCTCCCTCATTTATATTATGAGTGGGCATATTAGTCCCAGTTGTGTCTTGATTAACTTTCCACAATCGGTGTAATCCCCACTCATGTGGACCGTATTCTGGGGAGCTATTTCTTCCATTCGCAGTTTATTGATACATAAACCACATATGGTAGTAGTAAAAATGACCGTGTTTCAAGGGCTTTCCAGCAAAAACATTATACATTGACGTAAGGGGTCAAGCAACCTTGAGCAGGAATGACCCTTCCATAATGAGATGATCCTTGGCCCTTTTTTTAGCGATCACAACTTTATACGGATGGTTGTATGTAACTGGCTCCCTGTTTGCAGTGTAAAATGCATTGATGCTGTGTGAGGGTAGAGCAGCGCTATACAAACCACAGGCTGTGATGGTGGTTCTTATTGTTTCTGTCTCTTGGGCAGGGGCGGATGACCTCTTTGACCCCCTGGAGGACTCTCAGACTCTGAACAGCTTCACCCGGCGTGACCGCGTCTTCGCTCGGCTCGACTTCCTGCTTGAGAAGGGTGCGGTCACACTCCTGCACCAGGACAGGAAGAGCGCGTTGCCGCGGGAGACCGGCATCATACAGCTCGAGTTCTCAGGTACCTCCCTCCATAGAAATGTTGCATCACTGGAACTATGTGAGCATCTGACCTATTCAGAACTTCAAGAGACTTCAGGTATTTTGTGGCGCCAACAATTATTCTGACAGTTTTCATATCAATTCTACATGGTTTAATTGAGTAATAAAAAGTTCCTAATATAGTGAATTGCCTAATTTGATTTCCTAAAATAATATTAATTAAAAAAGCATTCGGCCAGTATTGAAAATAAGTAAAATAAATAACTAAGTGCAAGTTTCACTTGACTTGGATGCAATAAAACAAATTATATTAGCAAATATTGGCAAACCTAAACTGTTTTTCTAGACTTTTATAGATTGGGCAAATTAATCTATTGTCAATTCAATAATCAAACAAGGTAAATACTTTATGCGGAACGAGGGCTACACAAATGTAACTTACATACTGTATATACCTATATGGTTATTAAAATGTCGGGCAACTGTTTGAATGTTGTGTGTGTGTTTTTGCAGGGGTGAAGATCGGAGTGGAGTCCCTCCCTCGCACTGACTCCTCTCTGCTCTCTGTTCAGCTGGGGGGGCTTTTTCTGCGGGACCTCACCACCCAAGGAACCATCTTCCCTGTCCTTGTCTCCCCCAAACCGGTAGGTGTGTGACAGTGCCTCAGCTAGGGCAGAGACTGAGCAGTTTGAGCTTTGGTATAGGGATGCATGACTAAATTAGCTGCTCACTCCCTTATAGAAACTATATGCCCATTCTACAT
The DNA here is from genome assembly GCF_902713425.1 of Acipenser ruthenus. Lineage (NCBI taxonomy): Eukaryota > Metazoa > Chordata > Actinopteri > Acipenseriformes > Acipenseridae > Acipenser > Acipenser ruthenus. The sequence goes on along the minus strand of NC_081208.1, from coordinate 6,171,929 downwards.
TAACTGGAGCAGGGGCAAGCAATCATCTCATACCAAAAGCTTCTCCAAAGCCTGTAGAAGCAACTTAACTGATTCAACTGATTGAAAACTATAGCATCTGCGAACCTAACTGTAGTATGATGTGTGGATTTGCAAATTAGTTTCCTTTTTTAATGTGTTTTGTTTGTTAATGATAACAGAACCGATTGTTGATTGTAAAAAACTAGCTTCCAAAGCCCCAGACCCACAGAAACCCAAACAGAGAAATGCCTCTTCTGAAGTGACACAGTAATAACAGTTCTCTAAATGTTTTCTCTGCAGAGCATTGGTCAACCTTTTGGTCAAAGTAGTGGTTCGGAGACCCAATACACAGGTAAGACATTTGTCGAGTCTAGTGCTGGGTCTGTGTTAGGGTGGAGTTTTGGGGTCTAATGTAGAGATAGGTACAGTTACCTGAAAACCTGGGTAACTGCCTGTGTAAAAATATCCGTCCAGGAATTTGTTTATCAACCCACTAGAATTATCTAAGGTTTCGTCTGCAGTGCTGGTTAAAAGTTTTCTCTTTGTTCTCAGTACTAAAAACTAACAGATCTCAAAGGGAAAGGTATGTGGATTTTTTTGTAATTCATTTAATGCTGGGTTGTCACGTATGAGCTTGAAATTGGTAGTCTAATATCAGCCCCACAAAATTAACTTAAAGCCTTTGTAGAAGATACTCTTCTCTTCAGTCTCTTCAGTTTCTAAGTGTCTTCCTGCCCCCCAGGCCCTGGCTCAGAGAGCACGCAGCCCCCAGTGTTCGAGATGATTTACGAGAGGAATCCCTCGCACAGCGACTTTGAGAGGCGACTAGAGGTCAGCACCAGCCCACTGAACATAATCTACAACCAGCAGGCCATCAAGAAGGTGACAGACTTCTTCTACAAGGGCAAGGTCCACACCACAGGTACTTGCTAAACACTTTCTAGCTGAATTAACTTGCCTTCATAGTTATCTAGAGATTTGTTTCCAGTCACTCTACGGGAACGCTCCTACTTTCTAGTAACTATGCTCAACGGTATAAAAATCTCATCCCATTAAGAAGCTATTGCGCCTGCTGAAACATTGCTGTTATTGCTGAGTTGGCTCATCTTTAGTTGTCCTGTAAGGCACTGTTATGTCAAGAAATCAGGACTGATGGCCCGTGTCTCCCCAGGGTTTGGCTACCAGTCAGAGTTGGAGCTGCGGGTGGCAGAGACAGCCAGGAGGCAGTACAACAAGCTGAAGATGCAGACCAAGACTGAGATCCGGCAGACCCTCGACCAGCTACTGGTGGGAGAGTTCATTGTAAGCCAGCAACTCCACTGGAGTTTCCTCCCTGGAAACTTCCCATATTCTTTCTGGTCAACCAGGACCTCTAAGATCATGCTCACACAGATCATTGTACATCTGTAACTTCTGTACATGTCTACCAGCTCTCTCAATACCATATTTAAGGATCATTGAATAACATTGTAATTCATGGCAAGCCCATTGACTATTGTCCTTCCTGGTAAATTATGGACTTTATAGTGTGCATAATCCATGTATAAACCATTGAAAGAATTACACAGGTCACCACTGATCAGGAAAGATAATGGATATAATCCTATTTGACCCTGTTTAAGCAGGTCATCTTTTAGGGTCAGCTCAACATGTACTTACAATCTGCTTCCACCCCAGGTCTCTTGGTCCTAACAATATCTAGAGCTGGTGCCTTGGCAATCTTGGTGCCTTGATACCCTTCCCCACCCCAGTGTACCATGCATGTCCTGCTAACTAAGCCCTGTCTGTGTCTGGGTGTGCAGGAGAACAGTAAGCGCTGGACCATGAAGCTGGATATCTGCGCCCCCCAGGTTGTCTTCCCAGATGATTTCCAGTCCCCTGACCCCGTGTTGGTAGTGGTGGATCTGGGGCGCATTCTCCTCACAAATTCACAAGGTAGCAGAATCAATCCTACTATGGGGTGCATATATAGTATATATAACATATGTATAAGTGGAAAGTTCAGAAAGTTAGTTTACAGTAGGGTGCATAATTAGGAACCCACCTGCAGCAGTTCAATAAACAGTGTAATAATTCCAGAAAGCTTGCATGGTATACACTTCCATTAGTTTTGTAAGCTCTCAGTTTGCATGGGTTACCTTTTCAGGTTGTCTATTATAAAGTCCTTGTATATCATTGGTCAAATTATGTTCATTGACTACAGACCATAAGGGAAAGGCAGCTGGATGGTTAATGACAGGAAAGGATGATTTGACGGAGTGGTGAAACTACCTAAAGGCAAGCCATGTAAAGTGAGATCTATCTTTAACTTAGTGTGGTACCATATTATATATATATATATATATATATATATATATATATATATATATATATATATATATATATATATATATATATATATAATTTTATTGAAAATGCATGTTTGCTATAACATGTGCTACTTTCACTGCACAACAAGAAATATGTTTTACATATGCTTTAAACAATAGAACCACTACTTTGTTCCTGGTTGATTCTGAATTTATTTCTTCCTGTCCTCAACAGAAGACTCTAAAGTAAAGTCCAGGGGCACACCTGTGGAGGGGGAGGAACTTAGTGATGACGAATACGCAACCCCCTTAGCAACGCCACCTGGGTCCCCACCCCCCGAACTCGAGGCCGAGGTCAAGGGTCAGGGGAAGTGCCTTGACCTGTCAAGCCTGTCAGGAAGCGAGGGAGGGCTTTACTACAGCAGGAAACTGTACGAGAAGTATTCCTTGTCATTCTTAGACCTTCAGGTCATGGTGGGCCGACACAAGGACAACTGGAAGAACCTTCAGGAGAGCGAGGTGGGGCCCACGCACGTGGTGGAGAGGTTCAATGTCCTTCTCCAGCTGGAGCAGCGGCTGCGTTACACCTCTGACCCTCAGCTCCCCGGGGCTGTGCTCTCAGGAACTCTCCCGGACCTCAAGGTCCATATCAACGAGGATAAGTTGACAGCTTTGCGGAACTGCCTGGCCCGACTGGATAGCCCCGACATGGAGCAAGCGGATGCAGGGGAGAAAGAAGAGCGTGAAAAGTCCAAATTGGCCGACTCCTCAACTTTGCGTCATGAGAAGATCTTCCTGAAAGATGACAGCCAGTGGAGGTTGCAAGGTTCTGCCATGAACCTGACCCAGAGTGTGATGACCCTTGAGCAGCACACCAGAGAAGTCCTAGTGGAATCCAGACTCCTCCTGGCTGAGTTCAATATCAATTATGTCCAGCTGGGGGTGGAGAGTGGTGGGCGCTACATCTCTGTCCTTAAAGTCTATGGCACAAATGCCCACTTTGTCAAGCGACCCTATGATGCTGAAGTGTCCCTCACTGTCCACGGTCTTCTGCTGGTGGACACTCTACAGACCTACGGCACAGACTTTGACCTCCTGGTGGCTTCTCACAAGCACCTCAGTTTTGACGTGCCCACTGGCAGCCTCCGGGACAGCCGCCCACAGTCCCCAGTCCCCCCCAACTCTCAGCCGACTAAAACTTCTACCCTGCATGACGAATCTCCTCCTGGGTCAGCCTCTGATAAGATGCCTTCCATCTCCACAGCATTCAAGAATCAGGAGGCCCTCATCAAGCTGGAGTACCAGTTTGTCAGCTCAGAGTGCCCTTCAATGAACTTGGACAGCTCCCTGCAGGTTACCTCCATGCAGGTCAACAACCTTGACATTATCCTCAACCCTGAGACGATAGTGGAGCTGCTTAAGTTCCTCCAGAAGTCTTTTCCCAAGGAGAAGGAAGACCAAAGTTCTCCACTCCAGCAGCAACAGACTGCACATGACCAAATCGCGGATGCTTCCGATCAGGAGACCTTCCAGTCCACCTATGACCAGAACACAGAGGTGACAGTGGAGATCCACCGGCTGAATGTCCTTCTGTTGCGTACAGTGGCTTCTGGCCCTTTCTTGGGGTCTGAAAAAAAGTGCATTAAGATTGCCACGGCAAGTATGAGCGGCACAAAGGTAAATGTTTCTATGGGCAGTCGGCTGGAGGTAAGTGGCTCCCTTGGATGTCTGCAGCTGGTCGACCTTGCCCAAGAAGGCTGCCGAAGCCAGTTTGTAGTCAGCATCGGGAATCTGGAAGATGTTTCCCCATTCATGGGGCTGGATTTCCTGGAAAATGCTGTAGGGACACCCCTAGAAGCTCTGAGTTTTCATTTCCTCAAGAAGACCCAGGAGGAATGCTCCCTACAGCTTCAGATGGCCTCACTGCATTATAACCACTCGGCAAGATTCCTCAAAGAGCTGAGCCTCTCAGCCAATGAAGTGGAGGACAACTTCCGCTCCATGCTGAAGAGCGCAGCTAGCAAGGTGTCCACCGTGTTGGTCACAAAGACAGCCGAGTACAGCGAAATGGTCTCCATCTTTGAGCCACCTTCCAGGAAGAGCCGAGGGGGCTTCCTCTTTGAAGAGGAAGCCCTGGAGGAAGAGCCGAGCATGGAGGAAGAGCCGAGCATGGACGAGCTCATGGTCAAGCTCATCCTGAATGTCAACATTGACTCTCCGGTGGTCTCTATCCCCAGAAAGCCTGGCAGCCCTGAGCTGTTAGTGGGACACCTAGGGAGCATCTCCATCCAGAACTTTGTGGCCGGGCAGGGCAGTTCGGAGAGGGCGAGGCTGCAGGTAGAAGTGAAGGACATCCGACTCTACTCCCTCAACACCAGCAAGCTGGGGCCCCGCAAGGCCCCCGGCACAGACCTCAGCCCTTCCTCCTCCCGCTCCCCATCGCACAACGGCATCTCTAACCAGGATGAGCTGCAGTTCACCCGGCATGACTTCTTCGAGTCTCTGCTCCGCAAGCAAGGTGAGGAGCAAGCCACGATTATGAGGATGTAGGGGATAAGGTATATAATTCTCAGTGTTCGGCCTCAATGTAAAATGTAGTGGGATAGTAAAAGGGCTTGGCTGCAGTTTAGAAGATTGTGGGTTTGAAAGGTCAGTGGTTAGATAAAGTTCTAGGCTAGAGCCCTGCAGCGGGAAGTTTAAAAAAAAAAAAAAAAAAGAGTTCAGAGTCGAGAAGAAGAAACATGGCAAGTCAGACATTTGGGATACGTTTGTTTAAAAATGAGTAACTATTGCACAATCAGTTGCTAGTCGTTTTGCTGATTGAGTAGGTTATGTTCACTGGCTGTCTAAGAATTGTTTATTTGTTTTGTGGAGTTTTGAGTAAACAATTTATACTCTTTATGTAACATAGGGAGTTAGTATTTTTGTTACATGGTTGAAGCAAGATTTGTTTTACTCTTTTGATGCCTGCTTGATAAAACGTAAAAATTCTGTCTGGATCCAATTTGTTAAACTTTTAAAAATAAATGAATAAATAGCAGTGTGGAAGTTAGTGGATAGGAGTGGTTAGAGAACTTGCCATACAGGGACATTTTCCTCAGCAGTCACCCTGTCTCTGTCTTACCCAGCCTTTCACATCCTGAAGGACACCACTATCCAGTTCACTATGGAGAAGGTCCCCATCGATCAGGATTCTGAGTTTTCCTTCCTCTCCTGCGAGGATTCCTTTCACAGCAACAGCCTGATGAAGATCGAGGGCAAATTTGTCAATGCTGTGCAGGTAAACCAGCATCTGTCAGTCTGGCTCTAGAAATAATACGACACTGGAGCAACACTAGCTTGTAGTGCTTGAATGAACATGGGTTTTTCATGTTCCAATATGCCCCATAAATTCATGACTGATTCTTATATTTTTGGAACCATTTAAGTTCCTAACTTGTGATGCCAGATGGTCCTGGTACTGTATCTCAACGGAGTTTTCCACCCTGGTAAAAAAATGAATTCCTAAATTTTAAAATGCAACTAACCATGAAATGCATGTCTAATATTATCTATTAATTCAACAATATTAAACTTATTTAAATAAGACACATTTTACTTATTTTTCATACTGGGTTTAAAAATCAATTTGATTTAAATCTTCTAGAACTGAACAAAATCATGTGACTGTTTTAAATATGACTAGCATTTCAAAATGTCCCTTACATTACTGCTTATGTTTGTCTTCGTATAATTATTCTTGTCTGTTAAAACAGTATATACGTGTGATTAAATTAAGGCACAGGATTGTTCTGGTCCTATGTTTGAAAGTTTTATTAAATAGTGCAGTAGCATAGAAATACAGTCTTAAGCTGTATTTTTTGATTGAATTAATCTCAAAGCGCTGTCCTGTTTTCCCCAACCAGGTGTCGTTGGCAAAGCCAGTGTACGAGCAGGTCCTGCAAACCCTGGACAACCTGAACTTCATTGAAGAGCAACGTGTCACCCCCAGTGAGTCCCCTACCCCCCCTCCTCCAACCCCCTCCTCCTCCAAACCTCCCCGGTTCCCAGACCCGCAGGGGGGGCTATTCGGACGAGATGCCACCTCCACCAGCCTCTCATACTCCTCCCTGTCCTCCACCCAGCCTCTCACCCCACCCAGCGAGCCTCCCTCATTCACCCAGATCCAAGCTACCTTCAGGGTAGCAGAGCTCCAGGTTCAACTGTCTGCTGATCTCAGTTTGGGATCCCAAGGACTGGTCAGCCTCTGCTTCCAGGACTTAGAAGGGGAGTTTTGCAAAGACCACCCTTATACACTGGCTGTCCAGCTGACCCTCCGCTCCCTCCTTATGGAAGATCTCCTGGAACCCAACCCTGATTCCAAATACAAGCACCTCATGGTGTCACGGGGAGCCCCCAAACCCTCTACCTTCTCCCCTAAGGAGTATCTCTCCCAATCCTGCCCTTCGTCATCCAATGCCCAGTTCCCTGACATGCCTCGCTCCCTCCCTGCCCATATGGAGGAAGCCCAAAATGTGTTTGAGCTCTATCAGAGGCACCCCGGTATCTCTGCCACCCCAGGAGGGGCCAGGAAGCACAAGGAGGAACCAGCCTACCCAAGCACCCCACCTCCTTCCCCCACCCACAACACCCCATCTCCCAATCCCATGCCAGCCTTCGATGACTCCCTGGTCCACATCAATGTCCTCCTGGTAGACAAGCGTCATGCGGAATTCCAAAGCCGCTACAGGGGAATCGGCCGCAGTGTGGACGTGGATTTCAACTGCCTGGATGTTCTCATCACCCTTCAGACCTGGGTAGTTATTTTGGATTTCTTTGGGATCGGATCTACCGCCAACAACCACGGCCTCCGAACCACTCTCTTCCCAGATGAGGACCACCCCCTGCTGCACCCCTCTGCCCCAGGATATGCAGAAGAGGATGATGAGGATGAAGAGGGGAAGACAGAGGGGGTCAACACCAAGCTCGACTTCAAGGTACTTCTTACAAATACTCAACTGTGAAAATGAATTCAAATTTATACCAGACTTGTTTAGAATTGTACTGGGTGAGTTTTTAGTGTAGTTTGTCCTCCAATTATTATTATTTTTTTGCTTCCTCTATTGACAATAACTGGCAAATATTGTCTATTTCTCAGTCTTTGGCACATAAATGCCATTGTACAGACATATGTCCAGAGCTTATAATTACTGTAGGTGCCCCAATGAGTAGTCTAATTGAGAATCACAGACAGAGCAATTATAATGGTACCATGCCCCACCCCTTTTTAAGTCGACCTTTTATACAACAGAACCAGTTATAAGACTGCATGGTTGTGGCTCCCATTTGCACCATAATGCCATTTGTCTAGCACTTTTATTCTCGTTAACATGGAAGTCAATTAGCTTGATCTCATAATTATGGCTCCCGACTATAGCTTTATAATGGGGGGGCACTATATAACTATAGCTGTCAAAAATGACATCATTGAAATCTGCTTTACTGCTTAGTGTTCATGTACGCTGTGTTGTTTCCATCCAGGTTCATGCTCTGTCTCTCGTGCTCAACAAGAAGACCAATGAGCTTGCCAAGGCCAGTGTCTCCAAGCTCTCCACCCATGTGGAAATGATTGGTGAGTCCGAACCCTGCCCTGCACTCCACATCACCACTCTATTGTGAATAGGCTGCCATGACCCACAGTACCTGTCATTTAACCCCAACCCAAATATGTGTATATATGCTTGAGGGCTTATTCATAAAAGCTATAACTCAAGGATTCAGTCCTTTTGTAAATGGACTGTTTTGAATCCAAAAACGAATGTGCAAACTTAATGGGGTTTGAAGGAATCTATGCTTCTGAATCTAGGAACTTGAATCTGGTAAAAAAAAAATCCCACAGCCGGATTCCAGCTGAAGATTTGGTTGAGAATTCACAGATGAATTTGGAATCAGTTCCTCAAATAGCTAGCTTGAATACGATTATATTTGTGCAGATAAATGGGACAATTGTTAAGTAAAAGGAGGGAGGGGCAGGACATGGTGGTCTTACATTTAGTTTAGAAATAAACTAGAAACTAATGACAAACATTTCGACTAGAAGTGTTTTTGTCTTTAATGTCTTTTGACATTTGTTGTATACTGTTATAAAGGGTCTAGTTATTTGAACTGAATCTCATGGACACTAATGTGACGTCAAGTCTGTACAAATAACAGGGAGTTCAACGACACGGGATGTTTAAATAGAAATATCACAGCAGTTGCAATAAAAAATAAATAAACAGTACGAAGAATTCAAAAAAATATTGTTTAAAGGGGGGTCTGTGGGAGTTTGGCCTCTTTAACCCTGGGCCTAGATGTTATCGGTGACAGATTTCCTCTTGTTTTCCAGACGGAGATCTGTCTTTGCAGGGGAGCCTGGGAAGCCTGTCTCTAAGTGACCTGACCCCACATGGAGATCTGTACCGGGAGCGTTTCACCACTAGAGGGGGCGAGGCACTGATCTTCGATATCTACAAGTAATACATCATCTGTGTCAGTTTAATAAATAACTGGGGGTGACTGTTAAGCTTTGTAATGTAATATAACTTGTTTCTGACCTACCTTATTCCACAGGTATGGTCTCCCTGACCCCAGTCTGTTGCGAAGGTGTGATATCAAGGTGAGCCTGCAGATGGCGTCGGTGCAGTACGTGCACACCCAGCGCTTCCAGGCCGAGGTGGTGGCCTTCATTCAGCACTTCACCCAGCTGCAGGACGTCCTGGGCAGGCAGCGGGCCGCCATGGAGGGCCATGCAGTGAGTACCCAGAAACCAGGCCTTTCTGAGAAATTGAGAACAAAAACTCAGTAAAAGGCACATCATTAAATGAATGCAAAGTAAAGACCTAAACTTAAAAAAAAAATACAATGGCACTTCCAACTTTTTCTTTGTGAAATAGTGTTCTGTTAGCACAACAGGAATTTTTTTTATTCATACTAACAAAGCTTACAATCTGCAAGACAAATTCAGATACTGGCGGTAGACACTAGGTGTTTCCATGCTTACACTGGGCTTTTATTGTAGACACTTCAGTTTCTAGAGCTTACCGTCATTGGACGTGAATTTTCTCTCGAGCAGAAAGAAGAATTAATTAATTAATAAAATCTAAAAGAGTGATATTTATCCAGTCATTACAACAAAAGGTAGCTGAAATATAGGCAGGAATGTCAGTGTAGGATTTAGCTGGCCTTTCTTGTAATGACTGGATAAATGTAGCTCTTTCAGTTGGTATAAAGAGAAAGGGCTTTTTTATCCCCCTAATTCTCCTCTCTAAATCACATTTTTTATGGCTTATAGACACTGCAACAAACTTGAGCCAAAAGCCCCCAAGCTGAACTTAGACTTATGTCTGTGAAAGGTGAAAGACCTCTGTCTGTTTCTCACAACATTCAAATAGGGTAGAAAAATGGGAGTTAAATTAAATTTAAAGAAAAGAAAAATATAAAACGTGGAAGATTTAAAGGTGATATCCTACAGTCCTGTATGTTCTGACCTCAAAAATAAGATTGAGATTTTTAACAACCTTATGGATTATGTAAAAAAAAAATAATAATAATAATAATAATAATACTAATCTTGTAAACATACTTGAAATGAAACAAATCTGCTTTCTTTCTGATTAAGGACAGGATACAGCAGTGATGAAGTTAGGAGGCTTAGTTATCAGAAGGCAGACTTCCAGAAATGCTGCTTTTCTAGGTAGACAGGAACTTCCTCCTACCAATGCTTCTCCTTCAGTCCACATTAACAAACAGATATGTCTTATTTACTCTGTCCATTGATCTCTGTGTGCCACTGATTTAATTTTGAACCACACATGTTTTTATTGTGTTTTTTGTACTTGTAATTGTCTTTTTGATTGTTTTACAGGACCCCCTTGTAAATGAGGCCTCGGTCTCAATGGGTAAATCTCCTGGTTAAATAATCAAATAAATAAATAGGGTCAGCGGGGAAAGAACAGTGAAGGTGTATTGCTGTATTTTGTGATGCACACATCTGTAACTGTTAGAAAGAATTTTGAGCTGCTAGATTGATACTTCTTATATTCTGAGTGTGGATGCTGTGTTTGATTTTTGTAGTGGTTTGATGCAGATCAAATACATAGAGACAATAGTAGCATACACTATACTGGCTGAATTGAACAGTACTGTTGTAACGTGAAGTCTTATGATCGGGCGCCAAATTATATAACAGTCAAGACTGGGTTTAAAAAAAGTTTTACATAACTTGAGAAAGTGTTTCCAGTTTCTTAGAAAACAAGGTTGGAACTTCAGTTTGTGATGCGATTAGGTCTTGATTACTCCTGGAATGTTTCATTCCTGCTTATAAGCTTTAATTAATCTTTTTTTAGACAGATGAGAGGATAAATGTGGCTCGTTCACTTTGCAGTAAACTATGCTATGCCTTTGGAAGGCTTTAACATTTGTTAAAATATGTCCTTACAAAACCCTGGGGCAAAATGTAATTGACTTTTGATCATACCAAATGCTTAGAGATAGTGTCTTCTGTATATATTTTAACTTCTAGGTCAAGTTATAGGTATCATCCAATCAAATTTATCTCAGACACTGTTCAAAGTACATACTTCATAAAATAAATAATTGCTAAAAAGTCTTCATTACCTCATACTTGTCTTTTAATGTTGCATTGGCATGTTAAATAAAGTGATGAGCATGTTTTGCCTTTGGATCACAGTCTTTGAGCAAGCCTGGAGGAATTTGGGATTTCTGTAATGAGGCTTGCATGAAAATTATTACTTCAGGTGTTCACAGGAGTTTGTTAAACACACAAATAAAAGATCAGTCTTGAGTTTTATTTTTTGAATATGTTATATTTTACGTTTCTTAACGTCTAAATATTTTTAACGGGGCGTTATATTTTATGTTTACAAACTAAAGGTGCAATTCCTCTCACGTTTTACCACAGGGGGTGTTCAGACAAAAATAGCGCTGCTCATGGCAGCACAGTGCCACACTCACCGACCCGTCTCCTCTGTCTCTGTCAGGTTCGAGAGCGTCCTCAGCGAGCTGCGCGGGTCCTCCTGGATATTGAGGCAGGCGCCCCGGTCCTCCTCATCCCAGAGAGCTCCTGCTCTCACCGCCTCATCGTGGCCAACCTGGGCAAGCTGCGGGTCCGCAACCGCTTCCTGAACGCGGGCTCGCCGGGCACCTTCTCTCTCCGAGACAAGGTAGAGAAAATTACCATGGCTCATTCCTTTTTCCCATCTCTGGTGAGTCCTCTTTCTCAAGTATCTCCTGTCCCGTTTGAATGTCTTGCCTGCTTTTTTCTTACCTCTTTTATCATTTAACAAATGGCAACCTAAACCAAAATGTTGTCAAAATCAAAAATGGGTCCTTGAGTGGCTAACTTATTACGTGGTGTGCAGGGTGAGTCATAGAGATAAGAAGGGCAAGTTCTGGCTGTGCAAAGGCACTGATCTTCGCTAGGGAGTTAACAAGGAGTGTTGTATTGGCACTGGCACTCCCACAGGTTTGGAAGGCTTGCTACTTGCCTCAGCTTGCTTCAGCAGCCCCTACTGGCCATGTGCCAGGTGAGTGCAAAGCTGTCACCTGCAGTGCTGGCCCTTCTCCTCCAGGAGGCGGTAGCTTGCCAACATCCACTCTCGAGCTCCTGGGTGTAAAGAGGCAATTGATACATTTTCATCTGTTGGTAGTTCCACAGGAAATAATCACAGCATTGTTCTGAAACCTGGTGAGGCATTGTAGATTGACATGATTCAGTTTTAAGATATTAGAAGATAGATTTTTTTTGTGACCGCTACTCTTTGTATAAATAAAAGTGAGTCAGTATCCTTTAATACTTTAGCCATTTTTTGGTGTTTGTTGTCTAACCGTGAAAATTAATGCAGTTTTGTTTTCGTTTGTTAAGAATTTGATTTTGCATGCAAATTCCTACAAGGATCCTACTTATTTCCAGGTACCCCTCTGAGCATGGCTTGTGCCAGCATGTGCGTGTGTGTTTTCTTTGTTTCCTTCTCATTTGGAAGTGTGCTTGGTTTCATTTGTTTATTTCGCTCTTCTTTGTTGAAAATTTCCAGCTGATCTGGCTTTTTTGTAACACTTTCATTGGTGTCAATGAAAATACAATTGTTTTAATAAACAAAACAGGAATACTTGGTCTGTTGTTCGGGTGTCAGTATGGATTTGGGTTCTTTTGTGGTGAAATCTACTTTTAAAGCAATACCTTTGGCCAATTCACTTCTGCTAGCACCTGTGTTTGTATCTCTTTGTTTGGGGAGAAGCTTGGCACATGTGCTGTCAGAAACCAGGCCAGATATGTGCTCTGGCAGAGTGAACGTTAAAGCATTGTTAGGAATGCTGTGGTAGATTCTGTGAAACTAAAAAAAAAATGAAATGATATTCTGAATCGCGTTTACTGCATGGTGTGGATTATTACTTGATAGCATTTGATTTGACTAGAATGAGGCAACTGGGCTAGGTTTTTGATTATTTATTTATTTATTTATTTATTTATTTATTTATTTATTTATTTGTTTGTTTGTTTGTTTGTTTGTTTGTTTGTTTATTTATTTATGCTTCACATCATAATTCTTGTAAGACAATGGGACTGCTACTTGGCTTGGGTAATTGTCCTGGCCATTACAATTCCTACTTATTACGGAACTCCGTCAGACATGCCTCTGAAAGTGATCAAGTGAACATGTTTTAATGTGGCATCTTTGATGCTGACCTAATGCTGTTCTGTCTTTGTGGAGCAGGATCGTGAGAAGCATGCCCCCCAGGGTGAAGGTAAGAAGGGGGCGAGTGAGCAAGAGACCCAGAGTAAGTCTCCCCCAGACCAGGCGAACTCTACGAGTGACCCCCCTGCTTTCACACTGGGCCGCCCGCAGTGGGGGCCGGGAAGGATGCCCGTAGTGGACATCCCGGTAAACCCAGGTGAGGGTGGAGTGGAGCAGCTGTTTGACATGCATTTTTAAGTCATGGTTTCTTTTTTACATATGTCTAGAGCACCGTTTATCCAGTTGTGATGAAACTTGTTAAGGATATTCACAAGCACAATTTCCTGTCAGAATCTGGGACAGTCCTTCTGCCGTTGGTCTAAGGCTACATTGTTACTCAGTGGATGTAGGTGATCTCCTTTTTCATTGAACAAACAGTCTGCTTTTCCCCTTTTTCTGTCTCCTCAGAGGACCATGTGTGCCTGCTCGACTGCATTGTGCTGGACCTTCAGGAGGTGGATATCTTTGCTGCAGAGCGGCTGCCTCGGGACAGCTCGGAGTGTGGGGAGGATGAGAAGGAGGCCAGCACAGACCTGCTCTTCCCCTCCTACTCGGTGAGGCGCACCGGGGTCAACCTGCTGAAGGAGCGCTGCCGGCTCAAATTGCAAGTGGAGAGGAACCTGGACAAGTGAGCTCCAAAACAGCAACCAGACTGCAGCACAGATACCACCAGCTCAGGATATACTGGTTATCAAAGGAGAGCAAATGCAGTATTGTAGTACCAGAATTATGTATTAATTATGTCTCAATCCTAAAATTCTAGGTGATGCAAAACTTTTGGCAATAGCAGTAAACTTCTTCGTAACTCAAAAGACCCTTTTTCTCCCCCCCCCCCCCCCCAACCACACCACTCAGGGAGCTGAGTCACGCCGTGCCGGACATGTCTATCCATGGCAGCCTGTCCTCAGTGCACTGTTCCTTGGACTTGGAGCGCTACCGGCTCATCAGGGGACTGCTGGAGAACAACCTAGGGGAGCCAGTGGAGGAGTTCCTGAGACCCTACAACCTGCAGGACCCCAGAAGCTATGTAAGAGAGCAGCACCTACCCCTGCATACCTGATACACTCACTGTACACAAGACATCCTACAGGATCCCAGCACCTGCTCACACACTATACACACAGATCACAAGACCCCTTACAGAACCAATGCAGCCACTTGACACCTCTACCTGACAAATATTGTTATCCTAGATAAACCAGGGAGGTAAATATGACTCCCACTGCATAGCAGTTTGATCCATTCCTGGTTTTACTATGAGTTTATTGAGACACACCTGAGCTTGTTACCTATACACTGTGGCTAATCAAGCATGTATCAAAACCTGGAATGTGTAAGACTGCTATGCAATATGAGTCTTATTTCCATCCCTGTAGATAGTCGCATATATTTTGGAATTAAAAATGAAACCTGCCATAACACTGTCAGTACGGTGGAGGTCCACCATGGGCCATGATTTCACCATGTGACCACGATTTCCTTTGGGTGAAGCATCTGCCAACCCAGCGCCTACTGTTATCTCTTTAAATCTCTGTCAGATCAGTACACATGTTTAATATAGTACACCAGAGTGCATGGGCCAGAAATGCTATTTGCACAACAGATTGTAAATGTGGCAGCTTCCCTGTGATATCCATAAATATGTACTTTCAGTTCTTATTATATTAGTCATGAGACCAATTTAACATGACCGTCAACAAAGACTGGCTTTCATTTTCTATAGAGGCCAGTGTCACATGCCAAGATGTATTCCCATAACCACTCCATTCAGCAATGTTTGCAGCTACTAAATCAGTGGTCAGAATCCGGATTATCTCTGGCTGGGGATACAATTGTATACTTGGATTGGTGCCCAAAAGTATTAAACAAAATAAGTGAAAAGGTAACAACAAAAAACAAAAAACTGATTCTATTCAGATTGCAGCCTTATTGTTGAAGGTTTCTAGATCTTAACAATGACATTAAGGAAGAAATGTGCTAAACATGTATCCATTGGTTTTCAAACGTCAGTGTGTGTCCAGGTGCTCAGCTGCTGTTTGTTCCTCTGCAGACGGTGCTGAGTGGAGAGGTGTACACAAGCCTGTCCTTACTCGTCGATATGATGAACGTCAGTCTGGAGCTGCTCGATTCCTCCCAAACAGCAGGGGGCAGCACCTCCCTCGCAAGGTACACTTTCCTCCGTCCAGTCTGTCATTATGTCAGGCCGGAACAATAAGAGAGATTTTCAAAGGTCTTTACTCTAAATTGTACTCCATTAAAAAAAAAAATAAACAACCTAACTACTTAAAAGTCCTTAAATGAATTACCTGATGGGTCTCCTTCTAGTAACATTTTGAAATGATTTAAAAAAAGCTTTGAAAATAATCCCAGTCCCGGTTCCCATTATCTTTTGAAATGGTTTCTGAGGTCAATAAGCTTTTCTTCTTTTGTTTTAATGCATCTTTCCATCTCTAATAAATAGATCTATTTGTAGAATTGTGATCCCTTCATCGGCTTACACTCAGGATCATTACTAGATCCAAACATTAAAACTAAAGGAATAAGGCTTTTCAACTGGATTGTACTGGATGTTTCAAAATTTTGAAAACTTCATTGTAAAAATATGAGATCACATTTGCTCAACACAAGTACAAAACTGATTGATTTTTAGTAAGTACTTCTTTACACAATGCTGCTGTATCTGCCTCTCAGGTTTGATTTCATGAAATCCAAGCTGCTGTTTGAGAGCTTTTCCAATGGCACCAAGTCTGTGAACCTGGTGTCGCACTCCCTCCTGGCTTTCGATACTCGCAACATGGGGCACAGTGTGACAAGCAAGGGACAAGCTGCCAGCGGGACAGAGCAGAGGCACAACGTCTTTGACTGCATCCTCCAGCCTTCCAAAACCGGGGCCAACCGAGCTTCCCTGCAGATGGAGCTGCACTTCAGGTACACAGCTATCTGCAAAATGAAGCTGTTATCAGCACTTAAACAAATGACAGGGGAGGTCCTCCTGTTCAGACCACCAAAGATTTTGAAAAAAATAAGGGATGGACAATTTCCTTCATCACATCCTGTTGACTGTTTTAAAAGATTAAAAAAATCCTAAATAGAGCACCTAGAAACATTTATTCTATTTTACTGAGTTCTGATATCCATCAGGGGCAGAGTGTTGCAAGGGGGCAGATTAATTGTTGTACTTATAGAGACAAAATGCTTGTTCTGGTCTTGATGAGATCCTAGATAGAACTAGGATGTTTTCAATTCCTTTCAAAATGGAAAATTGACACAGTGAATGCCTGAGATTTCTGCTTTGATGTGCTGTTCTTTACCTGCCAGGTCTACGCGTGACTCTTCCAGCTTCACGGTGGTTCTCAATAACCTGCGTGTCTTCTTGATCTTCGATTGGCTGCTGCTGGTGCGTGACTTCCTGCATACTCCGGCGGAGAAGGCCCCCCCTCCTCCTCGGCAGCGCTGGTCGAGTGGGAGCAGCACAGAGTCGGCACCGTCCGGAGCTGTGATGCCCAAAACCATCAAGACCGGTGTGGTGACCAAGCGATCCACCGTCCCTGTCACCCAGGAGCACCATCTGGAGGTGAAGGTCAACGTCACAGGTAAGAGACGGCTCCGATAAGTGACCTAACACCAAGGCCTTGAAGGGATGCAGCATCAGCATTTTGCTAATATTGAATGTCTTACCGGTTTAATATAATATTATATTGTTCTGTATAATTTGATAAGTTGTTGTTTTTGCTTAGATCCTTATTTGCCATGCTTACTAACTTTTCGTAATTCATTAACTACTCCCGTTTTTATTACGCACGTAATCAGTTCAGTGACCAGTTCCAGATACCTGTTACTCATCCAACAAGCGCAAAGTGTTTGTGCATCTCGCAGAATTCCACCTTTTGATTTTGAGATATACAGTTGTTAGGACATTAAGTTTCAGACTCAAATGTTGGGCTAATGAAAGCCATTTATTCGGAATTTGAAGAAACAGGATATTCCGCAGTGCTATTGCATTCTGAGCTCTGGCGGGTGATACTGTGTTAGTGGCATTCCTGTTGATTGACTGTTTTAGGCACGGAGTTTGTGGTGGTTGAGGACTCCTCTTGTCTCGACACCAACGCCATCATCCTCAAGGGCACCACCGTCTTGACCTACAAACCACGCCTAGCCGAGCGCCCCTTCTCAGGCAGCCTCGCGGGAATCGAGGTGAGAGGCACGGGCAAATACTGAGTGACAAGAAGTGCAGTCCTATCTAGGGGGACTAATAGTTTAGAGTTTCAGTGTTTTTAAACATTGTCAAGTGTTAAATAGATACAATATGTATATTAAAGTTTGATTTCTAAAATTAAATGGAAACCTTAATTATCTCTTTCCCTTCATTCCTCTACTCCCTCTCCCTCTCCATCTCTGTCTACTTTTCTCCCTCTCCCTCCCTCCATCTCTCCCCTCCCAGGTGTTCTCGTGCCGGCTGGGCAGTGAGCAGGAGACGGCCCTCTCTATCATCGACCCTGTCAATGTGCAGGTGGAGCTGATGGGGAACCCCACCTACCAGAGCAGCTCTGGACTGCTAGATGCCTTCAACACAGAGGACTTCCCTCCGCTGCTCGAGGTCAGGGGGCCAAGCAGGGTCACTGTGGGGTCAGAGGGCGAGTGGAGGTCACCGTGGGGTTAGGGGGCTGAACTTGGCTAGATGTTACAACTGCATTTAAATAACATATATTAAAATTATTATTGAAATTAATGCAAACACTTTGGAAGAAGCGAAAGCTAGGGAACAATAATATTATTATAAATCATTTTGTATGTTTTAATTTTGTTAAAATTTTTTTTTTTTTTTTTACTGACAGCCAGCTACTAAGATATGTTATTATTTTTTAGGATTTGTACATAAAATGTGTGAGAGAGCAAGAACTACTAACGAGGGAGAAAATCACAGTTAATAGGAATTAAAACAATGATCAATGATAAGCATCATCATCATCATCCAATGCTTCTGGAAACTTGGCAAATGGGCTCTATCCCTAAAGCCATGCCTTTGCCTCCCTCCTCTTCCCTAGATCCAGTTCCCAGCCCTGGATATCCGCCTCTCCTACAATGATGTGCAGCTCTTCCTTGCCATTGCCAAGTCCATCCCCACCTCGGGGTCCCCTCCAGACCCCACTCTGGACACAGAGCCCAGCACCTCCAAGACCACCCAGGAACTCTTCAGGCACAAAACAGAAGCCATCCTGGGTGAGCGCAGGACTGTAAATCTGGATTTATCAGGAAGGTGTACTGTGTAAACGGTTTGTCTGTATGACACTTTGAATGTACATTAGGTCCTATGTCTTCTGTTTGCAGAAACGCAGCTGACTCGATTGCAGGACCTGGGCTTTAAGAAAGAGGACTGTCGACGGGCCCTGGTTCTCTGTAAAGGTACTGGCAAGCATTGCTAGGAACATGGTTGGGGTCAATCCCTTGTTTTCAATTCCAATTCCTTTTTAAAATAAATTCCCAAATCCAATTCCCTTTTAATCGGTTCCAATTCCATTTAGGAACATCTCTGGAGGGTGAATTTACCAGGGGATCAGATTAGGAAAGGGGAGTACTAGATAACTCCTATTATTCTGTTATAGTAGAAGCTGCTCTGGTAATTTTGTGTAAGAGGGTATTACTGCTGTTATGCCAGTATAAACATTAAATAGGTGTTTTGTTTATCAAATTAATATGGTAGGCCAGTGAAAAATTGTTTAAATATTTTGCTCTTGTAAAACGCACAGTGGCCAATAAGCAGTCAATGGTCACTATCGATCTTTTCATTGGCTCGCTCCCCGATAGGTCAGCTGGACCAGGCCGCCACATGGCTCTTCAAGAATGCAGAGTCGGTGACATCACATCCTGTGGGCAGTGGTGCCGCTGGCTGTGCCCATCCCGTGGCCCAGCCTCTCTCTGGGGTGGAGGTGAAGGCGGAGAGCGTGTGTATCTGCTTCATTGACGACTGTCTGGACTGCGACGTGCCACTAGCTGAGATCACCTTCTCACGTGAGTGCGTGTGAGTGTGTGAGTGTGTGTGTGTGTGTGTGTGTGTGACGACCTGTTGATGTTACACTCCCACCTTGTAGGGACTTAAGTCTTAAAGATAATTCTTCCATCTGCATTGTCCTAATATTGAATTTCTTACCTGCTAATATCCTGTCGTGTGTGTGTATGATTTCCTATTGTAATTTCGGCAACAAAAGGACTCCTCAAGGCTTATTTCGAGCTGGGGAAGTATGTTACTGTTGCGCTGTGCTCAGAAATATGGATATAAAGTAATTGGAAATTGGGTATAAAACACTCACTGCAAAGCCCGACCTTTTTTGAAACTGTAAAAAAATGAGTTTGAAGTTTCTGACTAGGTACCATAAATAAGAGACTTTTGTTCTAAGCCTGTTTATAAGTCATGTAAGACAAGATAAATAGAGATTGGATCTACTGCCACTGGCTTCAATTGTTAATTCTGAAGTATTTAGTTTAGCTGCAGTATTTAGGACTGTGGTAATCCATAACCGTGTTGATTCTGGGGAAAAGTAAAACTATCTCTAATTCCTATGTGTGCAGAGCAGCTTTCTTGTAGAGCAGTGTGCTGGTGTTGTGGTGCTCATTGAAGTCTTGTTGTTACAGGACTGTACTTCCTGCAGCGGGTGGGTTCAAACCCAGAGGGGACCGCCAGCTTCACTCTGTCAGGAGATTACTATAACCGTGAGCTCTCTGGTAAGGCAACTGTTCTCTCTAAGCTACACAAAGCTTCTCAAACCCACTACCTTCCACAGTGCAGTCCAGCATTCTAACCACTGAGCTTCTCAAACTCACTACCTTCCACAGTGCAGTCCAGCATTCTAACCACTGAGCTTCTCAAACTCACTACCTTCCACAGTGCAGTCCAGCATTCTAACCACTGAGCTTCTCAAACTCACTACCTTCCACAGTGCAGTCCAGCATTCTAACCACTGAGCTTCTCAAACTCACTACCTTCCACAGTGCAGTCCAGCATTCTAACCACTGAGCTTCTCAAACTCACTACCTTCCACAGTGCAGTCCAGCATTCTAACCACTGAGCTTCTCAAACTCACTACCTTCCACAGTGCAGTCCAGCATTCTAACCACTGAGCTTCTCAAACCCACTACCTTCCACAGTGCAGTCCAGCATTCTAACCACTGAGCTTCTCAAACTCACTACCTTCCACAGTGCAGTCCAGCATTCTAACCACTGAGCTTCTCAAACTCACTACCTTCCACAGTGCAGTCCCTAATCACACGCCCATCAAACCCTCGTAACCCTTTCGCTCTTGATTCTAGGCTGGGAGCCGTTCATCGAGCCCTGGCCTTGCTCTGTTACCTGGCAGCAACAGGCCGCTGGACATCTGCATCCTCCTCGCTTGAAACTGGGAATCAAAGCCAGACAGAGACTGGACGTCAACATCACATCTGTCTTACTAGGTATTACTGAACTGTTTCTAGTGTCGAAACCAATTGAGAGGAGAACATGCCAGCCAAATGAATAAGTACATTTTGGTTTGTATGTGGAAACTCTGTATTTACATTGTATCACAATTATCTGGGCAGTTCCAGAGGTGTACGCTAACTGCAGCAACCAATAAACATTAATTGTAAGCATCCTTTATATTGGGTACATTTCTAGACAGGATATCTTGTCCTTATCCCCTGGAGTGGGATCGGCTGAAACAAGATGACTTGATTGTTGCATTCAAAGGATCTGCAGTCAGAAACTAAAGTTATAAACAACAAAAAGTGTGAAATTGCTGAAATAGTCCACTGGTTCAGGGCTATTGGACTCAACTAGAAAATTGCAACATTTACCTGTGCCCTATTAATAGAAGTTTAAGGATGCTTTTAAGGAATGTTTTTTTAAGAGTGTTTAAAAATTATTGTCTGGGGTTTGGCCTAAGGTTCCATGAATGCAATCTCGATGTTTAAAATGATAGAATATAAAACATCAAAGGATAGAAATGTTTGATCCCACTACTGCCTCTGTAACCCAGTCTCTGTTGCTTGCATCCCCTAGAGCAGTACAACACGACCAAGTCCTCCTGGCTAGCAGATTACTGCAAGGGGGAAGAGCTGGGGCAAGCTGGGGCCTCTCCCTCTGTCTCCTGGATGGGCTCTTCGGTAGACCCCCCATCTTTCGGGCAGAGTAAGTCTTGTGTATGGGGGGCGGGGGTAACATGTATTTATTGTGCATGCATACAAATTAAAACTAACATTCAGAAACTGTGTGAATAATACTAAAATTAATATGTAATAATAAAGCTGATTGAAATAATGGATTTTATAGCTAACATGTAACGTTTCGAGATATCCGCAATATTCAGGGTGTCCCATAAGTTTGGCATCATAGGAATTAATATTGCAGTGTGTCTGTTTCTTTGAGGTGTGAAATGTCTTTTAGCAAAGAGGAGCACATTCACATCATTTAGATGTGTGGTGCTGATAGTCAACAGGGTGTCCTCTCTAGTTATGTTATATCAGGGAGCATGTTGATGAGTGAATACTGTTAGAGCAATCAGTCTGGTCTTATTATTCATGCTGGTTACAGTATTGATCGGAATGTCTTCGCTGTTTCACTCTGTCCTTCTCCCTGGGTATTGTATCCCTCCCTCAAGCTCCCCCCTGTCCCCACTAACTCTCTATCTCTGCTCTGTTAGGTCTCCCTCTTGCCTACCTTAGAACTAGAAGCACAGCCAGCCTGACTAGTCTTGAGAGGCAGATCCACTCTAGAGGTACTGTTCTGAGCACAGATAGGTTTACAAACAAATACATTAAAGAAGCATCTCCCTATAGCCGGTAGAACCACGATGGACATTTTCCCTTTACTAAATTTAAATACATTTGAATTACATTGTTTAGTCAGTAATGGAAATAGCACAACGAAAATACTTAATATATGACGCTCTTCATGTATTGACAAGGGGAACAAACACGATATGTTAAATCTCCAGAAACAGCTCTGGCCCCTGGCAGTTCACTGCAGAACAGAAGAGAGGGGATCCAAGGCCATGATTGTAGTCAACAGCTCTTCCTATTGCACAGACGCACACTTTGGTTACACCGTGATCAGAAACAGCATCTGTGAAATCATTGTGCAGTGAGAGAACATCTGTCTTTCTCTAACAGAGATAAGTAATGCATCCACACACATCCACCAAAAATTATTCAGTGACTCAAATGAAACCAAGCCCCCACAAAATGAAATAAAACAAAACGTTGTGATGCAATCAAATGCAACACAAGTTAATAATATATTAAATTCTGAAAGCATAACTGTCAAATAAAAGATGCAGTCAGGAAAAAAGTACCGTGGATAGACATTGTTAATACTTCACACAAATCAGTTAGCTAATAACATGTTGCTGTCTGGAGTTTGTAAAGCAATGCAGACTGATACAAATGTTATGGTCTGGCTGGAACAAGAAACAGGAGTGGGATAGCGCACAGGCACCTGGGTAGGCCAGTTTTTCTGTAATCCATTCTTGATTGACTCCAATCCTTCACAATCACTAATCTTATGAGTGTATATTTCCCCATTCGTTCACACCATGAAGAGAATGACACATGGAAATACTTACCTCTTTAGTGCATGCTGCATTGTACAAGCGCTGGTTTATTTCACTGTTTTTTTATTTCATGAGAATGTCTGTAAACATCCCACTCGGAGGCTCATCAATCACTTGTCATTGCTGTGCTCTGTGTGCAGTCAAACACCATGGTGGCTTGCTAACTTTAATCAGTGTGTCCTCCAGGGTCGGGTTAGCCTTGCAAGATGTCTTCAATAATGATAAAAACATTGATACAATATTAGTTGCAGGCAGGAGCAGATATAGGATGTGCTAAGTAAGTGAGCGGCTCAGAGCGAGACTTTTTCCTCTCACTCTGATCTCTGATGAAATCTGCTCTGCAGCACTCTGAGCCGCTCAGGGGGAGCGGAACTGAGCATGCCGTTAAGTAGGGTTCTTCCACTGAGCTCTGAGCAGCTCACTTGCGTAACATGCCCATTGTTTTCAGCTGTTAAATGAACTTGCCTTGCAGCGGATGTGAAGTTCTCAAAGAGAAGACAACCGTTTGTGCCGTACGCCTTGAGGAACCACACCGGCTGTACCATGTGGTTCGCTACCATCACCACCACGCCCACAAGGTAAGATTGACTATACTATTATTGTTTTGTTGTTTTTTCTTTTTTGACTTGTGACCTCACGTGTCATTCTGTTCTTGTCTAACAGGGTGGCTCTGTCCCACAGTGGAAGTTCAGACCCTGTCTCTGATGGTGAGGAGGGGAGGAGCTCAGATGACACCCTCAACATCAGCCAATGGCGTGAAGTTCTGCCGGGAGAGGAGATTCCCTTTGTGTTTGAAGCCAGAGAGAAGCTGCGACACAGGTACATGCCGCGGGCACTCTGTCAGGGACTGACAATCCAACTGGAGCCAAGCTGGGGAAAGAGCAGCCACTGGAAGAGGCACACTGTGTCAATAATGGGAAAATGGGCTTTGTTTGTCACTGCGCTTAAATGATGACTTAGTTAATGCAGTAATATTTTAAAAAATGATGCCAGAATTCATGCATTTTTTAACGACATTTACAGT
This sequence comes from Acipenser ruthenus, assembly GCF_902713425.1. Classification (NCBI taxonomy): domain Eukaryota; kingdom Metazoa; phylum Chordata; class Actinopteri; order Acipenseriformes; family Acipenseridae; genus Acipenser; species Acipenser ruthenus. The sequence continues at coordinate 6,148,240 of NC_081208.1, read as the reverse complement.
AAAATCTGTCATATCCGATACTGTAAGATACCATACCATCTATTAACTGATGGACCTCTGGCATATATCATTTACACATGCTGTTATCAACTGAACGGTTCTGATGGAAACTGATCAATGCACATTTTATTACGGGTCCAAAACAGTAAATTCAGCTCTTAGCAGGACAGAATGGATTCAGTTGCAGATTCAAAAAACACGGTGAGCAGAAAAATTCTCACTCTGAGCCGCTCAGTTATTTAACACACTGTATTCTAGTGCTTTGTTTTGTAATCATTTTTAATGATTCTTTGTATAGTATACATGCAGTACCATACAATACCCTACTTAGACACACTGATGCACCTGACATTGTTCATAATGCCCCAACGTTAATAAATCAACTACAATGTAGAATAACGACTACTTCTGAGATATGGTATTTTTACCGCTGGAACCAATTAAATCAGGTATGACAGATTTTACAATATTTGTTTTTCCCTTAAACTGGGATATGTAACTTGAAAGGAGGGCTGTTTCCAACCGAACTGAGAAAGTGATGACATATTAGAATAATCCAGTTATCTTAGCTAATATATTCTTCTTCATGTTTAGAGTCACTTCTGTTTCTGCTTCCTATCCTATTGGCTTTTAAAACTCAAAGTGTACAGCTCTCCTCTCAATAGAGCTCTAATTCTACATCAGGCACTGAGTTTATGTAAGAAACATTAGCTCCGCTAGTCTGTTCCCTGTTCAGTGGTACATCGTTTGGTAGGCCTGGTTAAACATACAACCTTTACTTGGGTAAGACAGCAGGTGTGTGTGTGTTCTCGTTGCTGTGTTTGCTCTAACCCGCCTCTCTCACTGCAGACACACTCACGAGTTGAAGCTGCACCAGTTGCTGGTGCGGGTGGGGGGCTGGGAGCAGGTGAAACCCGTCTCCGTGGACAAGGTGGGGGTGTTCTTCCGAGACGCTGCACCGGATCGCAACAACCCCTCTAGCATGGTGAGTCAGACTGCACACACACGGCAGGGGTTGGGGTGCGGAGTCTGTCCATCAGTGGGGTCCCAATGAATCATGATACTTCATTCACATGATATATCATAACATAATGGAGGTATATTTTGTATTGTGAAACTCCACTATCGATACTGCTTAGCTACTTGTAGTCCTCTAAATTGTAATTGAATGATACATTTTTAAAACTGATATGAAAACATACCTTCCCCGTCTCATTTGAGTCTTTGCCTTTTCACAAAATCATACATGGATGGGTGGAAATAAGACTCCCATTGCACAGCACTTTGATCTATTCCTGGTTTTACTATGAGTTTAATAAGACTTGCTTGAGCTTGTTACCTAAACACTGTGGCTGGTCAAGCATGTATTAAAATCTAAAATGGGTGAAACTGCTATGCAAAAGGAGACTTATTTCCATCCCTGTCATACAAAGTAGCCAATTAAGACCTAACATGTAATGTGATCCATTATTCTCATGACCTGCATATCGTGATGCGTGTCAAACCGCGACTTTAGTGTATCATCACAACCCAGTTGGTTAATGAGGTCCAGTTGGGTATAGGAGTCAGTTGGTCTCTAACACAGTAAACCGCGTGTACCATGGTGTGTAAATGTGATTGTTCATTGTCTTTAATTTCTAGGTTGGAAGCCCGATCAGTAAGACTAACATTATCCATCCCCATGTCTATGTAAGTACGCTGCTTGAGAAGTAACATAAACACTGTCAAACACTCCCTTCCTGGTGCTCCATTCTCTATACTTACAAAGGGCGCAGTTCTAGCAATGGGGATATAGTGGAGACGCACACTTTAGAGCTGTATATGTGTCTACACATTGCTTTATCCAATTGTAATGAAATTTGGACATTCTCAGCACCATTGATATATGGAGCTTGTTTCCCTTACCATTCTACATATGAATCCTGTGTTTTCATGATGGTGATGATATCTCTAGTTTTATATTTCCATACGTCACAGAGGTGTTTTATTATTAATATTATTATATTGTAGAGGGTCCTGTTTTCTGTAGCACCTGTCTGTCACAATGTGCCAGAGCTCTTTTTTTATTTCAGTTCTCAGCTCTGCCCCCTGTACGAGTGGTCTTCTCCATCACTTTGGAAGGCAGTGCCCGCAAGGTCATCACAGTGCGTTCAGCCCTGATGGTCAAGAACCGCCTGGAGGTGCCCATGGAAGTTCGACTGGACAGCCCCTCGGCCCCCGACAGTGAGTAACCCCCCCCCCCTCTCTCTGCACAGCCATGCCAGCCAGTCATTGGGGGTTTTGTCCACAATTAACTGGGGTGGCTTAACTGGTCAGTGGTTTTTGATGCCTTTGTAATTTAACCTCCTGGGAGCTGGATGAAAAATAATACCTGCTTGTAATGTCCTTGATTGTAATGTTGAGGAAAAGCGTCTGCACCCTGAGTGTGATCGGACTGTGTGCTTGTTGTGTCAGAGCCCGTGGTGCTGCCTCCTATCCTGCCCGGGGAGTCCCAGGCTGTGCCTCTTCACCTCACCTCCTGGAGGCTGCAGGCTCGGCCTAAGGGCCGGGGCCTCTTCTTCTGCAAGACGCCCATCCACTGGACCAGCATGGAGCGGCCTGGCGAGGTCAACAGCAGCAAGAGGGAGTGCCACTCTGCAGACTACGAGGAGCACCTGAACCGCAGCTTCAGGTAACCAAGACAGACAGGCACGCGACTGTTTATTTACTGTCAGGATTTCATCTTATTAATACAAACAAACCTTATAAACTGCTATGCAATGGGAGTCTTATTTTCATCCCTGTAAAGTTTGCCACTGTTTTTGTTTCCAGGTTCTGTGTGGTGATTAAGAAGGAAAACTATCCTGACTGTGTGCCCGCCACACCAGTGCCTGGCAGTGCCAAGCAGATCTACCGGCAACCAGGGCACACTATCTACCTGCTGCCCACCTTGGTCTTGGCGAACCTGCTACCCTGCGACCTGAGCTTCTACATCAAGGGCACCTCCATCAAGGGGGCCCTGAAACCGGGCAAGGAGGCTGTGCTGCACGCAGCTGACACCTCACAGAATATTGAGCTGGGTGAGAGCAACAGGCACATTTACACTAATAGTTAATAGTCTTCTTACAGTATCATCCATATCTATACAACCTTGGTACATTTAGAAATACTAAGAGAAACTTTGTAAAATTCAATAACAAACGTTGAAACATTTGCCATTGAGTTTTACAAAGTTTCTTTTTGTGTTTCTAAAAGGAATACAAGCTTAACAAGCAGTGCCCATGACAAGTATCTTTCACTGCACTAATTACTTAAGCTCTCGGTGTGCCGTATTTTGCTAAAATAGAAAAAATAAACTTGGAACCTTACCTAAAAATCTTATAAAAGTGTGTGATCTTCTGAAAATGTATATGAAGGACATATCCTGTAAATAAAGGCAGTTTTGTTATACAAATCATATCATTTTTATACTGTTTTATATTGCTGTTCTAACTACAGTCCAGCCATCAAAATATCAATACTTAATCTATGCCTTTAGAAAGTCACTGCAAAAAAACATCAGTTTGTCTTATACATCTTAATGGCAGTCTTAACTTACCAATGACTGGGTCAGTGCAATTTTAAAGTCGAATAGGCTGTGTGCATGTGTATTCTTACAGTTTAAAAGTTTCAGGAATGCAACAGAATCTACCACTGATGAAGACACCAGCCGAATGACTACCTGACTTGTGTTTCTTATAAGTATTACATTGGAATCCTAATAACCCTACTCTCTGGCTCTCTGTAGTGTGTGAAGGGAAGCCACTGCCTTGTAGCCCCTAACCTCCCCCTCTCTCTGTCTCCCTCGCAGGGGTGCATCTGGAGAACTTCCCTGTGTGCAAGGAGCTGCTGATCCCCCTGGGCACGCAGAACTACGTGGTGCGCATGCGGCTTTACGACCCGAACAAGCGGCTGCTGTGCCTGACCATCCGCATCATCTTGAGAGCACAGGGAGCCCTGAAGATCCTCATCTCTGCCCCCTACTGGCTGCTCAACAAGACTGGTAGGGCTAACATTGTGTGGGGTTGTGGTTTGTTTCGGGAGAACAGTTTGTTTTGAAAAATCTGTACTTGAAAGATCCCACTTAAAAGCCTTCTCAGATCTGCAGGTTAGAGTGCTACAGAGCAGATTTCATCAATGATCCGAGTGGGAAAATTCTCGCTCTGTGCCGCTCAGTTACTTAATTCACCCGTTATGTACGCTGCAGCTTAACTATGATGAATCCTAGTAAGGACATTGCAAGTTCTTTGGCTATGTGTTGTTCTGCATACACCGGTCGCACTTACGTTTTACTTGATTACCACTTAGCCAGTTGGCAAGGACAAAAGTAGTCAGGCTGAGGAATGATGCATTGAGCTCATGATTCTCTACCTCCCCTCTGTTTCAGGGCTGCCCCTGATTTTCCGGCAGGATAACGGTAAGACGGACGCAGCTGGGCAGTTTGAAGAGCACGAGCTGGCGCGCAGCCTCAGCCCCATGCTGTTCTGTTACTCTGACAAGGAGCAGCCCAACATGTAAGATCCTAATGAAAATTGTTCTTAGTTTGGTCCTGTGGTTTGAGTATTGTGTTGTTTGGTGAATTTTCCAGTAATATGATCCTGAGTCATTCTGTGCGCATTGCTGTCCCTCAGGTGCACCATGCGAATTGGGAGGGGGATTCATCCAGAGGGGGTGCCCGGCTGGTGTCAGGGCTTCTCTCTGGACGGGGGCAGTGGAGTCCGAGCGGTCAAAGTCATCCAGCACGGGAACCGGCCCGGCCTCATCTACAATATAGGCAAGTCATGTCCAATCAGAGTGTCACTTCTGTTTTGAAGCCAGTGATTAACCTGTAAGTTTAAAACCAAACGGCTGGATTGTTAAAGCTATTTCCTCCAAATTTATCATTTTTTTGTAAAATAAAAAAAACACCAATTACAATTTGGTAACTTTATTGGATGTATTTTTTTCCTTTGGAAAAAATTGCACAAAGGACAGTTAGGAGTAAATAGCTTTGAGAATCTAGCCTATATTGTCATTTACTCTTTAATTTTTGAAAACAGATAATTTCACATTAATGGTAGAAATTGTGAAACTTTAACGACTCGTTTGAAATGTAAGTTTAGAGAGGGCAGGACAGTCTTTGGCCCGCTCATTAATGCCAGGGAGGTGGTTTGTGTTTATCAGGGATCAACGTGAGGAAGGGGAAAGGCCGCTACCGAGACACCCACATCGTGACCTTTGCCCCTCGCTACCTGCTGGACAACAAGTCCTCCCACCAGCTGGCCTTCTCCCAGCGCGAGTTTGCCAGAGGAAAGGTAATGATCTGTGAGGGACAAAACAAACAATACCCTAAAGTGTCATGAATGTGAGATGCACAATAACTGTTGTGGTCATAAAAACATGGAGCAGTTACTATTGGCAATCGCTAAAGCAACACGTTGAGGTTAACATTTCAAGTGAATACAATTTTAAGAAACCAAATCAAAATGTGTAACAAACTTAAGTGAAGTAGGCAAACTTCAATACAACGACTTGTTTCCTAATTTAGTTTTTTTACAGATTTTAAATATCATCAAGAATGCGTTAAAGTATTTCTCAGCAAGAAACATTTTCAGACTATTACCGTTTGCAAGGTATCTCCCTATAAAGTTTTGTTTTGCTCTCAACATACTATAGACTTCCTTCCTGAGCAGCAGGTATTAGAACCCCCTCTTAGGTGTATCATCTACAATACTCTGACCACTTTGGTAGGACTTTAGGTGGAATCACATGTGCTGCACAGGACACAAATCTAAAGTATTGTGACAGGAAGGACTTTGCATGAATCATTGTGAAAATAAAGCAAGGATGTGATATTACAAAGTAAGAAAGGCTTGGTTATTACCCTTGTTCTCAATGACGGGCTGTGTGCTTTCCAGGGCACAACCAATCCAGAGGGCTACATCTCAACCCTGCCTGGCTCCAGCGCGGTCTTCCACTGGCCGCGCAACGACTACGACCAGCTGCTTTGCGTGCGATTGATGGACACGCCCAACTGCACCTGGTCCGGAGGCTTCGAGGTCAACAAGCACAAGTCCTTCCACGTCAACATGAGGTGAGAGCCGGCTCTTACCAAACAATATACCACTGAATCACAGCTTGGCTACTACTGGCTCATTCTGGCTCATGCGGCACAAATTCGGGGAAGATGTTTTTCCATTTGTGGTTGATGATACACTGTCACATTTATGATGACCCCATATTTTTCCCATGTTGGTGAATGGCCTAGTGAAATTGTGTTTTAAAGCATGTTTTTTGGGGCTTTTCATTAAAATTGTTTTATTTGACGTAAGTAATTGACATTCTTAATAACCCTGTTGGTTCTCTTGAGCTGGAATGAACCCACTGTTAACTGGCTAAATGACAGTATTGTAGTCAGCCACGTGACTTGGTTGAACTGCGTTGCTCTGTGTTGAACTGCTTGGTGGCTGTGTGGTGTGCAAAGCAATAGTGTAGACTGAGACCAAACTCTTTTCACTTGTGAATAAAGCTGCTCTTTTTGACCACACCGCTGGTCGAGTCCAAGCTGTGCCCTGACCTGTAGTTTTAACTACCCCTCTACAGGGACACCCTGGGGAATTGCTTCTTCCTGCGTGCTGAGGTCACCCTGAAGGGGGCGACGTACCGAATCTCCTTCAGCGACACGGACCAGCTCCCACCTCCGCTGCGCATAGACAACCACTCGGAGGTAACATGTGGGTGAATGCGGAGCCATTATTGGAGAAGAAACCAACAACGTTAAAAAAAAAAAAAATCATCACGCTGAATAAATGGGCCCTGTTTTGTCTCTTTACCTTTAGGAAATTCAAAATAAGGGGATAACAGATAGAGGTTATTGCAGTCTGAGGCAAAGAAAGAGCCATAAATGTGTTTAATAAACCTCAGAAAGTGACCTGTCAAAAAACACAACCCTGACGCTCCCAATCTCTCTCATCTTACCCCCCTTTTCACTGCCCCTCTGCAGGTCCCGATTCAGTTCTGGCAGCACGGTGTTGCTGATCTCCGCTTGCACACAGAGGTGAAGCCAGGGCTGTCTCTGGACTATGCCTGGGATGAGCCCACCCTGCCCTCCTACATCACCCTGACAGTGAAGGGGGCCGGCTCCTCCGAAGTCACCGCAGATATGAACTTCTTCCGGGAAAACAATAAGCTGTACTATGAGAACTTCATCTACATCGCTGCTTCCTACACCTTCTCACAGTATGTACAGGGAAGAAGGGGGGCTATTTTCAGGGTTCATTTAGGTTTTAGAAATTCTCCTTCTCTTGCACTTCTATGACTATTGTTGTGGCTAACGTTTGAATACGATTTCAACTACTGTATTAACACCCAAAATAACAAGCATGATCTCCCAGTGGCAGTGGTTCGGTGAACAGCTGAAATAAATTTGACCTCACCTGTTAGCAGAGGTACTTTAAAAAACGTATAGAGCGGTAGCCTTTTGCATTGACTTTAATCGACATGCTCAATTCTCTCAATACAGGAGCCAGGAGGCCAGCAATAAGAGACCAAAGTCTGTAAACAGGGCTGTGAGCTGCGCTGAGCTGGTCCTGGATGTGGAGACGAAAACCCAGAGAGTCATTTTGAAAAAAAAGGTAAGTTGCTGAGATCACACAGTTCCACGCAGTTTATACAAAAAGAAAAGCTGCCAAAAAAATGAACTGACTTCCGGTACTAGGTAAGGTTCCCAATGCACTTCAGTAATCCTGATTTGAAGGACCACACACACCTGCTGTTCAGTCCTGAGCCTCAATTATTGTGTGGTGGTGATGCTGTTTGTTGAGCCTTGCCTTGGGACTCACTCTCGCTCTCTCTCAGGAGCCAGGGAAACGCTCTCAGCTCTGGCGTATGACTGGCACTGGAATGCTGTGTCACGAAGGCTCCTCCCCACCGCAGAGTAAGCCCGCCCAGCCCCGTCCCCAGGACTCCTCCCTTGTGCTGGACATTGCCGGATTGGCTGCTGTCACTAACAACAGGTGAGAGCATAGGCCACTTGACTTGGTATCTGCTTCTCTGAATTTCATGAAACTCTGGGTCACGTTGACCTACTGTTTCAAAGTCCTGACAGTTTTTTTTACCTCTCTGAAAATATTTTAAAAATATAAAACTATCAAAGATGCTTCTCCAGAAGAATAACTTAACTGCTCCTTCCTGCTGCAAAGTTTCGTGTAAGTTTATACCATTACAATTGTTTTATTTCTCTCTGAACATTTGTCTTGCTTCCTGTGTGTCAAGAGTAGCCAACCTAAAAATCTTCACTCAACGGTGTCTTACTTTGTAAGTCAAGGGAACAAACATTTGGTTGAACTGTAGCTGTGTGCCTGTGTTTCAGCTTCGAGCCCCTGATGCTGAGGAAGCCAGACTCACGGCGCAGCACCACACAGACCTGGTACTTCAGCGCCGGCAAGCTCACCTGCGGCCTGCCTCGACTAGTGGTGCAGGTGAGAGACACCGCCATCACACACTCTCATATCACTGTCCATCACACATTCTCATATCACTGTCCATCACACACTCTCATATCACTGTCCATCACACACTCTCATATCATTATCTGTCACACACTCTCGTATCATTATCCCTCACACTCTCTCTCTCTCCCTCTCTCCTTCACCCCTCACACACATGGTCTCTTTCCCTGTCCTTCACGCACCCCCCTCACTCTCCTGAGCTCTCAGCCCTTTTCCATTTTACCCACCCTCACACACTCTCTCCCTCACACATTCCCTCCAGTGTCTGCGGTCTCTATGACAGTACAGAGCTTGTTATGACCCCTCTCACTCTCCCCCCCCCCCCCCCCCCCCCCTCTCCAGACGAGGCGCGGTGTCTCTGGTCTCTATGACGGTGCGGAGGTAGTGCTGGGTCCGGACCCCTTCTCTGGTCTCGTCGACCCCGTCCCCCCGGAGCAGCAGTTCCTCAATCAGAAGATGCGTCCCGGCTCAGGGGTCCTGTCAGTGGGGGTGATGCCTGATGGGCCCACGCGTGTGCTGCAGGTTGGGGTCTCACTCCAACCTTATACCCCCTTCCATGGGTTAATGCATGGAGCTTGATCACTTTGAGCTGTAGTATGATCCTCTACTGGGGATGCATGTGGTAATGATTAGGATATAGTGGAGGCACCCATACCCACAAGTTTTACATATAGTTAGAAAAACGCTTCTCATTTTGATGAAACTTGGAAGAGCATTCTTTAAAAGTTAGAGAGCAACAGATTCAGGAAATATAATGATGTACAATTAGGAATATAAATATTGAACCCTCCCAGTCTGTATACAGTATGTTCTATTCACCTGGTGTTCGGTACTGACAGAAGGTCTGGGGTATGTTTTCAGATCACTGATCTTAACCAGCGGCGCCCGGCCCGCTCGTCCCCCAGCTCAGAGGAGGCTCTGGACGGGGAGAGCGAGATGCGGAAGAGCACAGAGCAGGAGCTGGAGGTACAGAAAACAATCAAGGCTTAAAATATCAAATCTCAATGTCAAAATCAAGTATTCTACCAACCTGGTGTGTTCTCCCTGTGTGTGTGTGTGTGTGAGATCAGAACTGTGTTCACTTTGCTGGGTGTGTGTGTGTGTGTGTGTGTGAGAGTGTGTGTGTGATCAGAGCTTTGCTCCCCTGCATGTGTGTTGATATCAGAGCTGTGTTGTTCTTGTGTGTGTTCTGATCAGAGCTTTGCTCCCCTGCATGTGTGTTGATATCAGAGCTGCTTCTCCTCGCCCTGCAGGTGCTGGTGAGCTTGGAGGAGGGGGTGGGCCTCTCCCTGGTCAACAAGGTCCCGGAGGAGCTGGTCTTCACCACGCTGTCCGGGATCGACTTGCACTTCACCCACACTGCAGCCAGCCAGGTCCTGGAGCTGAGCATCAACCAAGTCCAGGTGAGTCCCTCCATTCAACAACACAGCCTTGCAAACTCAATCAGGGCTTCTGAAGGTTTCACACGATGCAGCACGGTTTCTGCCGCTAATTAGGATTGATCTAAATTTGATTGGAGATGCTACCAACAATAATTATTAACAATGCCTGCTTCAGTTTAGAAAACCACACAGGTTCTGTGGGATAATTTATCCATACTTATAAACCACTCAATGGTAGAATATGCATCTAAACTGTATCGGATCATGTCCGTGATCCCCTATCTCTCTCAGTTAAAAGGTATTTTCTGTTTTTATTTCTTATGTGTGTGACTCAATGTCGCCCCCAGGTGGATAACCAGCTGCTGGGCACGACTCAGCCGGTGATGCTGTGTGTCACCCCCAGTAACAGCGAGAGTGGGGTGGTGGAGACGGGGCCCGCACTGCAGCTCAACACCATGAAGGTGCCCAGCAACCTGATGCTCACTGACCTCTTCAAGGTACCTACGGCATATCCTGTTAAAAGTAAAGTATGGTGTGATTGGGCTGTATCCTTTTATATAAGTTTCTCATAGTAAAAGCATGGCAAAATGGAGTAAAGTATAGTGAAAGCCTGATAAGCACAGAGAGGTATAGCAAAGTATACTATATCCCTGATGCTGTACAATATATCTGATTGCACTTTACCCATGATAATGTAGTGCGTGTGTGATTGCACTAAATCTCTAATGATGTACAATGTGATTAATTGTGCCGTATCTTGATATATAATGTGTGTGATTTGCTCTCAGTCTGATGCAGAGTGTCTGTGTTTGCGCTCTAATATCTGCTGCAGTACCGTATGTGTGACTGTATATCGTGTGTGTGATTTGCTCTCTATCTGATGTCCAGTCTGTGATTGCGCTGTATTCCTGACACACAGCATGTATGACTGTGCTCTATCTCCTCAGCACCTCATGGTGACAGCCCGTCGGTTTACCGTCCAGATTGAGGAGAAGCTACTGCTGAAGCTGCTAAGTTTCTTTGGCTACGGACAATTGGAGCCAGGTAGACCTTGCATCTGCACCACCTACTGTCTGTCCAATGAAACTGTTGTACACTGCAGCAAGAATGCAGGAGGTAGTGACACTTAGTGCAGGAGGAAAGCACAGCTGAACTACAGGGTCTCCCTTAAGTCAGGCATCATAGGCTGTATTATAACCTGCAATGCTATTGTAGGTGTAGCATGGAATAGTCCACTAATCACATGTCATGTGATTGCAATGTGAAGTGAAGCGTGCTTTTTAAGATGGATGGAAGTACAGTTGTAATCCGTTAACATATAAATTACATTTTTAGAACATTTAATAAATAGTTATAAAAAAATCCAGACGGTTTTCAAATACAGTGCACAAACAGCAAAGCATTACGAAACAGTATGTTCGTACAGCGCCAGACATTATAAAATACATGATTTATTCATATTTTGTTTTAAGTGGCAACTAGTCCACCTATTCAACAATTTTTACCTCAGCTGTGGGACACAAACTAGTAATCAGCCTATCAAACTAGTAATCAGCCTAACTCTTGAGAGTGCCATTTGAATGTATTGTAGAGCAGGCTGTATATGCCTGGTTTTCACAGCGCTGTGTGTGTGTGTGTGACTCAGAGATGGAGAAGCTGGATGAGAACCTGTATGAGAAGCCCAGCGAGCAGGGAGGAGCTGTGAAGCGCTACTACTTTGAGAACCTCAAGATCAGCCTCCTCCAGATCAAGCTGAGTGTCTTCACTTCCAGCAAGCTCTCTCCCGACCTCAAGGTACTGTCCCAACGGCTGCTTTCAAACCCGACCAAGGGCTTGCATTGAAAACAAGAAGCAAAACCTGGACCCCTTCTACTGCTTCCAAATGTGCCACATATACAAAGAAGTGCAATGTCCAGTTCTCACAATGAAAAAGTAAAACTAACACAATTAAACTGTACATTGTTAAATACAGCACTCCCCATTTGTTAAGTAGTACAGGACAAGTCAAATGAATAGCATATTGAATGAATTTAGTGGCTGATATCCCTGGAGTTTATTTGAAATGTTTAGTAAAAGGCTAGCTGTTTGTATATGTTTCTAGGATGTAAATTGAATGTAAAGAGGTTATACTTTCCTTACTGGAATGTGGAAGGTGACACAATGTCCATGGTCACTCACCACTGCCCAAAGGAGACATGGTCCAGATCAACAGATACTGGAATAATGAGGAATACGTCAGAGCAGTGCAGCGCTCTTGTCTGCCTCTAGGTGGCAGCTTGTTCCTATTCTAAAACATGATCAATCACACTGCTCACCAAACAGCTGTGTTTTACCAGAGAACACCAGGTGAACACATTAGTGTAACTTGCTGTTGTGTGATCCGTTTGACCCCCAGGTCAAGGTCACAGACCAATCCTTTTCTTTTCTACTAATGTCACTATAGAAGTAGACCCAGTGATAATGATCTAATATTTATAAACTTGTGTACAGTTACTGGTACAAATCCTATTAGTTTTCAAAGAAGCACAATTACTTACAAAGACATCTCTTTCACAGAAGTCATTTATCACCAGAAACAGTTTCTGTGGGCTGTGTAATAATTTGATAGCAGCTGCTATACGAAAATATATGTTTTATTCTTTTTTTATTATTTCCCTTTGCACTTCACAGTAAGGGTCATTCCAGCTCATGTAGACCAAATTCTGGGGATGTGTTTCCTCCATCGGTGGTTGATGATGATACATAAAGCACATGTGTTTGAGACAATTCTGCTCGGGCAGGTGTGGTGTGCATTCAGAAGGGCTGTGTAGTCTCACATGGTGAAAATGTGTCTGAAGGTGGTAACAAATGCCCATTTTGATGACCTTTGCCCTCCCTTTTCTCCATGTGAGGGATGACCTAGACAAAAAAAAGTATTACTATCATTTTAAAGCTTGTTTCAAGGGCATTCCATTAAAATGAATTGTCATTGACAGAAGGTCGAGCATCCACCGCTGGTCTGCTTGAGCTAGAATGACCCTGTGCCCCAGCCTTATTCATTACTGTTAAGTGATTTTAGCTAACAAAATAATTCCTTGCATTTTCACGCCATGCACATCCATTGAAATGTCTAAATCCTTTGACCCCGAGCTGTTTAACCCTTAGTACCAGCTCAGGTAGTCTGGGGTGAGGGATAAGGATTTGAGACTGACAAAAACTTTGTTCAGTAGGGCTGTGCTGATACTTGTATTTTCTGAGTAATTACCTTTAAGAAGTATTTGTAGGCAGGTATTAAATAAATGAAAACACACCTATTTATTAATGTGTTGATTTCAAAACACGAAAAGCGGCCCTTCCCTCACCTTTACAATTGAGTACCAATCAATGGCAATTAACTTCTGCATTGAGTGGTTTAAAAGCCAGCTGGATTAAGCTGCCCAATTAGATTACCAGCACTGGCCAAATTCTTAACATTCTCAGCAAGGTTTTTTTGTACATTCGGGGTCTCTTCCTCTGTGTCCTGTCGCAGGCTCTGAAGAGCACCCTGGGGATCCCGCTGATCCGTTTTGAAGATGCTGTGATCAACATGGACCCCTACACCCGCGTGCACCCTTACGAGACCCAGGAGATAATTATCAACGACATCCTCAAACACTTCCGAGAGGTCAGGCTCTGCTCTGTCACTAACCCAAAGAGGTCAGCTCTCTCACTAACCCCATTAGCACTAAACCTGGACTACCTTACCGGAGGTAGCGTGATGAAATCCAGCATTAGTGCTTATCGGTAGAATTTCCTAATCAAATATCAGACATGATATAATCCTCAATCAGTGCTTTAAGGACACCTTATTCAAAAGCCAGAAGGAAAACAATATTGTAGAAAATATGCATATTTTACATAGTAATATAATACGTGCATTTAGAAAACATTATTATAAAGCAAGAAGGCATCCATTTTTTTTTTTTTCATTCGATTCTGCCGTCTCTCTGCACAAACAAATACAAACCAAGCTTTAGTGTTACAATGTGCAAGCAAAGCATATGTTACTGGGTACCTAGGTAGCTGATTCTGCTTTAGCTGCTTTAGGTCATATGGTATTATATCTTGTAGTATTGTGCAGCATCACATGATGTTCTGAAATGAGGAAGTCAAAGAAGCCAGCAGTAAATAAAAGCTAGGACAACTGATAGAAATCAGGCTTTATCGGGTTTAACCCTTAAATCACAGATCACTTATCCAATTCCTAATCCCGGACAAGTAGTACCTTATCTTTAATACACTATTATTATATGGCTTTAGTGCCTCTGGCTGCCTCAGTGTAATATATGTGTGTGTGTGTGTGTGTTTCCAGGAGCTGGTGGGCCAGGCTGCACAGATCCTGGGCTCAGTGGATTTCTTGGGGAACCCCATGGGTCTTCTCAACGATGTCACCGAGGGGGTCTCGGAACTCATAAAGTATGGCAACGTGGGAGGGCTGATCCGGAATGTCACGCATGGGGTCTCCAACTCAGCTGCCAAGGTAAAAACCCTATCTGAATAAGCTCTGTTATAAAACACTGTGGTGTTCCTGAACTCTTCTTTCCTAATAATTAGCCTTGTGTAAACCTGTACTGCTCCCATCTCCCAGGGCACCTTCCAGGAACACATCACTGGTCTCAAAGGTTTTCTTGCTGCTGTAGTGTAAGGATAAAGAAAAAGTAGCCTCATATTAAATTGTATTTGTTTATTTAGATTTCCCTTACTATGTTACAATGTTTGCAATCGTTACAAGTGGTGGTACGACAATAAACATTTAAAGGGATATGGAGGGATGGAGAGACAGGCATAGAGACTTTGGGGGGTGGTTGGGGGACTCTGATTTGGACCAGCATTAGGAAGGTACATTCAATGACTTTTGTGAAGAAAAATATGTGACCTGTTCAAGCTGGGGAAGTGAAGGAAACCTGAAAACCTTCAGGGATAGAGCTTTAAAAATCTGATTTAGAAACAAGCAACCTAGAAAAGAGTTGCCTGTGTCTGGTGTTTGCTTTTCACACATTCCTAACAGCAGAACCTTTCATGGAAGCTCCTCATTGCGATGGGATCTGCTTGAAGAGGCTTTGGGGTCCCCGCGGTGTCCATTTGTTTTTATAACCTTGGATAATTCTCCCCCTGCCTGTTCATTTTCTTTTCACTGGCCAAGTAGGGAAAGGCAGCCCTTCATGAGCCTGTCTGCTGAGCTCGTTCCCTGCCCAGGCCTGGCTGCAACAGTAATGCCTTTCACAGCTTTGAATTGGCCCTGAAGACAAAGCAAATCACAAGATATAGCAAGACTAAAGGACAATTAGTTCAAATACTTCAGACAACCATTTATGCTTCTATTTTAAACTACTGCTGTTTCTTTTAGTTGTACTGTATCACACACAGACGTTGATAAATTGATAAATCCTAAACTTATTCTGCATCATAACTCGTATTCCCCATCATACATTTATATGTTACACTCATATCTATATAATATGACAGGTGACTCAAGTACTGGTAGCATAACAAGGAAATATGTATATATACTGTGTAACCTGTATAAATCCTCATTGTATGTGTGTATGTCCCAAGTTAAACTATGCATAATAGTGAAGTAGTTTTTGGTACATGACTGAGCTGTCTTGGGTTACATTGATTCTATAATCTGCAGAAACATTCCCAATATTTTTTATAGTGTGTGCGTTATTCCAAAAGTTCCAGTGGTTTTTATGTAATTGTCATAATTATGTAAGTTAATAATCGGCTCTCCAGAACTCTGCTCTCCTCCGTCTGTTCCCTGTAATGACTCATTCAATTCGTGCACGCAAGCCCACGAGCCGCACTGTGCACACCATCGCTGAACGAGGGAGGCTGTAAACTTGAAAGGGCTCGCATTCTCTTTCCCATCCCAGGAGGAGGAGGAGGAGAAGGAGGGGGAGGGGGGTTATCTGGAAAGTGTATTAGTTTAGTTTTCACAAAAGCCGAGCTGGCCTCCAGTTGAACTCAGCGAAGACTTTACATGCTGGGGTCATCCCAAGTTCATGCATTGCACTCTGTGACTCGCCTAGCGCTGGCTGTTTATGCAGAGCTCCGTCTTCCAGCAGGGCTTTCTCAGGCTTTGTAACACAAACCCAATTCCATAGAGCACCTGCTGAGGCAGATCCCAGGGGGGCAGTGCTGAACAGTCAGGTCAGCTGGAGTGGTAGGAGGGGGGTGGGGGGTGGGATCCACGCAGACAGAGCACTTAGAGGTTGATGTGTCAGACAGATCAGTAGATTGATATAGGAGAGTGGACGTTGATGAAGTCTGTGGCTCTGAACTGAAGACTTGGCCAGATTGATCCAATTTTATCTGGGCAATGCATTGGGTTCACTAGACTGCTGTCAAGGGTGTCACAGGAGGAAATGGCATAGATAGTCTGGGGAATATAGGGGATGAGCAAGCACATAGGAGCCTATGGTTTTTCAGTTGTAATACCCTAAGATCATCTGGGAGGTGCGATACAGTGTAGTGGCCTACCAGGGTCTATTTACCAGCTGGCAATCTTAAGACTTGGTACATCAGTGAATACTCTCTCATTACTAACTTTTATTATCTTCCGTGCGCTACATATTGACATTAATAAAAAAAAAATACTTTTTATGTGGCTTTATGGAGGAATTAAACATTTTGCATTAGGATTTGAGATCTAGAAACCGATAGCAAAATGTCTGCAAAATGTAGTATATTTGGCACTGATGGTTCCTCAGATGCTGCAGAAAAATACAGAAGAAGGAGAGTGCTTGATAAACACAGTCAGGCAGATAGGTCGTTGTTTGAATGGAATCACTCATTCCACACAGAGAGAGGGGGAGCAGTCTTCAAGGACTGGGATGGCCAGCTAATCAGGCAGTTCACACAGACGCCCCAGCGGGGGTCCTTGGCAGGTTAAGTGGTCCTGCTAGCTGTGTCGAGAGGGGCCCGGTCAATGAGCTAATGAGTTGAGGACCGAGGTAATTAGTGGCAGAGCTTGGGTGTGTGGGACAGACCCAGGCGTTATTGGAGGGCCTGGGAATGTAGAGACACACACACACGCACACACACACACACACAGTGTGTTTATTGAACCTTGATGCCTGCAGACAACTGGATTATCTGTCAGTTCAAAGGACCAGTTTTAATCCATTGTGATTAACCCCCTTCGTCTGCTAGAAATCAGCGCTCTCGCTGAAAAAGAAACCAGCTGCAAAAGTGTCTTCCATTTCTAGAACAGCTTTTAATGTAAAAACTGAATTATAGTCTAGAAACCATGTGCAAGTGAAACTGAAACCCCGAAACGAGAAGGGGAAACCAAATGGGTCTGGAATCCAAAACTAAATACGTATTTTACTGGTCTGCTGCGAGTACTGTGTGTCAAAATATTTTCCGTTAACCACTTCATATGTCATACTACATTGATCATTGAACTCCAGGTGATGATGGATTTGAGATTATAGCTACCGTTCAGTTGGACCATTTTTTAACCAAACAGCATTATTCCCATAACTATTGTCGTCAACTGACTGCTGCAATGTTAAATTTAATCTGTAAATGTCTGTGTATCATAATCCCAGGGTGTATGGACTGTCTGTCTAACAGTCTGTATCTCTTACTCACATTTTAACTGTTCATATACAGTTATATACAATGTATTTTATATGTGTCAACATTTTAGGTATAAATGTTAAAGTCTTTTTTAACTTGGTTGTGATGAGGATGAAATATGGTAAAATGAGGAATTATGTTTATTTTCTTTTTTTTTTTTAATATAAACCCTGTCAGGAGACTACCAGTGTAATCTAACCATTGTCTGTGCTGCTGTCTGAGCCAAACTCCCCTGTTTTTGTTCCAGTTTGCAGGGACGCTGTCGGACGGACTGGGGAAGACCATGGATAACCGGCACCAGACAGAAAGGGAGTACATCCGCTACCACGGGGCTACCAGCGGGGAGCATCTGGTAGCCGGGATCCACGGCCTGGCTCATGGTAGGCTTTTACAGGGGCTGGGCCAAAAAAATAAGAAACACCTGCCATAACACTGTCAATACCGTAGCCCTCTATCAAAGTCTTTCAGATCCGCCTTGCTGTACCATTGTTACAGAAACTGACATGCACAAGGGAGAAGTAGCTTTTGCATAATAGAACTCAAACCATTTACTAAGCAAATTAAATGAACTAAACAGGAATATGAGCCTTTTCACATACAAGTGTGTGCTTTAGATTGTAGGTGTTTCTAATGCATTGTATTTTTGTGGTCTGTTGTACATGTAGATTAGAAACCCACTACAATTTAAGTTATGTTGGTGTAGAACATTTTGAATTTTTTTTTTTTTTTTTTTTTAAAGACTACAAATCCGACCTGTATGGTCACAAGTGAAATAGCTTTGATTAAACCACACACAGTTCAGCACAATGTGCAGTCATTGCTTGAGAGAGGCCCAGGACTGAATAGCAGGTTGGTTGCAAAGCAGTGAGGAGAAGCTCTCCTGAAGCCCATCGGCACAGAGCTTGACTGCAGCTACTGTCCCTTCTTTTATACGAGAACTAAATTCTTCTTAAATAATAAATGCCTGTTTTGTGGCCTCCAGGAATCATCGGCGGGCTGACCAGTGTCATCACCTCTACTGTGGAGGGGGTGAAGACAGAGGGAGGGGTGAGTGGCTTCTTCTCCGGTCTGGGCAAAGGGCTGGTCGGCACGGTAACCAAACCGGTGGCTGGTGCGCTGGACTTCGCCTCTGAAACTGCCCAGACCGTCCGAGACATGGCCAGCCTGAGCAACCACAGGTGAGGGGAACTCAAAATGAAAAAATAGACCTTAGAGAAAATGTTATTCTGTTAAGGTAGAAGTGTACATATAGGCCTATGTATATGTGTGTGTGTTTTGAAAGTTCTGGATTTGCAGCCGTGTCATTTAGTACTGTAATACTTTTTTGCTAAGAACAATGTAACCTCATTCTCTCACTGTATAGAAAGATGGTTGTGTGATAGTTCCCAGTGCAGTTCTGTTGCTAAACCAATTTCATTATCCGAAGACATATCCTAGAACTGTTAAAAGGGCCTAAGAGGAGTGAGAAAGGCAGGTTTGTACGTCAGGGCTTGTAATATTGTAAAATGAAATGTTTGTAAAGCCACTGTAAAGACAATGTCTTTCAGCACTGGAGAGTCAACACAAGGCGTGCAGGCCACTGTGCCTTTTAAACTCTGAAATGTCTCTACTGACGTTTCTTCCATAAATGTATAACTTTCCACATAAGTCACAGCGGGAGCGAGAGGGTGGGGAGGAGAGATGGGTGTGCTGGGACCAGACCTTATGCTGAACTGTGCTGCCTGAAGGCAGGTGATGGGAGCAAGGTTGTCAACAGCGTGCCTGTGAGTTCAGGCAGAGTCAACTCTGACAATGTGGGCAATAATCCTTACACTGTCCGTGCACTAGAGCGGACATTTTGAAAAGAGCTTTGAAACAGACTGTAAATTTAGAAGTATAAAAAGTTGTCAGGATGTTAACAATGAAAATAAAAAGTACAGGTACGTTATTGAAACAGTTGTAGGAAGATGTTTTTTGGAACCCCGCTACTTACTCTTCAAGTACTGCATTATATCCAGTTTCCATATTTTCTTCTATACTATTCTGTACATACTGTTGATGTGCGCCATGATCATAAACTTTTTCGGCACACTGATGGCTCTAATTTTGGATTCACAGCCATGGTGGTGATGTATGTTACTGACATAATGGTTTAAATGATCAGGACCAACAAGTAGATGTTTAAAAAAAGTACCCCTCCCTTATAACTGCATGAACCACCTCTATTAGTAAATCTACAGACTCAAATGTGACTTACTCATGCAGTGATGAGAAGTGGCGATTGTTCAAACTCCTGGCACCTGGTAATTTCAATAATATACCTAAACCAGGGGAGTTCTGAACCCCAAGACTGGGTGCAGTGCTTGTGTGAGTTACAAGCCCTGCTGGATTATACTGTACCTGCCTGCAGAAAGGCAGACGGTTTAAAGTCCTGTAGGGTAACCGCAAACAGGAAGTAAACAAGTAAATGAGAAGCAGACGGCAACAGTGAGTTGTTCAGCGGCGCAAGGGGAATTGTGGGATTTTCCGTACACTCACTCTGCCCTCCTGCCCTTCCAATGAACTCTCCCAGAGCGCTCTGCAAACATCCCCCCCCTCACCGCCCCCCACCCCCACCCCCCGCTGCCCAACCTCCGCTCTCTTCCAGGCACAAAACAGGGAGGAGAGTGTGCTTTTTGTTTTTGTGTAAGACTTGGATTTGATTACATATTTCCATTTTCTTTTAAACTGTCTTGCTCCTGTTTTTTATAATTCAAGCATTGGAAAATACTACTGTGGTGGTTTTAGTGGCTGTGAAAAATGAGGGGCTGACTGCACTGGAGACTGGATCTCTCTGTCAAGTCTGTTTGTCTGTCTGCTTCTGCCATTAGCCACTATTCCGTTTGCACACACGTGAAGTTTGTTGTAGCAAGAAATAAGATGAAGGTAGAAGCCATCCAGTTAACTTTCTGGTTCATATATATATATATATATATATATATATATATATATATATATATATATATATATATATAGGACTACATTTTTATGCTTTAGAACCGTGTATCCAAATTTTGATGAAAAATGACATTAAAGCAAATACACACTGTGGTAGTTAAAGTTGAAACAACTTCCTTAGTAAATATTTCATTTTTAGCCGTGGCTTTGAGAATTACCCCTGGCTGTGTGGGTGCAGGAGCCCTTTTGTGTGCAGAGCTGTGTTGGCTCACAGAGACTCAATGAAAAAGCCACAACGCTAGGAAGAAGCTGAGCTAATGCACCACCCCCCTACTGCGTGCTCCGGAGACTGTTTGGTCTTATTGACTGCTGCCTGGCTCCCAACCAGCCCTGTAGCCTGACCTAGAGTTGAACCCTATTGTCGAGGCACGGGGGGGCGGGGAGGGATTCCAAACAAAAACTGTATATGGAAGCTAGACTTAAATCAAAGGTGTAATACCATTGAAAACCACATTCTTACAGGTCCCTTTTTTGTATTCCAGACATTATTATCACTTGACTTGACTTCTTCCTGTGTTACTGGTAATAGGACCCCATCTGAACTTTGCAGTCCAGGCTGTACTTACAGTAGGAAACTGTTGCCTGTTGCCTGTTACACAGGAGGGTAACACATGTACTTTGGGCAGCAGTGTGGAGTAGTGGTTAGGGCTCTGGACTCTTGACCAGAGGGTTGTGGGTTCAATCCCCGGTGGGGACACTGCTGTTGTACCTTTGAGCAAGGTACTTTACCTAAATTGCTCCAGTAAAAACCCAACTGTATAAATGGGTAATTGTATGTAAAATAATGTGATCTTGTAACAATTGTAAGTCGCCCTGGATAAGGGTGTCTGCTAAGAAATAAATAATAATAATAATAATAATACTCTTCCTGTGGATGTTAAGGGACAGTTTAGGAGTGGCTTTATAAACAGGTGCATCGTTTAGCAGAGGAAATAAGGTGGGGCCAGTTTGCTCAGGAAGTAAGGTATTCAAACAGTTTCTTTAACTTACTATGGCATCAGAATTGTTTTAAAATAAGACGACACACAGTATAATATGTTTCTTTCAAAACTACACTTTGCAATAGCAGTGTGGCCACTTAGTGGCTCCCCACTGTTATATTCTGTCAGTGTGGCCCTTGTGACCAGTTAGGAACTCCTGTCTGCTGCATTGTGCCTGCGTGGCTTCTTAGTGAGTCACCTGATGAGAGAATGGCACTTTTTGACCATGGCTGGATGAACTGTAACAGATGTTGGCAGGCTGCCACTTTTCAAAAAGCGAGAGAAAGAAAAAGAGAGAGAGAGGGGGGGAGAAAAAAGAAACCTCAGTACAGTACTGTCTTTGTGAATCAACTGGAAACCATCAGCTAATATATAATGACCATAGAAAAGATTCAAGCCAGATGTAAAAATTCCACAGCTCAGTACTGCAGCTGAGTCTTACAGTGGCAGCCAGCAAGAAAGGTCATTTACAGGAGAAGTTTGTTCAGAGCTCAGTTTCCAGTTTGTTCTCGGAAAAATCGAATGTAGAATTACCAGAGTACAGAGCAACTTCTGTTCCCTATATATGTATAATGACCTATTAACCTTTTCAATGTTCAAAAGAAATATTCAACATCCACATTCAATCAGTTTAATAGAGTAAACCTGGAACCTATCCCATTCGTAATGGCTAATTCTGAAGGCTCATGGTTTGTTGTCAAAGCAATCCTTTGTTCATGCCTGTGCTCCTGGTTCTAAAGCCCATGTAAAACCAAGCAAATGTCAGGCAGCTATTTCTGGTACGGGACATTTTAAAGCAATTTTTCAAGCTCAAATCAAGATTGTTTAGAATTTGGGTCTTTGAACATTTCACACAGGGAACATTGCTTACACATTTCCCTTTCGTCTTGAAGTGGCCAACGCTTAAATCATGTTAAGAAACTGGGATTTCACAAGCATTGCTCTGTGGACATTGAGCCTGTTCCAAAAACGCTATAAAAATGACCGGGATGGAACATATAAAGTTCTTAAAAGTCATTTTAAACAAAACTCTCTAGTTTTTTTTTTTTAAATAAACAATTGGGTTTCTCCTGCTTAATGAAATGCTGTTGTGGAATTTGAAGTTGTGGAGTGGTTGTTTATCGGCTGTGTCTGTGCAGGATGAGTATGCAGCGCGTCAGGAAGCCACGATGCTGCAAGGGCCCTCAGGGCCTCCTGCCTCGATTCTCCTCCACCCAGGCTGAGGGACAGGAGCAGCTCTTCCGCCTCACAGACAACCTCCTGTCAGAGTTGTGAGTATCAGTGTTATTGTTCATTTATACCACACATCCATTTTCAAAACCCTCAATCAGAAAGGTAAAACTCAACAAGTAGGCAAACATCACTGAAGAAGGCACCAGCCGAAATGTTTGTCTGGTTGACTTTGTCTACTGACATTTCTTACAAGTTTTATTATATTTCTACCATATGTATTGTATTGTGTAACTTGGAATAAGGCTGATTTTGGTAGCTGGTTCTCAGTTGCATTTTCACAATCCCATTTTGGGGATTTTTTGCTTTTTGTTTTCCACACATCTGACTCAAGTGCAGCTAATTGTTCAAGCCGCATTATATAATGTCCAAAAATAATCAAATTTAAAGTGAAGGGCTTTCTGTGTTAATGTCACAAAAGAATACTTTGAATGTTTGTCTCAGTACTAAAATATACAAATACCGGAACAAACATTAAATTAAATGTAACCGTTAGCAGCAATATTCATTTATATAATATAACAGAATGTATAAATAATCACAAAGATGGAAAGGAAACCAATGCATACATAATGTCAGATGAAAAGCCCTTTCTGTGGTACAGAAGAGTGTTTCTCTCCGTTCTCTGATATGGGGACAGGGTTTATTTTGCTGCTGAGATATTTTGTTTGTAGTGTGTTGTTATTCTCCAGCAAATTAAAAATGTATCGAATATTCAAATATTAATTTCAATTTTGAAATAATATTCAAACATGAAAACCATCCACTAATATGCTTTTTAAATCTTTGTATTGTGTCTAAAAAAAACTTGCAAACACAGCTAGTTGATTGGAGTCATCCGTCATGAGCACGTTGTTTGGCTGAGGCACACACTCACAGATGCCCTGTGAGCTGTGAAAGCTCGTTTGTCACCCCCCAGGCTAATTAATCCAGTTCTGCAGCCCCCCTGCTTCTAGACTGACCTCTAACCCCAGAGGTGTTAAACAGGCAATTACTCTCCCAGCTTCTGTGCTACAGACTGCGGGCGTGAGCAGCTCTGTGTGTGTGTGTGTGTGTGTGTGTGTGTGTGTGTGTGTGCACGCGTGCCGGCTCGCGACTGCATGTCTGTGCCAGAGTGCATGCTGTGCGTGTCTGTGTGTAAGCATGTGTCCCTGCATGTTTGTTTGGTTGTGAACTATACTGTCCCAGTCAAAACTTTGGACGCAGTTCCTGAACTGGCAAATAAATGTATTTTGTTTATTTATTATTATTTTTTTATTTAATTGTATCTATTTGTAGGAGAGAGTCACATTGTGGGAGAGGTGTGTGTTCAATTTTTATAGTGTCATAACGCACTCATTGTGTAGTGTTGTTGCGGGAGTATTGTCCATTGTAAACAGCACTAATGAACCTGGAAAGAACTCCAGCAACGTGTAACATTTATATCAATTATAAATTGTACTCTGTGAAGTGGTTCTTTTAATAAAAGTTTTATGTAAGTGAAATTAAATTTAAGTTGAAACTCTGGGAACCTACCTGTGTTGCGATACCGCACCCAAGAATTATGAATCGCGTATGAGAAGTCAACCAATCACCTTTTATCTTGCGCATTGATGCCATTTTGTGGAGAACATACAACACAACTGTTTTATGTTTTATAGTAGTTCCTGTGCACATTCTATGTTCCGTGTAGGGTGTCTTTTATAACAGAAATCAGTTTGCACAGTTTAAGCAATCAGCTACATTTTGTGGTCCCCTTGCCCAAACTGCACTTCTAACAATGCGAGACATCCTAACGATCCTAATCGCAACCTATTATATCCATTTATGACATCCATTTAGTAACATGACATTACTGACCTAGAAGCCATGGCTCCTGTGCTAACCCGTCTGTCATTTCCCCAGCTTCATTGCAGTAGAGCCCATCGACACATACTGTGTCCTCATCTCATCTAAAGCTGTCTACTTCCTGAAACCGGGGGACTGCATAGATCGAGACGCCATCTTCCTCGAGATCAAATATGAAGACCTCTACCACTGCCTGGTCTTCAAGGATCATGGGAAAGTATATGTGCAGCTCACCAAGAAAGCAGAGAACACAAGCAGTGGTGTGGCCATCCCAGGACCTTCGCACCAAAAACCCATGGTGAGTGATGGAACAGCACCATTCACTCACTGTACACTGTGTATTCAAATAGAATGACAGTGCAGGAGAGCTGAGAATGCAGAGTTTAGACTAGTGCTCCTTATTGGGGTGCAGGGTAATGATGGTGCTGGAGAGTTGAGAGTGTTTTAGTGCTGTTAAACTGCAGTTTTTTTGGTGTTGGCTTAATTACATTTTAGAGACATATCTAAGTCTATGCCCACACTGTAAATTGCATGGGGGATGTGAATAACTGATTGATCTGTTCCGTATTTAAACTGGTATGCCAATACCCAGTAGCATATGTGCTGCAACAGTAAAAGAATGTCAATGCTTATTGCAGAATGTTTTGCCTCTATTGTTTTTTTTTGTGTTCCTGTGTATTAAATCTCAAGTGCTGTCTGCTTGCAGGTTCACGTGAAGACCGAAAACCTAGCTGTCAAAATCTCTCAAGAAATCAACTATGCCAAGAGCCTGTACAACGAGCAGCAGCTAATGCTGCCGCCCAATGAGAATGAGAATGAGAATTACCCGGAGCTGGACTCCTAATGGGCCAATCAGGAAGGCTTCTTCGGTAACAGGTTAGCATCCAATCAGTGGGGAGAACTTCTTGAGATAGCCAATCACTGATTCAACCCAACGGATGCAGCAGAGCGGTAACAAAAATCTGGAAAATCGTCTGTACAGAAATCAAAGAAGCGCCGCCTTTTTCAGTTTGAGTGTCTTGACAGCATCTTTTCTTTTTAATCCAAAGTGGACTGCTTGACCTGTAGAGGCACACAGCTGTAGCGGAAAATATGCAATGAGAATTATTTTACGGTGTTCTGTATTTGCAATATAAATTTGAGATTAGACAGGGGTGTGAAGAGATCTTTATTTTGCTACACTATGTAAAAAAAAAAAAAAAAAACTAAAGAGAAACACTATCTATTGCGCCCTGTAAAAATGGAAGGGGTCAACACAATAGAAGTATATACAAAGTGTGTATAGAATGTCTTGTGTGCTGTATAAAACTGCCTTTACAATTAAGAGATGACACTGTGGGCAATCTGTGAGCACTTGACTGAATCCAGACCACACTTACAGGCAGCAGCGGCTATGGCGGATACTGAAGCTGCACAGCCTTACCTTGCCCAGGAGGGGTTGCTAGAGCCTAATGGAATATGAATGTCACTGACAGTGTATTGTACGGTGCATACATGAAGCACTGAATTTATGAATGGTCTGATCACCCTGCTTCTGAACTAGCCACCACAGGCTGCTATAACACAGTGCTCTCCCATTTGAGTCTTTCAGATCACAGCCGTTAAGGAGTACTGTAAAATGATAAATATTTGCATGCCAGAAATCTTTTGCAGGATCAATGTTTTTAGAATCCCATATAAAACAATGATTTGCTTGTGTATTTAAAAAAAAAAAAAAAAAAATCTTAATTAAAAATGTTCAGGGACAATGCTGGTAATTTAAAGGGTCAAAACAATTAAATATGCTCAGCTAACTTGCAACCTAGCATAACTATGTAGGATAAACCATGAACATGAACAGGGATTACTGCAGTTATGTGAGTGAGTACAGCTTGTTTGCAGCTATGTGAGTGAAATAACCACAGCACTCCATGAACGCTCATGGGGTATTCTGTTTATAGAGTTCAATGTATGGGGAAAAAAAAGTGTTTAACCCTAAATTAAACAGCTGAATCCTGAGAATTACAATCCTTCGATCACGCTCTGGATCTGCTTAGATTAAACTCCCAGTGTTCGAACAAAGTCTTCCAATTTAAATTCTTTTTTTTTTTTATATATTTTCCCATCAAAAGTGTATTTTCTGTGCTTGTGCAAACCCTTTGATGTTCTAATTATAGATGGTTAAACATGCACTTCTCATTTCACAGAATGAGAAACAGCTGCGTTGCAGGGTCAGGGGATTCGAAAGTCAAACAGTATGGTGTTATTTTACAAGAGCCCAATTGAATTAGCTTTGTAGTTGGGGCGGAAAGTTTGCCCTAACGAAACAACAGTCATTTGAATTCCATAATTTAATTAACAGCTCGTCAACGAGGCGTTAATTGAAACTGAATCAATATTGATTCCCATTCACTCTGTTCATTACAGAAACTTCTAATTTCCCAGTAAATTTCGCTCCAGGTAATTGAATTAGGCTGTTGAAATGCGTGGATTGTGTATTGATCCTGTGGTCACTTTATTGTTTTGTTTCTTTTTCATACCATAGAAATCGCTGCCAATTGCAGTTTTATAACTGATCTATAACAATTAATGTAAAAAGTTCCAACAGTAAGTACGCCCAGTTAATTAAGATATTTAAATCAAAATCCAGTTTTTCTTGAAGCACGAACTATTTCAAAACTAGTGCAACATGAGTTTTATGGCTATATTTCTTGCTCATATTTTTCAGAATCTCTTCATTCTTCTCTGATCAGTGCCACAGGGTTAGCCTTAAACCTAGCAGGAGAAAGTCAAGGCAAATTTGTGCATCTTTAAGCCTTGCAAAAAGGACACAGATTACCTAATACAGGTAAAGCTTTTTGCTTTTTTCCACTTTGTCTGTGACAAGCTAATAGCCCTTATAAAAGTGTACCACTTTTTAAACTTTAATTTTCATTGAATCACTGATTAATTAATAAACCAGAGTTTAGCAGTAGTGTTGGGGTGCAGCAGTCTAAAGGGTCCCCCTTCCGTCCTTATACTTTCAGTTATTCATTTATTTATTAACAGTACTAGGAACAAAAGGTAATATTTGTAATCCAAACACAGATGTAACCTATATGTGGAAACCCCAAAGCACTGATTGGATTACCAGTGTGAGATTATGATATAGTAGCTGTAAGAAACAATATCACAACATGGTTTTATTTTAAAGTTAATCAATATCAGTAAGCTGACCACAGGATGCTGTACACACTGCGCATTCTTTTTGTTTTTCCCTTTTAGTAATGCTTGCTGCTCCGAAATGGCTAGTTATCTGGACTGCAAATTGGATATCTCTGCTCAAAGTAATCTCATATTGCACAATCACTGTGGTGGTGTAGATTAGGAAGGTTTATAACCAGAAAGATGGTGAGTTAATGAACAAGCACAATTATTTAGACAGTTATCTATCAATAGCCATAGTTCTGTACATCACAATTGTGTAAAAAAAAAAAAAGTTTCCAATAAAACTCTTAAATGAATTCCATTAAAAAAAAAAACACATTTGGCTAATATTGAAGACGATAATAAATTAGTTTAACTAAAAAAAATTTCCACAGTTTAGATACCTTAACCAAAGTTTATTAAACTAATTAGTATATATTTTTATTAGTATCTAGTTTCAGATGTGTACTAGTCATGAGCAAAAAAGTATACTGCAGTAATTTTAAAGCCTAGTTATAACATGCTGTTTGAAGCTATGGATATTAAAACTATGGGTAACTGTCTGAATATTATTTGTGAGCTACTGTATGTACTAATAGTACTAGAGTTTTAATCTAAAAGTCTCTGGAAATGTCCTTCTGGCCTGTTTGTATAGCTCAAACCACTGGATACAAATGTTTTCTATTGTTTTCATCTGTACAAAGTGTAAAGGTTAATAATTAAAATCATTTTTGTTTCTCTAAAGCTGTGGGTTTCAATTTGATTGTGAACCTCCCCCCCCCCCCCCCCGACAGACAGACAGGCAGGGGTTGGACGTTACCCCTGCAAAATGTAGTACACACTTGTCTGACAGAAGGTGCTATCCTTGACTGACTTGAGCACCCTGAAGGAATTAAAGGTGGTAATCCATTGAGGAATGGTCATATATCCCTCCAGATTGGCGACACCTTATTGACATTGTTATGGTAGGTGTTCCTAATGATTCGGCCTCCCCTGTATTGGCTGTAGCTGCCCAGTTGCCTTCAGATGTATCCAAGCTTCCCTCCACCTCTGCTCGCCCCATTCTTCTTGTTGATTGGCATTTTAATGGGGCAGGAGGGTCACCCCCTGGCTGGGGGGCAGTTCAAGGGCCGTTTGTCTTGCAGGCTGTGCGGGGCTCAGCAGCTCAGGCAGACCCTGTGATGGATGAGCCCAGTGTGGAGAGGGAGAGAGCAGCACTTCTCACTTTTCTGCCTCTGTCAGGGCTTCCAGACACAATAACAGTGCAGACACAGCCGAGAGCCCCGCGGTGTGAGAGCCTGAGAATGCAATACAGTATGGGACAGTTAACTAGAGAACTTGGTGCTGGGGATCTGTGAGCCAGCTAATTCCATACAGTATAGTATAGAGAACTCAGTTCTGGGGATCTGAGAGCCAGCTAATTCAGTGCAGTACAATATAGAGAACTCAGTTCTGGGGATCTGAGCCAGCTAACTCAGTGTAGTATAGAGAACTCGGTTCTGGGGATCTGAGAGCCAGCTGATTCAGTGCAGTTCAATATAGAGAACTGTGGATCTAAGAGATGGCTGTAGGGTCATTACATGCCAAAACCTGCAAATCCAGATGATCAAGGCTGTATTGTTTCCAGGGATATGGTGTTTTCACTGAATCCATACAAGGTAATGTATTCTGAACAAGCCAGGTATGAATGCAAATAACTTGTAAATGGCCATATGGACCAGGTGGAGAAGCAGGTGGGTAATTTAATGATTAAGATGTATTTAATAAAAATAAATCATGAATAGTTTCAAGACCTTGGATCCAGCTGCTGATTAGACACAGAAGGAGCCTATAGTGTAGAGAACAGAACATTATTTACAAACAAGAAGAGGCCATCCAGCCCATCAATTCTCATCTCGTTTATAGTGACTGATTGATCTCAAAACTTTGCCAAGTTAAATGATCCCAATGATTCAGCATTATGAAAGTGGCTAGATAAACCATTCCATGCCCTCCTCACTCTCCAGAGAAGTGTTTTCTACCTTCTGCCTTAAGTCCACTTCATTTCCAGCTGTGTCTTTTGGCCATTGGTTAAGGTTAACTTTGTCAATTTCTTTTAACCTTTTAAGTGTCGTCCCCCCCCCCCCCCCTGTTATTCCTCTTTGTTCTAGGCTAAATATATTCAGTCAACCTATAGATCCTAAACTTGCTATCAGCACTGGCAGTGGGAGAGGGGCTGGTGGCTGGATATCCCCTAAGCCTCCCTCCCTCTCTCCACCTGCGTGGCCCCACAGAGCAGCACGTTTAACCGTGTGAAGAGTTCAGCGCAGGGTGAGCTGTCTGTCTCCTAGTCCTGCCTAATTTATCCACTGTTTGGCTAACCTTGCTCTGAACTCGCCCCCTGAGATCTGAGTTCTCCTACACAGCAGCCCCCCCCCCCCCCCCACACACACACACACACACATGCACACAGGGATCATTAGGCAGAAAAAACAGATTCCCCAGCAATGTCAATTTTAGACACGCTCTGTGTACCCTACAGGAGAATACAAATGGTCCCTTGAAAAAGGTTACATAATATTCTTCTGCTTTCCATTGTATCCTGCAGTATACAGTACAGTGGTTCTCCAATGGATGGCTCTTGAGCCATATTTGCCTCATTGAGCTCCCCAATATGGCTCTCTTGTTTACACATTACCCTGTTCAAGGCTTTCAATAGGGTTGAAAAAGACTACTGGGTAGTCTTTGGTAGAATTAAAATTGAAGTTGTGTTTAAGCATGACGCATGTTTAATGAACATGAACATACTTGAGCTGTGTCTTTCTGCAGTCTGCTTAAACGTTATCTGTGTTCTACAGTGAGGTGTGGCAAATATGGGAAATCTGTAGTATATGCATGGGTAATGTATAGGGATATTGTAGTTCCTGAAACCACTCTGAATATAACATCCCAGTATTAATCTGTATAAACCACTACAAAATTCAACACAACTGTCAAGTCTGTGCTTGAGAGAGGCCCAAGACTGAATGGCAGGCACCGGGTGTTCAGGTGCTGATTGAGGTGTGCTCTCACTTGCAAAGCTGTGAGAGAAAGAACATGAAAAGTAAATTCACTAACGAGAGGAGGCCATTTGGCCCATCAGTGCTTGTCCAGTTCCAAGAAGCTGATTGATACCAAAAGAGTGGTCTTAAATGATGTCAATGATTCAGAACCAACAATGTGGCTTGGTAACCTATTCCATACTCTCTCAAAATGTCTTGTACTCTCTGTCCGAAGTCTGTCTCCACTTAATTTCCAACCGTGTCATCTGGTCCTTGTTTCTGTGCTGAGTTTAAAGTATTGGTAAACTTCATAAACTCCTTTTAAGATTTTTAAGACTTTAATCAAGTTCCCCTCGCTGAAGCAAGTTGTCCGTCGCCTTTCATCTCTAAATTCACTAGAAATTTGTAGAGAAAAATACAGATTACATTGTCTTGCTTTTGATTAGATAATTCAACTGCATGTGGCATGGCTTTAAGGAGTTAATAATTTTCTCCCTTAGGCTTTGTGATATCAAGAGTGATCTGTAACAGTGTTCCCTGTATATGTGAACAGAAGCTAATTCAGTCCTTCTTCAGTCCACTTTAGTTTGATCTTTTAGAAAGACCAACAGTTTACACACAATGTGACACACACGTTGTAGCCATCTCCGATTTAATTATTTTTTATTTTTTTTTTCAAGAGGGGAGCACAAACATATAATTTTTAATCTGATAAATTTGGTGATACTTTGACAAAATCTGCACAAATACATGTAATAAAAATATAAACACAAAAATGGAGAGAATTAATTAAAAAACAGAGCAGTCAACAGTACTTTGAACATAATTACAGTGTAAGTCACTGCACAACTTTATTTCAAACTCAATATAAATATATAATGTATATAATTATATTTAGGTCTTGAAGTTTTCATGTCTTATTTTGAGCCTTTTCTTTTTCCTAATTAAACTCAGAAAAAGCTGTTAATTACAAAACAATGTCACTTGTTTTTACCTTTATGTCTTGACTGAGCCTGATTCTGTTTTGCTTAATTTGTATTTAAACAGACGTGACAAATTATATTAATTGCTCATCACTTCCTAATTACATTTCATTCTTGCAGTTGCGTAGTTTATCTTCGTTGTTTTCACTCGATTAACAGAGTTGTCCTGTCAGATTTTCTTTTACGCATAAAAGTGGTGTGCAGAGAGTCAGAGTCAGGGGAGCACCCTGGCTGTGCGAAGATGCCAGGCTTCACTGGGGATTCCACAGGGAGCATTTTATTGGCTTAGGGAGGCAAAACCATCAGGAACTGTTTCTTCTCACTGCGCTGCAGCGGAGCTTGCTGGCCAGGTGCCTGTTGAGATTAGGCGGACACCTGCAGGGCTGGCCTTTGTCCTCCAGAGGCCGGTAGCTTGCTGACATCTGCTCTCGAGTTCCTGGGTATAGAAGAGGAAACTGACGGTCGTGGGATCGGAAGGTGCCCCACTGAACCTTCAATTCTCCTGAGCTGTGTGAGGAATTGCTGCGGTGAGGGAACGTAATTGGACATTCTAGATTGGAGAAAAAAAACAATGGGGGTACAGTAATTGGGCAGTCTATATATTTAAAAAAAAACATGGTGCGGAACCAGAGAACGGCAACACTGGGCTGTGGAAATGGAGCCTGCATGCCAGCTCTGTGTCTGACTGCAGCTAGTTCCATTGTACCTTACCTTTCATCTGCACACAATCCACCACTTTTGTTTTCTTTTTTCTAACCATTTCGCTTGGCCTCTTCATTGCCAAATAATGACTTAGTTATTGGAACAGCAGAGGCACAGCTGTCTATAATCTTTTATCTAAACAAGACTTTATGAGTTCGTGGCGCCTCGTCTTTTCTCTGAATTGGCAGAAACACAGCAGAGGCATAATAAAGCCGACTTCAGCTTTTGTTTTCAATACCTAATTTGATTATTCCCATTCTGCAGCTGAAGTGGCTAATTAATGGTCTTTACCAAAACCTCAGCACGCTTAGCTAAGGGGGGACTGGAGTTTTTTGGCTGAGGGAATGTCAACAGAACTTGTTAATGCTTGTGAGTTTGCCAAATTCAACCATTAGCTCCCATAAACTTCTTATTGTT
Organism: Acipenser ruthenus; assembly: GCF_902713425.1. NCBI lineage: Eukaryota > Metazoa > Chordata > Actinopteri > Acipenseriformes > Acipenseridae > Acipenser > Acipenser ruthenus. The sequence continues at coordinate 6,115,446 of NC_081208.1, read as the reverse complement.
TGTAACTCAAATGTTTTTGTATTCTCAAATGGCTATTAGGGTACAAGTGGACTGTGTTTGCTTCATGTTTCATGAAACTTGGGAACTTCAACAGGCAAGATATTTTTTATTTTAAACCATTTTTATTATTATTATTATTATTTAATATACATAAAATGATTAAATTAACTGTTGTAGTTAATTTCAAACATATATATGATGTATGTAACTGAAAACCATGGCAACACCATGCCTAAAGAAACAAATTACAGCAAATTTTAAAGGAATAAAAAAACCCTTAAACACAATTGTTCTCACTAAAGTCCAATATTATACCTATGCAAATGGTGGCTGAGGGAAGCAGTTCAGTCAGATATTGGTTTCCATGGAGATGACCTGGAAGTGTTTTGTTTTCCCCCCAAAAGTTAACCCATCGGGTTAAATGTTCAGTATGTTACTTTTTGAGCAAAATAGCAGGACTTGAGGGTACAAATGGAAGTTGAGGAAAATCAATCTCAAAACAGAAGTTACGCAGCACGAATAAAACCCAGAGAATAATAATAAAAAAATATGTGATTGTACTCTGGGGCTGAATGTGTGCTAGCAAGGAACAAACCATGGTAGGCCGAACAGCCTCTCCTTGTTCGCAACATTTCTTATGTTCTGCTGTTCAGTAACATCCAAGATGTCCGCCGTTTCCAGGGGCGTTCAGCTAGCTTGATTTAAGGCAGAGCACACATTGTAATGTCAGATTTTTCAGCATTTATCTGATTGTCTGTCGGTCTGTCTGGCTTAATCTTCTATGTCCGTCCTTTAAAGGTGTTCATGCATGTGTAGCTTCCCGAGAACTTGTGGATTTCTTCAAGTGCTTGCTGTGGCATGAAGCTATAAAGAGAAGAGAAAACAACAAACAGTTTAGTCTCAACACAATACTCCACAAGACCCCGATTCCATTATGAGAGATGAACTGTGCTCCCAGCACCCAAGTTGTTTATTGCTAGTTTTATCTGACCACATTTCACATGAAAGGAGTCAAGTTAGAATAAAGAGAATGAACGTGACAGAAATATGGTTAAGGTTTGGCAATTTAATTTACCAAACTCCTATATACAGTGGTGCTCCTGCAAAATGCTGTTATTCACTTTGATACTATTACCACTTTCGAAATCTGGATTTGTACGCATTATTATGCATGAAATTTCTGCTCAACGCAAGTTCATAATTTAAAATTCAGATGATTCCACTGTATTTCTTAACTGAAAACGACTTAACTAAACACTACTAGTGTTGAGCATATTAATGGAAATTAAAGCAAGGAAATGATAGGAGGGTGTCAACACTGCTTTATATTTGGAGAGTAACTGGATTGGTGTTATTCTGGGACAGTTTACCTTTTGAGGATGACGAGCGCGTGCATTGTCCAGGGCAGGTAGAGCAAGGCTGTGTTTTTTTGGACAGCTTCCACTGTCCGCCTGGCCACTGTCTCCGGTTTCAGAGGAGGGAACAGGTTAGGGAACCTGGAGACATGAACCAGAGAACAGTTCATTCTGTTTCTGAAACGATTATTAGTGATTTGTGATAGGAGAATTATTGACAGTTTGAAATATACTTGAGCCATGCCAAATGTCTTTATTTAAAAATATTTTTAATCAAGTGTGCTTTAGATAGCTGGTCCAACAGAGACTCCTCGAATTCTCTTGGCAAGAACACGAGTTAAAAGAAAGAATGCCAAGACGAGTGAGAACCCCAGCAATGCTGAAGAGAGTGTGCTTACCTGACTCTCATTCCTTGGAACATCTCTGTGTTGGTGTGGAAGGGCAGCACGGTGGTGGTGCCCACGCCAGGGCAGTCCAGCAGCCCCAGGGTCAGGCTCTCCATGAAGGCAAAGGAGGAGGCCTTGGAGGTGCAGTAATCAATGGCTCCCGGGATCGAGGACTGAGACAACACCGAGTTGATACACACCACGTGGCCGTTCTGCAGCTCCAGCATTCGCGGCAGGAACGCTTTGGTGGTCTGTGGAGAGAGGGAGGTGGTTACAGCCAGGCTTCTCCATGACATTTCAGTTACAGTATATATAGCCTGGCATTTGAGTTATTGTTACACTAATGAAACTAATGTTTTACTAATAATAACAACAACAACAACAATAATAATATCCCTTTGTGGTACGTACCCAGAACTGTCCGAGCGTGTTGATATGCTGAGATTTTAAGAGGGCGTCGTCATCGCTGTCCATTAGAGACTTCCCATGAACCACTGCAGCATTGTTCACCAGGATGGTGACATCACCCACCTAGCAACAAAAAAATCCCTATTTCATTGGTTGAACAAGACTTACTTCTCTACTGGAGTACATTGTACACACACCTTAGGTGTTAAAGGTTTTTGATAAACCTCACATTTAAATTGTGCCGAATTGTGTGGAGGTTTTGTATTTCCCTTAAGGACTTGAGAGGTGAAAATGTTGCAAAAATGGTTTTAAGGAAAGGATAGGCTGGAGGTAGGCTGAGATTCTCAGATTGGAATCAATCCTGGGTCCTACTGGCTAGTGTAGTCAAGGTAGGATTTACTAAATGCATATATTAGTCTTTTATGTAACCGTTTCTCTGTGAATGGAGCTCTGCTTTCCGGTGTGGCTGTACCTACCCTCTCTCGTACCACCTTGGCCTGCTGGTACACTTCCTCCCGGTTGCCCACATCACACAGAAAGTAGTGGCACTCGGTTCCCATGAGCTTGATCTCCTCGCAGGTTTCCTTCAGACACTTCTCTGTGCGGCCCCACAGGATCAGCTGAAAGCAAGGCAGAGGTCAGCATTGTGTTAAATCGTCATGGTTCTTTTAATATTAAACTCCATGAAACTGCTCCTGGTTTGGATCCTTCTCAGTTTCAGTTGCTTGCTTTAACTTGCCTTACATGCGTTTGAAAAGGTGTTCTTGTTTCATGGTCTCATAAATTACTATAAATATGCAGTAAACAACTTAATGGCTTTCCAGATTTAATCACGTAGGATTGGGACTCTTGAAAATCTACCCTGTCGCTTTAAGAAATTGCCTTACATTTCCCCTTCCACCCACACACACACACACACAGTGAAGTGTTGAAGTCAGTCAGAGTTCAGGGAACGGGCAGGCAGGCAGGCTGGCAGGCTCATACATAACTATCTGGTAATCCAAACCCTGCGTTGTGCCGTGACTACTTGGTTCTCGCTATAGTGGGCACAGGGGGTTAAAACATGCTGTAAATTATAGCTGCAGTAGAAAACCACTGCTACACACAGTATACAGTATCTCCTTTTAAAAGTTTACAGTGGTTTACTGTGGCCTTGTAAAGCATGGTAAGTGTACGCCCTTACAGAAAACTTAGAGAAATTTCATGAGGAAACTATTATGAAACACTGTCGTACGGAAGAGCTGCATCAACATTGTAGTGCCACAACACTTCCAGTTAAGATATTTTGGTAAGGGTAGTATAAGGTAAACTTTTCTATGGGTAAAATAACTTCAAGTTGGACAGAAGAGAAATGTACTGTATGAGATAATCGTTGGCAGCATCAGGGCAGGTTGACCCAAAACTAATGATTGTTTCTGAGTTATGTGTGCTGTATCTGAGAACACACCCACTGAGCCTGATATCATATCTCCACATGACAGAACCCTATCCTTTGGGATAAGGCCCCTCAACATACTATCAAGTGGTATAGAGCATTGTGTTCTATATTTAATAAGACTAGCCAGCCAAGTTATAAGCCTGCTTTACAATTTGGTGAAACAAACAGACAAACGTTTCAGCTAGTGCCTTAGTGAGTTTTACGCGTGACATAGATTCTTAAGTCTTAGTTTACCCCAGAATGAATGACTGGGGTTATAGCTATAGTTGAACTACTTTAAACTGGAACGAAAATAAATTATAGAAAACTTGTTCCACCATGTTTCCTCCCTGCAATCCAATTTGGTCATGTTTTTAGCTCTACACCACCATGTATTAATGTGTATTTGAATTTTTGGAACAATTCTTCAGTCTTCATAAAAGCCTATAGAAATGTTCATTAACCATTCTCATCACAGCGAAAGTTAGGAAATTCCAGTTCTTGGGAACTGGGCCAAAAGGCTGCTTTATATTCAGGAAACCATATTAAAAGTGTTTCAGCAATTTATCAGCAACTTTCTAAAACTGGGCATGACTGTCAAAAAGATGTTAGCAGCTCGTCAGATTTTTAGAGGCTTAAATAAAATAATTCTCCCACTAGTTTAAAGAGAAAATGTGCAAATTGCAAACTGACTAAGATACAGGCTTCATATAACCTATGAGAAATTGGACTGGGGAGCTTTAAAAAACCAAATAGTGGCCTGTGACTGGAGATACTGTTCTAAACCGAACATTACCAATGATGCAGAGATTGGCGCTGGGGCCTGTCAATCACAGGGGTCACACAGAGGTAACGACAGTGCTGAACTCCCCACCCTCTCCTCCCCAACTCACACACACTCTCAAAGAGATTACATGGCTCGCTGGCTAGATGAATCCTGCAATTTTCTGGTCAGGGAGTTTCAAACAGTGCGTGTGGTGAGTGCAGCCGAGGGGCAGCTCAGAGCTTGGCCAGTTTCCAGGGGCTGCGGCTTATCTTTCCACAGGCACTCCACTGGAAAGTGATCCAGTTTAGGGGAGGGGAAGCAGCGTGGAACGCATCCATCAAAACAGGAAGGCTTGCAAACAACAGCTAGCCGCACTTGCTTTCAGTGTATTGAGTGGTAGTCAGTGCACTGCCCCTGGAGCCACCTGTTCTATTCCCTGAACTGGGAAAAATACTTCTTAAATTGAACCATCCACTGCTTTATAGTGTAGTCTAGAACACTTTTAACTCACAAATAGTCAAGTTGGCCAAATGTGGGCTGTTTATTATTATTATTATTATTATTATTATTTATTATACCTGGCACAGCTTCCAATGAAAAAGTCCCTACACAATGCAGTGCTCTGGTGGTATAATTTTACAGCTGTCATTTACAGTTTACACGGCTCAGCAATTTGTTTTCACAGCGTTTAAAAAGATCCAGCTTTTTCGCGTAACTCTGTACGGCTTGGTTGCAACAGTTTTCCTTTGAAGATTATATCTCACACCTGTAATATTATTTTACAGCTGTTGCATACAACTCAGCATTTTACCAAGCTGTTTGAACGGGCCATGATTTTAATATAACCTCAGAATCCTCTGAAGATCCGATTGCTTCTTTGCCCAAACAGAGCGCTGAATTCTGCAAGCAGCTGTGTTCACATAGTGTGTTACACGTGTGATACTCGCCTGCTGGTGAAACTGTTTTTTGATACCTAGCTGTAACTGGATACCAAGAATTAAGAAACAAAGGCTTCAGTTCAACAAGGCACTTTTTACAAGACAGCCTAGATCATTTTTAAATAGAATGTTATACACTTACTGTATTTTGTGTTGTACTGCACACAATGTGGGTCGTTTAATGTTATGGATGCATTTTAAGAGTTTTAAAATGCCTTTCTATTCTATTATCTCGTTGTCCTCATTGAAACTTGGAATATTCTTCTGGGAGTAACCCCTCGCTTGTCCAGCTATTTCAAGTCACCACAAATATAGTGCATTTTTTAATTAAACGGTTTATTTGCAAGATGCAAAAGTACAAAATAGTCAAGCCTGTTCAGGGTCAGGTCTTCTCTCCCAGTGTATTATCTGCCAACTATACAGTACAATACACATACAAGGGGTGACAAAAATAGATAATAGAGGTTCTTTACAGACTGGGACAGTTAAACTTTCCCCCTGACAGGGACACACTGTTTAAATGTCTCCGCTATTGGTCTCGTTCCTTCTCCCTCTCGTGGGGAGGCGGGCCCCTGCGAGGGCACTGGGAGTTCAGGAAGCAGCCGCCTGCCTCTATCCCATTAGCACTGAGACAACGGGGTCACGCAAAGGGCAAGACCCAGCTGGGAGCTGCATGATGCCTCCGCCCCCCTCCCTCACACAGCAATTTATATAAACTCACTTCCTAATCAAGGCACTGGTGACCCAGACCCAGGCACTTGTTACTACTGGGATCAAAGCTGCTGTATTAGGCATGGCACCAGAGAGTCAGTCCAATACAGTTAGGCACAGGGGCTGGGCGTAACACAGACGCTTTATACTGTATCGATATACAAGTCTTTATACATTGACTTCAAAGGCCACTTCATGGAATGGGTACTGAACTAATGCCTTTATCAGAGGGCTATAAATAAAAGACTCACCTAAATTGAACTCTCAGGCTGGAGATAACAGGGTGAATACAATATATCATAAAACTTGCATCTACTCAATCATACTGCAAGAAACGACAATATGAGACACTTTGCTGAAACATTAGTCTATTGACTTTAGGTATTGCTGTTAAGACAAGATGTATGGTTTTGACGGGCTAGTTTTTTTTGTAATGATTGTTAATGATAAACTATATTGTTAAAAAAGATAGGGGGAGTATGTGTTGCTTTTGTCACATTTCAATATATCATGTCGTTTTTCGATATACAATGTCAATGTGTCATTTCATCCATAAAGTACTGTAAACTGTATGAGCACGGTACCAAAGTGCAGGAATTCAATACTGCCACCAGACACGTTAGTTCATAATAATAACAATCAAAATGTATTGTGTAGGGCCTTCCGATACTATGCACTGTGCTAACATTGTGTAAGTAACCTGGTGGTTTATTAGCCTCCCTGAGGGTTCAGTCTACAGTAAACAGGCCCAGTCTCTTGACCTCCTCCACCCTTCTACATACAAACACTACTACCTGCGGCCTGTGGTTAGCTGCAGCCTTTGTTGCTGCACTTCCTTTGTGGAAGAAGTAAACAGATGTAATGACATCATTAGGATTAACTGGCTGACCCGCGGTTGAACTCAGTTCTGTAAATGAGCTGCAAGGTGCCAGTGCCCCTCCCTCACCACCCACCCCAGCAGCCGTCCAGTCACATACACTGCAGGGCATCATGGGAGGAGAGGGAGGGTGGGCAAACAAGCATGTCTACCTGCAAGAAGGGGGCACATAAGCATCTTAGCTAGTTACAGAGCTATGGCAACCTTGCAAATTAGGTTCTTGGTTTTTGCTTAAGTTATTTTAAATCTTCTTCTATTGACATGTGCTTTGGTCTGATATAGTGGTAATATTAATACTACTTTTCTTTTTAGTGCTGCTGAACAACTGAATGTTCAAAGTTGGACTACAGTTAATATAATATGTATATTTGGTCAACCACAATTAATTTCTGTATTTATCGACTTAAGTAGAAAACACTTAGAAAACTTAAAGTATATTATTGAAACTTCCATAGCTTTCCAGTGCAATAAGCACAGCCTAAGTGCTGAAGCAGCTATGCCAGGAATGTTAAAAACTTCCCAGTTACAGAAGCAGAGCAGCTGGGACACACCGATTCCCTCTTAGCATTGGTCCTCTCAAGTTCAAAGCCCTTGAAGTGCTTACACTGAACAATATGATGGACTTTGACATTCTTCTTAAAGGACAAGACTCTCCAAGATGGGATTGTTCCTGCAAGTGAGGGCCATTACATTTAGTTTAATGGAACTACCATAGAGGTATATTTGCAGATCTATTGCCACATTAGTATTTTAACCCCCCGTGTGTATCGAATCATATTTACACCCACTTGTGCAATTGTACTTATTTTAAGGTAATACTTTTTAATGCGAGTTCCATCTTTACACATCTTCAGGCCTCAGTATGTTGCTTAACATTATGAGATGTGATGCACATTAAAGATAATTGTTTAAAAGATGACACTCGCATTAAAAAGAAATTGATGCGACGTGGGAAAAAGTGCCTTAAAAACAGCAAAACTGCACAAGTGAGCTTACATAGAATTTAATACACATTGGGAAGGGAATAAACAAGAATGTGGCAAAAGTTAATTGGTGTCAATATCCCCCATTATGGTACCATTAAAGATAAAACAACTTCCATAGTGACTTTCATTTTTGGACGTCAATTGTAAGCGCATTTTATAGACCCTTGTTCTTTTATTGGTTCTCAGATAACAGGTAATGAATTCTCACACACATTAAAAGTGTTGCCTCTCTGGACCCCAGCTGCAAATGCTCTAGACTTCTAATGAATTCGCTAGCCAGTGCCGGTATTATTGGCACTGTTCCTTAACAGCTATTGTAGGCACCTTTTTACAAAATAGTATAGGAGGAATTTTAAATGTAAATGCAATCCTTTGCCTTTTCTACCTTTCAATGACATGTCCCAGGGATGTAAGCGGAAACTCCAAAGGTGAAAAAGCCACACTCCATTGTGTGTCCACAAAGGATGGCTCATAGCTTGTCATCGGCTCTTGTTGTGCATTGTTGAGGCGTGAAAGCTTGCCAAGGAAACACCTGTGTTTGTGTGGGTTTGATTTTTCACAGATCTGGAACACTGTAGACCAGGCAGGGGGCTGGGCTGGGTGGGTCGGTGCATTCTCAATGGGGGAATGAACGAAGTGGTTCACCTCTGGGTTCCACAGTTCAGCTGTATTGTCATGCAGCACAGAAATTGCTAATTAGGACTATTGGGGAGACTAATTCTTAAGGGGCAACTTTAAAACTGCTTTAAAAGACTGCTTTAAAACTAACTAAATAAGGGTTGGTATACATAAGCTTTTCTTAAAAGGGTTTGGAGTTTATGCTGCAGGTTCAACTCACTATAACCTTAAAGAGGGTTGATAAACATTTGTGTGAGCAAAGTTCTGAGACTTCAAAAGGCTTTTTCTACAAAGTTTGCACCAAAATAGCATATACAACCACTTTGAAAAATAGAAACAAATGTTTAATATGAAATGTACAGGTATGATTAGGGACTGGGAGGCAGTGTGGCCTATTGGTTTGAGCAGAGGAACTGGGAAGGAGTCTGGCCAAGTCGTTAGAGTAAAGGGACTGAGAAGCAGTGTGGCTATTGGATAGAGCTATGGACTGGAAGGTTGTGCGGCTTAGTGGTTAGAGATGTGGTATTAAAATATGCATAAAATCTGCCATATGCTATCATTATACAGTTTTAAAAAGAAAAAAGTATCTTAAATGGACAAATCCCCAAAAATAGAAAAACAGTTGCTACTCTCCAGAAGGATGTTAGAATTGGCTGCCTTTGTATAAAAGTTCAGCTCATTTCTCTGAGGGAAATCTTGCTAAGTTCAAAATATTCATAACGGGAACTAAAGCTGACAAGCACTGCCAGCAGTAAATGATATAAGCAAGTAGTGTTGCCAAGCCTGAACACCGCTGGTTAGCCTAGGGACAGGGAGAGAGGTGAGGAAAGCTGTACATGCTTGTCCTGTTAGCATGCTTTGTGAGGGTGAGGCAGCAGCCAGCAATTCGGACCCAGCAAGAAAGCTACCAAACATTCTGGAATGTGTGCTGTGCAACCCTACCTAATGATGATGGAACTAACACTTAAGTGACAGTTCATATCAATACTGTATGTGCATATCTCTACACCTAACTTTGAGGGAGGTGGACAAACCTCGAGAAACATTGTGGGTAAGGCAGAGTGTATAGACAACTGAACGTTTATTTTAGACAAGATTGCAGGTAGCTTGACCTACAGTTGTGTTCAATACTTTGTTATAATGAATGTCTCATGCATGTGAAACGAAGTGTTGGCTTCTCATCCCCACACACACACCAGACTGGGCTGTCGGAAGACTGAGCACGTCCAAGGTATACCGAGGCGATCCAAAACCTCTTACCAAAACGGCCTAGATATAAATGTGAAACAGAAAACAGAATCCCATTTATCACCATCAGTGGACAGTCCAGAAATCAGACTGGAGAGGCAGAACAAAAGTGTTTTTCGTCCTTTGGCTGACCTTCCCATGTTGAGCAACATGAACATGGTGTACAGAATCACTGTAATCCCATTGGCACAATAAACAATTGCCCAAGGTATTGGGATCTTAACATGGATGCTTATGTAAACAACTGTACAGCAGCCAAGTATGCCAAACCAACTGCGTGGCTAAGTGGTTATCACTGAGGAATCGGCGTCAGTGTGGCTGAGGAATTGGAGAAAGGAGTGTTCGTGGTGAGGGACTGGGAGGCAGTGGGACCTGGGGATTAGGCCTCAGATAACCAGTGTGACCTAGTAGTCACAGCTGAGGGACTGATAGGCAGTATGGCTTTCAAAATTAGTTTCCAAACCACTAAATGCTTATAAAATGTTGTCCATATGATAATACCAAGAATGGTTACAAATGGACAGGATGCCAATAGCCTGCAGGCACACAGTAGCCACGAAGGGGTGCTCCGTGGAGATATGATAAAAGAGAATTCAAAATAAGCCAAACGTCCCAGAACAGGGCCTGTCTCATACTCTTCAAGACACAGCACTGACAGATGCAGATAAGAAGTGTACAAAACAGAGCATGTCCAAGAGTCGTGAAGGGAAGAAGAGATAAGAGAGCGTGTGGTTTTTCTAGACAAGTTCTCCCTGACTTTCCTCCTTCTGGGGAGCTCTCTTTTCTCTACCTGGCTAGTCTTACTCACAGCACAACTGCATAACACCACAAGTACAGTACTACTTAGAATACCAGGACCTGTTAGCGTAATCGTGGAAGCTTTCCATAAAAGCAGCTCACCCCACATATGAAACTAGGTGGACTGATAAAACAACTGTCCATATTAACAAAGGGTTCTGTAATCCTTGTTAACTCCTAAATTGTTGGGGTCTTAACATGTAACAAGGATCTGTCTGAAAAAATCAGGGCTGTGTTCAAGCTATCCAGGTCAACAGGGTTAGACTCCTAAGACCCATAATGTGTTACAGATCAGCCCACAAGAACACTTTCTGACACCAAGATGACATTTTGGGGTTGGCCAATGTGAAATTAATCCTCATCACAAAACTACCATCCCAGAAATCATAAAGCTGCTGTGCCCCGCAATCATGTTGAATGTTAATAGCTATAGACTTTTAGCTTCCCAGTTCATTTGTATTCACAAAGGTAATCTGTGCAGTTCCCCACAATCAGACCTTGTTGGCATACCAGTTTGGTTATATTTTAAAAAGATAGTTTGAGGTAGAACACAACCCCCCCCCCCCCCCCCCCCCCCCCCAGCTCTCACACAGGGGTGACATACGGTATTACTATACAAGAATAGTGTTTTTTGTTTGTTTGTTTTTTATGTATACATTTCAACTTGAATATGCATAACATGTTGATAAATACTCCAAAATGTTATGGCACATTTATTTGCTGGATTAAACTTGGACTATAATATAAAACCTAAACGAAACAAGGTCAAGCCGACAAGCGTTTTGAAAAAAGCCTTCAACACAAGCCGAAACGTTTTTGTCAACGCGAGTTAGTTTTCCCTTACAATGCATAGAGTGCTTTTGAAGTTATGAATCTTAGCCACTCGTGCAGTACGTGATCTGTCCACAAATAAATAAATAAATAAATAAATACAGTTCCATGTGTCAGTTTAGCACATTTTGCAAGCTGTCTTCAGAAAATGCAACAATCTTAACCACACTGATACAGACAGTACATTCAAAAACAGCTGAAATCACTTTAGAAAGTCAGTAACAGAATGTGTTTAACTAGCTTCTAACTTTTCCGAACTGGTTAACATTGTAATAACTTTACCACGGCCAGTGTAAATACCAATTTGACTATTCGAATGCACAAAATAAAAGGTAATGTCCCCAAATGAACGTAAATCTCTACAAACGTGT